>NC_045616.1:7637445-8255503 GCF_009829155.1 Mustela erminea
AAACAGTTTAGAAGCCATGAAAACCAAATCAGGGCAATAAATGATGCCATGAAACATTCCAACGTCAGAATTATTGGAATCCCTGAAGGGGAGGAGAAAGAAAGAAGTCTCAAAGATATAGTCAAACAAGTTCTTCATGAATATTTTCCCAATCTCGTGAATAGAATGAGTGTTCATGTACTAGTGGCCAAATGGTCCTCACCCAAGTTTATAGATTGCAGAAAAACATCAAGGCACCTGATAGTCAAATTGAGGAATCATAATTGTAGATATAATCTCTTGAAAGCCACTCGGACAAAAAGGCTCCTTAATTACAGAGAAAAGCCCATCAGAATAATGTTAGACCTGTCCACAGGGACCTGACAAGCCAGAAGGGGCTGGCAAGATATATTCAAGGCACTGAATGAGAACATGCAGCCAAGAATACTTTATCCAGCAAGACTGACGTTACAAATGGATGGAGAGATAAAGAGTTTCCAAGACCAGCAAGGCTTAAAAGACTATGCAACCACCAAGCCGACACTGCAGGAAATATTAAAGGGGGTTCTATAAAAGAGGCAAAATCCTAAGAATAGCATTGAACAGAAATATAGAGACAATCTACAGAAAGAAAGACTTCAAAGGTAACATGATGTCAATAAAAACAAATCTATCAATAATCACTCTCAATGAGAATAGCCTAAATGCTCCCATAAAATGGCACAAGGTTGCAGATTGGATAACATGACAGGATCCATCCATATGTTGTCTACAAGAGACCCATTTTGAACCTAAAGATACACACAGACTGAAAGTGAAGAGATGGAGAAGCATCTTGCATGCCAATGGGCCTCAAAAGAAGGCTGGGGTAGTGATTCTCATATCACATAAATTAGATTTTAAACTAAAGATTGTAGTCAAATACAGAAGGACACTACATAATTCTTAAAGGGACTACCCACCAAGATGATTTAACAATTGTAAATATTTATTTATTTATTTTAAAAGATTTTATTTATTTGACAGATTACAAGTAGGCAGAGAGGCAGTCAGAGAGTGAGAGAAGAGGAAGCAGGCTCCCCGCTAAGCAGAGAGACCAATGTGGGGCTCGATCCCAGGACCCTGGGATCATGACCTGAGCCGAAGGCAGAGGCTTTAACCCACTGAGCCACCCAGGCGCCCCAATTGTAAATATTTATGTTCCCAATATGGGAGCAGCCAATTACATAAGAAAACTGTTAATCAAGATAAAGAATCATATTGATATGAATACATTAATAGTAGGAGATTTTAACACGGCTTTCTCAGAAATAGACAGATCATCGAAGCAGAAAATCAATAAAGAAACAAGAGCATTGAATGACACATTGGACCAGATGGACCTAATAGATATATACAGAATATTCCACCCTAAAACAACAGAATACTCATTCTTTTCAGGTGCACATGGAACCTTATCAAGAATAGACCACATACTGGGTCACAAATCAGGACTCAACAGATCCCAAAAGACTGAGATTAATCCCTGCATATTCTCAGATATCAATGCTTTGAAACTGGAGCTCAATCATAAGGAAAAGTTCAGAAGGAACTGAAACACCTGGAAGCTAAAGACCACCTTGCTTAAGAATGCTTGGATCAACCAGGAGATCAAAGAACTGAAACAATTCCTGGAAAACAATGAGAACAAAGACACTTCAGTCCAAAACCTATGGGATACAGCAAAGGTGGTCCTAAGGGGGAAATACATAGCCATCCTAGCCTACCTCAAAAAAATTGAAAAATCCCGAACACAGCAGCCGTCTCTACACTTTAAAGAACTGGAGAATCAACAACAAATCAAACCAATGCCACACATAAGAAGGAAAATCATCAAGATTAGAGCTGAGATCAATGAGGTAGAAACCAGAGATACAATAGAACGTATCAATGAAACAAGAAGCTGGTTTTTGAAAGAATCAGTAAGATCAATAAAGCATTGGCCACGCTAATCCAAAAGAAAAGAGAGAAACCCCAAATTCATACACTTATGAATGAAAAGGGAGAGATCACAACTAACACCAAGGAAGCAGAAACAATGATCAGAAGTTATTATCAACAGTTATTATGCCAATAAGCTAAACAACCTAGATGAAATGGATGCATTTCTGGGAAATTATAAACTCCCAAAATTAAACCAGGAAGACACTGACAACCTGAGTAGACCAATATGTAGTAACGAGATTGAAGCAGTGATCAAAAAACTCCCCAAAACAAGAGCCCAGGACCTACTGGATTCCCTGGGGAATTCCACCAAACATTCAAAGAAGAAATAACACCTACTCTCCTGAAGCTGTTTCAAAAAATTGAAGCAGAAGGAAAACTTCCAGACTCTTTCTATGAAGTGAACATTACCCTGATCCCCAAACCAGGCAAAGACCCTGCCAGAAAGGAGAATTTCAAACCAGTATCATTGATGAATATGGATGCTAAGATTCTCAACAAGATCCTAGCCAACAGAATCCAACAGCACATAAAAAAGATTATCCACCATGACAAAACAAAAGTGAAAATGAATTTTTGGGACTTCATCAAGATCAAAAGCTTCTGCCCAGCAAAGGAAACAGTCAACAAAACAAAGAGGCAAGCCATGGAATGGGAGAATATATTCGCAAATGACAGTACAGACAAAAGGTTGATATCCAAGATCTATAAAGAACACCTCAAACTCAACACACCCAAAACAGACAATCTTTTCAAAAAATGGGCAGAAGACACGAACAGACACTTCTCCAATGAAGACATATAAATGGCTATCAGACACATGAAAAAGTGTTCATCATCACTAGTCCTCAGGGAGATTCAAATTAAAACCACATTGAGATATCACCTTACACCAGTTAGAATGGCCAAAATTAGCAAGACAGGAAACAACGTGTGTTGGAGTGGATGTGGAGAAAAGTAAACCCTCTTCCACTGTTGGTGGGCATGCAAGTTGGTGCAGCCTCTTTGGAGAATAGTGTGGAGATTCCTCAAGAAATTAAAAATAGAGCTTCCCTATGACCCTGCCATTGCACTACTGGGTATTTACCCCAAAGATACAGATGTCGTGAAAAGAAGGGCCATCTGTACTTCAATGTTTATAGCAGAAATGGCCATGGTCTCCAAACAGTGGAAAGAACCAAGATTCCCTTCAATGAACGAATGGATAAGAAAGATGTGGTCTATATACACTATGGAGTATTATGCCTCCATCAGAAAAAATGAATATCCATCTTTTGTAGCAACATGGATGGGATTGTAAGAGATCATGCTGAGTGAAATAAGTCAAGCAGAGAGAGTCAATTATCATATGGTTTCACTTATTTGTGGAGCATACCAAATAGCATGGAGAACAAGAGTAGGTGGAGATGAGAAGAGAGTTGGGGGAAATTGGAAGGAGAGGTGAACCGTGAGAGACTATGGACTCTGAAAAACATCTGAGGGTTTTGAAGGGGCCTGGGCTGGGAGGTTGGAGGAAGCAGGTGGTGGGTATTTGAGAGGGCACGGATTGCATAAAGCACCGGGTGTTGTGTGAAAACAATGAATATTGGTACGCTGAAAAAAATAAATAAGATATATATATATATATATATATATATATATATATACTCCCCAAATTGGAAATTATTATTAAAATATTAGAAGGCATGAAAAAGTCCATGTATGAAATATATATATATATATATATATATATATATATATATATAAAAGTATAGCTTCAAATTTGATTTCATATCATTTTACTTCCTTTGGGTATATATGCAGAGGTGAGATTGTTGGAATATATGGGAGTTTTACTTTTAACTTTTTGAAGAACTCCTATACAATTTTCCATAATGTCTGTAGTAATATATAATCCAATCAATAGTGCTCAAGTGTTGTTTTCACTACATTCTCTCCAAAATTAATAATTTTTTTCAATTATTAATTGTAAGCATTCTAGGATTAGAATGGGATTAGAATTAGAATAGGATTAAGCTTTAATTATAAGCATTCTATAAGCATATCTCGTTATTTTGATCTGCTATACTTATGAGGTAAAGATCAGAGAGTTGAATTCACTAATCCATGTTTACATTTCTAATAAGTGACAGCTAGCATTAGATTTAGTATTGGCTCCAAAAATCTGCAGCTCGTTTTGCAATAAAGCAAGATAAACTTCTTTTCAATCTGAATCCAATGTCAAAGTATATACTGGTGAATCATATATAATTCCATATATCTGTCTACCTACTTACCTATTTATCAGTGCTTATTCAACTATTGTGATATTTCATGAAGGTATATATAAGAGCACACAGATATATGAACATACAAATACTGTGCATTTTAGATCTCTGTTTACAATAAAATTTTAATATTACAAGCTCTATATCTATCTAAACAAATGAAAACACACATTGCTTAAATATTTAATAAGCACATTAATTCCTACGTCACTAAGGCATTTTGAACTCTGTACTGTTTTTCCATTTTAATAAAAAAACTGTTGTAAAAATATTAGAAGGCATGAAAAAGTCCATGTATGAAATCGCAGAGATACTGTAGGGACCTGTGCTTGGCTAGATTCCAGAGGATTCTCCTCTCAGTAACCTGATTCATTCTAAGAAAGTCATTTCACGATACTGTAAAATCTAGATAACTAATAGCAATGCAAAATAATTATGTATGGACATACAGATACAAGTATGAACACATTTTCCAAAGAACCAAGGTGGACTTTGTGCAGCCAGTAGTTTTAAGGAAGTCCTGGGGAAAAAGATCTGATGGGTCTTTTAGAGAACTCTTCCCCTAGAGGTCAGTAAAAAACTTTAATTTGGTAAAGTTCACACAAAAGTATGACAGGGTTCTTGAAAAGAGAGGAAGCAATCCAAATTTGTATGAAAAACTGGTGGCGATTTTTTTTTTTTATATTCAGATGACTGTAAAAGTTTAGTCTGAGAACTCTTAAAACATTTTAGGCAAAAAAATCTAGAAATTTCTTTGTTAAATGCACATTCTTTTCCAACTATGCAATAATTGACGAAAATGATTGCAAACAGACTTATTTAGTGAACCCAATGATCTTTCTTTGAGATTTGTTTGCTTCAGAAGAAAATTCTTCATTGTCTGGTATCTAGAGGACATATTTCCAGATTTGACACTGGATCACTATATAGTTTTAACTATATACTATGTAACTTTTTATATCTCATCACCTGGAATCCACATTTAATCTTTATCATAATGATCTTATATTTGAAAAATTGCTTTATTCTGTAAATATGTGCATCAATAAAGTGAGAGGTTTTTCAAATTTTATTTGCAACTGAATAAAAACATGGAAAACAGGGAAAATAATATGTGTAATATAGATAATGCTTATTAAATATTCTTAAACTAAAATAAAAATGGTAGTATGCAAATTATTTATAAATACCATTATTTAGAGGAACTTCCTCATTATGATGTAGAAATAAACTGAATATATACATTTACAAAGCAATTTACAGAGGAGGTAATAAAGAGAAGGTTGATCTTTGTAAACAAAACCACCTAGGACAACTTTGGTATGGGGGCAGGACATGGGTCAGATTTCATTAAGAGAATCTGGAAGTGGTATGTGTATTTTCTACACTGTTGATTAAAGTTTTATGGTTGCCAAAAACAAGAGAAAATATGATTAAGACTGAAATTGAGAGGAAACAAGACATTTCTTGAAATGACAATACAGAAGCACTAAACCAATTTACTTAGGCTTAAATAACGTGTAGGTATTCTTCACGCTGTTTCATCAAAAGTGCATTTTTAGTTAATAGCTTTTAAATTTTTCTGTTAATTTCTTTTTAGTACTGAGTAGTTAAAAATAACCATTTGTTATTTCCTAATTGTTGCCTAAAATATTTAGTGTTAAGATAGGATTCTTTTTAAATAGAAATTTCACATATAAATATCTGCATCTATTTACCACCTATGTTAATACAAGAAATCCAAAGAATTCGCTTAAATCTCTGAAACTTGAGTGATCAACAGCAACTACCTGCATTCATATTGATGGTAGTCTCAACCTCAAGAGACTTTGGTCAGGATTAAATAAAATTAACCCCTGGCACCAATCTTGACATGGTCAATGGAAGCGTATAGTCCTATCTTCTCTGCCATGTATGAACCTTCTTCAGGTTCAAGCCTTAGTTCTCCAGCTCACTAAGAAACCATCTCTTTCCCTTTTTCTCCACTGTCTATTGTCAGTAATGCTGATGTTAGACCCAAAAGTTCTAGTGAAGTTTAAAAAGATTGAAGCAGGTGCAAATCTTTTGCAAAGTAAATAGAATGGTTCTCTTTACATCGTTGAGTAAAATTAAAGTAATGGGGAAATAATCTAACTATTTTAACATAAAAATATAATTCTACAGATCAGAATTTATAAACAGATATTCAATATCTAAAGTGGCTTCTGTGTCAGATGCAATATCTATTTAACTTATGAACACAACCAGCTCTCCCAGTTTTTCCTCTGCAAGTTGACTGTGACCACCCAATAACTGAAAATCAATTGCTTCACATAGACCCAGAACCATGATGGAAGTATTTCAACATAGTTTAGGAAATGCATATCTGCAATAATTTGAGTACGTGGAAATTACTAACTGAAATAACTTTTTTATCACTTTAGTATATTATTCTAAGAATATATGGAATGGCATCAACAAACCACAGGATAGAATTATGATCCCATAACCTATGCCTTTTGACACGCAGGAAAAATGCTTCAAATTCATTTACATTTTTTCCCAATACTTTCTCAGTTTTTTAAACAATATGCTCATCTCTAGTACTTGATTTCTAAATCCAAAATACCAGGCCATGATTTATAACTCAGGCCACTGTGGATGATGAGTCATCCCATTCCTACATCATCAAGGTTTTAGCCTCCCCTTCCCATTCTGTAAACATGGTTACATACCATGTTACATTTGAGGGTATGCATCTAGAGCTTTATTCCATCTCCTAGAATTTATTGTTCACATATAAAATATATAACAGTATTTGAAACGTGATGTTATTTTATATGCATGGCTGCATAGATTTCTTCTCATATTATCCTAATTTCTCTCAAGGTGAATTTAGAATACCAGTCTACCTCATTTTGAGGATTATCAAGAAATTGTTTTCAAGACAATATTGAGTATTTTCTTTTTTAAAAAATATTTTTATTTATTTATTTGACAGACAGAGATCACAAGTAGGCAGAGACAGGCAGAGAGAAAAGAGGAAGCAAGCTCCCTGCTGAGCAGAGAGCCCAATGTGGGCTCTATCCCAGGACCCTGAGATTAAGCCTGAGGCTTAATCCACTAAACCACCCAGGTGCCCCAATATTGAGCATTTTCAATAAAATACCATTTAATGATTATTTATTTTTATTTTCTGTGTTCTTTACATCATCACTCAATATTGTAACTCATATATTGGTTTAGAAAAAAGTACTTTTTGTAATATTAACTTAAAAATAAATAAATATTGTGTCAAAAAAAAAAAAAGAATGTCATACACATTTACAGAAATGCCCATAAGTATATGTTGGGTCATCTTATATTATTCCTTTCACTCTATTATTTGTCCTAAGTGTCAAATTTTGTGTTTTACTGTGCTTTATGGTCAATTTTCATCAATTTATCTTTTCAAACCTTCATTAAATTTATATTAATTATTATCATTTATCTTACAAAAGGTTTTTATTATTTGACACTTCATTTTAAATAGCACATGACATTTTTAGTGCGGATTTAACAAATTCTCATTTTTCTCTGAAGACATCACATTTTGTTGTAACAGTTTCTTGCATTTATTTTTTTTAAATTTAATTTTATTTTCTCAGTGTTCCAAGATTCACTGTTTATGCACCACAACCATTGCTTCATGCAATACGTGCCTCCTTAATATCCATCACCAGGCATTTATGTAGGTCATTTTTAATTCAGTGTACATACATGGGTGTGTGTGTCTATCTTTCATACAAAGAATTGCTCAATATTATGATGGCTTTGGTCCTAGAAAAGTATCAGAGAGGGAAGCACTACAATCCCTTGTAGGCACAGCATGCCGGGCTTTACTCACTGATGGTATCCCTTCTGGAGAAGATTCTCTCCACTCCTTCCTACTTAGAATATTCTCAAAATGCCATTTCTCATACTCTTTGTAAGTGTCCATTCCTTAAAATGTCTTCACCAAATGTGTTCTTAACCTTTCTATCTCTGATTCCACCCTCTATTCTGTTTCCCACTTCATTTAAAGTTATGTATATTTACTTCTTTATTATGTTAATTGAGTTTTATGACAGAGGTTGATACATATAGGAGCTAAACTCAGACTTATCAAAAAAACTGAAAGAGTTTTAAATACACAAAATCAAAAGGTCAAACAGAATAAGAAGAGGTGCCATAAAGTAATGCTAACTGTTGTATAATTATTGAGAAGCAGAATAATAATACAGATATTTTCAGAGTGTAAGCAGAGCCAAGGAGCAAAAATAAAATTTTAGAGAAAACTGTCAGGAAAGGAGTTTCTTTAAAGCATTTGAATATAGAGTGAGGAGGACCAAATCAGCTTCTTATAACTTATAGTTGTCAATAACTCTTCATTGTAGATTTATGGGGGAAAAAGAAGTAGATAATAAGTCTTGGCATCAAAAGAAACAAATGAACAAACCTAAAGGATATATATCTACAGCGTGACCTGATAGACTACTATAATTTTAGAAATCTTAGGGCTTAATTAGAGAAAAAAACCACTGCCTGTGTGTCATAAAATATATTTACATATGGGTCTATAATTTATGCATTTACAATGCTTTACAATGCATATATAAAAAGTACTAAGCCTGCCATTGATAGTAACTAAACTTATACAGAAAAATAAAATATGGGTATGTTAATAAAGTCACAGAAATATATTATCCTTACAAATTTACACATTTCTATGAAATATTCTGGAGATTGACATTCGTATGACATCAAGATTTTTAACTATGAGGAAAATTTTTTTTCAAAATATGCACTAATTTTTTAAGAGCTGCAATGTGTCCTAAATAAGTCACAGTGGAACTAAAATAAGATGGGATTGGGAGGAAGACAAACTATAAGTGACTCTTAATCTCACAAAACAAACTGAGGGTTGCTGGGGGGAGGGGGTTTGGGAGAAGGGGGTGGGATTATGGACATTGGGGAGGGTATGTGCTTTGGTGAGTGCTGTGAAGTGTGTAAACCTGGTGATTCACAGACCTGTACCCCTGGGGATAAAAATATATGTTTATAAAAAATAAAAAATTAAAAAAATAAAATAAAATATTGAATTAGTTAGAGATTTGGGTTTTTTTATGTGTCTCCCTTTAGGGGAAACTAAATTAATGACCAATAGAAAATATTAACCAAACATCAACTGATTTATTCTTATTGGGGTTATTCTCACCATGAAGAATTGTCCTGTTTTTCTTCATTCTGTTTTCTCCTTTTCCTAATGGCTCTGTGTGGTAACCTGTCCATGATCATCCTGGACACCCATCTCCACACACCCATGTATTTTCTACTTAGCTCCCTCATGGACCTGAACTATATATTCAGGAATGTCCCCATGATGGTTTCTCATTATCTCTCTGGAAACAAATGTGCAACTCAGAGTTTCTTTTTCATTAATTTATCTGATGCAGATGGATTTTTATTGACCTCTGTGGCCTACGATCTTTATGCAGCAAATTTGCTTTCCTCTCCCCTATACTCTTTGTATGAGCAAAAGAGTTTGTGTGGTGACCATAAGAGGATCTTTGATCATATGCTCAATCAACTCCTGTGCCTACACTGCATATGACTTCAGAATCCCTGATCCAAAGCCATCTACCATATCTTTTGTGATGTTTCAGCCATCTTGACTCTGGCCTGCATGGACACCTGGGTCTATGAGTACACAGTGTTTGTCAGCATCACTCTCTTCCCTATGTTTCCATTCATTGGCATTGCATGTTCCTATGGTCTCGTCATCCATGTTATCTGCCACATGCAGTCAACAGAAGGTAAGCAGAAAGCCTAAGCACCCATCTTACTCTGGTGACTTTCTACTATTCACCCTTTGTTTATACTTACTTAGCCCAAGATCCTACCAAACTCCACAGAGGATAAGGTTCTTGCTGGCTCCTATACCATCTTGATCCCAGTGGTCAACCCCACCATTTACAGCCTGAGAAACAAGATGATGGGGACCATAAGAAGAGTATTTCAGAGGATCTGCTCTGTAGATATGTAACAAAGTTTCCACTAGTTCTAGTTCTTAGAAGTCCATTATTTCACCTTGTACACTCTTTAAGAACAATGCCATTCCATCCCATTTCAGGATTTAAGACAAAGATTCCATTAATTCAGAAAAGTAATAAGGATTTGACAAAATAATTATATAGTACCAGTCACTCTATTTTTGTGGTAATTTTTCTTTTTTTTCTTCTAAGTAATTTATTAAATGTAAGTTGATGTCTAAAAGTCCCAGAGATTCTCGATAGTTTGTATACATGAACAATACTGTATATTAGACCACAATACCCAAAATATGGAAGGAATCCAGTTGTCCATCAACAGATAAATGACTAAAGAAGAAAAGGTATTTATACCATTATATAAATCTATACAGATGTATAAATAAATAAATATATATGTATAGATAGATATATAAATTATATCCATACGTGTGTAGATATTTATATAGATAGACAATCTATAGATATATAATATGTTATATATAGATAGATATTTATAGATAAATAGATATGTAATACATATTAGACATCATATATAGGTATATAATATAATATTACTAAGCCATAAATGCAATGAATTCTTGCCATTTGCAGTGACATGAATGAATCTAGAGAGTATTATGACAAGTGAAATAAATCACAGAAAGACAAATACCATTAACTTTTTACTCGTATGTGAATTCAGAAAAGATAGGAGCAAAGGGGAAAAAAGAAAGAGAGGCAAACCAATAAACAGACCCATAACTCTAAAGAAGGATGATTACCTAGGGCGAGGTGGTGGGAAGGTATTAAATAGGGGATAAGGATTAACAAGTACACTTGTGATGAGTACCAGGTATTGTATGGAAGTGTTGAATCACCATATTATATATCTTCAACTAGCATTATGCTGTATATTATCTAACTGGAATTAAAATAAAATCATAAAAACATGTTAAGTGGTGACAAATGACAAAACTTTAGCTACAATGGACAATTTGTATAGCAAGCATAGAATGTTTCAAAAAGAACCCCCTTCAATAACACTGAAGTGTATAATGCAGTTCACTTTGCATTTAATTGTTGCAAATTGTTCTCAGTGTTTATGCTTGGAAATAGGAGTTTAAGGAAAAAGTTCTAGATCAATGACCAATCCTACTATTGATCAATTAATAAGGAAATAAAGCTTAGTTATCCTTTGAAAAATGAACATATATAGCCATAAAAATCACACACACACACGAACATAAAACATATGAACAGAAACATATGAACATAAAATACAAAACACTGAATCATATTGAAACAAATTAATTTAGCACTCTTAAAAGTAGAGCATTCCTGGATTAAAGCCAATCCCTATCATAGCTATGGTTTTGTGAGTTTCCATTTCCACCTACAGTAGACAGACATGTTATTAGAACTGTGGTGTTCTAATATATTGGTGTTTTGTTATATATATATAAATATATATATATATGTGTATATATATATGTATATATATATATATATATACATATATATATATTCTGTTATATTTGTTCTATTTTGATGACCTTCAGAAAGGGGTTTTTCTCTGTTCTTCATGCCACCAGTGGTTCCTATCCTAATAATAACCATCCTTATTTGTCTGAACAACAACATTGCTGCTTAGAGTTTGTTAGATTCAGTAGAATTATAAATAGAAAATAACTAGTAGCCATCAGAATTCTAAAGCCCATCACTTTTAATATACCATTGGTCACCTTATGATACTCACCGATGTGACTAGGTCATTGTAATCTGCAGCCATACACATAAAAGGGATTTAGTACAGCAGCATTTCTAACATTTTTTTATGTCTACCAATGATTGGTTTCCCTGGGTGACTCAGTGGGTAAAGCATCCAACTCTTGATTTCATCTCAGGTCTTGTGAGATGTAACTGCAATATTGAGCTCCAAGGTTTGTGTGGAACGAGATTAAGATACTCCCTCTCTCTCTTCCTTTCTCCCTAGTCCCCTAAAAGTAAATAAATAAATAAATAAAATAAAAACTAACATGTGTACATATTTTTATATTTGTTATATAATTTAAAAAAAACCTGTATCATTTTAAAGAGATGCCAGCTTTGCATATACTCCTATGTTGTTTTCAGTGCTAGCAAGCCATAGATGTCCATTTCAGTAACTCAGGATGAGGTTACTCAGCCTAGTCACCTGTTTTACTGGAACATCTCCTTCTTTATTTAAACCTAGCCCAGGAAAACAGTGTTCCCATTTTCATAAATGTAAGCCAAATATATTCAATACAAATGTTATAATAAATTCATATAGAAAAGGATGAAAAGGTAATATAAGTTACTCTACATGGCTGTCAGTCCAGAAATTTGAGTTAGAGTCTTATTAATAGTGATTTTTCTAAGGGACCTGCTGAAACCAGAAATGCCCTTTACTCTTTCCATGCTGAGAACACTTTTAAATTGAGATCCCTGAGACTGAGAAGTTTCCATGATGAGAACCAGTGGGCAAGACTGGGGTTACAGGGCAGTAACTGAAGCACTTGCTCTTCACCAGAAATGCAGCCTGTGATCAGAAAAGTACAGGAATTGGAGTTCTCATCCACCCACTGGGTCCCACTTGAGTTTCATATTTGGGATGGACAGGTATGCCAAGGGGTCCCCTGAATGTGCTGTTGTCAGAGAAACACACCACAAGGTTGTAAAGTTTTGAGCATAAACATGTGAAAATGGGATGGTACTAAGTGCATCTTTTTCTTAGATGTGTTTAAATGTCTCCTCTATGCAGATGCCTCTTGCTTTCCTTCCTTTTTCTCTTTGCCCCATATCACTGTTCCTAACTGATTGGAGCATCTGACACAGATTGTGTTTCTGTTGGTTTTATATTTTTGTATGACCATGGAACCTAACTGAAAAACTGCTTTAACAAAGTGTTTTGTATTTCTCACTCAGATAGTAACAACAAAATAAGTTTCTACCAAAGAAACAGTGTAATCTAATAAACAAAACTGAGTCATTTCCTAGTTTATGTTATTCAACAGCAAACCAAAAATCATTTTGGAAGTGATAATTGCTAATCATGTTTAATTATTGATTTCTTCCTGGAAACAATACATTGATATTTTGCACCTTCCAGGTATTTGCAGACTTGAATTTATACAAAAACCACCTCCAAGAAATTAGTATTAATTAAAAATTAAAATATATTGTCTTCAATTACCAGCTATTTATAATGGTAAACCAAAATAAGTGACTTCATAAGTGGTTCTGTAATGTGGAAACAAAGTTTTGTAAAAGTTGAGCATAAATCAGGAAGCCTTGGAGATTGAGGAGAGCAGGAGCTCAATGGCTGCTGCTTCCCAATCAATCTCCAGTTGTTAGAGTAGGTCAGTAGCTACTAGTTCTCACAGCTGGGAAATAATCTGTATACATCATATATATGTATTTTATGTATTTATTTTGAACTTGCTCCCAAAGATGTGCAAGGAGCAAAGTCAAGATCCGGAAAAGGTCACCACAGGGGAGGTTTCAGAACCAGAGGGAAGCAGGACAGCGAGGAGTGCAGAGAAAGAAAAGCAGTTGGCAGGTGACACCTCAGCTGGGACAGCACTGTGGGAGTGGGAAAAGGTCTTGCAGGAAGCTGACAAGAGTCCTGGGATTCCTTCCCATAGATCAAATAAAGAGAGAGATGCACTTAGAAAAAGAGCAACAGCCACGTCCCTCCTATATGCAAGCTCATCAGTCCTGCTGGCAAGTAGCAAAGTAAGTCCAGCTGAGAAAGAGCTCTGGGGCTGGTGTCACTGGAACATGAGCCCTGGGAGAGTCATGGAGGCTCCTAAGAACCCATTATATGGGACCCTAAGCGCTTCCAGCAGGGACCAGGACCAGTGGCTCCCCAGGATGGGCCTCTGAGTTGCCCTGCCCAGGTCTCACACAGCTAGACCTGTGGCCTTGGGTGGCTTGGCTGGTGTGAGAAGGACAACATGGCTGGTGACATGCGTGTGCACTGGGCTGAGCATTCACGAATGATGTCAGGGATTTTTGGATACTGCTGGACAAGGGTTTTGGACATAGCCCTAATCGCCCTCAGGGCAAGGGGATGGTGGGAATAGGGTCTTCACCCATTCCTTCTCTCTCTTTCCTACTGGTGTACCAGGTTCACTATGACTTTGTTACCCAAATTGCTGCCTTCTTAGGTATGTTGTCCTCTGCTGATAGGAGCCCAGTCAGCCCAGATACAGGTCAGGGATCAGCTAGGAACTCAGAGAGGTCCCGAATGAACCTCAGTGCAGAATGGCTTGCAGTGGACATTTGGATTTGTTTCATATCAGGGCAGGTATATCCCATCTTCCTCTTCTCCCCATGGAGACAACCTTCATGTGTGGCAGGGCAGGGATCCTGCCTACTCCCAGGAGCAATTCATCATCCAGTTCATTCATCACCCACCAGCTCTTCCATGATCCAACCCCCAAGTTCTTATCAGTGCCCAAACCTGATCAGAGTAAATGCTCAAAGGGAAAGTGGATTTCCCTAATAACTGAGGGCTTAACATAGCTCACATCACACAGCAGGATCTGCACCAGGGATGCATTAGCTAAAACATCAATTCCTGCCCTCTGTGGAGATGGGTTGGGTAAGAAGACAAAGCACCTGAGTACACCTGGGCCAGCACCACAGTTACCTGCCTGATTGGTGCAAGCATTTTCTAGGTGTGGGAGAACTATCTTAGGGTTGTCCTTTACCTTTTACAGCCCCTAGTCACTGATTAAAGTTCATGGAATGTGCTTTCCCTTATCTATGCCTTTATCCACTTGAAGACATTATAACTCTACATATAACTTCAGGAGAAAAAATGAATAAAATGAAGGTCTGGTCATTATTATTGCTGAGACTACTGCCTGTCATAACCAGATGCAGTCAGTCTGGTGAGTGGAGGAGACAGAGCCACTTCCATGTGCAGGACTCATACTTCAGTGTTGTTTGGCCTCCAGTAGGTTTACCACTATCTTGTGGTTGGGGCTATTGTGGAATGTTCTGGGGACAAGCTCCAGTTTCAGTCCTTAACTGAAATAAGTGGAGTGGGGCATCTGCTGGTGTTCTCTAGTTCCCAATTTTAACTTAAAAAAAAAAGGTAAAGTGGCAAACAAGGGGTAGTGATTGGAGTCTGTTCCTGGGTCTTGGTAATATAAACTATGAATACTTTTGGACCTTTCACCAGATGCTGAAAATTCAAACTTCACTTGGTCCTCCTGGAACCCTATAATCAGGAGAAAGGGTTGAAAGTGGACAGATCTCTGTAACATCCAAATGGATTGGATTCTGCTGTACTAAGTGGAATGTAAGTTATAAGTAGGAACGATGAGCTTAAAATGCTATTAAATGTATATACAACATCTTTGTTCTCCATTCATCTGATTATGGACATCAGAGTTCTTTACATACTTAGATAATTGTGGACATTTCTCCTATAAACATTAAGGAAACAAGTGCCCCTTTAAATCACTATCCTTCTATTCTTTGGATAAATACATATTAGAGCAGTTGTTGGGTCATAGGGTAGTTATATTTTTTATGTTTTACTTTACTTATTTGATAAAGACACCATGAGTGGGAAGGGGGAAGAGGGTGAAGCACAGTCACTGCTGAGCATGAAATCCGTGACATTGTTCAATCTGGGATCATGACCTGAGCCAAAGACAGATTTTTTAACTAACTGAGCCACTGAGTACTTGTTAGGCGTACTTCTTGGGAGTCCTGAGTACTTCTATTTTTGACATTTAGAGGAATCTTCATACCATTTCCAGAGTGTCTGTACCAACTGGCATTCAGGCCAACACTGTAAGGAGGTTCTCCTTTCTCTTAATCCTCACCATCATATGTTGTTTCCAGTCTTATTTATTTTAGCCAACCTGACCAGTGTGAGGTGCTATCTCATTGAGGTTTTGATCTGTATTTCCCTGATGCTAAGGGATATTGAACATTTTCTCATGTGTCTGTTGGCCATTTGTTTATACACAGTAGAATATTACTATATCATAAAAAAGAATGACACATTGCCATTAGCAACCACATGGATGGAAGCAGAGGTGTTGTTAGGTAAAATAAGTCCATCAGGGAAAGTGAAATACCATATGATTTCACTCATATGGTATTTCGAAACACTTTTAGAATTTAGAAACAAAACAGATGAACCTAAGGGAAGGAAGGGAAAATTAATATGAAAGGAAGTCACAGAGGAGAGCCAACCATAAGAGACCCTTAACATTAGGGAAGAAACAGAGGGTAGCTGGGGGGAGAGGTCATTGGGGAAAAGGTAACTGTGTGATGGGCATTAAGGAGGGAGCTTGATGTAATGAGCACTGGGTGTTATTTGCAAATTTTGATTCACTGAATTCTACCTCTGAAAGCAATAATATGTTATATGTAAAATAAATTGAAATTAAACAAATTAAATTTACAAAAAAAGCTCTGCTATTGTGTTTTCTTTCACATTTAAAGTACATTGGGGAGCTTATGATGCCAATAGTTCTTGAGGGTTGTGATGTTAACATGTTGCTAGAAAGTATTGCTCTACCTTGATAATGAGCTATCAATCTATTTTCTAAGGAAGGATACTGGTGAGAAGGTGATCTCATCAAGATACAATGAAGAAAAGATGAAGAACTGCCTTAATTTTCACCTTAAGGAAAAATAAGTGTATTTTTAAGTTCATGGCATGAATCCGAGGTGAGCCCTACCACCTATGTATTTCATTGTGATAGTTGTGTGAATTATAGTTTAAATTACACTTAAATTTATCTTTAATTTTCCTAAGAAAATTGTCAATTGTATAACAAAAACTCCACCCCAAAACTGCAAGAACTCATACAGGAATTCAGTAAATTGTCAGCATATACAATCACTGCACAGAAATCAGTTGCATTTCTATACACCAACAGGAAGACAGCAGAAATACAAATTAAGGAGTCAATCCCATTTCAAATGCATCCAAAACCATAAGGCACCTAGGAATAAACCTAACCAAGGAGACAAGTAATCTGTACTCAAATAACTATAAAGTACTCATGAAATAAATTGAGGAAGACACAAAGAAATAGAAAAATGTTCCATGTTCATGGATTGGAAGAACAAATACTGTGCAAATGTCTATGTTACCTAAAGCAATCTACAAGATTAATGCAATCCCTATCAAAATACCATCGATTTTTTTTCAAAGAAATGGAACAAACAATCCTAAAATTTATATGGAACCAGAAAAAGACCTTGAATAGCTAGAAGAATGTTGAAAAAGAAAGCCAAAGTTGGTGGCATCACAATTCCAGACTTCAAGCTCTATTACAAAGCTGTCATCATCAAGACAGTATGGTGCTGCCACGAAGAGAGACACATAGATCAATGGAACAGAATAGAGAGCCCAGAAATATGCCCTCAACTCTATGGTCAACTAATCTTTAAAAAAGTAGGAAAGCATGTCCAATGGATAAACAACAGTCTCTTCAACAAATGGTGTTTGGAAAATTGGACCGCCACATGCAGAAAAATGAAACTGGATCATTTCCTTACACCGCACATGAAAATAGACTCAAAATGAATGAAGGACCTCAATGTGAGAAAGAAATCCATCAAAATCTTGAGGAGAACATAGGCAGCAACCTCCTTGACCTCTGCCACAGCAACTTCTTAGAAACATCACCAAAGGCAAGGGAAGAATGGGCAAAAATGAACTATTGGGACTTCATCAAGAGCAAAAGCTTTTGCACATCAAAAGAAACAGTCAACAAAACCAAAAGATATCTGACAGAATGGGAGAAGATATTTGCAAACAACATATCAGATAAAGGGCTAGTATCCAAAATCTATAAATAACTTATTAAACTCAACACTCAAAGAACAAATAATCCAATCAAGAAATGGTCAGAGGACATGAACAGACATTTCTGAAAAGAAGACATCCAGATGGCCAAAAGACACATGAAAAAGTGCTCCACATCACTCAACATCAGGGAAATACAAAGTAAAACCATATTCAGTCAGAAAAGTTAAAATTAACATGTCAGGAAATGACAGATGCTGGTGAGGATGTGGAGAAAGGGGAACCTTCCTACACTGTTAGTGGGAATTCAAGCTGGTACAGCCGGTCTGGAAAACAGTATGGAGGTTGCTCAAAAAGTTGAAAACAGAGCTACCTTATGATCCAGAAATTGCACTACTGAGTATTTACCCTAAGGATACAAATGTAGTGAACTGAAGGGGTACATACACTGGAATGTTTATAGAAGCAATGCCCATAATAGCCAAACTATGGAAAGAACCTAGATGTCTATCAATGGATCAATGGATAAATGGATAAAGAAGTTGTGATCACACACACATATACACACACAATGGAACACTATGCAGCCATCAAAAACCATATAAAGTAACAGTCACCTTACAGGCAATACAATGGAACTAAATTCATATCTCTCAATAGTTACGCTGAATGTTAATGGGCTAAATGCCCCTGTCAAAAGACACAGGGTATCGGAATGGAAAAAAAAAAAATCCCATCTATATGTTGCCTCCAAGAAAATCATTTTAAGCCCGAAGACACCTCCAGATTTAAAGTGAGGGGGTGCAAAAAAATTTACCATGCTAATGGACATCAGAAGAAGGCAGGAGTGGCAATTCTTATATAAGATCAATTAGATTTTAAGCCAAAGACTATAATAAGAGATGAGGAAGGACACTATATCATACTCAAAGGGTCTGTCCAACAAGAAGATCTAACAATTTTAAATATCTATGCACCCAACATGGGAGCAGCCAACTATATAAACCAATTAATAACAAAATCAAAGAAACACATCAACAATAATACAATAATAGTAGGGGACTTTAACACTCCCCTCACTGGACAGATCATCCAAGCAAAAGATCAGCAAGGAAATAAAGGCCTTAAACGACACACTGGACCAGATGGACGTCACACATATATTCAGAACATTTCATCCCAAAGCAACAGAATACACATTCTTCTCTAGTGCACATGGAACATTCTCCAGAAGAGATCACATCCTCAGTCCTAAATCAGGACTCAACCGGTATCAAAAGATTGGCGTAATTCCCTGCATATTTTCAGACCACAATGCTCTGAAGCTAGAATTCAACCACAAGAGGAAGTTTGGAAAGAACCCAAATACACGGAGACTAAACAGCATCCTTCTAAAGAATGAGTGGGTCAACCAGGAAATTAAAGAAGAATTGAAAAAAATCATGGAAACAAATTATAATGAAAATACAACGGTTCAAAATCTGTGGGACACAACAAAGGCAATCCTGAGAGGAAAATATATAGCGGTACAAGCCTTCCTCAAGAAACAAGAAATGTCTCAGGTACACAACCTAACCCTACACCTAAAGGAGCTGGAGAAAGAACAAGAAAGAAACCCTAAGCCCAGCAGGAGAAGAGAAATCATAACGATCAGAGCAGAAATCAATGAAATAGAAACCAAAAAGACAATATAGCAAATCAATGAAACTAGGCGCTGGTTCTTTGAAAGAATTAATAAAATTGATAAATCCCTGGCCAGACTTATCAAAAAGAAAAGAGAAAGGACCCAAATAAATAAAATCATGAATGAAAGAGGAGAGATCACAACTAACACCAAAGAAATACAAACTATTATAAGAACATACTATGAGCAACTCTACGCCAATAAATTTGACAATCTGGAAGAAATGGATGCATTCCTAGAAACATATAAACTACCACAACTGAACCAGGAAGAAATAGAAAGCCTGAACAGACCCATAACCAGTAAGGAGATTGAAACAGTCATTAAAAATCTCCAAACAAACAAAAGCCCAGGGCCAGACGGCTTCCCGGGGGAATTCTACCAAACATTTAAAGAAGAACTAATTCCTATTCTCCTGGAACTGTTCCAAAAAATAGAAATGGAAGGAAAACTTCCAAACTCATTTTATGAGGCCAGCATCACCTTGATCCCAAAACCAGACAAGGATCCCATCAAAAAAGAGAGCTATAGACCAATATCCTTGATGAACACAGATGTGAAAATTCTCACCAGAATACTAGCCAATAGGATTCAACAGTACATTAAAAGGATTATTCAGCACGACCAAGTGGGATTTATTCCAGGGCTGCAAGTTTGGTTCAACATCCGCAAATCAGTCAATGTGATACAACACATCAATAAAAGAAAGAACAAGAACCATATGATACTCTCAATAGATGCTGAAAGCATTTGATAAAGTACCGGATTCCTTCCTGATCAAAACTCTTCAAAGTGTAGGGATAGAGGGCACATACCTCAATATCATCAAAGCCATCTATGAAAAACCCACTGCAAATATCATTCTCAATGGAGAAAAACTGAAAGCTTTTCCGCTAAGGTCAGGAACATGGCAGGGATGTCCATTATCACCACTGTTATTCAACATAGTACTAGAGGTCCTAGCCTCAGCAATCAGACAACAAAAGGAAATTAAAGGCATCCAAATCGGCAAAGAAGAAGTCAAATTATCACTCTTCGCAGATGATATGATACTATATGTGGAAAACCCAAAAGACTCCACTCCAAAACTGTTAGAACTTATACAGGAATTCAGTAAAGTGTCAGGATATAAAATCAATGCACAGAAATCAGTTGCATTTCTCTACACCAACAACAAGACAGAAGAAAGAGAAATTAAGGAGTCCACCCCATTTACAATTGCACCCCCAAACATAAGATACCTAGGAAATTCTAACCAAAGAGGCAAAGAATCTATACTCAGAAAACTATAAAGTACTCATGAAAGAAATTGAAGAAGACACAAAGAAATGGAAAAATGTTCCATGCTCCTGGATTGGAAGAATAAATATTGTGAAAATGTCTATGCTACCTAAAGCAATCTACACATTTAATGCAATTCCTATCAAAGTACCATCCATCTTTTTCAAAGAAATGGAACAAATAATTCTAAAATTTATATGGAACCAGAAAGACCTCGAATAGCCAAAGGGATATTGAGAAAGAAAGCCAAAGTTGGTGACATCACAATTCCGGACTTCAAGCTCTATTACAATGCTGTCATCATCAAGACAGCATGGTACTGGCACAAAAACAGACACATAGATCAATGGAACAGAATAGAGAGCCCAGAAATAGACCCTCAACTCTACGGTCAACTCATCTTCGACAAAGCAGGAAAGAATGTCCAATGGAAAAAAGACAGCCTCTTCAATAAATGGTGCTGGGAAAATTGGACAGCCACCTGCAGAAAAATGAAATTGGACCATTTCCTCACACCACACACGAAAATAGACTCAAAATGGATGAAGGACCTCAATGTGAGAAAGGAATCCATCAAAATCCCTGAGGAGAACACAGGCAGCAACCTCTTCGACCTCAGCCACAGCAACATCTTCCTAGGAACATCGTCAAAGGCAAGGGAAGCAAGGGCAAAAATGAACTATTGGGATTTCATCAAGATCAAAAGCTTTTGCACAGCAAAGGAAACAGTTAACAAAATCAAAAGACAACTGACAGAATGGGAGAAGATATTTGCAAATGACATATCAGATAAAGGACTAGTGTCCAAAATCTATAAAGAACTTAGCAAACTCAACACCCAAAGAAGAAATAATCCAATCAAGAAATGGGCAGAGGACATGAACAGACATTTCTGCAAAGAAGACATCCAGATGGCCAACAGACACATGAAAAAGTGCTCCATATCACTCGGCATCAGGGAAATACAAATCAAAACCACAATGAGATATCACCTCACACCAGTCAGAATGGCTAAAATCAGCAAGTCAGGAAATGACAGATGCTGGCGAGGATGCGGAGAAAGGGGAACCCTCCTACACTGTTGGTGGGAATGCAAGCTGGTGCAGCCACTCTGGAAAACAGCATGGAGGTTCCTCAAAATGTTGAAAATAGAACTGCCCTATGACCCAGCAATTGCACTACTGGGTATTTACCCTAAAGATACAAACGTAGTGATCCAAAGGGATATGTGCACCCGAATGTTTATAGCAGCAATGTCCACAATAGCCAAACTATGGAAAGAACCTAGATGTCCATCAACAGATGAATGGATCAAGAAGATGTGGTATATATACACTATGGAATACTATGCAGCCATCAAAAGAAATGAAATCTTGCCATTTGCGACAATATGGATGGAACTAGAACATATCATGCTTAGCGAAATAAGTCAAGCAGAGAAAGACAACTATCATATGATCTCCCTGATATGAGGAAGTGGTGATGCAACATGGGGGCTTAAGTGGGTAGGAGAAGAATCAATGAAACAAGATGGGATTGGGAGGGAGACAAACCATGAGTGACTCTTAATCTTACAAAACAAACTGAGTGTTGCTGGGGGGAGGGTTGTTGGGAGAAGGGGGGTGGGGTTATGGACATTGGGGAGGGTATGTGCTTTGGTGAGTGCTGTAAAGTGTGTAAACCTGGTGATTCACAGACCTGTACCCCTGGGGATAAAAATACATGTTTATAAAAAAATAAAAAATTAAAAAAAAACCTTCCAAAAAACAAGAGTCCAGGACCTGATGGATTCCCTGGAGAATTCTACCAAACTTTCAAAGAAGACTTAACACCTATTATCCTGAAGCTGGTTCAAAAAATTGAAGCAGAAGGAAAACTTCCTGACTCTTTCTATGAAGTCAGCATTACCCTGATCTCCAAACCAGCCAAAGACCCTAACAACAAGGAGAATTTCAGAACAATATCACTGATGAATATGGATGCTAAGATTCTCAACAAGATCCTAGCAAACAGGATCCAATAGCACATTAAAAAGATTATCCACCATGACCAGGTGGGATCATCCCTGGGCTACAAGGATGGTTCAACATTCGCAAATCAATCAATGTGATAGAATAAATTAATATGAAAAGAGAGAAGAACCATAGTCCTCTCAATCGATGCAGAAAAAGCATTTGACAAAATTCAGCATCTGCTCCTAATCAAAACGCTTCAATGTATAGAGATAGAGGGAACATTCCTGAAATTCATCAAATCTATCTATAAAAGACCCACAGCAGCAAATATCATCCTCAATGGGAAAGAGCTTGCAGCCTTCCCATTTAGATCAGGAAGACGACAAGGTTGCCCAATCTCACCACTCTTGTTCAACATAGTATTACAAGTCCTAGCAACAGCAATCAGACAACAAAGAGAAATAAAAGGTATCCAAATTGGCAATGAAGAATTCCAACTCTCTCTCTTTGCAGATGACATGATTCTTTATATGGAAAACCCACAAGACTCCACCCCCACATTACTAGAACTCATACAGCAATTCAGCAACATGGAAGGATACAAAGTCAATGTACAGAAAACAGTGGCTTTCTTATACACTAACAATGAAAATACAGAAAGGGAAATTAGAGAATCGATTCATTTACTATAGCACCAAGAAACATAAGATACCTGGGAATAAACCTAACCAAAGAGGTAAAGGATCTGTATTCGAGGAACTACAGAACACTCATGAAAGAAATCAAAGAAGACAAAAAAAGTTGGAAGTCCATTCCATGCTCTTGGATCAGAAGAATAAACATTGTTAAAATGTTTATACTGCCTAGAACAATCTATACTTTTAATGCTGTTCTTATCAAAATTCCACCAGTATTCTTCAAAGAGCTGGAGCAAATAATCCAGGAATTTGTATGGAATCAGAAGAGACCCCAATTCGCTAAGAAAATGTTGAAAAACAAAAATAAAACTGGGGGTGTCACGTTACCTGATTTTAAGCTTTACTACAAAGCTGTGGTCACCAAGACAGCATGGTACTGGCATAAGAACAGACATATAGACCAGTGGAACAGAGTAGAGAGCCCAGATATGGACCCTCAACTCTATGGTCAAATAATCCTCGACAAAACAGGAAAAAATATACAGAGGAAAAAAGACAGTCTCTTCCATAAATGGTGCTGGGAAAACTGGACATTTATATATAGAAGAATGAAACTCGACCATTCTCTTACACCATACACAAAGATAAACTCGAAATGGATAAAAGACCTCAACGTGAGACAGGAATCCATCAGAACCCTAGAGGAGAACATAGGAAGTAACCTCTTCGATATCAGCCACAGCAACTTCTTTCAAGATGTATCTCCAAAGGCAAAGGAAACAAAAGCGAAGTTGAACTTTTGGGACTTCATCAATATTGAAAGCTTCTGCACAGCAAAGGGAACAGTCAAGGAAACAAAGAGGCAACCCACGGAATGGGAGAATATATTTTCAAATGACAGTACAGACAAAAGGTTGATATCCAGGATCTATAAAGAACTCCTCAAACTCAACACACACAAAACAGACAAGCATATCAAAAAATGGGCAGAAGATATGAACAGACACTTCTCCAATCAAGACATACAAATGGCTATCAGACACATGAAAAAATGTTCATCATCACTAGCCCTCAGGGAGATTCAAATTAAAACCACATTGAGATACCACCTTACACCAGTTAGAATGGCCAAAATTAGCAAGACAGGAAACAACATGTGTTGGAGGGGATGTGGAGAAAGGGGAACCCTCTTTCACTGTTGGTGGGAATGCAAGTTGGTGCAGCCACTTTGGAGAACAGTGTGGAGATTCCTCAAGAAATTTAAAAAATAGCTTCCCTATGACCCTGCCATTGCACTACTGGGTATTTACCCCAAAGATACAGATGTCGTTAAAAGAAGGGCCATCTGTACCCCCACGTTTATAGCAGCAATGGCAATGGTCGCCAAAGTGTGGAAAGAACCCAGATGCTCTTCAATGGATGAATGGATACGGAAGATGTGGTCCATATACACTATGGAGTGTTATGCCTCCATCAGAAACTTTTTTATGCCTCCATAAGGAGGCATAAAAGGATAAAGAAGATGTGGTCCATATACACTATGGAGTATTATGCCTCCATCAGAAACCTTTGTAGCAACGTGGACGGGACTGGAAGAGATTATGCTGAGTGAGATAAGTCAAGCAGAGAGAGTCAATTATCCTATGGCTTCTCTTATTTGTGGAGCATAGCAAATAGCATGGAAGACAAGGTGAGATGGAGATTAGAAGGGAGTTGAGGGAAATTGGAAGGGGAGGTGAACCATGAGAGATTATGGACTCAGAAAAACAATCTGAGGGTTTTGAAGGGGTGGGGGGTGGGAGGTTGGGGGAACCAGATGGTGGGTATTAGAGCGGGCACGGATTTCATGGAGCACTGGTTGTGGTGCAAAAACAATGAATACTGTTATGCTGACAAAAATAAATAATATTAAAAAAAAGAAAACGAAAGAGAATATTATTTTGTTCCAGCAAGAGAAGATCAATATCCAGCTGAATATATCTGAATATATTAAAGAAATCTATAGATATATAAATTTAAAGATTATCATTAAAAAAACAAGATAATATATAGTAAGGATTAGAGACATATTTTTCGCAGTGCAGTTATAAAAATTTATACCAAAAAGTCTATATTGATATTGAAAAGAATGTAAGACTTCTAAAAAAATGTATTCATAACTTGCCTGGACAAACAGCCATAGATATGGTTTAATTTGCATGGCATACATAGTTGAAATTATAGGTGGATAATAAGATTTTTTAAATGTTATTTTATTTTTTCAGTGTTACTAGATTCATTGTTTATATACAACACCCAGTGCTCCATGCAATATGTGCCCTCTGTAATACCCACCACCAGGCTCACCTAATCCCCCACTCCTCACACCTCCAAAACCCTCAGTTTGGTTTTCACAGTTCACAATATCTCATGTTTCATCTCCCACTCGGATTTCCTGCAATTCACTTTTCCTTTCCTTCTCCTAATGTCCTCCATGCTATTCCTTATCTTACACAAGTAATTGAAACCATATGATAATTGACTCTCTCTGCTTGACTTATTTCACTCAGCATAATCTCCTCCAATCCTGTTAAGGATTGTTAATGTTAATGCAACATGTTAATACAAAAGTGGGGTATTCATCTTTTCAGATGGAGGCATAACATTCCATAGTAAATATGGACCATATCTTCCTACACTTTCATCTACTGAAGGGCATTGAGGCTCTTTCCACAGTTTGGCAATTGTGGGCATAGCTGCTATGAATGTTGGGGGTACAGATGGACCTTCTTTTCACTACATCTGTATATTTGGGGTAAATACCCAGTAGTGCAATTGCAGGGTCATTGGGTAGCTCTATTTTTAGTTTCTTAAGGAATCTCAACACTGTTTTCCAAAGTGGCTGCACAAACTTGCATTCCCACCAACACTATAAAAGGGATCCCCATTCTCCACATCCTCTCCAACAAATGTTGTTTACTTTCTTGTTAATTTTGGCCATTCTAACTGGTGAAAGGTGGTGTCTCAATGTGGTTTTGATTTGAATCTCCCTGAGGGCTAAAGGTGATGAGCATTTTTTCATATGTCTCTTAGCCATTTATATTACTTCATTGCAGAAGTGTCTGTTCATGTCTTCTGCCCATTTGTTGACGTGATTATCTGTATTTTGAGTGTCCAGTTTGAGTTGAGTTGAGTTTATTGATCTTGGATATCAGTCCTTTGTCTGTAATTTCATTTGTGAATATTTTCTCCCATTCTATGGGTTGTCTCTTTGTCTTGTTTACTGTTTTCTTTGCTGTGCAGAAGTTTTTATTTTGATGAAATTCCAAAAGTTCATTTTCTCTTTTCTTTCCTTTGCCTTTGAAGACACGTCTTGAAAGAAGTTTCTGTGGTCGATGTCACAGACGTTACTGCCTATGTTCTCCACTACAATTTTAATAGATATCCATTTCAAGTTTATCTTTGTGTATGGTGTAAAGTAATGGTCACGTTTCATTCTTCTATACATAGCTGTCTATTTTCCCCAGCATATTTATTGAAGACACTTTCTTTTATCCACTTGATCTTTCTTTTTTTTTTTTTTTTCCTGTTTTGTAGAAGATATTTGACCATAGATTTGCAGGTCCATATCTGGACTCTCTACTCTGTTCTAATGGTCTATGTGTTTGTTTTTGTGCCAGTACCAGCTTGGTGATCACTGCTTTGTAGTAAACCTTGAAACCAGATAACTTGATGCCCCAGTTTTTCTTTTTTTTTTTCTTTTCAATATTTCCTTGGTGATTCAGTGTATTTTCTGATTCCAGACAAATTTCAGGATTAGTTGTTCCAGTACTTTGAAAAATGCTGCTTGTTTTTTGTTCCAGATGGCATTGAAGGTATAGTTTGCTCTCAGCAGCATAGACATTTTAACAATGTTTATTCTTCTGATCCATGAGCATGGAACACTTCTCCATCTTTTAGTGTCTCCTTCAATTTCCTTCATGAGTGTTCTTCAGTTCCTCAAGTACAGATCATTTACCTCTTTGGGTAGGTTTATTCCTAGATGCTCTTAGTGTTTTCAGTGCTATTATAAGTGGAATCAATTCTCTAATATCTCTTTCTATGGGTTCATTGTTAGTGTATAAGAAAGAAACTGATTACTGTACAATGATTTTGTATCCTGGTACATTATTGATTGTTGTTTGAGTTCTAGCTATTTGGGGCTGGAGTCCTTTGGGTTTACCACATAAAATATCTCATCTGTGAGGAGAGAAATTTTGACTTCTTTTTTGTCAATTTGAATACCTTCTAATTTTTTTTCGTGACTGATTGCTGTTGATAGAATTTCTAGTACTATGTTGAACAAGAGTGGTCAAATTGGGTATTTTTTTCTTGTTCCTGATCTCCACATGAAGGCAGTTAGCTTTTCCCCATTGAGAATGACATTTCTGTGGGTTTTTCTTTGGTGGATTTTCTGAAGTTGAAGAATATTCCCTCTATCCCTGAATTTTGAAGACTTTTAATCAGGAAAATATACTGTATTTTGTCAAATGTTTTTTCTGCATCAACTGAGTGGAACATATCATCCTTCTTTTCTCATTCTGATCTGTTCTTTCACACTGATTGATTTGTGAATGTTGAACCACCCTTGCATCCCAGGGGTGAATCCACCTGGTAACAGTGGATAATATTTTAATTATTGAAGGATCCAATAATTATTAATTATTATTATTAGTTAATTAATCCACTGGATCCTATTAGGTAGGATCTTGTTGAGAATCTTGGCGTCTATATTCATCATGGATATTGGTCTGAAATTCTCCTTTTTTATGGGGTCTTGGCCTTGTTTTTGGACCAGGGTAATAATGTTGGCTTCATAGAAAGAACCTGGAGGTTTTCTTTTGGTTTCTGTTTTTTGGAAACAGCTTCAGGAGAATAGGTATTCTTCTTCTTTGAATGTTTGGTTGAATTCCCCGGGAAATCCATCAGGTCTTGCGCTCTAGTTTTGTGGAAGCTTTTTGATCACTACTTCAATCTCGTTACTAGACATTTGGTCTGTTCAGGTTGTCAATTTCTTCTAGTTTCAGCCTTGGAAGTTTATATCTTTTCAGGAATCCATCCATTTCTTCTAGGTTGTTTATGTTATTGGAATGTAATGTTGATAAAAATTATGACTGTTTCTATTTCTTTGGTGTTGGTTTTGACCCCTCCCTTTAATTCACATTATTAATTCAGGTCCTCTCTCTTTTCTTTTGGATTAATTTGGCCAGTGGTTTATTGATCTTATTAATTCTTTCAAAGAAACAGCTTCTGGTTTCATTGATGTGTTCTACTGTATCTCTAATTTCTAACTAATTGATCTCTGTTCTAATCTTGGTTATTTCTCTTCTTGTGCATGTAGCATAAGTTGCTGTTGATTTTCCAGTTCTTTAAGGCATAAAGGGAGCTGGTATATCCTGGATTTTTTCAGTTTCTTTGAGTGAGGCTTGTGTGGCTTTGTATTTTCCCCTCCAGACCACTGTTGCCATATCCCATAGGTTTTGGACAAATGTGTCTTCATTCTCATCAGTTTCTAACAATTGTTTAAGTACTTCTTTGATTTTCTGGTTGATCCATTCTTGGACAGGATGGTCTTTAGCTTCCAGGTGTTTAAATTCCTTCCAAATTTTTTCTTATGGTTGAGTTCCAGTTTCAAAGCACTGTGGTATGAGAATATGCAGGGAATAATCTTAATCTTTTGGTATCCCTTGAGCCCTGATTTGTGACCTAGTGTGTGGTTGACTCTGGAGAAAGTTCCATGTGAGCTCAAGAATAATGTATAGTCCATTGTTTTAGGGTGGAATGTTTGTATATATTTATGAGGTCCATCTGATCCAATGTGTCATTCAAAGCTCTTGTTTCTTTCTTTTTTTTTCCTTGTATGACCTGTCTGTTACTGAGTGGAGTGTTAAGATCCCCTACAATTAATGTGTTTATATCAGTATGACTCATTATTTTGATTAACAGTTGACTTATGTAGATGGCTGCTCCCATAGTGGGGGCATAAATACTTAGTCTTGCTTGATCTTCTTGATGGGTAGACCCTTTAAGAATGATGTAGTGTCCTTATGTGTCTCTGACTACAGTAATTAGCCTAATACTTATTATATCTGATATGATAATCACTATGCCGGCTTTCTTTTGAGGCCTGTTAGCATGAAGGATGGCTCTCCATCCCTTCATTTCAGTCTGAGTGTATCTTCTGGTTATCAATGTGTCTCTTGTAGATAGTATATGGATGAGCACTGTCGTTTTATCCAATATACAGCCCTATTCCATTTTATGGGAACATTTAAGCCATTCACAATGAGAGTGATTATCAAAAGATAAGTTTTTATTGACCTCATGTTGCCTGTGAAGTCCTTGTTTCTAGAGATTGTCTCTGTAAATTTCTGCTCTCTGTCACTCTTAGGGTCTTTCTTCTTTTATGGACACTCCCCCATTAATATTTCTTGTAGTGGCTGCTTGGTGGTCATATACTCTTTGAAACATTGCCAGTCTTGGAAGCTCTTTATCTCTCTCTCCATTCTGAATGTCAGCCTTCTTGGATAAAGTATTCTTGGCTGCATGTTCTTTTCATTTAGTGCCCAGAATATGTCTTTTGAGCACTTTCTGACTTTCCATGATTCAGGGGACAGATCTGACATTATTCTGATGTCCCTTCCTCTGTATGTTGGGAATCTCTTCCCCTAGCTGTCCTTAGTACCTTGTGTCTAAAATTATGATTTGTGAATTCCACAGTCATGTGTCTGGAGGTTTTTCTAGATTCCTTGATCTTGTGAGGTGACCTTTCTGTCTCTAGGACATGAACCCTTGATGCATTCCCCTTATTGGGGAAATTTTCATCCAGAATTTGTTCAAGTATATATTCTTGTCTTCTCTCCTTCTCCACTTCCTCAGGAATCCCAATAATTCTTATGTTAGAACATTTCATGGTGTCCTTTTCCCCCTAATTCTGTTTTCATGTCTAGTAAGCTGTTTGTTCCAGACCTCCTCCTGATCCTTCTTCTCTATCAGTTTGTCCTCTCAATCACTAATTCTATCTTCTGCCTTGATTACTCTAGCTGTTAGAGTATTTAGATAAGATTGGATCTCTTTGATTGCCTTTTTAACTTCTGCTAAGTTGGTTCTCACTTCTGCCTTTAGAGATTCTATGTGATCACTAATGGTTTTCTCCAACCTAGTCATGGCCTGGAGAACTGTTACCCTGAATTCCCTTTCCAACATTCTGTTTATGTGCATATCCAATAGTTCTGTGTTAGAAGGCACAGTCTCTATATAATTTTTCTGTTGGGTGTTCCTCCTAGTCACTTTTGGTGAGAGTTTGTTGAGAGGATGTTTAGCTAAATATATCAACCTTGATATAGGCAAGCTGCATCCTGGACATTTTTGGAGCAATCAGCAGTCAGCAGCAAAGAGAGGAAAAAAAAAGAAAGAAAGAAAAAGAGAGAGAAATAGAGAGACGGAGAGAGAGAGACAGAGAGAGAGAGAAAAGAAAAGAGAAAACCCAGCCAAAATGAGCCCCCAAATTAAGATTTATGAAGTATATAAGCAAAAACAAACAAACAAAAAGACCAACAAAATAAATGAAAAGAAAAAAAAATGAACCTAACCATAAGGAATCCCAGGAATAAGATTTATATAATTCCAGAATAAAATAGAATACACAGAAACACTGACAGAGGAATAAGATGAGAGGGTGGTTATGAATCCTTGATGAGGGTGAGAAAGGTTATTTTGGTTCTTCCTGGGTGACTCTTGATATCTTTGTTAAGGGGCTCAACTTTCCAGAGATAAATGGAAATTAAAACTGGTATGGGGTGCCTGGGTGGCTCAGTGGGTTAAGCCTCTGCCTTCAGCTCAGGTCATGATCCCAGGGTCCTGGGATCAAGCCCTGCATCAGGCTCTCTGCTCAGTGGGGTGCCTGCTTCCCCGCCCCTGCCTGCTTCTCTGCCTACTTTTGATCTCTCTCTCTGTGAAATAAATAAATAAAATCTTAAAAAAACTAGTTTATATACAGAAGTAGTATTGAATAGGCAAAAGGGACTGCCTTTAAGCTTATATCTATATGTATATTAAAAAATGAAAAAATGAAAAAAAAGGAGAAAAAGAAAAAGGAACCTTGGCATATGAATGAAAAAAAAAGTTCAAGTTAAAAAGTTATTATGGAATATGTTGTAGTAAACCACTGGTTTTAATGGTAAGTAGGTTAAAAAATAAAAGAACAACAATCATGAGAATGAATTAAAAGTTATGTTGTATATAATAAACATGCAGATTTTAGGGCAATACCAGGAGCTTAATATATTCTTTTCCCATAATGTCGGGTTTTTTTCAGTTTCATTGGGACCCTGTGGTGTTGTCCTCTTGTTCTTTTGGCTTGCCATTTGGGGGAACGTCCTGCTGAGTTGCCCTCCCTTCAGTCTTGCTTGGGTTGTGTTGCCCTGCAGGTTATCAAGGGGCTGAGTTCTGTGGAAATCTCTTCTTTGGGCTTTTGTTCCTGGAGGTTTTTGTTCTTTGGAGGCTTTTGGCTGCTTTTCAGAGGTTTAGTGGAAAGCAAACTGTCTGGGCCCAGATCCCCATCTCAGAGAGAAGCCTCAGTCTGTTCACCTCTGGGTGGGACAGAACACACAACCTCACCTCTGCAAACTCCGCTGAATAGCACAACCTCCCACAGGCAGTGTGCACCCCAACCACTGTCCCAGTGGTCACCTGAGCCTCCCGCTTGTCTCTACACCCCCGTGCCACTAAAACTGCAAGTGATATTGATCCAGAGAGCCTGCTTCCAGTGGCTTCCTTTCTGGGACTACTGTGTGGACTTAAGACCCACACCAAGTGTGCTCAGACACAGTGGTTGTATAGGTCACAGAAGGTTGCCTCTGAGAGATCAGAGATTGCATCAGGCTGGGCACATTCAGAGCCTGTAGCCAGTCACAGAAGGCTGCAATCATAGAGACCACTGGCTGGAGCCCACACCAGGCTCTTTCAGGCATGGGCAGGAGTGTGTCCAGCTGAGTGGCAGTGCAAGCAGTGTAAAGCCACAAGCTCAGGGACCAGGGACTGGAGGCTCTGCCGTACCCTCTCTGGCATGCATGGTCATGGCAGTGACCATCCTGAGTTTGCAGACTTAGGCCTGTGCCTATGATTGCCTGATTATTCCAGTGGACCCTTAATATCTTTTGCTCTTTTTGAGTGCTTTTAAGCAGACTCCAAGTTAATGATGGTCTCCAATCAAAGGTCACTTTCAACTGGGGTATTACTTTCCAGTGGGTCACTTCTGGTGACTCCCTCCCTCTTCTGCTTATTCTTAGATATCAGTCTGAGCATTCCCACTCTGGCTTACCTCTCCACTGATGTCTTATGCCCCCATAGAGATCCAGAAATGAATAATATCCTATCTCAGTCTGATTTCATGGGAGTTCAGAATATTCTGGTAGGTAATTAGCACACTTTAGGGAACTGGTTGCAACATTGTCACCTACTTCTTCGCCATCTTGCTGCTCCTCCGTAATAAGATATTCTAAGGATACACCACAAAGGAAAAAGTCTTGGCAAGAAAGAAAATTATGTGTAATTAAAAATGAATATAAATTATGATCTCAAGACATATTTTTATTGTGACAGGAATTGACTATCTTTGTGTGTTGTAGCCAGGAATTAGACTGTCAACTGAGTAGCCTACACAGGATGTGGGAAGCCTGTATTAGTCCAAATATTCTCAGAGCTACACCATTTATTCCAGTTAAAAATATTATTTTACCCTTTATATACGCACTTTATTTTTTTTACTCACAACGTTATGTTTTTCTGCATATTAATTCCTAAAATAGCCTAAATTAAAATAATGGGGCGACTTAAGTATTTTGCAAAATTTTTCTTTTGGCTGAATTTATGTTGTACCTGTTAATTCTCAATTTTGCCACTAAAGTCTTTGTATGTCCTTTAGGGAATGGAAATAAAAAAACACAAAAATAAATAAATAAATAAACAAATAAATAAAATAAAAAAAAAGAAAGTTATTGTAAATAAAATTTATATTTCAGTATGTGACAAAGTCTAGGGTAGCCTTCACTCTAAAAGTAGATAAAATTAGATAAAAGTAGATAAAATTAAGAAAGAAAATTATTTCAACTTTGTAATTATACATACAATTTGAATGCTAAATTTCTATTTGTGCTAATAATATACATTAAAATAGTAACAAAATATAACTCATTTATTTCTGTTTCCTATTTAAACTATGCTTGAAAGTACTTATTTTTAAATTTGTTTCATTTCTGATTACATAAATATATATTATAAAAGCTTGTTTATTTTGTCAATGAATTTGGTGGAAAGAAAATCTGTCCTTGGTGTATTTTAAATATATTTTTCTGGTTTACTGAATATATGTGTTAATCATTTTCAAATAACCATTATCATCTATTTCTAAAGGGATACATATGTTCATAATGTAAAATATTAGCATTTTGAAAATTGTTTTGCCTGCAAGAAAACACTTATTATGCAATAACATGTATATTCTATTGCAGCAATTTTAAACTTCAAATTCACCATGAAATATGTGCATATTTAAGATTCTAAATCTTTAAAAACATCACAACACTTTACAATCTTTGCAATCCACATTCACCAACGATTCAGAATATTTGCTTCTCCTTGAATCTTTATTATAGCTATTGTAAAATTTTCTAATACTTTCTTTTTTTTCAGTTTTATAAATGGCTTTAATCTCAAGTGACCTCGGAACAAGGGAGAAACAAAAATGTTAAAACAAAAACAAAATGGAATTGATAACAAATCCATAACGCTTTTCAAAGGTAACAGGAATGATGATGCTCTATGCCAACTTAGAGTGTTTGCATCTAGATTTAGATAAAGATTTACAAAAAGAAATGTCCAGTTGTGCTGTAGTCTCTGGTGAATGAGAACAGTCTCAAGTAGCTAAAAAGTTCTGAGCAGAATCTGTGACTCAATATAGCTAGAATTTGGGTAATCTGGAACACACTCTTATTCTTTTGAGTTTTTAAAATTTTTTTTTTATTTTTTCAGTGTAACAGTATTCATTATTCTTGCACCACACCCAGTGCTCCATGATACGTGCACTATCCAATACCCACCACCAGAATCAACCAACCTTCCACACCCACACCCCTTCAAAACCCTCAGATTGTTTTTCAGAGTCCATAGTCTCTCATTGTTCACAACCCCTTCTAATTTCCCTCAACTCCCTTCTCCTCTCCATCTCCCCATTGTCCTCCATGCTATTTGTTATGCTCCACAAATAAGTGAAACCATATGATAATTGACTTTCTCTGTTTGACTTATTTCACTCAGCATAATCCCCATTCCAGTCCCATCCATGTTGCTACAAAAGATGGGTATTCATCCTTTCTGATAGAGACATAATACTCCATAGTGTATATGGAACACATCTTCCTTATCCATTCGTCCGTTGAAGGGCATCTGGGTTCTTTCCACAGTTTGGCAACTGTGGTCATTGCTGCTATAAACATTGGGGTACAGATGGCCCTTCTTTTCACTACATCTGTATCTTTGGGGTAAATACCCAGGAGTGCAATGGCAGGGTCAGAGGGAAGCTATATTTTTAATTTCTTGTGGAATCTCCACACTGTTCTCCAAAGTGGCTGCACCAACTTGCATTCCCACCAACAGTGGAAGAGGGTTCCCCTTTCTCCACATCCCCTCCAACACATGTTGTTTCCTGTCTTGCTAATTTTGGCCATTCTAACTGGTGTAAGGTGATATCTCAATGTAGTTTTCATTTGAATCTCCCTGATGGCTAGTGATGATGAACATTTTTTCATGTATCTGATAGCCATTTGTATGTCTTGATTGGAGAAGTGTCTGTTCATATCTTCTGCCCATTTTTTGATATGATTGTCTGTTTTGTGTGTGTTGAGTTTGAAGAGTTCTTTATAGATCCTGGATATCAACTTTTTGTCTACACTGTCATTTGAAAATATATTCTCCCATTCCGTGGGTTGCCTCTTTATTTGGTGACTATTTCCTTTGCTGTGCAGAAGCTTTCAATCTTGATGAAGTCCCAAAAGTTCATCTTTGCTTTTGTTTCCTTTGCCTTTGGAGACATATCTTGAAAGAAGTTGCTGTGGCTAATATCGAAAAGACTACTGCCTATGTTCTCCTCTAGGATTCTGATGGATTCCTGTCTCACGTTGAGATCTTTTATCCTTTTTGAGTTTATCTTTGTGTATGGTGTAAGAGAATGGTCGAGTTTCATTCTACTACATATAGCCTTCCAGTTTTCCCAGCACTATTTATGGAAGAGACTGTCTTTTCTCCTCTGTATATTTTTTCCTGTTTTGTCAAAGATTAATTGGCCATAGAGTTGAGGATACATATCTGGGCTCTCTACTCTGTTCCAATGGTCTATGTGTATGTTTTTATGCCAGTACCATGCTGTCTTGGTGATCAGAGCTTTGTAGTAAAGCTTGAAATCAGGTAACATGATGCCCCCAGTTTGATTTTTGTTTTTCAGCATTTCCTTAGTGATTCAGGGTCTCTTCTGATTCCATACAAATTTTGGACTATTTGCTCCAGCTCTTTGAAAAATACCGGTAGAGTTTTAATCGGAATGGCATTAAAAGTATAGATTGCTCTAGGCAGTATAGACATTTTAACAATGTTTATTCTTCTGATCCAAGAGCATGGAATGGTCTTCCATCTTTTTGTGTCTTCTTCAATTTCTTTCATGAGTGTTCTGTAATTCCTTGAGTATAGATCCTTTACCTCTTTGGTTAGGTTTATTCCCAGGTATCTTATGGTTCTTGGTGCTATAGTAAATGGAATCTATTCTCTAATTTCCCTTTCTGTATTTTCATTGTCAGTGTATAGAAAGCCACTGTTTTCTGTACATTGACTTTGTATCTTGCCATGTTAATGAATTGCTGTATGACTTCCAGTAGTTTGGGAGTGGAGTCTTTGGGTTTTCCATATAAAGAATCATGTCATCTGTGAAGAGAGAGAGTTTGACTTCTTCATTGCCTATTTGGATACCTTTTATTTCTCTTTGTTGTCTGATGGCTGTTGGCAGGACTTCTAATACTATGTTGAACAACAGTGGTGAGAGTGGGCATCCTTGTCGTGTTCCTGATCTCAACAGGAAGGCTGCAAGCTTTTTTCCATTGAGAATGATATTTGCTGTGGGTCTTTTATAGATAGCTTTTATGAATTTCAGGAATGTTCCCTCTATCCCTATACCTTGAAGCATTTTAATCAGGAACAGATGCTGGATTTTGTCAAATGCTTTTTTCTGCATTGATTGAGAGGTCCATATATGTGTGGTTCTTCTCTCTTATCTTTTTGATTTGTTCTATCACATTGATTGATTTGCGAATGTTGAACTATCCTTGTATCCCAGGGATGAATCCCATGGTGGATAATCTTTTTAATGTGCTGTTGGATCTTCTTTGCTAGATTCTTTTTTTTTTTAAAGATTTTATTTATTTATTTGACATAGAGAGATCACAAGTGGGCAGAGAGGCAGGCAGAGAGAGAGAGGAGGAAGCAGGCTCCCTGCTGAGCAGAGAGCCCGATGCGGGACTCGATCCCAGGACCCTGAGATCATGACCTGAGCCGAAGGCAGTGGCTTAACTCACTGAGCCACCCAGGCGCCCTGTTTGCTAGATTCTTGTTGAGAATCTTAGTATCCATATTCATCAGTGATATTGGTATGAATTTCTCCTTGTTGGTAGGGTCTTTGCCTGGTTTGGGGATCAGGGTAATGCTGGCTTCATAGAAAGAACCAGGAAGTTTTCCTTCTGCTTCAATTTTTGGAAACAGCTTCAGGAGAATAGGTTTTATTTCTTCTTTGAAAGTTTGGTAGAATTCCCCAGGGAATCCATCAGGTCCTGGGCTCTGGTTTTGGGGAGGTTTTTGATCACTGCTTCAATCTGGTTACTAGATATCAGTCTATTCAGGTTGTCAATTTCTTCCTGGTTCAGTTTTAGTACTTAATAGTTTTCCAGGAATGCATCCATTTCATCTAGGTTGCTTAGCTTATTGGCATATAACTGTAGATAATAACTTCTGAGGGTTGTTTCTACTTCCTTGGTGTTAGTTGTGATCTCTCCCTTTTCATTCATAATTTTATGAATTTGGGCTTTTTCTCTTTTCTTTTCCATTAGGGTGGCCAATGGTTTATCGATCTTATTGATTCTTTCAAAACACCAGCTTCTAGGTTCATTGATATGTTCTACTGTATCTCTGGTTTCTACCTCACTGATTTAAGCTCTAATCTTGATGATTTCCCTTCTTATGTGTGGAGTTGGTTTGATTTGTTGTTGATTCTCCAGTTCTTTAAGGTGTAGAGACAGCTGCTGTGTTCTGGATTTTTCAGGTTTTTTGAGGGAGGCTTGAGTGGCTATATATTTTCCCCTTAGAACTGCCTTTGCTGTATCCCATAGGTTTTGGACCGAAGTGTCTTCATTCTTATTGGTTTCCATAAATTGTTTCAGTTCTTCTTTGATCTCCTGGTTGATCCAAGCATTCTTAAGCAAGGTGGTCTTTAGCTCCCAGGTGTTTGAGTTCCTCCCGAACTTTTCCTTCTGATTGAGCTCCAGTTTCAAAGCATTCTGATCTGAGAATGTTCAGGGGATAATCTCAGTCTTTTGGTATCAGTTAAATCCCGATTTGTGACCCAGTATGTGGTCTATTCTGGAGAAGGTTCCATGTGCACTTGAGAAGAATGAGTACTCTGTTTTTTGGGGGTGGAATATTCTGTATATATCTATGAGGTCCATCTGGTTCAGTGTGTCATTCAATGTTCTTGTTTCTTTATTGATTTTCTGCTTTGATGATCTGTCTACTTCTGAGAAAGGCGTGTTAAGATCTCCTAGTATCAATGTGTTCATATCAATATTACTCTATCTTGATTAACAGTTTTCTTAAGTAATTGGCTGCTCCCATATGGGGGCATAGATATTTACAATTGTTAGATCATCTTGGTGGATAGTCCCTTTAAGGATTATGTAGTCTCTGACTACAGTCTTTAGTTTCAAGTCTAATTTATCTGATATGGGAATCGCTACCCCTGCCTTCTTTTGAGGCCCAGTGACATGAAAGATGCTTCTCCATCCCTTCACTTTCAGTCTGGTTGTATCTTTAGGTCAAAATGGGTCTCTTGTGGACAACATATGGATGGGTCCTGTCGTTTTATCCAATCTGCAACCCTTTGCCCTTTTATGGGCGCATTTAGGCCATTCACATTGAGAGTGATTATTGATAGATACGTTTTTATTGGCATCAAGTTACCTTTGAAGTCTTTCTGTAGATTGTCTCTATATTTCTGTTCATTGCTATTCTAAGATTTTTTCCTCTTTTATAATACCCCCCTTAATATTTCCTGCAGTGTCAGCTTGGTGGTTGCATAGTCTTTTAAGCCTTGTCAGTCTTGGAAACTCTTTATCTCTCCATCCATTTTGAATGTCAGTATTGCTGGATAAAGTATTCTTGGCTGCATGTTCTTCCTTTTAGTGCTCTGAATATATCTTGCCAGCCCCTTCTGGCTTGCCAGGTTTCTGTAGACAGATCTGACGTTATTCTGATTGGCTTTCTTCCTTAAGTAAGAAGTCTCTTTGTCCTAACGGCTTTCAAGAAATTATATCTACAATTATGATTTATCAATTTGAGTATCAGGTGCCTTGATGTTTTTCTGGAATCTATAATCTTGGGTGGAGACCATTCGGCCTCTAATACATGAACAGTGGTTCCATTCAGGAGATTGGGAAAATTTTTATGAATTTTAGACTTCTTTCTTTCTTCTCCAATTCAGGGATTCCAATAATTCTGACGTTGGAATGTTATATGGCATCATTTATTTCCCTGATTCTGTTTTTGTGGCTTCTAAGCTGTTTGTTCCAGGATTACACCTGATACTTTCTCCCTGTCTGTTTGTCCTCCAGATCACTAATTCTATCTTCTCTCTCAGTTACCCTAGCTTTTAAAGAATTTAGATTAGACTGGAACTCATTGAGAGCTTTGTGAACTTTTCACCTGGTAGCTTTCAGCTCAGCCCTAACATTGTGAACATTTTCCCTGGTTGCCTTCAGTTTGGCCTTAATCAATTCCATTTGGTCATCCATGTCTTTCTCCAACCTATCTATTGCCTGGATAATTGTTATCCTGAATTCTCTTTCCAACATATTGTCTATGTTTATAGCCATTAGCTCTGTTGTAGAAGGCCCATCCTCTGTATTTTTCTTCTGTTGGGCATTCCTCCTCCTAGTCATTTTGGTGATAAATGAGTGAACAGATGTAGCTGGATATATCAACCATGGTGCATTCAAGGTGCACCCTGTAATGGTTCTGAGAAATCAGGATTCCCCACCCAAACGAGAAAAAAAAAAGCAAAGAAAATGAAAAAGAGAGTGAGAGAGAGAGAGAGAGAGAGAGAGAGAGATTAAGAAAGACAGGAAAAAAAGGAAGATAAAAGAGAAGGTTCAGCCCAACTAGGCCCCAAGGTAAGATTTAGAAAGTATACAAACAAAACCAGACAAACAAAAAGACTGATAAATGTATATGAGAAGAGAGAGAAAAATATATATATATATATATGTATATATATGGAAATAGAGGAAGAACCTCATCATAAACAACCCCAAGTGTAAGATTTATATACTATCAGGACAAACACAAAAACACAGAAACACTGGTGAAAGAAAAAGTTGGGAGAGTGATAATAAATTCTCAGTGTGGGTGAGGAAGTTTGTTTTGGTTCTTCCTGGATGTATCTTGATATCTTTGTTAAAGGACTCAACTTTCCTATGATAATGGGGAATTAAAATTGGTTTACCTATAGGAGTAGCATTGATTGGGGAAAGGGGATTACCTTGAAGTTTAGCTCTATATGAATTTTAGAAAATAAAAAAATAAAAAAGGAATAAACTAAAATTAAAAAAAATTAAAAATAGAAATGCAAAAGGAAAACACAGTGTATGAATCAAAAATTTCAGGTTAGAAGGTTATTACGGAATTTGATGTACTGGACTTCTCACTGTGATGTAAATAGGTTAAATAATTATCTATATTAAAAAATGAGCCTGAATAGTGGGAACGAATTAAAAATAAAGGTTGTCCAATGAAGATGTGGTGGTTGTTCTGTTGTCTTCTTTTTTTTTTCTTTCCTGGTTGGTTTTCTGGGGGAGGGCCCTGCCACGTGGGTTTTCAGTCAATCATGTTCCCTGAGTTAAGTCCTCCCGCACCCCTCAAGGGGGTGAGCTCTGAGGAAACCGGTTTTTTCTGGCTTTTGTTCTTTGGAGGTTTTTATGTTTGTTCAGTTTTTTTTCCCTTGCCTTGACCGCTTTTGTTGGTTTTTGTAGTTTTATAGGAAAGAAATATCCACCCTGACCTCCCTCTCAGAGAGAAGCCTCAGTCTGGCTGCAGAGCCCAAATAAATCCCCCCCTTGGCTGCTGGTAGAGCAGGTTCCAAGTTGCGGTCCCTGGGGAAGCAGGATCTTCTGTTTGTACCCAAAACCATGGCAGCAGTGGCTGGCTGTCTGGGCAGCTCCAGACAGCCAGAGAGATTCCAAGCAACAATTGCACACTGAGACTTTCCTGCTGGCCCGGCTGGGAGTGCCTGGTCTTTCTGGGTCTAAGAGCCACGGGCTTACACGCACCTCTCTCAGGGGAGTGTGTGGGGTGCACCCGCGCCTGTCTCAGGCTCTGGTGGAATGGCGCGAGTTTAAGAGCGTGGGGTGGGGTGGGGGGGGTGGTGCGCATCTCAGGCTCTGTAGCACCTGCCCTCTGGCTCTTGAGCCTCTGCCTTCTGGCGAGGCTCCCAGTCCCTCACAGGAGCTGGACCCCACACAATCTTGGGCGTACTGACAGCTCAGGACCAAGACCTTGTTTCTCCGCTGCACTCTCTCTGGCTCAGTGCCAGGGGAGGTTGTCCTGGGTCCAGGGACTTAAGCCTCTGTCCCTAGCTGCCTTGATTCCTGCAATTTCCCCCCAGCGACCCTTTGCTCTCTTTGAGTGCTTTCAACCGGACTCCAAGTTAATGCTGGTCCCCAGACACAGGGCACTCTCGGATTGGGGTATTACTTTCCAATCAGTTGCCTCTGGTGGCTCCCTCCCCCTCTTGTTTATCTTCAAATATCAGTCCAAATTTAGCTGCCCACTGGCATCTTCTGCCCCTGTAGAGTTCCAGACGTGTATAATTCTGATCTCAGGCTGTTTTCATGGGTGAACGGAGTTCTTTGGTAGGTAATCAGCTCACTTTAGGGTCCAGGTTGAAAAGGCACCTATTCCTACTTCCCTGCCATCTTCTTTCCCCGCCCTTGATCATTTCTTGTTACAGCCTTTGTTTTAAATCTTCTTTGTCAGATGTAAGCATTGTTAATTCCGCCTTTTTTTTTACATCAATTTGTGTGATAAAAATTTCTACATCTCTTCACTTTCAATATTCAAGTGCTTTAGGTCTAAAGTGAGTTCCTTGTAGGTAGCAGATAGATGGATATTCTTTCTCTAGTCATTCTGATGATACCCTATATCTTTTTTTGGAGTATTTCGTGTATTTATATTCAAAGTAATAATTGATACCTGTGTGTTTATTTCCACTTTATTACTTGTTTTATGATTGTTCTGGGAAATTCCTGTGAACCTTTCTAGTCTTTGTCATTTTTGATCTCTCTTTTCCACTCACAGAGTCCCCTTTAATATTTCTTGCAAAACTTGTTTAGTGGTCATGAACTTCCTTAGATTTTGTTGTCTGGGAAACTATATTTCCTTCTATTCTGAATGATGGCTTTGCTGGTTAGAGTATTCCTGTCTGCAGGTTTTCCCATCCAATATGTTGAATATATCATTACACTCTATTCTGGTTTGTCAAATTTCTGTTGAAAAATATGCTACTTTACTGTCTCCCCTTGTAACTTGTGGACTTATTTTTATCTTGCTGCTTTTAAGATGTTTTCTTTATCAAAAAATATGTGATACACTTTTGAATGGGTCCACTTTTGTTGTTTTTGATACAAGTTCTCTGTGGTTCATGAATCTGATTGTGCATTTCCTTCCCTAGTTTATGGGAGTTTTCAGCTATTATTTACTCAATTATATTTTCTGCCCCTCATCTCTTCCATCTTCTTCTGGGACTCCCATAGTGGAAATATTATTATGTTTGATAGAGTCACTTGGTTTTCTAACTCTATTCTCATGATGCATAATTCTTCATTTTTTCTCTTTTTTTCAAGAGTGTTTTTCATTTTGTGTTCTAGGTCACTAATTTTCTCCTCTGCTTCTTCTAGTCTGCTCTTCATAGCATTAAGCCTCTTTCCATTTCTTCATTTCTGATTGATTCTTTTTTTAATTTTTTAAATTTTTTTTATTCCTGTGATAATGATCTCCTTGATGTCTTCTATTTTTCTCTCAAGCCCAGTGTGTATCCTCATTATTATTGCTTTAAATTCTCCATCAAACATGTTATTTATATATGTTTTACTTAGATCTCTGGCTGTGGCCTTACCTTGTTCTTTAAATTGGGATAAATTCATCTGTGTTGACATTTCATTTAAGTCTTTTCCTTCTTTTGTCTTCAAAATTCCAGTTATGATTCCTGATTCTGAAAATAATGACTTTATTAAAAAAAAAGGTGTCATGCATCTAGGTACTGGCACTTCACGGAATGTCTCTAGTGTGTGCTGGGTGCACTCTGATGTTGTGGGTTTTTTTTTTTTTACTGTTGTTGTTTTGGTTTGTTGTATGTGTGTATGTGTGTGTGTGTGTGTGTGTGTGTGTGTGTGTGTGTGTGTCTTTGTTTGCTCTATTCTTTAGGAAGTCCTCTGGGGATGCTTTCTTGTAGGTAACAGATAGATGGATATTCTTTCTTGCTTACAATGGGAAATGTTTGATCCTTGACCAGAATGTTGAAAGCATTAACTAAGTGTGCTCTGGTCTGCTTGTGAAATGAAACTCATACTACTTCTACTAGAGTTGAAGCCCTGCATATATCTCTGTTCTGAAGATATGGAATGGGCAGGCTTTTGTGCTGGTCTTCTGAGGGGAGTTCCCTGCCCCACTGGAACTGAGGCAAGCTAAAGGGCAGTCCCTCAGTGAGATGTTGCCCTCAGGTGATTCTATGTTGATGCTAAGGGACAGAGGGACTGGAAGTAACGCCATAACGCTCCTTTGTACCTGTGAATGCATCCTCTCAGGAAAGAATTTTGAGAAGAAGAAAGAATCTCCCCATCTTGTGCCCCAGGGATTTTTCAGACTGTTGTTCCCCTGAGGCACCTAGGTGGTTCAGTCAGTTAAGCGTCTGCCTTCTGCTCAGGTCGTGATCCTAGGGTACTGGGATTGAGCTCCATGTCCAACTCTCTGCTCAGTGAAATCCTGCTTCTCCCACTCTCTGCTGCTCTCCCAGCTTGTATACTCTCACTTTGTCAAGTAAATAAATGGTATCTTTTGGAAAATGTTGCTGTTTGCAAGCTGTCTGTCTCTGGGCATTTGCCTGCCTTCTCACCAGGAATAGAGCAGTGCTTTTAGGATGGTATCCAAGCCAAGCCTACTGACTTTTAAAACTTCAGGCTTTTAAGCCCTGTTGTTTGTGAGAATTCAGAAAAATCAACCCCTCTCATTCTCCAAAGAATGGTTTCAGAAAAGTATTCTCCTTGTGTGTTTGCCCATGTTCAACACACACACACTCTCTCTCTCTCTCTCTCTCTCTCTCTCTCCTTCTCCCCACCCAGCCTCATTTCCCTCTGCATAACATTCAATCTTTGTCTCCACTAAACCATATTACTTCATGTTCTAGAGTCTTTGATGAGGTCTTTTTTCTCCCTTTAGTTTTGGAGTTTGTTCTTTCTTCAGGTTGATTTCTGGGATATTTAGCATGATTTCTTAGCTGTCTAACTGTGCTTGTGGAATAAAAGTGGTCTAGGGTCCTCTGATTCTGCTGCCATCTTTCCCCGCCTATTAAAAAAATAATCTTTGGAAATGCCTGCTCTTCATCATCTCCTCCTCCTCCTCTTCCTCCTCCTCCTCCTCCTCCTCCTCCTCCTCCTCTTCCTCTTTCTTCTTACTCTTATTCTTCTTTTCTTCTTCTTTAATATTACAGTTAGGTTAATATCAAGTTATCATCATCCATACTTGTAATGCCTCATTTCAATATCCAGGTAAAGTATCTGGATATGTATTAAATAAATAAACTTTGAAGTATTCTTTTTTTTAAGATTTTTATTTATTTATTTGACAGACAGAGATCACGAGTAGGCAGAGAGGCAGGCAGAGAGAGATGAAGTGAAGTAGTCTCCCCTCTGAGCAGAGAGCTCAATGCATGACTCAATCCCAGGACCCTGAGATCATGACCTGAGCTGAAGGCAGAGGCTTTAACCCACTGACCCACTTAAGCGTCCCAAACTTTCAAATATTCTTATTCTCTTAATGATTTTTCTCACACCATATAATGTAAACAGAGTAAGAATCATCTCTATTTAAAATTCATAAATATTGTTTTGCCTATTTAAAAGCATATTCCTAATAATGTAAAAATGTTTAATTAAATATAGCACTTTTGAAGACACAAAGGAATGCAAAGAGGGAGATAAGAAATTAAGATGGAAGAAACAAAGAAAATAAGGAAGTAAAGATTAGGGGAAGGAGAAATAGAGACATTAGAGAAAAGAAGAGAAAACATAGTATTGAGAAAGCTTTTTAGAAGCCTGGAATGTGTAAAGAATGCAAGTGAAATGAATATTAATATTTACTACTATTATTTTTATTCTATCCATTGCCCTAAAGAAGATTCATATATAAATACAGATATTCTTGCCTGATAGGGATTATGATCAAATTTTGTAGATGAGTAAAGAAATGCTGCAAAACACAAACTTTCCTAATATATCAACTCATAACTGGCAGAGTGAGGTTACAAACACAAATCTATCAAACCAAGACCCAATGACCTGTTAACATAACTGGGGCCCAATCAGGCAGGAGTGCCTGGCTTTTGAGGCTCAAACAGACCATGTTTGTCCATCACTACTGGACAAATCCAAAGGCAGGGAGAATAAAAAAAAAATCAAATTCATTTCAGTAAGGTCAAAAACTGGAAGACAGTGAACTAACATCTCAAAGACTCTCCAAAGTGCCAAAAAGAATTTTAAATTTATATAAGAAAAATGTAGAATAAAAGTTGGTGAGTGGGGCATTTCTGGTGTCAGATGAGTCATTAATGAGTGAGGGACAATTTTGGTTCCAATCACGAGTAGCCTTTCCTACAGTGTGAATTACCTAAATTGGGAAAGATAAGCTATATGAGCACCAGGCATTTTATGGAAGGGCAGAGGCACTATATTGTACATCTGAAACTAATATTACTTTCTATTTTAACACTGGAATTTGAATTAAAAACTGATAAAAATAATAAATAAATAAATATTAAAAAAAGAATATAAGCTGGAAAGAATAACCATCAAGTAGACAGTCCAGACTAAGGTAAAAATGGATTTAAAGTCTCTTTAAATGGGTATTATAGAGGGCACGGATTGCGTGAAGCACTGGGTGTGGTGCAAAAATAATGAATACTGTTATGCTGAAAATAAATAAAAAATAAATTTAAAAAAAAAGAAAAGTTTAAAAAGAATTAAAAAAAATAGTCTCTTTCATTAATAATTTTCTTTGATATTTATAGTGGCCAAAAGTGGATGCTTATAGTGAAAACATTCCTGAACAGCAGAAATATATATTCTATTGCTTTTATGAAAAGGTGGGAAATTTCAAATAGTGACAAAACCTACAAAGACTCTGCTCTTTAGGCTTTGGTTCCCAGAAATAACAAATATTAAAAAGAAAATATAATTTTAATCCATCAGTCAGCTAACCATTTGCAAACAGTAAAGATTTACTCTTAACAATCTACTGAATTAGCATCAAGGTAGCTAAACAGAAGAGAAATTTCAACTACAGAATTTGCTACGTGGGGAAAAAAAATTCTGACCCAACTGCTTTCAAAGCAATTTAATATTCTCAGTTAGTCACGGAACTGATTGACTTGCCTGCTTATTAAAAAAAAAAAAAAGGAATTGGGGCACCTGGGTGGCTCAGTGGGTTAAAGTCTCTACCTTTGGCTCAGGTCATGATCTCTGGGTCCTGGGGTGGAGCTCCACATTGGGATCTTTGCTCAGCAGGGAACCTGATTTCCCCCTTCTCTCTCTTTCTGCCTGCCTCTCTGCCTACTTGTGACCTCTGTCTGTCAAATAAAATCTTTTTAAAAAGAAATTATAATAACCGATCAACTTGTGTCCAATAATTTTAGAAATATTTATTTAATCTTTAACATGTTACATGTGTGAAAAAATGTTGGTGATAGATGGATTAGAATCCCAATTTTGCAAGTGATGTAAGTAAGGTTTAGAGTGAGTTAAGGATTTCTTCCCAAGGCATGCGGCTAAGGAAAGTGGAAAATGTAATTTAAGCACTAAATTTTGAGTCCATATCATATTTTCTCTGCACAAAATGTAACTACAAGTATGTATAATTGTGTCTGATTTCTATGAATGAATAAAAAGAAATAAGGAATAACATGGAGGATATTGAGAGAAGGAAAGGAAAAGTAAATTGGGGAAAGTCAGAGGGGGAGGTGAACCATTAGGGAATGTGGACTCTGAGAAACAATCTGAGGATTTTAGAGGAGAGGGAGGTAGATGATGGCTTAGCCTGTTGTGGGTATTAAGGAGGGCATGTATTGCCTGGAGTACTGGGTGTTGTACATAATCAATGAATCTTGGAACACTGCATCAAAACCTAGTGATGGGTTTTATCATGGCTAATATAAGACAATAAAAATTTTTTAAAAATAAATATTTCAAAATTCAGTTTTAAAGAGTTTGTAGTAGTTATAGAAACAGATAGACATTTACTAGTAAATAAGGTATATTACCCATATGAATAAAATGTTAAGGGCCATAGCAATAAAAGAGTCAACACTTGGTGTACAATATATAGAAGGATGACTTTACATGGACTGGAGCAGCTAGGATTAGCACAAAATAGTGGCACTACAACTTACACATACAGATTTGAGAGGACATCCTTTTTTTTTAATTTTTTTGGTCTTTTGGCAAATAATAAAGGGGATAAAAGTGTGAAATCCAAATGGGATAAATGTATATGTATGTAAAGATTCAGGCCTTTGCCTTACTGCATGAAATCTCTGACCTGAATTATTTCACAAAAATACTATTTCTATTATATGAATATTATTTTAATTCCAATTAACCAGAAATTGCCATATTGGCTAAGGAAAAAAAGTCAGATATAAATTAAAACACATATCACTATTTTTTTTCATTGTCCAGATACTCAGCGATTTTGCATAATTTTAGTGAGCACTGTAGATATTATTTTTTCCTGCTTATGCTATTTATCATGATGATAAATATCTAATGATCTATTCTACTGTCCAATGGTGTGTTTATCTGCTTTTGTCATTTTAAATCATCTAATGTATTATGTTAAAAGTTTAAATGCAAATACACATAGATTATGGAGCACATTATTGTTGAACCCTTGACATGAAAATATATGTGCAATTCAATTTCTCTAACAACTATCATTCTCAGTTTATAAATCATCATACCATGTGTTGTAATAAACACTGGGTGTTATACACAAAAAATGAATCATTGAACACTACATCAAAAAATAAAATAAATAAAATAAAATAAATTTAATTACATACAGATAAATGAAAGTAACTTTATTGTTTTGGACCACAAAGTGATGTACAAATTACATAAGACAATAACCTAATTTAAATAAAGAGGTTTTTTTACCTAAACATAATTTTTAAAACATGCTTTTATGAGACTGATGTTTCACCATATATTTTAAGAGAAGGACTGAGAGACTCTAGGATGGTTCAGTCAGCTGAGCATTTAATTTTTGACTCTAGCTTAGGTCATGATCTCAGGATCCAAGGATCCAGCCCAGTTCATAATTTCTTTATCAGGAGGATTAACTAGCCACATGAATAGTCTTCATGTCATCATTTAGTCTTGAAAATTGAATGAATATTTCATTGAAGGAATGATAACATTTGTGGGGAAACTATGTATGATGACTAATATATATATAAATTTTATATATCTGAAATGAGAATAGTATCTTCACTGACATCCTCTTCACAGTTGCCTTTGTACCCAAAATGAGAATGGCTATATTCTGCATAAGACAGATATCTCCCCTTCTCACTGTGGCACCTAGAACTTCCTGGGGTTGGCCCTGGGTTGGACTGAGTATATCCTCTTAGGACTCAGGTCCTATGACCAATATGTTGCCATATGCAAACCTATACATTTAACCACCCCTATTTAACTGGCCCCTCTGTAGGTTGATGGCCATGAGTTCATGGACCAGTGGCACTTTCAAGGCCCTGATACATACTGTCTACACCATGAAATTCCCCTTTTGTGGGTCCAGAGAAATCAATAATTTCTACTGTGCACTTTCTGTTATCTTGCATCTCTCCTAGGAGGTCCTTGACCTATGAGACTGGGATTTTGATCAGTATCACCATTTTGCTTCTGATTCCATTCTCAGCTGTCCTTGCATCCTACACACTCATCCTTGTCACCAACATCCAAATGACTTCGCTGAGTGATATGATAGAATTTAGGTGCTTCTCAGCACTTTCCTTTCAGTGACTTAGAAATCAGCCTTTGAGACTCTGCTAACAGGACTAGAATCCCTGAGGCTTGGTATCTTCTTATATAAATCAGAGCCTTGAGTAAATCTCTTGTGAATGGTATTGATTGTTGCTGTTATCCTCCTTGATAATTTAATAGTGTAAATTGAAAAATGACCACCAGTTTGCCTAATAATTTTTAATTGAAAATTTTAGGTAAACTCAACACTATTCAGGCTTCTGTCTTAGTTTAATGCCATTTTAGGATATAAAAATAGATAAAAGAATCCTGGAAAAGCACAATATTTAAGACAGCCAAGAAACATATATAGAAAACTGCATTAATCTTCTGAGTTACGTGGTGGGGATACAAGTACTGAAATATGTATTAACTAGTTTCATGGGTTTCAGAATGAAGAAGAATCAGCCATTTATGTAAAAAGACTACCTTGATAGCCGTCCCTCTAACCCTGCATTTTTATCTAAGATTTTCTAGTTTATGACACAAAGCCTTCACCATAACAGATCAAATAGGGACTGGAATAATAATGCCAATATTCTTAATTCTCAGCTGTCCTTGATTACCTCTGCTCAGGGTTCTATTAAGATATGCAGGTTATGAATTGGCAAATTCAAGGGCAACAGGTTAGTGGTTTAAAACCTTCTGAATGGATAATAGTATCAATTAGCAAACACTAGTAATCAATAAAGATACATATGATCTGTCTAGTTTACTTTAGTGACAAAGTTTGCAAGAGATCAATTCATTATTTTACCACTGTCTAATACAATTAGATTAGATAATTTATTTGATGTCAGTATGTCCTTTTCACAATATGTAGTTTGTCAAAAAAAATAATGTTATTCTCATACTGGTATTATGAGGATTTAAATAAATTTTCCTCCAAAAGTGGTTAATTATGAATATTCTGTATGTCTTCTCTCTGCTTAGGCACCCACACTAATCTCTTCATTCACATTTATAGACATATTTTAAAATATTACTTGAAGACACATAATTCTACCCCTGTACAAAAGGAAAAAAATGAGTAAAATAAGCCCTAGATTTACTACCATACTGTTTTAACTAAAAACAAGATAACTCTTCATTAATAATAAATCTTCCTATTTAATTGATTTATTTTATATTACATGCACCATATATACTAAAGACAGTGCTTACAAATACCCATGTGGTTTTTATAGTTCCCAGCTTCTGTGATGGTTAAATTATAGCCATGAGATTAGCCTTTGCAAAAGAGGTTGGACATGAACACAACCAAAAAATAATTTCTAGTTATCTATCTCTAATTTTTCCATGGAGACATTGGTGATCACATGATCCAGAAGGACATAGCTGGTTGGGCGGGGGGGGGGGGGGGAAGAGGCCAACCCCATTTGCATCATGGCGTCTGATCAAATACAAGAAAATATTGCTATCTTAAGACACTGAAGTTGCTTGTTGTCTTAGCTGCATTGATTACCCTACTACAACATAACATACTATCAGATTTTCTTCTAGTAATTTGTTAACTTACGATAGGAATGACTCACCATAATGTGAAATTTTGTGATATACTTAAGGAAATACATAGTGATGTTATTGTTATTTTCAACCTTAAATATTATATTCACAGTATCTTCTGCATATATTAATAAGGAAACAATTTAGAACAAGTCAATTTTTTCAAAAATAAGTATATATACATATACATATATATATATATATATATATATATATATATATATATTCCTAGGTAATATAGATTTTCTTTATAATGAAATATTTTGAGAATTTTTGTCCATATTTTCCTGTGAAAACATGAACTGAAATTTAAAGACTAAGTAAGGATGACGGAAATTACTCATATTTGAAGATATACAGTATTTTTATATTTGAGTTGACTATCTGGAAATAGCACAGGTAATTATATTCAATGAATGTATTAAGACTGTTCCGGTTATCCTGGTTTCTATTTGTATTTTGTTTATTTTTATTTCACTTCTATTTTACTTCTTGTTTCCCCCATAGTCATATACTGAAATACTAATTTAATTTTTATAATTGAATTAATCATATTTAATAGACTGTATTTCTTTTTTTTAAATTTATTTTTATTTTTCAGTGTTCCAAGATTCTTTATTTATGCACCACACCCAGCACTCCATGCAATTCATACCCTCTTAATACCCACCATGAGGTCCACCCAACCCCCATCCCCCTCCCCTCCAGAACCTTCAGTTTGTTTCTCAGAGTCCATAGTTTCTCATGGTTCATCTCCCACTTGATTTCTCCCAACTCTCTTCTCCTCTCCTTCTTCCAATGTCCTCCGTGTTATTCCTTATGCTACAGGTAACTGAAACCATATGATAACTGACTCTTTCTGTTAGACTTATTTCACTCAGCATAATCTCCTCCAGTCCCATCCATGTTGATACAAAAGTGGGGTATTCATCATTTTTGATGGAGGCATAATATTCCATTGTATATATGGACCATATCTTATCCATTTATCTGTTGAGGGGCATCTTGGCTCTTTCCACAGTTTGGTAACTGTGGCCATTGCTGCTATGAACATTGGGATCCAGATGGCACCTCTTTTCACTACATCTGTGTCTTTGGGGTAAATACCCAGTATTGCAATTACAGGATCATAAAGTAGCACTATTTTTAATTTATTGAGGAATATCCACACTTTTTTCCAGGATGGCTGCACCAACTTGCATTCTCACCAACTGTGCAAGAGGGTTCCCCTTTCTCCACATCCTCTCCAACACCTGTTGTTTACTGTCTTGTTAATTTTGGCCATTCTAACTGGTGTAAGGTGGTATCTCAATGTGGTATTTATTTGAATAACCCTAATGGTTAATGATGATAAACATTATTTTCATGTGTCTGTTAGCCATTTGTATGTCTTCTTTGGAGAAGTGTCTGTTCATGTCTTCTGCCCATTTTTTTATGTGATTTTCTGTTATTCACAGAACAAAAAAATAAAAATAATTGCAGTTTCAAGATACTGAAGTATTTCTGTATTTAAAATTTGTCTGTCCATGTATATACTGCCTATATCTAGAATCTTCTGCTTTCCTTTTACCACTCTCTTCCCGAGACTCAGTGAAGATAAAGGAGTGACTTTTATGAGGGGTCTCATGATTATGAGTGCACTTGGAGAATTGTTTAGTGATCTGAAATCATTCCCTGGTTTTCACAGCTTCCTTGGTGTGTTTATACTAACTGTGATTATGAGTCAGATTTTGATGCATCCCTGTCTGTCCCCACTTTTGGCTGCACAAGCACAGCCTGTGCACTGTAGGGGATAAGGAGGAGTGTCTTGAAATTTCCTCATGCATGTTGCAATAGCCTCCACCCTTCACTGCTACCAAGTGTCTTCCAAGCTCAACCTTATTCTCCATCCACTGTTTGTTCCAGCTGCCAACCAGGCCTGTGTGATATCTCTATGTCATGCTCCAGCCTCTATTTGTAGTTGGAGACACATAGCAATCATGGCCCTGTCCAATCTCCTATAGCAGCTCCCTGTACAGTGGGCACTGTAGTTCCTTCAGGATGACTGCTCTCAGCAGCAGACCACAGGCTTTCCCAGGTTAGTATCAGCAAATTCATCCAAAGGTAGTTGCTTATCTAAGTGCCCCAATAACTATGGTTAAGCCCACTATGTGTCATATTAAACAAGAATGAAAAATGTCTTCTTCATGAAAAAAAATTTTAACTTCCTTCTATAGGTCAAATGGAAGTCCTTGACAACATTTTTATCACAGAAATTTTTTGTCCTCTAAAGAAGGTAGAATTTACACTAGGCTCTGTGTGTTTAAAACTTTACTCTTTGTATGGAATCAGAAAAGACCCTGAGTTACCAGGGAAAGATGAAAAAGGAAAAACAAAGATGGAGGCATCATGTTTCCTGATGTCATGCTATATTACAAATCTATGATCATGAAGACAGTATTGGCATAAAAATAGACACATAGATCAATGGAACAATAGAGGGATCCCAGATATGAACCCTTAACTCTATGGTCAACTAAACTTTGACAAATCAGGAGAAAAAAAACATCCAATGGGAAAAAAGTTTCTTCAGTAAGTGGTGCTGGTAAAATTGGACAGCTACATATAGAAGAATGAAACTCGACCACTCCCTTATACATACAAAGATAAACTCAAAATGGATAAAATACCTGAATGTGAGACATGAATCCATCAAAATCCTAGAGTAGAACATAGATAATAACCTCTTCTACATTGGCCACAGTAACTTCTTTCAAGACATGTCTCCAAAGGAAAGGGAAACAAAAACAATAATGAACTTTTGGGACTTGATCAGGATAAAAAGCTTCTGCACAGCAAAGGGAACAGTCAACAAAACTAAGAGGCAACCCACGAAATGGGAGAAGATATTTCAAAATGACATTACAGATGAAGGGCTGATATCCAAGATTTATAAAGAATTTACCAAACTCAACATGCAAAAATCAAAACAAAATCAAAACAAAACACAAATAACCCAGTCAAAGATTGGGCAGAAGACATGAACAGACACTTCTCCAAAGAAGACATACAAATGGCTAACAGACACATGAAAATATGCTCAACAACACTTGCCATCAGAGAATTACAAATCAAAACCACAATGGGATACCACCTTACACTGGTTAGAATGGGAAAAAAATAAGAAAACAGGGAAAAACAAATGTTGGCAAGGATGTGGAGAAAGGGAAACATGTTTACACTATTGGTGGAAATGCAAGCAGTTTCGGCCACTCTGGTAAACAGCATGGAATTTCCTCAAGATGTTAAAAATAGAGCAACCCAGGTGCCTGGGTGGCTCAGTGGGTTAAGCTGCTGCCATTGGCTCAGGTCATGATCTCAGGGTCTTGGGATCGAGTCCCACGTGGGGCTTTCTGCTCAGCAGGGAGCCTGCTTCTCTCTCTCTCTCTCTCTCTCTCTCTCTCTCTGCCTGTCTCTCTGCCTACTTGTGATATCTCTCTTTCAAATAAATAAATAAAATCTTTAAAAAAAATAGAGCAACCCTATGATCCAGAAATTGCACTACTATGTACTTACACCAAAGATTCAAATATAATGAAAAGAAGAGCCATATGTACCCCAGTGTTTATAGCAGCAATGTCCACAATAACCAAACTGTGTAAGGAGCCAAAATGTCCTTCAACAGATGAATGAATAAAGAAGATATGGTTGATATATACAATGGGATATTATTCAACCATTAGAAATGAGGAATACTCACCATTCACATAAAAATGGATGTAACTGGAGATGGTTATGCTAAGTAAATTGAGTCAAGCAAAGAAAGACAATTATCTTGTGTTTTTACCCATATTTGGAATATAAGCAATAGCACAGAAGACCATAGGGAAGGGAGGGAAATCTGAAGAGGGAGTAATCAGAGAGGAAGATGAACCACGAGAACCTATGGACCACAGGAAACAAACACGGTTTCAGAGGGGAAGGGTGTCACAGAAGGGAGTAACAGGGTGGTGAGCATTAAGGAGAGAACATGTTGTGATGAGCACTGAGTGTTATGTGTAATGCTGGATCTTTGAACTCTATATCAAAAACTAATGATGTACGAGGAATGAGTCAAGATAGCAGAGAAGTAGCAGGCTGAGACGACATCAGGTAGCAGGGGATCAGCTAGATAGCTTATCTAAACATTGCGAACATCGACAAATCCAATGGGAAATTGAAGAGAAGAGCAACAATTCTAGAAACAGAAAATCGATCACTTTCTGAAAGGTAGGACCTGAGAAAAAGTGAATCCAAAGTGACGGGAAGATAGACGGTGTGGGGATGGACCAGCTCCCAGCAAGTGGCAGAGCAATGGGGCACAAAACCAGGACTTTTTTTTTAATTTTTAAAATTTATTTTCAGCTTAACAGTATTCATTGTTTTTGCACCAGACCCCAGTCTCCATGTAATCCGTGCCCTCTATAATACCCACCACCTGGTACCCTGACCTCCCAACCCCCACCCCTTCAAAACCTTCAGATTGTTTTTCAGAATCCATAGTCTTTCATGGTTCACCTCCCCTTCCAATTTCCCCCAACGCCCTTCTCCTCTCTAACTCTCCATGTCCTCCATGCTCTTTGTTATGCTCCACATATAAGTGAAACCATATGATAATTGAATCTCTCTGCTTGACTTATTTCACTCAGCATAATCTCTTCCAGTCCTGTCCATGTTGCTACAAAAGTTGGATATTCGTCCTTTCTGATGGAGGCATAATACTCCATAGTGTATATGGAACACATCTTCCTTATCCATTCGTCCGTTGAAGGGCATCTGGGTTCTTTCCACAGTTTGGCGACCGTGGCCATTGCTGCTATATACATTGGGGTACAGATGGCCCTTCTTTTCACTACATCTGTATCTTTGAGGTAAATACCCAGGAGTGCAATGGCAGGGTCAGAGGGAAGCTCTATTTTTAATTTCTTGTGGAATCTCCACACTGTTCTCCAAAGAGGCTGCACCAACTTTCATTCCCACCAACAGTGGAAGAGGGTTCCCCTTTCTCCACATCCTCTCCAACACATGTTGTTTCCTATCTTGCTAATTTTGGCCATTCTATGTGGTGCTAGGTGGTATCTCAATGTGGTTTTAATTTGACTCTCCCTGAGGGCTAGTGATGATGAACATTTTTTTATGTGTCGGATAGCCATTTGTATGTCTTCATTGAAGAAGTATCTGATCATATCTTCTGCCCATTTTTTGATATGATTGTCTGTTTTGTGTGTGTTGAGTTTGAGAAGTTCTTTATAGATCTTGGATATCAACTTTTTGTCTGTTCTGTCATTTGCAAATATCTTCTCCCATTCCATGGGTTGCCTCTTTGTTTTCTTGACTGTTTCCTTTCCTGTGCCTTCAGGTGCCAGCTTTGCTCACCCTCAGGTTCCAGTGCCAAGAAAAGGGCCTGCCACATAGTAGGCATTCCCCAAATGTGAGTTGAGTACCAACGTGATCAATATTTCTAAGTAATATGTTTATCCTATTGTTGCTTAATAAGCCTTTTTTGACAATAGCTATTGAGAATCTGTTATGACAGATAAGGATTTTTTAAGTTTAATTTTATTTGTTTTCAGTGTTCCAAAATTCATTGTTTATGAACTATACCCAGTGCTCCTCAATATGTGCCCTCTTTAATACTCACCTCCAGGCCATCCAACACACACTCCTCACCTCCAAATCCCTCAGTTAGTTTCTCAGAGTCCACATTCTCTCGTGGTTCATCTCCCCCTCTGATTTTCCCCAACTCACTTCTCCAATCCAGTTCCCAATATCCTCTGTGTTATACCTTATGCTCCACAAGTAAATGAAACCACATGATAATTGACTCCCTCTGCTTGAATTATTTCACTAAACATAATCTCCAGTTCCATCCATGTTGATACAAAAATTGGGTATTCTTCCTTTCTGATGGAGGCATAATATTTCATTGTATATATAGACCATATCTTCTTTATCCATTTATCTGTGAAAGGCATCTTCGTTCTTTCCACAGTTTGGTGACTGTGGTCATTGCTGCTATGAACATTGGGGTACAGATGGCCATTTTTTTTCACTACATCTGTATCTTTATGGCAAATACCCAGTAGTGCAACTGCAGTGTTATAAAGTAGCTCTATTTTTAATTTCTTAAGGAATCTCCACACTATTTTCCAAAGTGGCTGCACCAACTTGTATTCCCACTAACAGTGTAAGAGTGTTCCCCTTCCTCCACATCCTCTCCCACACTTGTTTGGTCTTTTGTTAATTTTGGCCATTCTAACTGGTGTAAGGTGGTATCTCAATGTGGTTTTGATTTGAATCTCCCTGATGGCTAATGATGATGAACATTTTTGCACGTGTCTATTAAGCATTTGTGTTTTTGATGTTGTGTTCATCAATTCATTAGTTGAGTACAACACCCAGTGCTCATCTTTTATTCCAGTTTTTTAATATATTAAATTATGAAGTCCAAGGAAAATAAATATATTTTCAGAGCAGTATTTGCAATAAAACAAATTTAAGATTATATTGTTTATTTCTCTTTTCTATAGAGTGAACATTAAAAAATACTTTTTATGATAAAATATTTAATTAGAGCTTTAGCCTTCAGTTCAAAATATGCTTAGAGGTATCTGGGGGAATTTGGGGGAGTAAGAACACCTAAATTCACTTCATCACATGACTACAAATAGATAACACTGACATTGGGATAAATAACACTGAAAGTAACAATAAGACTAACAGAAAAAAAAACCCACAAGTAAATATAAAGAGGGTGCCACATTGAAGAAGGCAGGAAGTATAAATATATAGTGGATACCTAAGCAACTGGACCCTAGGGGCTTTCAGTGGAGAGAGGGATGACACGGACTTATATGGAAGATAGATCCTCACATGGTGATGTATGATGGGGGTGAGGTTATGAATTCCCATAACATTTGGCTTTGAACATGGATGAATTTCATGAATTCTTACAATAAAAGAGACTTAATACATTAAAGATTAAACATCAGTGGTCTTGGTTTTGGGAGAGTGGTGAGGGTGAGAGGAAACTGAGGCCCTAACCTTCAAACATCCTAAAGAGATACAAATTAGAAATAACAGTTTGGAAAATGCCTAGGGGAAAAGGGAGGTAAAGATGTTCCAGAAGGGCAAAGATCTTTAGAAGACTTCTCCAGAAAAAAAAGCAGGATACAGGCACAATTTTCTTCTCCAGGCCTCCAGCATAAACACACAGGCCCCTGCAGGAAAAAGTGCAACACTGACACTTAGTACCTAACTTGTAAGTCTGCCACCATCATCCACCACACAAATTGCAAATCCACCCCTCTGCTATGCTCTTGTCCAGACCCCATCAAGCATGACACCACAGGCTAGGTAGTGTGAAAGTAATCCCCACAGTGGCAAGACAACTATAACATGACTCCCACAACAAGAAGAGGAGAGAATAACCACATTTATACATCTTATTACCAATGTGGCAATGGACTGGAGACAAAAAATGGGTCTGATTCCAAGGCCAAGCCATGAGAGAAAGCTTTTCAGGGGAAAATACAGTGTAAGTGCCTTGTAGTTTGTTGCTACTTCCTCTCTGGAGAACAACTGGCTCAGCCCCAGGCCAATGTGGCTCCAGATTTGCAAACAAGCATCACCGGGAGCAAACACTGCATAGAGAAGATAAATAGAAGGACTACAAATGAAAGGACTAAAGGAAAAAGTGTCTCAGTCACAACATTATGCAGGCAACACACAGGAGACATTCCTGAAACATGTGGTTTTGGTGAAATGGGGACACTGCACTGCAAAACTCATAGGACTTGTTCTTAAGGTCATAAACATCAACAGCAAAAGGGGTTGCTGAATTTCCTATCACAAAGAAAAACACACAGAGCGTTAAACAAAATGAGGAAACTGATGCAGAGAGTAAAACTAAATGAGGGGACAGAGGAATATGTCCCAAATGAAATAAAAAGACACAATCACAGCAAAAGAACTTAAGAAATAGAGATAATCAATATGCCTGATAAAAAATTAAATAAAAAGACATAACGTTACTCACTGAACTTCAGAAGAGTGGACTACATCAGTGATATCCTCAATAAAGAGATGAAAAAGAACTAACCAGAGAAGAAGAACATAATGAATAAAATTTTTAAAATATGTCAACAGAAGAAAGTATCAATGACCTGGAGGACAGAGCAATGTAAAATAATCAAGTTTATCAGGTGAGAGAAAAAAATAGGAAAATGACAATAGATATGGGAAATTCAGTCACATCATCACACACCATCAAGTATATCATTAGCATTTTAGGGATCCCAGAAAGAGAGGTGAGGGAAAAGGGGAAGATTTTATTCATTTATTTGGCAGGTAGAGATAATAAGTAGACAGAGAGGCAGTCAGAGAGAGGGGGAGAAGCAGGCTTCCTGCTGAGCAGAGAGCCCAATGTGGGCCTCGATCCCCCCTGAGACCATGACCTGAGCCAGAGACAGACGCTTAACCCACTGAGCCACCATGGGATATCCCACCATGGGATAATAAATTTTGTTAGAAGAAATAATAGTTGAAAACATGCTGAATCTGAGGAAGGAACAGAAATTCATAACAGGAGTCATGGAGAGTCCGTAGCAAATTCAACCTAAGAAGAGCCACAACAAGACACAACAATTCAAGGGGCAAAAAGTAGTAATGCACTATTTTAAAAACATGCAAGGGAAATCCCATAAGACTACCAGTTAATTTTTGAGCAGAAACTTTGTAGGGAAAAAGGAAGTGTCATGATACATTCAAAGTGTTGAAAAGAAAACATCTGCAGCCAAGTAGATACAGAAACATTTGTAGGATCATATTGGGTGACATTTCTAACAGTGTACAATTCAAACATCTCAAATGGCTTACCTTGCTTTGAAATTCATTGGGCATTAGCAATCCTATCTGTATTCCAAAGATACCACAAAGGCATTTTCATTCATGCAGTGGTGTCAAATTATTGCTATTGTGGAGGAATATGAGTGATGGACTTGCATTATCTTGCATATATTTATCAACTTCTCTTTTTAATTTGCTAATGTGTTGTATCACATAAATTGATTTGAATATGTTAAAAACTTTTTCATCCTATAAACAGATTCTACATGGTCATATCACATGATATTTTCAATGTGTTGTTGAGTCCAGATTGATAGTATTTTGTTAAGGATTTTAAAATCTATGTTTGAGGAGAAGGGATTTGAGGGAAATTGGAAGGGGAGGTGAACCATGAGAGACAATGGACTCTGAAAAACAATCTGAGGGTTTTGAAAAGGTGGGGGGGGAGGTTGGGGGAACCAGGTGGTGGGTATTAGGGAGGGCACGGATTGCATGAAGCACTGGGTGTGGTACAAAAACAGTGAATACTGTTATGCTGAAAAGAAATAAAAATTAAATAAATAAATAAAATAAAGTATGCAATTCTATGTGTCAAAAATAAAATAAAATAAAGTCTATGTTTGTCAGGGAAATTGACCTGTACATTGTTATTTTATTATTTTATATTATTTTATTTTATTTTTCTTACCATATCTTTCTCTGGCTTTTGAAAATGGTGGTATTGTCCTTATAAAACTAATTACCTGATGTTTCCTATTTTTGGAAAATTTTAAAAATTAGAATTTCTTCTTCTTTGAGTGTTTGGGAGAACTAATCCATGAAGCCATTTGATCCTATACTATCCTTTGTTATGAGAGTTGTGTTTTTGTTTGTTGGTTGGTTGGTTTGTTTAATTACTACTCCAGCCTCTTGTTTTCTTGCTTTTCTTGCTTTCTATTTCATGAAAATTCAGTTTAGGTAGGGTGTATATTTCTAGTTATTTACACATTTCTTCTAGGTGGTCAAATATATTAATGCATTAGAAAATTACAATGAGCAGCTACACTCTGAGCATATCACCCCTCTTCTAGGCTGACACAGAACAACACTGAGAGGGTCCTCCTGAGCATATATTTTTTTCCTGTAGAAAAAAGAGAATCCAAGGTGGATATCTATGTCCCATAGCATTGTACATAATTTCTTGGGAGATCATATACTGTAAGGGCCTATTTAGCAAGAACAACTCCATCCGGTTAAACAGTAATTTTGTTGTTTATGCAGTAAAACTTAAACTGACCCTGCCCACCACCCCCAGGGGAACTTACTTAAAAGCAATCTGGGAAACCAACCCCAGGTAACAAAGCCCAAATACCAGGGCAGGTCAAGCCAGGTGGAGACATCCAATCAGTGGGGTATGCATACTGTCTCCCTAGCTACCAAGAACTGTGGGCTCTACATTTTGGGTGCCTTTTGGGTGCCAGTTCTAACCAAGGTGATAGGCTAGTTCAAATATCTACTATAGGGTAAATTGTGATTCAATTGGTCACTTGTGTGTGACCTAGCATGAGTATGCAGCTTTCTCTGTGTGTTGCAATCTCATTGGCCACCTGTGTGTGGCCAGGCTCAACCACATGGCCCTTGCCCTTTAAAAGTTAATCAGTAAGGCAGGGATGGGTCACCCTCTGTGTTAGAGGTGGCCCCAAATGATCAGTTTGAATCTTGATGCTTGGAGCAAAACAAAGGTTTGCTTGACTTTCGCTTTGTATCAGTCTTGTTCCTTTGATTACAGACCTAACAATACATACACATTTCAGGAGGATTAGAGGGTTATGTAGAGCTTAACCACTGAAAATAAAATTGTGCTCGAGATAGGGGATGAGTTTACAGCAACAAGCACTTGGGTTTTGGTATAGTGAGCTTCTACACATAGCAGTGACTAAATAGAAATTACAACAAGAAGGTCTTTTTTTAAATTAATTTATTAAGAAGGTCTTTTATCTCTAGAGCAAAAAGGATGTTGTACTCTGACCAGAGATCATATAAAGAGATGGGTCTGCCTTATTTAGAACCACAACCATAAAACTTATTGGCCTTGGAGCACGTTATGCTATTCTTCATGGGTAGGGAATTTAAATTATAGTAGTTCTACTTACTACAAATTGAGGCAAAAATATTTGCAAATGCTATATGTTCTTGTGGGATTGTCCCCTTTATTATGATATAGTACACTTCCTCACCTCTTGTTACCATCTTTGGTTTAAAAATCTATTCTGTCCCTTATAACTTTTGCTAATCTGTCTCTCTTTTGACATTAATTTGCATGATAAATATTTCTCCATCTCATCACTTTCAATTTGCAGGTATCTTGAGGTCTAAAATGAGTCCGTTTGGTGGAGCACATAGATGAGTCTTGTTTTTTAAAATACATTCTGACAAACTATATCTTTGGATTGGAACACTTGATCCATTTATATTCAGTCATTATTGATAGACGTGTATTTGTTGACATTTTATTACTCGTTTTGTTGATGTTTCTGGAGATTTTCTCCATTCCTTGCTACCTTTTCTTGTCACTTTTCATCTTTTCTTCTCACTGCAAGAGTCTCCTTTTACTATTTCTTGCAGATCTCATTTATTGGTCATAAACTCCTTTAGTTTTTTTGTCTGTCTAGGAAACTCTTTATCTCTCCTATTCTGAATGGTAGCCTTGATGTATAGACTATTATTGGCTGCAGATTTCTCCTAATTTTCACATTGATTATGTCATGCCAATACTTTCTGGCTTGCCACATTTCTGTATGGAGATCTTCAGGTAACACTATGAGTCCTCCTTGTAAGTTAAAGACCTCTTTTATCTTCTGCTTTTAGTATTTTTTTCTTCATCTCTATATTTTGCAAATTTTTCTACCCTATGGCTTAGTGTTGGCTTACTTATGTGGGTTTCTATAGGAGTTCATAGTGCCTCCTGAATTTTATGTCTGTTTTCTTCCTCATATTGGGGAAGTTTTCATCTATTATTTCCTCAAAGAAACCTTCTCACCATTTTATTCCTCTTCTTCTGGTTCAACTATGATACAAATATGTTTAGGTTTGATGGGGACACTCACTTCCTTAAGTATATTATTGTGATCCATAATTCTTTCTCTGTTTTATTCAGGTTCCTTATTTTCTATTATTCTCTTTCTTTATCACTTATTTATTCCTATGCTTCTTTCATCCTTATAGTCATTACATCCAATTGGTTTAAAATCTCAGTTACTTCATTTCTCTTTTTCTTTTTCTTTTTTTAAATTTTTTTAAAATTTATTTATTTATTTTGGTCTTTATGGTAAGTTTCTATCTGATATCTTCTATGCTTTCTCATGCTCAGAGTTTATCCTGATGATTGGCACTTTAAATTCTCTATCAGGCCTATCACTTATATTTATTTCGATTAGATCTGTGCTCATGACATTTTTTTTCTTTCTTTGCAGATGAATTACTTTGTCTTAGCATTTTGTATAGGTCCTTGTCTTCCTTGTGTTAGCAAAGATTACTATGTTTCCTGCTCTTCAGAGTAATGGCTTTATGATATTGAGATCACATAATGTCCAGCTCCTAGAATGAGTGTCCCTGGATTGTACTCTATGTACTACACTGCTGTGTTTTGGCCTTCCTATCCTTCAGATCAGTCATCTTCAGTGATTCTTCTTCCCTGCATTACAGAGTATTTGGAACTTGGAGTGTGTTTGAGTGAAGTTTTTTTTTTTTTGTTTGTTTGTTTGTTTTTTATTGTTTTGTTTTGTTTTTGTATTTGTTTTAGATTTTATTTATTTATTTGAGAGAGAATGAGAGTAGGAGCAGTATGGGAGAGGCAGAGGGAAAATCAAACTCCCCATTGAACATGGAACATTATGTGGGCTTTGATGACAGGACCCTGGGATTATGACATGACCTGGAGGCAGACACTAAATCTGCTGAACCATCCAGGCACCCTGAGTGTGGTGAGTTTTAACTAGTTGTGCTCTGCACCATTTGTTAAAAGAGACATGATGTTACTTCTACTACAACTGAAGCCCTGTAGAACACTATGGTCAGTAGACATGGTGCATGCAGGGATTCATGCTAGTCTTTTGGAATTGTGCTTCCTGTGCTGATCCCTAGGCACTGTTGCCTGAGAAAACCAGTACCAGCAGAGCAAAATGGGACTGGACATAGTGTAAGCATGATAGGTAGCCAGTGTTAGTTGGTGAGTGGGAAAAGAAATGGTTCCAGCGAAATCGTATGTCAATGGAGAGAGTTCTCTGTGCTTGCTGCACTCAGGGAAGTACCCACAAAAGATGGATTAATTTCTCTTTATGTGCCTCAGACAGTTTCTTAATCACTAAGTGCTTTTGTCACTTGCCTGCCTGCACTAGCACAGTGCACATATAAAGATCCAAACTTCAGGGACCTACAGTGGGGGAACCTGGGCTGGTCTTCTGGGGAGTGCCTCACTGTGTAGGGACTGCGGCAGTTTTGACAGCGGATAGTTGCACCAGAACACAGGTGCGTGGTATTTGGAGCAAAAATAGACTAAACAGCCAGTGTCATGCCTATGTAATTACTGGAGGATGGGAAGTGGAAAGGTGCCCTTTCTCTCTCTCCCTCATACATGTGTGTGTGTGTGTGTGTGTGTGTGTGTGTGTGTATTAGATATACACAAAGTATGTGTTGAGGTATTCTTTGTATATGAAAGGAAAGATTCAATATCATCTTAACATAGTTTTTCCATCCTAATCTATAGATTCGATGCAATCCTAAGAAAAGTCCTAGCAACATTTTTTAAAGAATGTATGTATGTATGTATGTATGTATGTGTGTATGTATTTTTATTTAATTATTTTTTTAAAGAGAGAAACAGAATACAATTAGGAGGAGAGAAAGAAGCAAAGGGAGAAGCAGACTTGCCACAGAGCAGGGAGCCTGACATGGGGCTTAATCCTAGGACCCTAAGGTCATGACCCAAGCAAAGTGAGACACTTAAACAATTCCCTCCATCAAAGTGCCCCTCAGCATATTATTTGATAGCTACTGATATACTCATTCCAAAGTTTATATAAGGAAGCAAAAAATCCAGAAGAGGCAACAAAGTAATAAAGACAAAAAAAGTCAAAAGACTGACAATATATGACTTCAAGTATTACTATAAGACTATATTAAAAGATGCCTGGGTGGCTCAGTGGGTTGATCTCTGAGATCTCTGATCTCCTGAGATCAAGCCCCACATTGGTTTCTCTATTCAGCAGGGAACCTGCTTCCCCCTCTCCCTCTGCCTACCTCTCTGCCTACCAGTGATCTCTCTCTCTCTCTGTCAAATAAATAAATAAAATTAGGAAAACTTTTTAAACAGTTAAAAAAGACAACATTAATTAAGGCATTGTGATATTTGGAAAGGAATATGCAAATAAATCAGGGGAACAGAATGGAGACCCCAGGTAAGAGCCATACAAATTCAATCAAATAATAATAGACAAAGAAATGTCAGCAATATAATGTGGAAAATAGTCTTCTCAACAAATGACACACTAATAAATGGTGTTGTATATCCACATTAATTTTTAAAAAGGAAGTATTTGGATAGAGACTTTGCATTCTTTGCAAAAATTGACTTAGAATGCATTATAGATCTATATCTAGAGTAAAAACTAAAAAAAAAAAAATTCCTAGAAGAAAACATAGAAAATAAGGTAGATGATATTGGGTTTGTTGATAACTTTTAAGAACTAAGACCAAAGATATGAAATGAAAGAAGTAATTAGTAAAACCAACTTCATTGGGGGAGACAAGATGGCGGGGAAGTAGGAGGAGGCTCCCTTTCAACCTGTACCCTAAAGTGAGCTGATTACCTTCCAAAGAGCTCCGATCACCCACGAAATCAGACTGAGATCAGAATTATACACGTCTGGATCTCTACTGGAGCAGAAGACGCCAGTGGGCAGGTAAACTGGAGTGGGAAAGTCAGACTGATATCAGAAGATAAACAAAAGGGGGAGGGAGCAACCAGCGGTGACCCGTTGGAAAGTAATATGCCAATACCAGAGTGCCCTGCACCTGGGGACCAGCATTAACTCAGGAGTCTGGTAGAAAGCACTCAAAAAGAGCAAAGGATCACCGGGGGGAAATTGCAGGAATTGGGGTGTTAGGGTCGGGGCTTAAGTCCCCAGACACAGGACAGCCACCCCTGGTGCAGAGCCAGAGAAAGTGCGGCAGAGAAACCAGGTCTTGGTCCCTGAACCACCAGCACGCCTGAGAGGATTTGGCACCTGGCTCCCATGAGGGGCTGGGAACCTCACCAGCCAACAGAAGCACAGCCTTTTTGCATACCCCACGTGAGTGCTCTGCCATGCTGTCAGAGTCCGAGTCGTGCCCCCACACCCTCCCCTGAGAGAGGTGTGCACAGGCGCCAGCCAGAAGACCAGGCACTCCCAGCCTGGGCCAGTGGGAAAATCTCAGCGTGCAATCACTACTTTGAACTTCTCTTGAAGTCTACAGCTACCCAGACAGCCGTCGCCGCCATGGTTTTGGGTACAAGCAAAAAAATCCTGAGTCCCCAGGGACCGCGACTGGGAACCTGCTCTGCCAGCGGCCAAGGGGGGATTTATTTGGGCTCTAATGCCAATCTGAGGCTTCTCTCTGAGAGGGAGGTCAGGGTGCAGTTTGCTTTCCTCTAAACCTACAAAAACCATCAAAAGTGGTCAAGGTGAAAGAGAAAAACAAAAGTGAACAAATATAAAAACTCCTGAGAACAGAAGCCTGAGAAAACCAGTTTCCTCAGAGCCCACCCCCTTGAGGGTGGCAGGAGGACTTAACTCAGAGAACATCATTGACTGAAAACACACGTGGCAGGCCCCTCCCCCAGAAAACCAATCAGGAAAGGAAAAAAAAAAAAAGACGACAAGACAACAACCACCACTACTTCATAGGACAACTTTTACTGAGCCTATTCTGGCTCTTTTTTATATAGTTAATTTTTTATTATTATATAAATAATTTTTTAACCTATTTACCGTCACAGTGAGATGTCCAGTACATCAAATTCCTAATAGCCTTTTAACCTGAACGTTTTGATACATACACCTGTGTTTTCCTTTTGCATTTCTATTTTTTTAATTTCTTTTTTTTCAAATTTTAGTTTAGTTTAGTCTAGTTTATTCCCCTTTTTAATTTTTATTTTCTAATATTCATATAGAGTTAATCTTCAAGGTAATCCCCTTTCCCCAATCAATGCCACCCCTATAGGTAAACCAATTTTTAATCCCCCATTATCTTAGGAAAGTTGAGTCCTTTAACAAAGATATCAAGATACATCCAGGAAGAATCAAAATAACCTTCCTCACCCACACTGAGAATTTACAACCACTCTCCCATCTTTTTCTTCCACCAGTATTTCTGTGTTTCTATGTTTGTCCTGATAGTATATAAATCTTACACTCAGGGTTCTTTTTGACGAGGTTCTTCCTTTATTTGCATAAATATATATATGCAAATATATATATATATTTTTTCTCTTTTCATATACTTTTATCAGTCTTTTTGTTTCTCTGTGTCTGTTTGTAAATATCATAAATCTTACCTTGGGGCCCATTTGGACTGAACCTTCTCTTTTATCTCACCTTTCGTTCCTGTCTCTCCCACTCTCTCTTTTTTTTTTTCTTTTCCTTTTCTTTTTCCTCTCATTTGGGTGGGGAACCTGATTGCCTTGCTTAAGAATGCTTGGATCAGGAGGAGGAGTCAAGATGGCGGAGAAGTAGCAGGCTGAGACTACTTCAGCCAGCCGGAGATCAGCTAGATAGCTTATCTAAAGATTGCAAACACCTGCAAATCCATCGGCAGATCAAAGAGAAGAAGAACAGCAATTCTGGAAAACAGAAAAACAACCACTTTCTGAAAGGTAGGACCGGCGGAGAAGTGAATCCAAAGCGACGGGAAGATAGACCCCGGTGGGAGGGGCCGGCTCCTGGCAAGCGGCGGAGCAACAGAGCACAAAATCAGGACTTTTAAAAGTCTGTTCCGCTGAGGGACATCGCTCCAGAGGCTAAACCGGGGCGAAGCCCATGAGGGGTCAGCATGGCCTCAGGTCCCGCAGGGTCACAGAAGGATCGGGGGTGTCTGAGTGTTGCAGAGATTGCGCATATTGGAACGGGAAAGACGGCTACAGAGACAGAGCCGACAGTAAGCTCACAGCTCGGTGTTACCTTGAACTGGTCGCAGGCTCGGTGAGCTCGGAGCGGGGCCAGAGGTCAGGCAAACGGGAGTAACTGGGCGCTGTCCTCTGAGGGCGCACTGAGGAGTGGGGCCCTGGGCTCTCGGCTCCTCCAGGCCGGAGACCAGGAGGCCGCCATTTGTATTGCCGTCCTCCGGAACTCTACGGAAAGCGCTCAGGGAACAAAAGCTCCTGAAAGCAAACCCGAGCGGATTACTCACCCTGGCCCCTGATAAGGGCGGTGCAATTCCGCCTGGGGCAAAGACACTTGAGAATCACTACACCAGGCCCCTCCCCCAGAAGATCAACAAGAAATCCAGCCGAGACCAAGTTCACCTACCAAGGAGTGCGGTTTCAATACCAAGGAGAGCAGCAGAATTCCAGAGGAGGAGAAAGCAAAGCACGGAATTCCTGGCTTTTTCCCTGTGATTTTTTTTAGTCTTGCAGTTAATTTAATTTTTTTCTTTTTCATTTTTTGTTTTTTTTTTCTCGCCTTCTGGTTAATTTTTTTTTTTAACTTTTACCTTTTTCTTTTTTAACGTTTTTTAACTACTTTATCTAATATATATATTTTTTCTTTTTTATATTTTTCTTATTTGTTTTCTTTTTTTTAATTCTTTTCTTTTTCTTTTTTCATTTTTCTTTTTTTTTCTTTCTTCCTTTTTGAATCTCTTTTTATCCCCTTTCTCCCCCCTCATGATTTGGGATCTCTTCTAATTTGGTTAAAGCATATTTTCCTGGGGTTGTTGCCACCCTTTTAGTATTTTACTTGCTCCTTCATATACTCTTATCTGGACAAAATGACAAGACGGAAAAATTCAACACAAAAAAAAGAACAAGAGGCAGTACCAAAGGCTAGGGACCTAATCAATACAGACATTGGTAATATGTCAGATCTAGAGTTCAGAATGAAAATTCTCAAGGTTCTAGCCGGGATCAAAAACGGCATGGAGGATATTAGAGAAACCCTCTCGAGAGATATAAAAGCCCTTTCTGGAGAAATAAAAGAACTAAAATCTAACCAAGTTGAAATCAAAAAAGCTATTAATGAGGTGCAATCAAAAATGGAGGCTCTCACTGCTAGGATAAATGAGGCAGAAGAAAGAATTAGTGATATAGAAGACCAAATGACAGAGAATAAAGAAGCTGAGCAAAAGAGGGACAAACAGCTACTGGACCACGAGGGGAGAATTCGAGAGATAAGTGACACCATAAGATGAAACAACATTAGAATAATTGGGATTCCAGAAGAAGAAGAAAGAGAGAGGGGAGCAGAAGGTATACTGGAGAGAATTATTGGGGAGAATTTCCCCAATATGGCAAAGGGAATGAGCATCAAAATTCAGGAGGTTCAGAGAACGCCCCTCAAAATCAATAAGAATAGGCCCACACCCCGTCACCTAATAGTAAAATTTACAAGTCGCAGTGACAATGAGAAAATCCTGAAAGCAGCCCGGGAAAAGAAGTCTGTAACATACAATGGTAAAAATATTAGACTGGCAGCTGACTTATCCACAGAGACCTGGCTGGCCAGAAAGAGCTGGCATGATATTTTCAGAGCACTAAACGAGAAAAACATGCAGCCAAGAATACTATATCCAGCTAGGCTATCATAGAAAATAGAAGGAGAGATTAAAAGCTTCCAGGACAAACAAAAACTGAAAGAATTTGCAAACACCAAACCAGCTCTACAGGAAATATTGAAAGGGGTCCTCTAAGCAAAGAGAGAGCCTACAAGTGGTAGATCAGAAAGGAACAGAGACCATATACAGTAACAGTCACCTTACAAGCAATACAATGGCACTAAATTCATATCTCTCAATAGTTACCCTGAATGTTAATGGGCTAAATGCCCCTGTCAAAAGACACAGGGTATCAGAATGGATAAAAAAACAAAACCCATCTATATGTTCCCTCCAAGAAACTCATTTTAAGCCTGAAGACACCTCCAGATTTAAAGTGAGGGGGTGGAAAAGAATTTACCATGCTAATGGACATCAGAAGAAAGCAGGAGTGGCAATCCTTATATCAGATCAATTAGATTTTAAGCCAAAGACTATAATAAGAGATGAGGAAGGACACTATATCATACTCAAAGGGTCTGTCTAACAAGAAGATTTAACAATTTTAAATATCTATGCCCCCAACGTGGGAGCAGCCAACTATATAAACCAATTAATAACAAAATCAAAGAAACACATCAACAACAATACAATAATAGTAGGGGACTTTAACACTCCCCACACTGAAATGGACAGATCATCCAAGCAAAAGATCAGCAAGGAAATAAAGGCCTTAAATGACACACTGGACCAGATGGACATCACAGATATATTCAGAACATTTCATCCCAAAGCAACAGAATACACATTCTTCTCTAGTGCACATGGAACATTCTCCAGAATAGATCACATCCTCGGTCCTCAATCAGGACTCAACCAGTATCAAAAGATTGGGATCATTCCCTGCATATTTTCAGACCACAATGCTCTAAAGCTAGAACTCAACCACAAAAGGAAGTTTGGAAAGAACCCAAATACATGGAGACTAAACAGCATCCTTCAAAAGAATGAATGGGTCAACCGGGAAATTAAAGAAGAATTGAAAAAAATCATGGAAACAAATGATAAAGAAAATACAACGGCTCAAAATCTGTGGGACACAACAAAGGCAGTCCTGAGAGGAAAATATATAGCGGTACAAGCATTTCTCAAGAAACAAGAAAGGTCTCAGGTACACAACCTAACCCTACACCTAAAGGAGCTGGAGAAAGAACAAGAAAGAAACCCTAAGCCCAGCAGGAGAAGAGAAATCATAACGATCAGAGCTGAAATCAATGAAATAGAAACCAAAAAATCAATAGAACAAATTAATGAAACTAGGAGCTGGTTCTTTGAAAGAATTAATAAAATTGATAAACCCCTGGCCCGACTTATCAAAAAGAAAAGAGAAAGGACCCAAATAAATAAAATCATGAATGAAAGAGGAGAGATCTCAACTAACACCAAAGAAATACAAACTATTATAAGAACATACTATGAGCAACTCTACGCCAATAAATTTGACAATCTGGAAGAAATGGATGCATTCCTAGAAACATATAAACTACCACAACTGAACCAGGAAGAAATAGAAAGCCTGAACAGACCCATAACCAGTAAGGAGATTGAAACAGTCATTAAAAATCTCCAAACAAACAAAAGCCTAGGGCCAGACGGCTTCCCGGGGGAATTCTACCAAACATTTAAAGAAGAACTAATTCCTATTCTCCTGAAACTGTTGCAAAAAATAGAAATGGAAGAAAAACTTCCAATCTCATTCTATGAGGCCAGCATCACCTTGATCCCAAAACCAGACAAGGATCCCATCAAAAAGGGAGCTATAGACCAATATCCTTGATGAACACAGATGCGAAATTACTCAACAAAATACTAGCCAATAGGATTCAACAGTACATTAAAAGGATTATTCACCACGACCAAGTGGGATTTATTCCAGGGCTGCAAGGTTGATTCAACATCCGCAAATCAGTCAATGTGATACAACACATCAATAAAAGAAAGAACAAGAACAATATAATACTCTCAATAGATGCTGAAAAAGCATTTGACAAAGTAAAGCATCCCTTCCTGATCAAAACTCTTCAAAGTGTAGGGATAGAGGGCACATACCGCAATATCATCAAAGCCATCTATGAAAAACCCACCGCAAATATCATTCTCAATGGAGAAAAACTGAAAGCTTTTCTGCTAAGGTCAGGAACACGGCAGGGATGTCCATTATCACCACTGCTATTCAACATAGTACTAGTGGTCCTAGCCTCAGCAATCAGACAACAAAAGGAAATTAAAGGCATCCAAATTGGCAAAGAAGAGGTCAAATTATCACTCTTCGCAGATGATATGATACTATATGTGGAAAACCCAAAGGACTCCACTCCAAAACTGCTATAACTTATACAGGAATTCAGTAAAGTGTCAGGATATAAAATCAATGCACAGAAATCAGTTGCATTTCTCTACACCAACAGCAAGACAGAAGAAAGAGAAATTAAGGAGTCCATCCCATTTACAATTGCACCCAAAACCATAAGATACCTAGGAATAAACCTAACCAAAGAGGCACAGAATCTATACTCAGAAAACTATAAAGTACTCATGAAGGAAATTGAGGAAGACACAAAGAAATGGAAAAATGTTCCATGCTCCTGGATTGGAAGAATAAATATTGTGAAAATGTCTATGCTACCTAAAGCAATCTACACATTTAATGCAATTCCTATCAAAGTACCATCCATCTTTTTCAAAGAAATGGAACAAATAATTCTAAAATTTATATGGAACCAGAAAGACCTCGAATAGCCAAAGGGATATTGAAAAAGAAAGCCAACGTTGGTGGCATCACAATTCCAGACTTCAAGCTCTATTGCAAAGCTGTCATCATCAAGACAGCATGGTACTGGCACAAAAACAGACACATCGATCAATGGAACAGAATAGAGAGCCCAGAAATACACCCTCAACTCTACAGTCAACTAATGTTCGACAAATCAGGAAAGAATGTCCAATGGAAAAAAGACAGCCTCTTCAATAAATGGTGCTGGGAAAATTGGACAGCCACATGCAGAAAAATGAAATTGGACCATTTCCTCACACCACACACAAAAATAGACTCAAAATGGATGAAGGACCTCAATGTGAGAAAGGGATCCATCAAAATCCTTGAGGAGAACACAGGCAGCAACCTGTTCGACCTCAGCCGCAGCAACATCTTCCTAGGAACAACGCCAAAGGCAAGGGAAGCAAGGGCAAAAATGAACTATTGGGATTTCATCAAGATCAAAAGCTTTTGCACAGCAAAGGAAACAGTTAACAAAATCAAAAGACAACTGACAGAATGGGAGAAGATATTTGCAAACGACATATCAGATAAAGGACTAGTGTCCAAAATCTATAAAGAATTTAGCAAACTCAACATCCAAAGAACAAATAATCCAGTCAAGAAATGGGTAGAGGACATGAACAGACATTTCTGCAAAGAAGACATCCAGATGGCCAACAGACACATGAAAAAGTGCTCCATATCACTCGGCATCAGGGAAATACAAATCAAAACCACAATGAGAGATCACCTCACACCAGTCAGAATGGCTAAAATCAACAAGTCAGGAAATGACAGATGCTGGCGAGGTTGTGGAGAAAGGGGTACCCTCCTACACTGTTGGTGGGAATGCAAGCTGGTGCAGCCACTCTGGAAAACAGCATGGAGGTTCCTCAAAATGTTGAAAATAGAACTGCCCTATGACCAAGCAATTGCACTACTGGGTATTTACCCTAAAGATACAAACGTAGTGATCCAAAGGGGCACGTGCACCCGAATGTTTATAGCAGCAATGTCCACCATAGCCAAACTATGGAAAGAACCTAGATGTCCATCAACAGATGAATGGATCCAGAAGATGTGGTATATATACACAATGGAATACTATGCAGCCATCAAAAGAAATGAAATCTTGCCATTTGCGACAACATGGATGGAACTAGAGTGTATCATGCTTAGCGAAATAAGTCAAGCAGAGAAAGACAACTATCATATGATCTCCCTGATATGAGGAAGTAGTGATGCAACATGGGGGCTTAAGTGGGTAGGAGAAGAATCAATGAAACAAGATGGGATTGGGAGGGAGACAAAACATAAGTGACTCTTAATCTCACAAAACAAACTGAGTGTTGCTCGGGGGAGGGGCTTTGGGAGAAGGGGGTGGGATATGGACATTGGGGAGGGTATGTGCTTTGGTGAGTGCTGCAAAGTGTGTAAACCTGGTGATTCACAGACCTGTACCCCTGGGGATAAAAATATATGTTTATAAAAAATTAAAAATTAAAAAAAAAAAGAAAGCTTGGATCAACCAGGAGATCAAAGAAGAACTGAAACAATTCATGGAAACCAATGAGACTGAAGACACTTCGGTCCAAAACCTATGGGATTCAACAAAGGCGGTCCTAAGGGGGAAAAACATAGCCATCGGAGCATATCTCAAAAAAATTGAAAAATCCAGAACACAGCAACTGTCTCTACACCTTAAAGAACTGGAGAATCAAAAACAAATCAAACCAACTCCACACATAAGAAGGGAAATCAACAAATTTGAGCTGAGATCGATGAGGTAGAAACCAGAGATACAGTAGAACATATCAAACAAACTAGAAGCTGAATTTTTGAAAGAATCAATAAGATTGATAAACCATTGGCCACACTAATCCAAAAGAAAAGAGAGAAAGCTCAAATTCATGAAATTATGAATGAAAAGGGAGATATCACAACTAACACCAAGGAAGTAGAAACAAGCATCAGAAGTTATTATCAACAGTTATATGCCAATAAGCTTAGCAACCTAGATGAAATAGATGCATTCCTGGAAACTATAAACTCCCAAAATTGAACCAGGTAGAAATTGACAACATGAATAGACCAATATCTAGTAACAAGATTGAAGTGGTGATCAAAAACCTCCCAAAAAACAAGAGCCCAGGACCTGATGGATTCCCTGGGGAATTCGATTAAACTTTCAAAGTAGAAATAACACCTTTCTCTTGAAGCTGTTTCAAAAAATTAAAGCAGACGGAAAATTTCCTGATTCTTTCTATGAAGCCAGCATTACCCTGATCCACAAACCAGGCAAAGACCCTACCACAAAGGAGTATTTCAGACCAATATCACTGATGAATATGGATGCTAAAATTCTCAACAAGAGCTTAGCAAACAGGATCCAACAGCACATTAAAAAGATTATCCACATGGCCAGGTAGGATTTATTCCTGGGCTACAAGGATGGTTCAACATTTGCAAATCAATCAATGTGATAGAACAAATTAATAAGAAAAGAGAAAAGAACCACATGGTCCTCTCAATCGATGCAGAAAAGGCATTTGACAAAATCCAGCATCTGTTCCTGATTAAAACACTTCAAAGTATAGGGATAGAGGGAACATTCCTGAACTTCATCAAATCTATCTATGAAAGACCCACAGCAAATATCATTCTCAATGGGAAAAAGTTTGCGGCCTTCCCGTTTAGATCAGGAAGACGACAAGGTTGCCCAATCTCACCACTCTTGTTCAACAAAGTATTACAAGTCCTAGCAACAGCAATCAGACAACAAAGAGAATAAAAGGTATCCAAATTGGTAATGAAGAATTCAAACTCTATCTCTTTGCAGACGACATGAATCTTTATATGGAAAACCCAAAAGACTCCACCCCCAAACTACTAGAACTCATACAGCAATTCAGCAACATGGCAGGATACAAAGTCAATGTACAGAAATAAGTGGCTTTTTTATACACTAACAATGAAAATACAGAAAGGGAAATTAGAGAATCAATTCCATTTACTATAGCACCAAGAACCATATGATAACTGGGAATAAATCTGAACAAAGAGGTAAAGGATCTGTACTAAAGTAACTACAGAACACTCATGAAAGAAATTGGAGAAGACACAAAAAAGATGGAGGACCATTCCATGATCTTGGAGCAGTAGAATAAACATTGTTAAAATGTCTATACTCCCTAGAGCAATCTATACTTTTAATGCCATTCCAATCAAAATTCCATCGATATTCTTCAAAGAGCTAGAGCAAATAATCCAACAGTTCGTATGGAATCAGTAGAGACCCCTAATCACTAAGGAAATGTCAAAAAACAAAAATAAAACTGGGAGCATCACGTTATCTGATTTCAAGCTTTACTACAAAGCTGTGATCACCAAGACAGCATGGTACTGGCATAAAAACAGACACATAGACCAGTGGAACAGAGTAGAGAGCCCAGATATGGACCCTCAACTCTATGGTCAAATAATCTTCGACAAAACAGGAAATAATATACAGTGGAAAAAAGACAGTCTCTTCAATAAATGGTGCTGGGAAAACTGGGCAGCTTTATGTGTAGAAGAATGAAATTCGACCATTCTCTTACACCGTACACAAAGATAAACTCAAAATGGATAAAAGACCTCAATGTGAGACAGGAATCCATCAGAATCCTAGAGTAGAACATACGCAGTAATCTCTTCTATATCAGCCACAGCAACTTCTTTCAAGATATGTCTCCAAAGGCAAAGGAAACAAAAACGAAAATGAACTTTTGGGACTTCATCAAAATCAAAATCTTCTACACAGCAAAGGAAAAAGTCAAGAAAACAAAGAGGCAACCCACGGAATGGGAGAAGATATTTGCAAATGACAGTACAGACAAAAAGTTGATATCCAGGTTTTATAATGAACTCCTCAAACTCAACACACACAAAACAGACAAGCATATCAAATAATGGGCAGAAGATATGGAGAGACACTTCTCCAATAAAGATATACAAATGGCTATCAGACACATGAAAAAATGTTCATCATCACTAGCCATCAGGGAGATTCAAATTCAAACCACATTGAGATATAACCTTACACCAGTTAGAATGGCCAAAATTAGCAAGACATGAAACAACATGTGTTGGAGGGGATGTGGAGAAAGGGGATCCCTCTTACACTGTTGGTGAGAATGCAATTTGGTGCAGCCACTTTGGAGAACAGTGTGGAGATTCCTCAAGAAATTAAAAATAGAACTTCCCTAGACCCTGCCATTGAATTAGTGGGTATTTACCCCAAAGATACAGATGTAGTGAAAAGAAGGGCCATCTGTACCCCAATGTTTATAGCAGCAATGTCCACAGTCGCCAAACTATGGAAAGAAGCAAGATGCCCTTCAAAGAACAAATGGATACGGAAGATGTGGTGCATATACACTATGGAGTATTATGCCTCCATCAGAAAGGACGGATACCCAACTTTTGTAGGAACATGGATGGGACTGGAAGAGATTATGCTGAATGAAATAAGTCAAGCAGAGAGAGTCAATTATCTTATGGTTTCACTTATTTGTGGAGCATAACAAATAACATGGAGGACTTGGGGAGATAGAGAGGAGAAGGGAGTTGGGGGAAATTGGAATGGGATGTGAACCATGAGAGACTATGGACTCTGAAAAACAAACTGAGGGTTTTGAAGGAGTGGGTCATGAGAGGTCGGGGTACCAGGTGGTGGGTATTATTGAGGGCACGGATTGCATGGAGCACTGGGTGTGGTGAAAAAATAATGAATACTGTTATGCTGAAAATAAATAAATTTAATTAAAAATATATTTAAAAAAATAATGTCTTTAAGAAATAAGAATAAGCAGGAAATAAGGCATTTATATAAATGGATATACTAAAGATTGAGCACTCTTGCCGTTTGTCTTTTAATATAAAGAACTGTGAGTGTTTTGTGAATTGTTACTTAACTCTTACCAAAGTTAAAATAATGTTGCCTAGGAGGAAAGCATATTTAAACTTGTCCTCATAAAGAATCCCAATATATACACATATGCAGATATATTTTAAACATGACAGATGCTGGCGAGGATGCGGAGAAAGGGGAACCTTCCTACACTGTTGGTGGGAATGCAAGCTGGTGCAGCCACTCTGGAAAACAGCATGGAGGTTCCTCAAAATGTTGAAAATAGAACTGCCCTATGACCAAGCAATTGCACTACTGGGTATTTACCCTAAAGATACAAACGTAGTGATCCAAAGGGATATGTGCACCCGAATGTTTATAGCAGCAATGTCCACAATAGCCAAACTATGGAAAGAACCTAGATGTCCATCAACAGATGAATGGATCCAGAAGATGTGGTATATATACACAATGGAATACTATGCAGCCATCAAAAGAAATGAAATCTTGCCATTTGCGACAATATGGATGGAACTAGAACGTATCATCCTTAGCGAAATAAGTCAAGCAGAGAAAGACAACTATCATATGATCTTCCTGATACGAGGAAGTGGTGATGCAACATGGGGGCTTAAGTGGGTAGGAGAAGAATCAATGAAACAAGATGGGATTGGGAGGGAGACAAACCATAAGTGACTCTTAATCTTACAAAACAAACTGAGGGATGCTGGGGGGAGGGGGGTTGGGAGAAGGGGGGTGGGATTATGGACATTGGGGAGGGTATGTGCTTTGGTGAGTGCTGCAAAGTGTGTAAACCTGGCGATTCACAGACCTGTACCCCTGGGGATAAAAATACATGTTTATAAAAAAATAAAAAATTAAAAAAAGGTTAAAATGTAATTCAAATAAAGTTTATGATGACTAAATTCTAAAAAAAAAACTTCATTAAAATTAAAAGCTTCTGGGACAGTTTCACTGGTTAAGTGTCTGGCTCTTGATCTCAGCACACATCTTGATCTCAAGGTCATGATTTCAAACCCCGTGTTGAGGTCCATGATCAGTGTGGAGGCTACTTAAAAATTAAAAGCTTCTACTCAGTGCAAGATGTTTCCAAATGCATGCAAAGATAAGACACAGACAGAGAGAAAATATTTGGGAAATGCATACCTGTCAAAGGATTGACATCCAAAATTTACAGAGAATTATTAAAATTCAACAATAAGGAAATTAAATATATAATTAAAAAATGGGCAAAGATCCGAACATACAACTCACCAAAAAATATATAAAGAAGTGAAATAATTATATGCAGAGATGTTCACCATAATATAGCATTAAATAAAAAATATGATAATACTAACACCTCTTAGAATGAGAAAAATTTAAAACACTGACAACACAAAATTCCTCCAAAGGTGTGGAGGAAAAAGAATTCTCATTCATTGCTGGGAAGAATACAAAATGTAATAACCACTTGGGAAGATATTTTGGAAGTTTGTATAAATTAGTCATCTTGTTATACAATCCAGCATCACATACTTTGGTATTTAACTCATATGAATTGAAAACCATGTTTTCATGGGCACATAGATATTTAAAGAAGCATTATACATAATTTCCCGAACTTGGAAATAACCGGGATGTATTTCAGCAGGCAAATAGAAAAATAAACTCTAATACCTCCATACAATGAAAACTATTCAGCACTAAAAAACAATAAAATAAAATGTCGTAAAACCTATAATGGGTATGACTAAGTGAAAGAAGCCAATGTGAAAAAGCTACATTCTTAATGATTCTAAGTATAAGACATTTGGAAAGAAGAAAAATTATAGAGTGTAAAATATAAGTTTTTACCATGGAATGGAGGGAATGAATATGAAGAACATAGTGGATTTTTAGAGCAATTAGCCTATTCTGAATGATACTAACATGGTAGTTACACATCATTATACTTTTCCCAATCTGAAAGATGAAACTACAGGCTTGGTGACCATGGTGTGTCAAGGTAGATTTGTGGATTATAACAAATGTACCACTCTTGGGCAGGATGTAGACCATGGAGAATTGTTATGTATATGTAGGAGCAGATTTATATTAACACTCTATTTTCTGCTGAATATTGCTTAAACCAAAAACTTCTCAAAAAGATAAAGCCTACTTTTAAAGTGTATGGTATAAAAATAGACATGTTATATCACTTGGGGGGAAAGAGCTGTGATCAGAATAAGAAGGGAAGGAATGTTTCCATTTTTTTATGGAGGTCATGCAAGGTACTTAATTTTAATACTCATTGAACTGTGGACATGTGTGTTTGTGTGTGTGTGTGTGTGTGTGTGTTGTGTATTACTTCAATGAAATATCATTGAACAATTACTCCAGCAAGGTAAAAATATGGTTGGATTTGATTCACTCGAGTTTGTCAGGAAGGGGAGCATATCCATGAAGTACAAAGATGGCTGCTATTGACTTCTATGAAGAGTGTTTTGGGCATGATATGGCCTGAGAACACCTCCAGAAATATGGCTGTTCTGAGCAATGTATCTGAGCCTCTAGAAGAACATATTTTTCTTATTCCCAGCCTGACCTCAGTTTGATAGAAAGGATTGAATGGGGATCAACCACCCTGGTTGCCCTCCTGCCCAATTCTATTTTATCCTTCCTTAGATTTGTTTAGTTGAGAAGACAGGATTCTTTCTGCAGTGCTATGGCCCTGAGTACCCTAGTGCCCAGAATGGAGCAGGTTTAATGGCCAAAAATGAAATATGTGATCTCACTGTGCCAAATAATGAAAAATAAACCTTCTAGATGTGAAATAAGATTATAAGAGATAATTCAAAGCACAGAGACCTCTCATTTTTAAACAAGGAGTAAATTGGAAATGATTTAATGCTTTTACCTTTACTGTAGTCTCTAACACTTCTGTGTCCCCAGACTTCACCACTTTCCCTGTATAGACCCACCAGGTATGTTCACCTGAGAACATGCAGATTGTGAAGAGAGTGTGAGGGCAGACAGAATTTTCTTACCACAAGACAAATATGTTTCCCACATTCTCTGATGTTCCAGTTATATCATTTGACTGGAAATTTCCATGACATTTCTGCAGCTAGCATCCACCACATAGAAACCGATAAGTAGTATCCTGAACAAGAATTTGAATATGTGATCTCTTCTATCCAGACTATGGGTGGTGGTGGGGGGGGGAAGTAAACTAATGTCCATATGCTTGTCACAAAGTTGTCAAGGAAGAAGAAAAGCCCCTCAATGGGAGAAATCCTATCAATTTTTACATGAGGAAAAAGTTATAGAGCAGAGAATGCACTAAATTATTGTTGCACTGAATTACTTATCTGGACCAAATCCTTCATTTTACGAGTGAGGAATTTGAGATCTATGACTTTTAGAGATCAATGAGCATCATGCTGACCGAGCAGAGATGGAGACCCTGAACACCTGAGTCTCCGTACTGCACTCTATACTCTGTCACAGTGTCAGTTCCAGACAATCCAGTGTTTATTTAAAACACTTTGTTGATAATATTCATGTTGAAAAATGAATGACATATTGAGGAAACTTGATTCTATGATCTACATGGCTATTTCCTCCAGTACTTAGATATTATCCTAATCTCCCATCCTTCACATCCAAATACACCTTCTGTGGACTTATGTGCTTCAAAGTCCTAATTAGGTTGCCCAGGATGACAGATAGGAAATGAGTAAATTCCAACAGAAAACTCAACGTGGTGGTGTGGCTTATCCTTGGTGATCATTACACACCAGGAAAAAAAAATATTCCATTTATTTCAATTAGCTAGTATGGTTACACTGTTCATTAGTAACCAAAATTTGTTACATATGTTGGAATATGTACAGGAATAAGGATTGATGGTTTTTTAAATTTAAATTATATTAGCCAACACAGAGTACATTATTAGTTTAAGATGCAGTGTTCAGTGATTCATCAGTTGTCTAGAAAAACCCAGATCTCATCACATCACCTGCCTCCTTAATGTACATCACCCAGTTAGCCCATTCCTCCATCCTTCTCTCCTTAGTTTTGTTTCTCATAGGTAAGAGTCTCTCATGGTATGTCTCCCTCTTGGATTTCTTCCCATTCAGTTTTCCATTCTTTCCCTTACTGTTCTCTGCACTGTTTATTATATTTCACATATGAGGGAAACCACATGAAAATTTCCTTTTTCCTGATTGGCTTATTTCACTTAGTATATTACCATCCAGTTCCATCCATGTCAATGTACATGGTGGGTATTCATCCTTTCTGATGGCTGAGTCATATCCCATTGCATCATCATCATATGCCAAGTGATGTGGCACATTTTTTATATGTCTTTTGGCCATTTCTGTGTCTTTGGAGAAATGTCTGGTCATGTATTCTACCCATTTCTTGACTAGATTTTTTGTTTCTTGGGGTGATGAGTTTGATAAGCTCTTTATAGATCTTGGATATAAGCCCTTTATGTAACAAGGCATTCGCAAATATTTTTTCTCATTTGATAGCTTGCCTTTTAGTGTTGTTGACTGTTTCTTTTGCTGGTCAAAGGCTTTTGCTCTTGATGAAACCCCATAAGTTTATTTTTGGTTTTGTTTACCTTGCCTTTAGAGATATGTCTTACAAGAAGTTCCTGTGGCCAAGGTTGAAGAGTTTACTGCCTCTGTCCCCCTCTATGATATTGATGGATTCCTGTCTCACAGTTAGGCCTTCCTCTATTTTGAGTTTATCTTTGTATATGGTGTAAGAGAATTTCATTCTTTTGCATGAAGTTGTCACTTTTCCCAGCAGCATTTGTTGAAGAGACTGTCTTTTTAGCATTGGGTATTCTTTCCTGAGTTGTCAGATTACTTGAACATAGAGCTGAGCATCCATTTCTGGGCCCTCTGTTCTGTTCCTTTGATTCATGTGTCTATTTTTATGCCAATACCATGTTGATTAGATGATAACAGGTTTGTATTATATCTTGAAGTCAGGCATTGTGATGTCACCAGCTTTGATTTTCTTTTCCAATATTCCCCTTGTGATTTGGGGTCTTTTCTGTTTCCATAAAATTTTAGGATTATTTGTTCCAGCTCCATAAAAAAATTGATGGCATTTTTATAGATACTGCATTGAAAGGACAGGTTGCTCTGGGCAGCATAGACGTTTTCACCATGTTTATTCTTCCAATCCATGAGCATGGAATGTTTTTTCTTTTTTCCATCTCTTTGTGTCTTCCTCAATTTCTTTCATAAGTGTTTTGTATTTTCTAGAGTATAGATTTTTACCTCTTTGGTTAGGTTTATTTCCTGGGTTTCTTACTGGTTTTGATGCTATTGTAAATGGAATTGATTCCTTAATTTCTCTCTCTTCGTCTAAGTGTATAGAAATGCCACTAATTTCTGGGGATCGATTTTGTATCCTGCCAAGTTGGTCAGTTGCTGTATGTTTTCTAGTAATTTGGGGGTGGAGTATTTTGAGTTTTCTCCATAAAGTATCCTGTCACCTGTGAAGAAAGAGAGTTTGACATCCTCTTTGCCAATCTGAATGCCTCTTATTTATATATTTTTTTCTGATTGCTTAGACTAGGACTTCTAGTATTATGTTAAACAAAAATGGTGAGAGTGGGCATCTTTGTTGTGTTCCTGTCTTAAGGGAAAACCTCTCAATTTTTCCACTGAGAATGATATTTAGTGTGGGCTTTTTATAGATGGCTTTTATAATATTCAGGTATGTTCCTCTTATCCTTATGCTTTGAAGAGTTTTAGTCAAGAAAGCATGTAATATTTTATCAATATTTTTTCTGCATCAATTGAGATGTTCATAGGTTTCTTGTCCCTGCTTTTATTAATGTGCTCTATCACACTGATTTCTTTGTGGATGTTTAACTACCCTTGAATCCCAGGCATAAATCCCACCTCCTTTTAGTGAATAATCCTTTTAATGTACTGTTAGATCTTATTGACTAAGATCTTTTTGAGTATTTTGGCATTCATGTTCATCAACAATAGTGTTCTGTAACTCTCCTCTTATAGAAGTCTTTGTCTGGTTTTGGGATCAGGATAATGTTGGCCTCATAGAACTAGTTGGTAAATTTTCCTTCCATTTCTATTTTTCAAAAACAGCTTTGGTAGAATAGGTATCATATTTTCTTTAAATGTTTAGTAGAATTCCCCTAGAAAGCCATTCATCCCTGGACTCTTGTTTTGGGGGAGGATGCTGATTATTGCTTCAATTTTCTACTTGGTTATTGGTCTTTTCAGATTGCATATTTCTTCATGTTACAGTTTGGTAGTTTATAAGTTTTCATGACAGCATCTGTTTCTTCCTGATTGGTTAATTTGTTGCAATATAGCTGCTGATAATATGTTCTAATAATTGTCACTATATCCTTGGTATTAGTTGTGATCTCTCTGCTTTCATTCATGATTTTATTAATTTGGGTCCTTTCTCTTTTCTTCTTGAGAAATATGACCACCATTTTTCTATCCTATTAATTCTTCTAAAACAGAATTATCTAGTCCTAGATTTGTTTTACTCTTTTTCTGGTTTCTATTTCATTGATATCTTCTCTAGTTATTATATGTATTCTGCTTGGTTTAGGCTCTTTTGCTGTACTTCCTCCAAGTCCTTTAGGTTTAAGGATAGTTTGTACATTTGGATTTTTTCTAATTTTTTTTTGAGAGAGGTTTGAATGACTGTGTACTTCCACCTTAGGACCACCTGTGAATTATCCCCTAGGTACTGAACTGATGTCTATTTATTTAATTTGGTTTCCGTGAAATGTGTAAATTCTTCTTTAGTTTCCTGGTTGACCCATCCATTCATTTATATGATGCTCTTTAGCCTCCAAGTGTTTGAGTTCCTACCAGAATTTTTCTTGTGATTGAGTTGGTTTCAAAATGTTGTGATCCAAAAATACGCATAGAATAATATCAATATTTTGGTAACAGTTAAGACCTGATCTGTGACCTAGTATGTGCTCTATTCTAGAGAACAATTCAAGCTCCCTCAAGAAGAATGAGTATTCTGTTGTTTTAGGAGGGATATTCTGTACATATCTACAAAGTCCTTCTGGTCCAATGTGTCCTTCAAAGCACTTGTTACTCTGTTGATCTTCCATTAAATGATCTGTGCATTGCTCTGAATGAGATTTGAAGGTTTGTACCATTAAGGCATTAGTATCAATATTTCTTTATTTTGGTTATTAACTGGTTTTCATAATCAGCTAATCCCATCTTGGGGATATAGACCCTTACAATTGTTAAATCTTCTTATTGGGTAGGAACTTTAAGTATGATATACTGTTCTTCTACATTTCTTACTACAATCTTTGGTTTAAAATCTAATTTGTCTGATGTGAAGATTGCTACCCCAGCTTTCTTTTGAAAGGTGGTTGTTCAGCATGGTAAATCATTCTCCATTCCTTCACTTTCAATATGTAGGTGTCTTTAGGTTCAAAATCAGTCCATTGTAGACAGCATATGAATGGGTCCTACCTTTTTTTATCTAATCTGATACCCTGGGTCTTTTCATGGGAACCTTAAGCCCATTTACATTCAGAATAACTACTGATAGATATGAATTTAGTGCCATTTCTTGCCTATTAAGCCCCTGTCTCTGGAGATTGTCTCTGTTACTTTCTGGTCTATATCAATTTGGGTTTGTCTTACAGAATTGCCCTTAATATTTCTTACAGACTTGCTAGATGGTAAAATATTCTTTTAGTGTCTGCCTATCCTGGAAGCTCTTTATCTCTCCATCCATTCTGAAGACAATCTTGCTGGATAAAGTATTTTTGGCTGCATCTTATTATTTTGTACCCTGAATATATCTTGTTAGCCCTTTCTGGCTTGCCAGATCTCTGTGGATAGGTCTGATGTTATTCTGATATTGTACCCTCCATATGTGACAGAACTCCTCTCCCTAGATTTACTCAGGATAATTTATTTGGCTTTAAGATTGGTGATCTTCACTTTTATATCTTTTGTTTGTTTGTTTGTTTGTTTAATTTAGGGAGGGGTCCTCTCTGTCACGTGGACACAAATGCTTATTTCCATCCCCAGATTAAGGAGTTTTTCAGGCATGATTGTTCATATATAACTGCTAGTTCTCTATCTCTCTCTCTTTCCCTTTCTCTCCCTCTCTCTCCACCTCCTCTGGGATCCCAATAATTCTGAAATTGGAATGTTTTATGGCATCATTAGTCTCTCCAAGCTTTCTTTGATGTGCTATTTATTATCTCTTTCTCTTTTCTTCAACTTCCATCCTTTCCATCATCTAATCTTCAGGATCACTTGTTCTCTCTTCTCTCTCATTGACCTTAATTCATAGAGTAACCAGTTTATTTACCTTTAGGGTTTTTGTTTATTTGTTTGTTTTGTTTTGTGTTACTTATTTATTTGACAGAGACAGAGATAAAAAGAGAGAGTATGAGGGGTGAAGAGAGGATAAAGCAGGCTCCACAATTAGCAGGGAGCCTATGTGATGCTTGATCCAAGGACCCTAAGATTATATAACCTGAGCTGAAGGCAGTCACTTCACCAACTGAGCCACACAGGCACCACTGGAGTGGTCAGTTTAGACTGCATCTTATCCATAGCACTTTTATGTTTGGCCTGATTAGATTTTTTTCCCCACCCTTAGAGATACTATATTGTCACTAATTTTTTTTCAAGCCTAGTTAATGACTGCTATCCTGAATTATATCTCTCATATCTTACATATATATATATATATATATATATATATATATATATATATATATAAAATCTGTGAAAGAAAATGCTGCACGTTGTTTGTTTGTTTGTTTGTTTGTTTGTATGTTTTTGAGTTTCTCCTTCTAGTCATTCTGCCCAAGGATCAATGTGTGGGTGAATGATCAGAATCCAAAATATCAACCACGACCCAAGCAAATGCACCCTAAAAACATCTGGAGTGGTCAGAAGCCACCACAGAAAAATAAACAGCCAAAATTAAATACAGGAAAAAATATAATAAAAGCTGACTATGAAATTTAAATTGATGTAAGTACCTAGTTAAAATTGGAGGTTAAAGGGGTGCCTGGTTGGCTCAGCAGGTTAAAGCCTCTGCCTTCAGCTTAGGTCCTGATCTAAGGGTCCTGGGATCGAGTCCTGCATCAGGCTCTCTGCTCAGCATGGAGCCTGATTCCTCCCCTCTCTATCTGTCTGCCTCTCTGCCTACTTGTGATCTGTCTGTCAAATAAATAAATTAAAGAAAATATTTTTTTTAATTGGAGGTTAAAAAATAAAAAAGGTAAAAAAATTAAAAAGGGCAAGAGAAAATTAAAAAAGCATAAGGAAAAAGAAAAAAAAGAGAAATTGAGAATTTTATCTTAAAAATAAATGTGTTCATGAGACAACACCTGAAGCTTAATATACTATTTTATCCTGGTATTGGAATGTTAGTCTTGTGGGAGCCACAGACTTACCATCCACTTGCTCTTCTGTCTTCTGGGTGAGGGGCATGTTGTGCTGTATCTCAGGTATCTCTGCTAGTACAGAGTGGCCTCACTCCCTGCCAGGGAGAAGGTTTCAGTATAAACTGGCCCTATGTGTGGTTTGATCCCTGGAGGACTTCCTCATCTCTTCAAAGGATCAGAGCAAAAAATATCAAAACACTGGCCCACAGCTTATTATTCACAGTCTGCCCTCTTTAACAAACCCCCTGGAAAGAACAGTCTCTGCTTCTGTATGTGCCCCCAAAATTCACAGCCTCCCACAGTGCTTGATTATTGCAGTGTTCTCAGAGGTAGTCCCATGGCCTGGAGATACCACTGCCTTTTGTGACTGTAAAACCCCAAGCAGTCACAGGCTCTTGGGAGCACCTGAAGCTCCTGGATCATGTCTGGATACCTCCCTAAAGTCCTTCCTGGCCAGCTACCACCCTGAGAGTTTTTGCCCAGTCTGGGTGCAGCTCTTTCACCCAATCATTTACAGGCTGCTCAGGAAATTGATGAAGTTTATGGTGAGCTGAGCTAAGAGTACCTCCTGGGCTTGTGGATGGTTTCCTGGATCAACTGCTTGGACACTCTTCCAGTTTGAGCACTCCTGTTTACTCTGTGATTCCTCAGATTCAGAGACCACAATGCCCCACTTAAAATTCTGCTGTTTCATTTCTGGAGTCCCTTTCAGAGATGCATATATCTCCCTAGCATCGATTTCAAAGGTTTCCAATTTTGTGTTCTGGTGTTATGTCATTTTCCTGCAACCAACTTATACAGGTTCCCTTTACCCTCCATTTCTTTGGATATATCCCTGCAAATTCATGACTCGACATAACCTACCTTATAAAAAACAGTTGCTTTTCAGCATGTAGGGATCCAGACATATATTCTTACATCTCAAGCTCATTTTGGGGAGTTCAAAATTTATCCAGCTAAATTCAGGGAACCAGTTGAAACGGTCCCCTACTCCTCCAGTATCTCACCTCCTCCTGGATATTATTTTACATCAACTGTTATTTGTGAGATCAATTAAAAAGCAAAAGATAATATTTCATTTCAACTTAATTTATACCTTTTCTAACATTCTTCCCATCTTTATTAATTTTCATGCTTTCACCTATGGAATTTATCTCCTTTCTGGAATTTTTTTTAACCATTTCTTGCAAGAAACTCTCACATTTTCCTTGTCTCTGAACATCTTTTGAGGACAAGCCTCTTAGGAAAATAATGTTCTGGGAGAATTTTTAAATGATTACTTTTATCCTCTTTCTGCCACTTACTTGGAGAGATTTTTCTCCAAACTTCACTATGGGAATCTAGAAGATCTCCTGGCAGTAAAATTCCCAAAGTGGGTATGTACCCCTAAGAAAGACTGCTTCTTAAGTTTTTAACTTTCAATATTATGCATCCAAAAAATCCAGCATTCCTCTACCACAGCTTAAGTTTTTCTCCTTAGTGCTTTGTGTGGGGGGGTTCCAAATACATGGTAAACTGTGATTCTCTGTATCTGTCTTCTGGTCTTTCTAATTTGGGGACGACTGTTTTCCCAGTGATATCAACTTTCTGATGAACCTAAAAAGAGTTATTTGTTTTCAGTTTATTCATTTTTTTTTCTTTTTTCTTGATATGAGGATGGGAGTGTGGCATTCCAAGCTCCTTATGTGCCAGATTAGAAATCAGAATATACTATCCATATATTTATTTATTTTAAATGTCAGTGTGGCTTAAGACATTAGAAATGAATGAACATACTAAATAAAATATTCAGGTAATAATTCATGAGTGTCTTCTAATTTACAAAAGCCATCAGCAGGAAACCTTTTTTGGAAATTAGAAAACACTTTTTTTTTTTTTACACATGATTATACTGATCCTTAGTATGTGTATACCTGCCCACATTAATATGTGTGATATTCATATGAAATCTGATATTATGCCTTCCAGTTCTCTATCCTAAACAGTCATGTATTTAATTTCAATGAACTTATATTTTCTTTTTTTATTTACTTAAATTCAATTAGCCAATATGTAGTACACCATTAGTTTCAGAGGTAGTATTCAATGATTCATAATTTGCATATAAAACCCAGTGCTCAAAACATCATGTGCCCTCCTTAATGCCTATCCCCCAGTTACCCAATCCTCCCATCCCCCTCCCATTTGCTACACTGTTTGTGTCTCAGAGTCAAGAGTCTCTCATGGTTTATCTCCCTCTATGATTTCTTTCCATTTAGTTTTACTCCATTCCCCTATAATCCTTGCACTATTTCCTTTCTTCCACATATGAGTGAAATCATATGATAATTGACATTTTTTGCTTGTTTATTTCACTTAGGATTGTACCTTACTCTTCCACCCATGTCGATGCAAATGGTAGGTATCCATCCTTTCTGATGGCTGAGCAATATAGCACTGCATGTATAAAATCATCTTCTTTATTGATCTGTTGAAGGACATCTTGGCTCCCACAGTTATGCTCCTGTGGGAATTCCTGCTATTAATATTGGGGAAGAGGTTCCCTTTCTTTTCACTGCATCTTTATCTTGAGGGTAAATACTCAGCAGTGCAATTACTGGGCCACAGGGTAGCTCTATTTTTAACTTCTTGAGGAACTTCCACACTATTTTCCTGAGTGTCTGTACCAGCTGACACTCCCACCAACAGTGTAAGAGGGTCCCCTTTTTTCCAAATCCTTGTGAACATTTGTTGAGTCTCCTCTTGTTAATTTTGACAATTCTAACTGGTATAAAGTAGTATCTCATTGTAGTTTTGATTTTTATTTCTATGATGACAAGTGATATGGAGCATTTTTTCATGTGTTTATTGGCAATTATATATTTTCTTATTTTATTGATAACTTTTATTTTGCTCTTAGTGTGTTAAATAATTCAATTTAAAAAACAATGTATTATTTCACATATATTACACTGTATCTAATATATTACACTGTATATATATACATATATATATTATACTTATATTACACTGTATCTAATCTTGCAAAATTGTCTTCTGTATTTAAATTCAACATATTATCATTATATAATTAACATATTATTAAGTATGTTAATTAATATATAACAATTAACATATTAACATTCGGTATTATTGATTTTCCTTTGACCTTGATTTTCTTTTTCTTTTTTTAAAAGATTTTATTTGTTTATTTGACACAGAGAGATCACGAATAGGCAGAGAGAGAGGAAGAAGCAGGTTCCCCACTGAGCAGAGAGCCCGACGGACTCGATCCCAGAACCCTGAGGTCATGACCTGACTCAAAAGCAAAGGCTTAACCCACTGAGACACCCAGGTGCCCAAACCTTCACTTTCTTAATTGCACATTTTTTTAAAGATTCGTTACCCCTTTTTGTCACATTTGCATCCACCTTTCATTTTGACTCCATTCCGAGTCCCTAATTTTGTGAACCAATTAATCTATTGTAATTTTGTACTTTAAAGAAAATTTTATGAACAAACTCATGCAGTATGTAATCTTTGTCATTGCTTTCTTCACATTGTAATTACACTGAGATCCATAGAAGTTTGTTTGTGTACTAAGGGTTTCTTTTTTATTCATAAACAATATACCATATTACAGATGTGCCACAATTTAATTACTCACCCACTGGAGGACATTTAGATTACTTCAAAATTCTGACTATTGAAAATTAAGGCATTATAAATACATATTTATTGTGAATACACACTCTGAATATTGTCAACAATAGCAATTCTAGTGTCATGTGGCATTCAGATATTTATGTTTATTAGAAAATACAAAATTTTTATGAGATCTGTGACATTTTACTTTTTTTTTGTAGATTTTATTTATTTATTTGACAGACAGATCACAAGTAGTCAGAGAGGCAGGCAAAGAGAGAAGAAGGGAAGCAGGCTCCGTGCTGATCAGAGAGCCCGATGTGGGGCTCAATCCCAGTACCCTGGGATCATGACCTGAGCTGAAGGCAGAGGCTTTAACCCACTGAGCCACTCAGGTGCCCCACATTTTACATTTTTAATAGCAATGTGTGATTGATCCAATTTACCTGTGTCTTTCCCAGCATTGGCATTGTTACTTAGGGAAAAAAAAAAAGATTTATTTTTATAGTAGATGTTTATTGATATTTCATAATGTTTTTATTTCATGTTTTCTTTATGGCGTATAAGTATTTTTAATAACTATGTATACTCTATGGCTTCCATAGAGTAATATCAACAATGTCTGTTATGTTGTTTGTCCCATTTTTAATAACTAATGTATTTGTTTTTATTGGTACTATTGATTTTTTATATTTGTTTATATATTATAGCTAAAATATTTAGCACAGCTGCTGACATGCTTGCTCCAAAAATGTAGGATCAGGGAAGGAGATGACTCCTTCTACTAAAACAATTCATTGTTTCACACCATACATTGAATTATTTGGTGTTTCATACCAAACAATGAATTACCTCTTTTTTTAAAGATTTTATTTATTTATTTGACAGACAGAGATCACAAGTAGGCAGAGAGGCAGGCAGAGAGAGAGGAGGAAACAGGCTCCCTGCTGAGCAGAGAACCCAATGTGGAGCTCAATCCCAGGACCCTAGGATCATGACCTGAGCCGAAGGCAGAGGCCCCAATCCACCGAGCCACCCAGGCGCTCCTGAATTATCTCTTTAAGTTGAATTCTTTTATATAGTAAAAACAAAATAGAAGTTATCAATAAAATAAGAAAACCTCTCTGACCAAAGTTGTTCTCCGTAAGATAGTTCATGATATCTTTTAACAGAGCAGGAAGGTGTCTTCGGTGTGGTCAAAAGCCCTGGTGCACCTGAATTAACACATCTGGGAAAGATGAAATTCAGTTACATAAGATCACTGGGCAAAACACTTGGCTTGAATAGGCAACAGTTTGAGAGGGTGCCTTCCATGACTCATTGTATTTTGATCAGCTTTTGTCTTTGTAACCATAGCTCTGAAGTGTAGTCAACATTTAGAATCTTGCAAATAACAGTAATAATGACAATAATAATAAAATCCTTGTTATGCTGTATTCTCTAAAAAACTTTAAGTGCATGCCAACTGATGCTAACCACCAAATAAATGTCTCCCTAGAAGTGTGATAGGAAAAGCTCAGAAGAGAATGAATTCCTCAGAAAATGTGAACCTGAGGTTCTGACCTGGGAATACCACAGAGATTCAACAAAACAGTTTGAGAGGGTGCCTTCCATGACTCATTGTATTTTGATCAGCTTTTGTCTTTGTAACCATAGCTCTGAAGTGTAGTCAACATTTAGAATCTTGCAAATAACAGTAATAATGACAATAATAATAAAATCCTTGTTATGCTGTATTCTCTAAAAAACTTTAAGTGCATGCCAACTGATGCTAACCACCAAATAAATGTCTCCCTAGAAGTGTGATAGGAAAAGCTCAGAAGAGAATGAATTCCTCAGAAAATGTGAACCTGAGGTTCTGACCTGGGAATACCACAGAGATTCAACAAAAAATGTGATGACCTGTGAATACCAACGGAAAATCATCAAAAACTGTGAGAACTTTGGAGCAATACCTGGAAGAAGCACTTGGGCATTGATCGTTCTGTCAGTTAAGCTGACAGTCTTATTTAAAGATGGGATTGGGAGGGAGACAAATCATAAGTGACTCTTAATCTCACAAAACAAACTGAGGGTTGCTGGGGGGAGGGGGATTGGGAGAAAAGGGGTGGGGTTATGAACATTGGGGAGCATATGTGCTTTGGTAAGTGCTGTGAAGTGTGTAAACCTGGTGATTCACAGACCTGTACCCCTGGGGATAAAAATATATTATATGTTTATAAAAAATTAAAAATTAAAATTAAAAAAAAATAAAAATAAAATAAAATAAATGACCAAATGGAGTTACTTGTGCTAATTCCCGTATCAACAAAGCAAGACTTAATACATAACTAGGTTGTAGGAATGCAATCTTAAACCAGTCAGTGTGGGATTCTCTGATTATCAGTATTGAGGTCAGCCACCTAATAGATTAATTCTATTTCCCTAAAGGATGATGAGGTAATCTGCTTTGTCCCTATTTCTTTCCCCTTCTACACAAAATGTCTCCCATTTTGCACAGCTTTTTGGAACTCTTTTTATTTTCTAGATGAGGTGCTTTTCAATTTATTCATACATAATTGAATAAAATCAATTTGCTCATTAGGTTGAGTTCTGTTTCTGATTATACAAACTAGGACTCAACATCACAACAAGAGGGGGAAAATCACCACTGAAATTAAAAAATAAATATATTTAAAACAACAACAACAACAACAAAAACAATGGCCTACAAAATCTTCAGAAACAGAGAAGACTCATATATGACGTACATATACCATGAATAACACCTGATATGTACCTGAGAATTAACTATGTGAAGAACCCCCAGAACAAGAACATAAAAATGTGTTATTTCCTAACTTAAGACTATCAGATCAAGTTTACCTCAAACTCATGTATATGACTATGAGGAAGTATTAAAAGGAGACGGGATTGAGAATTAAGTCCAGGTAGGAATTAAGCATGTGACTGATGATGCAGAATTGAACCTGAGTGAAACATATATGAAAACATAGATATATAATAGTCAGTAACCTACTATCCTGTATATAAGGCTTATGAAGCCAAAGTCATGTGGTCTTTAAGAATTTGGCTACAAAAATTTCTGGGAGACAATGAAGAGTCAGAGACCCCACTGCCTAGTGTAGATGTACCATGGATGTAACAAACTAGTTAAAATCACCAGAAGGATACAATCAAGGACCATGGACAAAACTGGATCAGATTTGACACAAAGACCAGAATCTGCAGCCAGAGCAAGATACCACATCTGGACCTGAGAAGGACCACAGATTATCCGGATATCATGTGCTTTTGTCAGGAGGCAGTGACTAAGTGGAATATTGTGGTATTTTTCTTAGTTAGTAGATAAACCCAATTTCATGGGTAGGAAGAAGTTTATATATACATAATTGGTGGTCATAATGACTCAATATCACATATTGAAACATAAAAATTAAATATGTGAAATAAAACAAAAAATAATTGTACAGTAAAAACAAACAGATATACAAGAAAAAAACTAAGTTTATTGACCTGGAAACAAGGAATATATCCAGGAAAAAATGAGTAATTCCCAAAATGTCCCAGAATTCAGGCCTAAGTACCCACTTTTGAAAAAGACAATCAATAAAAAGGTGTGGGGAAATAAGATGTAAGGAGGTAAACAGAGAATGTATAGTAAATCAATGTAAGATTTATTATATAGATGTCAGTTCATATTTATTCCACCAAGAGTCTCTTGTGTAGTTATTCTGCCCTGACTGGCATGGAGGAGACACCCATACAAATGAAGTTGCCTTTGTAAATGCAAATTTAGGGACCCCTGGGTGGCTCAGTGAGTTAAGCCTCTGCCTTCAGCTCAGGTCATGATCCCATGGTCCTGGGATCAAGCTCCACATCAGGCTCTCTGCTCAGCGGGGAGCCTGCTTCCCCTCTGTCTCTGCCTGACTCTCTGCCTACTTGTGATCCCTGTCTGTCAAATAAATAAATCAAAACTTTAAAGTACACACACACACACACACACGCATATGCAAATTAATCTTAATGATGGTAACTTCTACTCTTTTTTTGGATCTTCTCTTGTCTCTGCTTTTTTCTCAAAATAATCAGCTCCAAATACTTTGCAAAAAGGTGTATTTTTTCAGTTACATCTATAGGTTAAACTGCTTTGTTAATTTTGCAATGTCTGGTTTCACTGGTTTTATTCCATACTTGTAAGACTCATGCTTGTTTCCATCCTTCATTTTTATTGATATATGCCTTATATAACCTTCTTGCAATCTGTTTACTTATTTGGAATCTATTATATCTAATACTGAAATGGAGATTGATGTACAAATCTATTGGTATCTTTTCACAAGAGCTCTGGTTTTTTACACCCATAGGCAGAATTGTTGGGTTATAGCACAAGTGTTATTTTCTAGTTTTATACATACCAAATTTCTTCCCAAATTTGTAAAGTACACACTGTATGTGAGACATCTGTGAGAACTCACAATGACCAATTTTACTATTCAGGTTTATTGTGTGTATCTTTTTGTTTTATATTTTTTAAAAGTTTACAAATTTTAGTACAGATATTAGTATTACATGGTGATATTCCTTTACACTTATCTAATTATTAATACAATACTAATATTCCATTTTGTATGAAACTATCTCATTTCACCTATCCATTGTAATGTGAATGGGCATTTTTTTTTGTATTTTTCTTCAATTTTTTTCTTTTTTCACTTTGAATACTATTTCTTTGAACATTCTTTACCTATATGTGAGTGTACATATATATGTACACTCATATATATACATACATATATATATATGTATATATATACACTTACACAACATTTCTTCGCTCATAAAATTGTGGGTAAAATTGCTGGCTATCAGGGTATTAATACATTCAAATTTAGTAAATAGTTTAGAAAACATTTGTGTCAATTCATATTGCTAGAATTAGTGTACACGACATCTAGCTTCTCCATATCACTTTTCAATGCTTAATGCTGACTTTTTTTTATTTTAACCATTCTATTAGATTATGTGATAAAATTCATTTTTTCTTTCAATTTCCATTTCTTTGATTAGTAAACATATATATTTATATAGATAAGATGGTGACATAGTAGGCTCATCTCCCTTCAACATAACTATATAACTATCCAATCATGAAACCCCATTCTCGTGTGCTCAATTGCTACAGCTTTTGTTAGACAATTGTGCCTAAGAACTAGTGCAGTGGTCCCAAAGCCTAGATGACCAGCATAATCCCCTGCATGCACCATTTCTATTTACATTAGTTTTCTGCAAACCTCTGTTCTATGGGAAATAGCATCAGGTCTTATTTAACAAGCAGACCAGAGCACACCTAATTGAAACTCACTATACTCTGGACAATGTCCAAACACTGCCCACTTCAGAAAGAGAACACCTAGATGACTGACCTGAGGGGACAGAGCAACCAGAACACAACAGCAGAGGGAAAATAGCACATACCAGAGACACTACCAGAAACACTAGGCCTAGAAAATTATATGACATCTTCCTCATAAATCCATTATTCTCAGGAGCAGAAAATATAATACAACTCCTTACCACACAGAAGAAAACAAAGACCTAGACAAACACCGAATTGGAGGAATATATTCCAAAATAGAGAATAAGAAAGTTTTCATGACCAGGAATTTAATCTAATCAAAACAGATATATGTAATATGTGGATTCCAGCTTTAAAGCAATATTCACAAAGATACTCCCTGGATTGAGAAAATCATAGAGGACATCGGGGAGACTGTTATCAGAGAGACAAGACATAAAAAACAATAAAGCTAAGTATATAAATCTTATACTTGGGGTTCTTTTTGACAAGATTCTTCCTTTATTTGCATATATATTTTTTCTCTTTTCATATACTTTTATCAGTATTTTTGTTTGTCTGTTTTTGTTTGTCTACTTGAAAAATTGTACCTTGGGGCCCATTTGAGCTGAACCTTCTCTTTCATCTTCCCTTTCTTTCCTGTCTTTCTCTCTCTCTCTCTCTCTTTTTATTTCTTTTCTTATGTCCCTCATTTGGGTGGGGAATCCTGATTACTCAGAAGCGTTCCAGGGGGCACCTTGACTGCACCATGATCGATACATCCAGCTATATCCATTCAGTCATCTCTCACCAAAATGACTAGGAAGAGGAATGCCCAAGGAGGGAAAATACAGAGGACGGACCTTCTGCAACAGAGCTAATGGCTATTAACATAGACAATATGTCGGAAAGAGAATGCAGGCTAACAATTATCCATGTAATAGCTAGGTTGGAGAAAGCCATGAATGACCAAATGGAATTGATTAGGGCCGAGCTGAAAGCGATGAGAGATGATGTTCACAATGTGAGGGCAGAATTGAAAGCTACCAGGGCTGAGGTTCACAATGCTCTCAATGAGTTCAAATCTAATCTAAACTCTCTCAAAACTAGGGTAACTGAGACATAAGATAGAATTACTGATCTGGAGGACAAACAAATAGAGAGAAAGGAACACGAGGAAGCCTGGAACAAACAGCTTAGAAACCACGAAAACAGAATCAGGGAAATAAATGATGCCATGAAACGTTCCAACATCAGAATTATTGGAATCCTTGAAGGGGAAGGGAAAGAAAGAAATCTAGAAGATATAGTGGAACAAGTCCTTCATGAAAATTTTCCCAATCTTGCAAATGAAACCAACATTCATGTGCTAGTCTTAAATCAAGATTATACATTCCAAAAAGCATCACGACACCTGATAGTCAAATTGAGGAATCATAATTGTAGGTATAATCTCCTGAAAGCTGCTATGACAAAGAGGCTCCTCACTTACAGAGGAAAGCCCATCAGAATAATGTCAGAACTATCCACAGAGACCTGGCAAGCCAGAAATGGCTGGCAAGATATATTCAGGGCACTGACTGAGAAGAACATGCAGCCAAGAATACTTTATCCAGCAAGACTGACATTCAAAATGGATGGAGAGATAAAGAGTTTCAAAGACCGGCAAGGCTTAAAAGACTATGCAACCACCAAGCCGACATTGCAGGAAATATTAAGGGGGGTTCTATAAAAGAGGAAAAATCCTAAGAAAAGCATTGAACAGAAATATAGAGACAGTCTAGAGAAATAAAGACTTCAGAGGTAACACGATGTCAATAAAAATGTATCTATCAATAATCACTTTCAACGTGAATGGCCTAAATGCGCCCATAAAACGGCACAGGGTTGCAAATTGGATAAAATGACAGGACCCATTCCATATGTTGTCAACAAGAGACCCATTTTGAACCCAAAGATACACCCAGACTGAAAGTGAAGGGATGGAGAAGCATCTTTCATGCCAATGGGCCTCAAAAGAAGGCTGGGGTAGTGACTCTCATGTCAGATAAATTAGACTTTAAACTAAAGACTGTAGTCAGAGATACAGAAGGACACTACATAATCTTTAAAGGGACTATCCACCAAGATTATCTAACAATTGTAAATATCTATGCTTCCAATATGGGTGCAGCCAATTACATAAGAAAACTGTTAATCAAGATAAAGAGTCATATTGATATGAATACATTAATAGTAGGAGATCTTAACATGCCTCTCTCAGAAATAGACAGATCATTGAAGCAGAAAATCAATAAAGAAACAAGAGCATTGAATGACACATTGGGAGGGGGGACAAGACGGAGGGGAAGTAGGAGGAGGTGCCTTTTCAACTTGTAGCCCAAAGTGAGCTGATTACCTACCAAAGAACTCCAATCACCCATGAAATCAGCCTGAGATCAGAATTATACACGTCTGGATCTCTACAGGGGGAGAAGACACCAGTGGTCAGGTAAAGCGGAGTGGGAATGGCGGACTGATATCAGAAGATAAACAAAAGGGGGAGGGAGCCACCAGAGGTGAATGGTTGGAAAGTATTACCCCAATACAGGTGAGAGTGTCCTGCGTCTGGGGACCAGCATTACCCTGGAGACTGGTTGAAAGCACTCCAAAATAGCAAAGGATCTCGGGGGGAAATTGTGAGAATCGGGACGGCTAGGGACAGGGGCTTAAGTCCCCGGTCCCAGGACAGCCTCCCCTGGCGCTGAGGCAGAGAGAGTACGGCAGAGAAACCAGCTCTTGGTCCCTAAGCCACCAGCCTGCCCGAGAATGCGTGGGGTCCATTACCTGTGAGGGGATGGGAGCCACACCAGGCGGCGAACGTGAGAGTCCTGCTATAGAGCCTGAGATACTCCCCTGAGATAGGTAAAAGGCCCAGCTGGTGCCCTTTGATACACGCCATTGTTTCAGACTCTCCTTCCAGAGAGGTGCCCGAAGGCCCAGCCTGGTGCTCTTGGACCTGCACTCCGTTCTCAGAGCCTGAGACCTGCACGTGAACCTCGCCTCCCCTGAAATTGGTGCGTGCAAGCCAGGGGCTCTTAGACCCAGAAAGACCAGGAACTCCCATCCCGGGCCCGCGGGAAAATCTCAGTATGCGATTGCTGCTTGGAACCTCTCTGGCGGTCTAGAGCTGCCCAGACAGCCACCACTGCCTTGGCTTTGGGTACAAGCAAAAGATCCTATGTCCCCAGGGACTGCGACTTGGAACCTGCTCTGCCAGTGGCCAGGGGGAACTTATTTAGGTTCTGCAGCCAGACTGAGGCTTCTCTCTGAGAGGGAGATCAGGGTGCGGTTTGTTTTCCTCTAAAACTACAAAATCCATCAAAAGCAGTCAAAGTGAGAAAAAAAAAAAGTGAACAAACTTAAAAACCGCCAGAGAACAAAAGCCTGAAAAAAAAAAAAAGTTTCCTCAGAGCCCACACCCTTGACGGGGGCGGGAGGTGGCGGTGGGGGGGGGGGATACTTAAACCAGGGAATATCATTGATTGAAAATCCACGTGACAGACCCCTCCCCCAGAAAACAAACCAAGAAAGAAAAAAAAAAAAGAGGAAAAAAAAAAGCACTACAAGAGAACAACCACTACTTCATAGGAAAACTTTTATTTTTCATTCATTCCCACTATTCTGGTTCTTTTTTTTTTATATAGGTAATTTTTTTAACCTAATAACCATCACAGCGAGCTGTCCAGTACATCAAATTCCATAATAACCTTCTAACCTGAACTTTTTGATACATACACCTTTGTTTTTCTTTTGCATTTCTATTTCTTGAATTCCTTCTTTTTTTAATTTTAGTTTAGTTTAGTCTAGATTATTCCTTTTTATTTTTATCTTCTAATATTCATATAGAGTTAAACTTCAAAGTAAACTCCTTTCCCCAATCAATACTAACCCTATAGGTAAAGTAATTTTTAATCCGCCTTTATCTTAGGAAAATTGAGTCCTTTAACAAAGATATAAAGATACATCCAGGAAGAATCAAAAACTTTCTTGCACACACTGACAATTTATAACCAATCTCCCATCTTTTTATTCCACCAGTGTTTCTGTGTTTTTATGTTTGTCCTGACAGTATATAAATCTTACACTTGGGGTTCTTTTTGATGCGGTTCTTCCTTTATTTGCATATATATATATTTTTTTCTTGTCATATACTTGTATTAGTCTTTTTGTTTGTCTGTTTTTGTCTACTTCATAAATTTTACCTTGGGGCCCATTTGGGCTGAACCTTTTCTTTCATCTTCCCTTTCTTTCTGTTTCTCTCTCTGTCTCTTTTTTTTTCCTTTTCTTTTCTTTTGTCTCTCATTTGGGTGATGAATCCTGATTGTTCAGAATTGTTCCAGGGTGCACCTTGACTGCTCCACGGTTAATACATCCAGCTACATCTGATCAGTCATCTCCAACCAAAATGACGAGGAGGAGGAATGCCCAACAGAAGAAAAATACAGAGGATGGACCTTCTGCAACAGAGCTAACGGCTATCAACATAGACAAGATGTCGGAAAGAGAATTCAAGCTAACAATTATCCAGGCAATAGCTAGAATGGAGAAAGCCATGGATGACCAAACAGAATTGATTAGGGCCAAGCTGAAAGCGACCAGACAGGATCTTCTCAATGTTAGGGCGGAGCTTAAAGCTACCAGGGAAGAGGTTCACAATGCTCTCAATGAGTTCCAATCTAATCTAAACTCTCTCAAAGCTAGGGTAACTGAAACAGAAGATAGAATTAGTGATCTGGAGGACAAACAGATAGAGAGAAAGGATCAGGAGTAAGCCTGAAACAAACAGCTTAGAAGCCACAAAACAGAATCAGGGAAATAAGTGATGCCAAGAAACATTCCAATGTCAGAATTATTGGCATCCCTAAAGGGGAGGAGAAAGAAAGAAGTCTAGAAGATATAGTGAAACAAGTCCTTCATGAAAATTTTCCCAATCTTGCGAATGGAACCAGCATTCATGTACTAGAGGCTGAATGATATCTACCCAAGATTATACATTCCAAAAAATATCATGACACCTGATAGTCAAATTGAGGAATTATAATTGTAGGTATAATCTCTTGAAAGCCGCTAGGGCAAAGAGCCTCCTTACTTACAGAGGAAAGCCCATCAGAATAACGTCAGAACTGTCCACAGAGACCTGGCAAGCCAGAAAAGCCTGGAAATCTATATTCAGTGCACTAAATGAGAAGAACATGCAGCCAAGAATACTTTATCCAGCAAGACTGACATTCAAAATTGATGGGGAGATAAAGTGTTTCCAAGACCAGCAAGGTGTAAAAGACTGCAGCCACCAAGCCGACGCAGCACAAAATATTAAGGGGGGTTCTATAAAAGAGGAAAATACTAAGAATAGCATTGAACAGAAATATAGAGACAATCTTCAGAAAGAAAGACTTCAAAGGTAACTTGATGTCAATAAAAACGTATTTATCAATAATCACCCTCAATGTGAATGGCCTAAATGCACCCATAAAATGGCACAGGGTTTCAGATTGGATAAAACAACAGGACCCATCCCTATGTTGTCTACAAGAGACCCATTTTGAACCTAAAGATACACACAGACTGAAAGTGAAGGGATAGAGAAGCATTTTTCATGCCAATGGACCACAAAAGAAGGCTGATGTAGGGATTCTCATATCAGATAAATTAGACTTTAAATTAAAGACTGTAGGCAGAGATTCAGAAGGACACTACATAATCCTTAAAGGGACTATCCACCAAGATGATCTAACAATTGTAAATATCTATGCTCCCAATATGGGCGCAGCCAATTACATGAGAAAACTGTTAATCAAGATAAAGAGTCATATTGATATGAATACACTAATCATGGGAGATCTTAACACTCCTCTCTCAGAAATAGACAGATCATCAAAGCAGAAAATCAATAAAGAAATAAGAGCATTGAATGACACATTGGACCAGATGGACCTAATAGATATATACAGAACATTCCACCCTAAAACAACAGATAATCATTCTTCTCAAGTGCACATGGAAGCTTTTCAAGAATAGACCACACACTGGGTCACAAATCAGGACTCAACCGATACCAAAAGACTGAGATTATTCCCTGCATATTCTCAGATCACAATGCTTTGAAACTAGAGCTTAATCACAAGGGAAAGTTCAGAAGGAACTCAAACACTTGGAAGCTAAAGGCCACCTTGCTTAAGAATACTTCGATCAACTAGGAGATCAATAAAGAACTGAAACAACTCATGGAAACCAATGAGAATGAAGACACTTCGGTCCAAAACCTATAGGATACAGCAATGGCGGTCCTAAGGGGGAAATATGTAGCCATCCAAGCCTCCCTCAAAAAAAAATTGAAAAATCAAGAACACACCAGCTGTCTCTACACCTTAAAGAACTGGAGAATAAACAACAAATCAAACCAACTCCACACATAAGAAGGGAAATCATCAAGATTAGAACTGAGATCAATGAGGTAGAAACCAGAGATATGGTAGAATGTATCAATGAAACTAGAAGCTGGTTTTTTGGAAGAGTCAATAAGATCGATAAACCATTGGCCACACTAATCCAAAAGAACAGAGAGAAAGCCCAAATTCATAAAATTATGAATGGAAAGGGAGAGATCATAACGAACATCAAGGAAGTAGAAACAATCTTCAGAAGTTATTATCAACAGTTATATGCCAATAAGCTTAGCAACCTAGATGAAATGGATGCATTCCTGGAAAACTATAAACTACCAAAATTGAACCAGGAAGAAATGAACAACCTGAACAGACCAATATCTAATAATGAGACTGAAGCAGTGATCAAAAATCTCCCAAAAAACAAGAGCCCAGGACCTGATGGATTCCCTGGGGAAGTCTACCAAACTTTCAAAGAAGAAATAACACCTATTCTCCTGAAGCTGTTTCGAAAAATTGAAGCAGAAGGAAAACTTCCAGGCTCTTTCTATGAAGCCAGCATTACCCTGATCCCTAAACCAGGCGAAGACCCTAACAAAAAGGAGAATTTTATACCAATATCACTGATGAATATGGATGCTAAGATTCTCAACAAGGTCCTAGCCAACAGGATCCAACAGCACATTAAAAAGATTATCCACCATGATCAGGTGGGACTCATCCCTGGGCAACAAGGATGGTTCAACATTCGCAATCAATCAATGTGATACAACAAATTAATACAAGAAGAGAGAAGAACCACATGGTCCTCTCAATTGATGCAGAAAAAGCATTTGACAAAATCCAGCATCCGTTCCTGATTAAAATGCTTCAAAGTATAGGGATAGAGGGAACATTCCTGAACCTCATCAAATCTATCTATGAAAGACCCACAGCAAATATCATCCTCAATGGGAAAAAGCTTGCAGCCTTCCCATTGAGATCAGGAACAAGACAAGGATTCCCACTCTCACCACTCTTGTTCAACGTAGTATTAGAAGTCCTAGCAACAGCAATCAGACAACAAAGAGAAATAAAAGGTATCCAAATTGGCAATGAAGAAGTCAAACTCTCTCTCTTCGCAGATGACATGATTCTTTATATGGAAAACCAATACCTTTTTTGATTTTAGATTGGTTAGACTTTAATTCTTATTTCTCCAGAAAGACCTTTTATTTTTCCAGACAGGGTTTCTCTAATATCTTCCATGCTTTTTTCGAGCCCAGCTAGCACCTTCAGAATTGTCATTCTGAAGTCTAGATCTAGCATATTACCATTGTCCATATTAATTAGGTCCCTAGGCTTCAGTACTGCCTCTTGTTCTTTTCTTTTCTTTTTTGTCATGAGTTTTTCTGCCTTGTCATTTTATCCAGATAAGAATATCTGAAGGAGAGAATAAAATACGAAAAGGGTGGCAAAGACCCCAGAAAAATGTGCTTTAACCAAATCAGAAGAGACCCCAAATCATGGGGGGAAGATAGAGGGTAAAAAGTAGCTTAGGAAAAAAAAAGAAGTTCATTAAAAAAAAGAAAGAAAGAAAGAAAAAACATAAAAAAGAAAAAAATATATTAGAACAGGGTTAGCCACTTAATTTGGGGAGTATTTTTGTCTCTTAGAAGAAACAACCTCCCAAATTTTTAAAGAATGAAAAACATATATAAGGGTAAACATAACGAAGGATTGGAATATCACTATAAAGGTGAAATTTTTTTTAGAAAAATTCTCAAAAATGAGTTGATAAGTTGGTTGGGAGAATGAAGAATAAGAAAGTGGGAAGAATTTGGTCAGGCTGGAGTCTAGAAGAAAGCCCTGTGCTAGATTTAGGCTATATTTTAATATTAGAAGTTGTATCCCAAATTTTTTGGAATAAAAAACCCAATGTGTATGCAAAAAATAAAGTTAGATACAATGAAGGATAAAATATGACTATAATAATGAATGTTCAAAAAAGATTTTTTGTCAGATATTGTTAAGGTAAACTAGTTATAAATGTTAAAGTGGGCAAGAGTAAAATTTTTTAAAAATAGCATAAGAAAAAAAATAAAATAATTTAACTAACTTTGTGAGAGTAAAGAATTATGGGGATAAGTCATGAATTCCACGCTTTTCTTTTTCCTCCTATGGAATTCGGATGTTCTCCTTGGTAAGTGAACTTGGTCTTGGATGGATTTATTGCTGATCCTCTGGGGGAGGGGTCTCTTTTAGTGTTTCTCAAGTGTCTTTTCCCAAGGCAGAATTAAACCACCCTTACCAGGGGCTGGGCTAAGAGTTTGCTAGGGTTGCTTTCGTGAGCTTTTGTTTCCTGAATGCTCTCCTTAGAGTTCTGGATAATGGGAATGAAAATGGTAGCCTCCCAATCTCCAGTTTGGAAGAGCTGAGAGCTCAGAGCCCCACTCCTCAGTGCGCACTCAGAGAAAAACACTCAATCACCCCTGGCCTCTGGCTGCATTCCAAGCTCACTGAGCTGTGACCAAGCATCTCTGTCTCTCTCACACAGACCCACCTGGAGTATCTAAACCCTGCAGATTCCTGCACTTTTCTGGTGTGGGGTCTCCCCAGATCATGTGGGGTCCTTTCTCAAAGTGCAGTGGTCTAACTGTGCCATGGATCATAATTTAACCCAGAGTTGAGAGCTCACTTCTCGGTGCCATCTCTGTAGCTGGCTTCCCCGCTCTAATACCTGCGAGCTCTGTGACACTCAGACACCCCTGATCCATCTGTGACCCTGAGGGACCTGAGATCACACTGCCCCCACATTGGCTTCACCATGGCATAGCCTCTGGAGCGATGTCCCTCAGTGGAGAAGACTTAAAGGTTCTGATTTTATGCTCCATTCCTCCACCACTTGCCAAGAGCCAGCCCCTCCCTCTGCAGTCTATCTTTTTGTCGCTTTGGATTCACTTCTTTGCCAGCCTTACCTTTCAGAAAGTGGACGATTTTCTGTTTCTAGAATTGCTGCTCTTATTCTCTTCAATCTCCTGTTGGCTTTGTAGGTGTTTGGAATGGTTTGATAAACTATCTAGCTGATCTCCTGCTACCAGATATCATCTCAGCCTGCTATTTTTCTGCCATCTTGACTCCTCTCCTCTCCATATTTTTCTTAAATATCAAGATTTTCTTCTTTCCTGGCTGCATAAAATTTCACATATGGTTGTATAATACTGTATATATATTCTATATATATGCATATACATAAAGTGAATATTTTGCAGAGAATTTAAATATTGCACATTTCAATTCATTTCCTGAATGCTGCCTACATAGAGAAAAATGCTTTTCTCATCCATAGTACTGGCCACATGCTTCTCAGGGATTGTTTCTTCCGCAACTTGTTTTTTTTTTTTTTTTTACAATTTTATCAAATTCCAGTTTTCAAACTCACTTAGTTGCATTGAGAATACTAATGTTTTGCTATTTCTCAACGCTTCCTCTTTTTTTTTTCTTTTTGTGATTGCTCTTTTACTATCCATGAATATGAATGGCAAATTCAATGAAGTATACATTCTTGCAAGACTTTCTCTGGACTTCTTAATAAGGCTGAACATATTTTCATATATATCTTATTATTAAGATATAGATATATATGAAAATATATACCTATATCTATCTATATATCTATATCTATCTATAGATATCTATCTATCTATATATCTATATCTATCTATATCTTATAGTATCTATATATATCTTAATAATATATTTTATATTATATTTTTATTGTATTAATAATATGTTTTATTTATATATTATATATGAAATATATTTTCTGTATATATCTTCTCTTGGAAAAATGGACTGAGAAACAAGCATGATTTTCTTGGGTACCATCATTGAAGTTCTGTATGAAACCCATTAACTTATAGTGATCAGTGACAGATAGTCCCGGGGGTCATTCCTTGCACCTCACATCCTTTCTCATGAGCTATTCTCAAATCCTACTGGCCCTTTGTAATTAGGGAAATGCTAGACAGTGTCCAGTGTACTTTGTTGTTCTATTTGAAGCCATGCATAATACATTTGTATGTTTTAAATTCCATAATTTAAATTTTGAGATAATATACACTTTTGGCAGTGTCAGAAAATATGGATCTAATAAACTTTTCCTATTAGATATATAACACTTATTATGTTTTCCATGAATTTAAAATGTTCAGATTTTGTTTGGAAGTATCTTTTAAAAATATATACCTTAACATAGTAATACCCCCAAATCTCACTCCTCCAAAGAGCACATTAAAAATTAAATGTACAGGGGCACCTGGGTGGCTCAGTAGGTTAAAGCCCCCGCCTTCAGCTCAGGTCATGATCCCAGGTCCTGGGATTGAGCCCCACACTGGGCTCTCTACTCAGCAGGAAACCTGATTCCCCTCCTTCTCTGCCTGCCTCCCTGCCTACTTGTGATCTCTGACAAATAAATAAACGAAATCTTAAATAAATTAAATGTACAATGGAATATTACTCAACCATTAGAAAGGATGAATACCCAGCTTTTGCATCAACTTGCATGGGACTGGAGGGGATTATGCTAAGTGAAATAAGTCAAAGAGACAGTCAATTATCATGTAGTTTCATTTACTTGTGGAACATTAGCAATAGCATGAAGGATATTAGGAGAAGGGAAAAATGGAGGGGGAGAAATCAGAGTGGGAGATTAACCATGAGAGACTATAGACTTTGGAAAACAGAGAGTTTTAGAAGGGAGGGAGATGGTGGGATGGGTGAGCCTGGTGATTGGTATTAAGGAGGGAACAGATTGCATGGAGCACTGAGTATTATATGCAAATGATGAATTATGGAACACTGTATCAAAAACTAATGATATACTGTATGGTGACTATCAGAATACAGTTAAAAAAACCTAAAATATTTAAGTGTTTTACAAAATAGACTTGTATATGTATTATAATTGAAACTTTGTTTATAATAGTAAAAACCTGGAAACAATAAATTTCATCAGTAGAAAAATTGATATCTAAAAAAGCACAAAAAATTCAGACATAAAATAATCCCAGAATTAAATGAAAAATGTAAAATGAGGCTGTAAGTTATTTGATTAAAAAAAATCTTAAAAAACAGAATATTAAGCCTAATAGCAAATTATGCACAAAATCCTAGGTGGTGAATTGTGTTTCTCCAAAACCTTTATGTTGAAGTTTTACACCCAGTGCAGCTGTATATGGATATAGAATTTTTATGGTAATAATTAAAAGTAAAGGAGATCACACAGGTAACACAATTATCTGATAGGATTAGGATTTTGTTTTAAGAAGAGATCCAAGAATGGTCTCTCTTTCTCTCTGTCTCTCTTTCTCTGCCATACAAGTACACAGTGAGAAGGCAGGGATATTTAGCCAAGCTAAGTGCTTTTACCTGAGCCTGTCATTTTTGACACCCTGTTCTTAGACTTCCATGCTCTATATCTGTAAGAAAATAAATTCTGTTGCTTATTCTACTCAGTCAATAACATTTTGTTATGAAAATCTAAGCTGGCTAAGACACACCACTAGTATATGCACAAGCACACTTTTATGGAGAAAAATATTTTAGTAAAATGATACATAAAATAAAGCTATAATCTAGAAATTTCAAATAAATGGCTTTGAGAATGAAGGATACCTATACCTTTGAAGCAAGGATTTTCTTAAAAGTTGATTGGTGAGGGGCAGCTAGGTGGCTTAGTCAGTTGAGGGTGCCTTCAGTTCAGGTCATGATCCTGGAGTCCAAAGATCAAGCTCTGTATCATGCTCCTCCCTGCTATGCAGAGTCTGCTTTTCCCTCTCCCCCGCTCCTTCTCTTGCTCTCTCCCTCTCAAATAAATAAATAAAATATTTTTTTAAAGTTAACTGGTGAGCATATGTGCTCCTTAACACTTCACTTTCTATGTATTGTAGACTTAATAAACATTACAAAAGAAATCCAAATTCAGAAATGAAAAATCATTATAGTTCTTTTAGTTTTTTACATAGGTACAACTTATGAGTATCCTAAAGTAGTTCAAAATCATGCAATTCATCAAAATTTTCTGACATAAATTTGGTCTCTATTATTCTATCCACAAGCAAAACAAAATATGAAAAATGAAATATTTAGATATTAAAGTATTTATATCAATTACTTACCTAAATATTTGAAGAACTATCTGCGTTGGAATGACAGAAAATATCATTAACACAGTTTCTCTAATGCTTTTTCTCTCTCTTTTTATATTATGTTATGTTTGTCACCATACAGTACATTAGTTTTTGATGTAGTGTTCCATGATTCATTGTTTGCATATAATACCCAGAGCTCCATACAATCCGTGCCCTTAAAACCCATCACTGGCATAACCTATTCCCCCACTCTTTTACCTCTAAAACCCTCAGGTTGATTCCCAGAGTCCGTGGTCTCTCATTGTTTATCTTCCCCTCAAGACGTGTCTCCAAAGGCAAGGGAAACAAAAGTGAAAATGAACTTTTGGGACTTTATGAAAATAAAAAGCTTTTGTATGGCAAAGGAAAGAGTCAAAAAAACAAAGAGGCAACCCATGGAATAGGAGAAGATATTTGCAAATAACACTACAGATAAAGGGCTAATATCCAAGATCTATAAAGAACTTATCTAACTCAACAGCCAGAAAACCAAATAATCAAGTTAAATAATGGACAGAATACTGTGGAAATAATGCCCTTCAACGGACGAGTGGATAAGGAAAATGTGGTCCATATACACTACAGAGTATTATGCCTCCATCAGAAAGGATGAATACCCAACTTTTGTAGCAACATGGACGGGACTGGAAGAGATTATGCTGAGTGAAATAAGTCAAGCAGAGAGAGTCAATTATCATATGGTTTCACTTATTTGTGGAGCATAAAAAATAGCATGGAGGACATGGGGAGTTAGAGAGAAGAAGGGAGTTGAGGGAAATTGGAAGGGGAGGTGAACCATGAGAGACTATGGACTCTGAAAAACATTCTGAGGGGGTTGTAGTGGTGGGGGAGTGGGAGGTTGGGGGAACCAGGTGGTGGGTATTAGAGGGCACGGATTGTGTGGAGCACTGGGTGTGGTACAAAAACAATGAATACTATTATGCTGAAAATAAATTTAAAAAAATGATTTTTAAAATGGACAGAATACATGAACAAAAATAATATTTTCAAACACAAATTGTTCAACCTTATAATTAAAAAGCACAGTGCACAATAAAAATCAATATTCTTGTGAGAGAGAAAAGAAAGAACTATTAGCATAGTAAGTCCAAAAATGATTCTGTCTTAAAAACATAGACCAAAGATATCACTGAGAAAACATTTAGAGGAATTCTCTGTAGTTGTATTCAGTCTGAAATTGAAGCCAAGTGATCTTGTATATTTTAGAAACCTAGTGAGACTGATTTTTTCATAATTAATCAAGATTTCTTTGCCATTCTTCCTACATTTATGCCTTCTCTTTTTCATTAATGATATAATTTCTGTATGCAAGTGTATTTACTTCACTTAATGCATGCTACTTTATTTTAGGATGTGTTTTTCTTTAACTTTTGTACAATCATTTTAAACATCAGTTTAAATTTTTTTATAAATAACATGATATTGCCTATATTGCATTTTTAGAAATAGATGATTTTTTGCACAACATTATCATTTAACATTTAGAATTTTATCCAAATCATCATCTATTTCTATTGTAACTGACTCATTAATTCCTAATTTGGAGCAATAGCATTTGAATTTGTTTGATTAATTCCATATACATTTTTGCCTAGACTGTCCTCAAATATATTTCATGTAATTCCTTTAAAAACTTGACACAGTTTCTTATTTACATATTCTCTGGCTTTCCTTCCAGACTGACTGACATTCATAACCTTGTATACACAGGATTCCTAGTGAGACCCCGGAAAGTGTATAGTCTCTATTATCTTGCCTATTAAAAACCTGTAGTCTTTGTACCCATAATTTTTATTACATTTAATCTTTATATAAAGAGGTAAATTACCCTCCTCATGAAATCTTCTATTTGTCCTAAAAAGTCTAGCTTAAATAAGGTCTTGGTATTGAGAATTATGAGAGCTTTTAATTGCACACTTCCCAATCTCTAAATCCTTGTACATAGTTGATGGAAATGGTTTTGATAGCTATTCAAGTGAAAATCATGCATATAGTTAATTTCAAATCTTACATATCACTTTTTTATTCATTTATTTATTTTCAGCATAACAGTATTCATTATTTTTTCACCACACCCAAAGCTCCATGCAATCCATGCCCTCTAAAATACCCACCACCTGGTACCCCAGCCTCCCACCCCCCTGACACTTCAAACCCCTCAGATTGTTTTTCAGAGTCCATAGTCTCTCATGATTCACCTCCCCTTCCAATTTCCCCAACTCCCTTCTCCTCTTTAACACCCCTTGTCCTACATGCTATTTGTAATGCTCCACAAATAAGTGAAACCATATGATAATTGATTCTCTCTGCTTGACTTATTTCACTCAGCATACTCTCTTCCAGTCCCATCCATGTTGCTACAAAAGTTGGGTATTCATTTTTTTCTGATGAAGGCATAATACTCCACAGTGTATATAAACCACATTTTCCTTATCCATTCGTCTGTTGAAGGGCATCTGGGTCGTTCTGTGTGCACTTGAGAAGAATGAGTATTCTGTTTTAGGGTGGAATGTTCTGTATAAATCTATGAGGTCCATGTGGTCCAATGTGTCATTCAATGCTCTTATTTCTTTATTGATTTTCTGCTTCAATGATCTGTCTATTTTGAGAGAGTCGTGTTAAGATCTCCAATGATTAGTGTATTCATATCAATATGACTCTTCATCTTGATTAACAGTTTTCTTAAGTAATTGGCGGCTCCCATATTGGGGGCATAGATATTTACATTTGTTAGATCATCTTGGTGGATAGCCCCTTTAAGGATTATGTAGTGTCCTTCTGTATCTCACTACAGTCTTTAGTTTAAAGTCTAATTTATCTTATATGAGAATCGCTATCCCATTCTTCTTTTGAGGCCCACTGGCATGAAAGATGCTTCTCCATCCCTTCACTTTCAGTCTGGGTGTATCTTTGGGTTCAAAATGGGTCTCTTGTTGACAACATATGGAATGGGTCCTGTCATTTTATCCAATTTGCAACCCTGTGCCGTTTTATGGGCGCATTTAGGCCATTCACGTTGAAAGTGATTATTGATAGATACATTTTTATTGACATCGTGTTACCTCTGAAGTCTTTATTTCTCTAGACTGTCTCTATATTTCTGTTCAATGCTTTTCTTAGGATTTTTCCTCTTTTATAGAACCCCCCTTAATATTTCCTGCAATGTCGGCTTGGTGGTTGCATAGTCTTTTAAGCCTTGCCGGTCTTGGAAACTTTTTATCTCTCCATCCATTTTGAATGTCAGTCTTGCTGGATAAAGTATTCTTGGCTGCATGTTCTTCTCATTTAGTGACCTGAATATATCTTGCCAACCTTTTTTGGCTTGCCAGGTCTCTGTGTACAGGTCTGACGTTATTCTGATGGCTTCCCTCTGTAAGTAAGGGGCCTCTTCACCCTAGTGGCTTTCAAGAGATTATACCTACAATTATAATTTCTCAATTTGACTATCAGGTGTCGTGATGTTGTTTTGGAATGTATAATCTTGGGTGGAGACCGTTCAGCCTCTAGTACATGAACGCTGGTTCCATTCGCGTCTTGGGAAAATTTTCATGAAGGACTTGTTCCACTATATCTTCAAGACTTCTTTCTTTCTCCTCCCCTTCAAGGATTCCAATAATTCTGACGTTGGAACACTTCATGGCATCATTTATTTCCCTGATTCTGTTTTCGTGGCTTCTAAGCTGTTTGTTCCAGGCTTCCTCCTGATCCTTTCTCTCTGTTTGTCCTCCAGATCACTAATTCTATCTTCTGTCTCAATTACTCTAGCTTTGAGAGAGTTTAGATTAGATTGGAACTCATTGATAGCATTTTGAACCTCCTCCCTGGTAGCTTTAAGCTCCGCCCTAACATTGTGAACATCATCTCTTGTCGCTTTGAGCTTGGCCCTAATCAATTCCATTTGGACATCCTTGGCTTTCTCCAACCTAGCTATTGCCTGGATAATTGTTAGCCTGAATTCTCTTTCCGATATCTTGTCTATGTTGATAGCCGTTAGCTCTGTTGCACAAGGTCCATCCTCTGTATTTTTCTTCTGTTGGGCATTCCTCCTCCTAGTCATTTTGGTGGGAGATGACTGAACAGATGTAGCTGGATGTATCAACCATGGTGCAGTCAAGGTGCACCCTGGAACACTTCTGAGCAATCAGGATTCCCCACCCAAACGAGAGACAAAAGAAAAGAAAAAGAAAAAAAAATGAAAAGAAAAAAAAAGAGAGAGGGAGAGACAGGTAAGAAAGGGAAGATGAAAGAGAAGATTCAGCCCAGATGGGCCCCAAGGTAAGATTTATGAAGTAGACAAACAAAAACAGACAAACAAAAAGACTGATACAAGTATATGAAAAGAGAAAAAAAAAATATATATATATGCAAATAATGGAAGAACCTGGTCAAAGAGATCCCCAAGTGTAAGATTTATATGCTATCAGGACCAAGACAAAAGCACAGCAACACTGGTGGAAGAAGAGGATGGGAGATAAATTCTCAGTGTGTGTGAGGAAGGTTGTTTTGATTCTTCCTGGATGTATCTTGATATCTTTGTTAAAAGACTCAACTTTCCTAAGATAAAGGGGATTAAAAATTGGTTTACCTATAGGGGTAGTATTGATTGGAGAAAGGGGATTACTTTGAAGTTTAACTCTATATGAATATTTGAAGATAAAAATAAAAAGGAATAAACTAGACTAAACTAAACTAAAATTTAATAAAAGGAATTAAAAAATAAAAATGCAAAAGAAAAACATAGGTGTATGTATCAAAAAGTTCAGGTTAGAAGGGTATTATGGAATTTAATGTACTGTACAGTTTGCTGTGATGGTAAATAGGTTAAAAAAATTACCTATGTGGAAAAAAAAAAAACGAGCCAGAATAGTGGGAATGAGTGAAAAATAAGTTTTCCTATGAAGTATTAGTTGTTCTCTTGTAGTCCTTTTTTTCTCTTTTTTTTTCTTTCTTGGTTTGTCTTCTGGGGGAGGGGCCTGCCACATGGGTTGTCAGTAATGATGTTTTCTGAGTTAAGTCCTCCCGCCCCCCTCAAGGGGGTGGGCTCTGAAGAAACTGGTTTTTTTCAGGCTTTTGTTCTCTGGCGGTTTTTATGTTTGTTCACTTTTTTTTCTCTCACCTTGACCGTTTTATATGGTTTTTGTAGTTTTAGAGGAAAACAAACTGCACCTTGATCTCCCTCTCAGAGAGAAGCCTCAGTTCTGGTTGCAGAGCCTAAGTAAGTTCCCCCTTGGCTGCTGGCAGAGCCGGTTCCAAATCTCGGTCCCTGGGGACACAGGATCTTTTGCTTGTACCTAAAGCCAAGGCAGTGGCGGCTGTCTGGAAACTCCCGACCGCCAGAGAGGTTCCAAGCAGCAATCGCACGCTGAGATTTTCCTGCTAGCCCTGGCTGGGAGTGCCTGGTCTTTCTGGATCTAACAGTGCCTGGCTTGTGCGCACCTCTTTCAGGGGTGGCTATGGGTCGTGCGCCCGCATCTCAGGCATTGAGAACGGGGTGCAGGTCCGAAAGCACCAGGCTGGGCTTTTGCGCACCTCTGTCATAGGAGAGATTGGGACGCATACCTGAAACAATGGCTCCTGTCAAAGAGCGCCAGCCAGTCCTTTGTAACTCTCTCAGGGGAGTATGAGGGATGTGTGCGCATTTCTCAGGCTTTGTAGCAGGGCTTGAGCATTCTGCCCACCAGCATGGCTCCCATCCCCTCACAGAAGCTCAGAACGCATGCATTCTTGGGCATGCTGGCGGATTAGGGACCAAGACCTGGTTTCTCTGCTGCACTCTCTCTGCCTCAGCACCAGGGGAGGCTGATCTGGGACCAGGGACTTAAGCCCCTGTCCCTTGCTGCCCTGAATCCCACAATTTCCCTCATGATCCTTTGCTCTTTTGGAGTGTTTTCCTCCAGTGTCCAAGTTAATTGGGTCCCCAGACTCAGGGCACTCTCGCTCGTATTGGGATATTACTTTCCAACTGGTCACCTCTGGTGGCTCCCTCCCCCTTTTGTTTATATTCTGATATCAGTCGAGGTTCCCACTCCGCTTTACCTGCCCATTGGTGTCTTCTGCTCCAGTAGAGATCCAGCCATGTATAATTCTGATCTCAGGCTGATTTCGTGGGTGATCGGAGTTTTCTGGAAGGTAATCAGCTCACTTTAGGGAGCAGGTTGAAAGTGCGCCTCCTCCTACTTCCACGCCATCTTGTCTGTCTTTACATATCACTTCTGATAAGCAATTTGATTTAACAAACAGCAACTGTTTTTAAGTGATTCTTACATGAAAAGTCCAAACATAAATAAATTTTGATTTATTTTTATAGTCCAAATCATAATTCTGATAATATAATAGCTACATCATCACTTCTCCTTTAACATACTTTTGAGATCAATTCATTTGCTACTCTTTTCAAGTATACCACAAATTTAATTATGTATTTTCAGGAAAATAAAATATTCCATTAAATAAATATATCAATTTTGAATGAACACCTGTTATAAAAACATTGGAATATTAAAAAAATCTTAGAGGTAAGGACATGAAATAGTATATTTTTAAGAAAAATCATAAAGAGTAGATTGCAAATTATGCAATTTTACATATACAGACATAAGAACACAACCCAATTTTCAATTAGGGTAAAACAGAGTTAATGAGTAGTATAAAGAATTAGAAATATGATGATTTCTATTGTTTTCTATAAATCGAAGAGACATAAAACAATTCATGCATCCTTTGGTAATGTAATGTTACAATAATAGAACTTATTACATTGAAAACTTTTCTATGAAATCCTTTTTCCATCATCCTGGTCCTCCTTTGTCTACTCCACAAAACCAAATTTGCAATATATTATTTTTCTATATGCTTTTTATGATATTATATAGAATAATGTACCTGAATGCATTAGATGGGGACACGGCAAATCTCTTGAGACTGTGTAAGCTTATAAGTCACTTCTGTCATAACATCCTAGTCCCTTTCCCCCTAAACATAACTATTACAATAATGATCAAGATAAAAATAAATGGAAATAGTTTTTTCACCTCATTTTAAAAGGAACCCTTTATATTTGGAAATCATTTTATTCTTTATATGTTGAAACAAAATAGTTGTGATGCTTTCAGAAAACTTCTGCACAGTTTTTAATAAGTGTGTGGAAAAGTCTGAATTTGGTATGGTGTAAACAGCTTTATTTATTATTTTCTGACATATTAAGATATTTATTTTTTTAAAGATTTTATTTATTTATTTGTGACAGAGATCACAAGTAGGCAGAGAGGCAGGTAGAGAGAGAGATGGAAGCAGGCTCCCTGCTGAGCAGAGAGCCTGATGTGGGGCTCAATCCCAGGACCCTGGGATCATGACTGGAGCTGAAGGAAGAGGCTTTAACCCACTAAACCAACCAGGTGCCCCAAGATGTTTATTTAAAAGACTGCACAAGTTGTAAATTGAATTAAATAGCCAATACTAGTCATTTGAGTGTTTTCCCACAGAATGTGGCCTTCCATTATGAGCCAAATGCCAGAGATTGCTCAATATGGTAATGGAAGTAGAGGATTAAGAAGATTGCACACAGTTGCCATTTCAATAAACAAATTTAGGAAACTTATATGTGGAAATAATAATTTGGGACAGTATAACTTGAAAAGCATACAGCAGAAAGGTTAAGAAAAGATAAAATTCACAGAATATTTTTAATTAATTAAGTAAGTAATTAATTGGTTACTTTTTGGCTGTGCATTTGTTTCTTCTTTTATTATTTTATAATTTTTATTATGATAATCACCATACAATACATCTTTAGTTTTTGATGTAGTGTTCCATGATTCATTGCTTGCATATAACACTAAGTGTTCCATACAATCCATGCCCTCCTTAATACCCATCACTGGGTATATATTTACTGAAAAAAAATTAAGAACAGGCTACCTACTTAGAGGTGAAAATTCTGCCAATAGACATAAATTTTAAAGTTACACTATCTAGAAATATGCCGTCAAAAAAGCTGCCTATATGCATATGAAACTATTAAGGTGTTGAAATATGGCTAATATGGCTGAGGAAATAAGTTAATTAGTTTTGATTAATTTAACTTTAAAAACTGACACTCAATTCAGCTATTAAACATTAAAAAGTGTGTTTGAAAATCCTAGGGCAACTGGGTGGCTCAGTCAATAAGTGTCTGCCTTTGGCTCAGATCATGATCCCAGAGTCCTGGGATCAAGTCCCACATCTGACTCCCTGTCAGTGGGAAGCCTGCTTCTTCCTGTCCCACTCTTCCTGCTTGTATTTTCTCCCTCACTGTTGTTCTGTCAAATAAGTAAATAAAATATTAAAGAAAGAACAACCTAGACATAAGAATCAAAGAAAATATATGTATTGCATTACTTTGAAATTGATTGTCTTTTTCACATAAATAAATAACTGGAATTAAATAGAATGAGTGAGATACAATTTGTATGGAAGCTCTGAATATAAAGCACTATTTCAGATGATTCATTCTGAAGATAAAGGGAAATAGAGGTGTGCATAGACTGGATGTTTGAGGGTTGAAATATTTTTTAATAACATAAAATATAATAGTAACCTGAAAAGGTCATGGTAAAGCAAAACATTGTGGTTTCCAAATTCATAAATCTAACCAAAAACCTGGACTGGATCTGTGACAGCTATATAGCTTTCAGTGAAAGTCATGACTGTAAAGGTCACTCCAAATATATAGAAATATTATACTTACCCTTATTAGCATTTTCAGTGTGATTCCTAAGTGTAAATTAAGGTTGAGCAAATAACTATAATGTGAAATGATTTAATTTGTTTAATGGATACTGCAAGGAAATAAAAATCCGTCCTTCCTTTGTGTGTTATTTCAAATACCCATTAGGATAAAAAACAATACATTTGGGGGAAATTGTAGGGGGATATGAACCATGAGAGACTGTGGACTCTGAGAAACAAAATGAGGGTTTTGGAGGGAAGGGGCATGGAGTGTTGTGTGAGCCTGGTGGTGGGTATTTAGCAGGGTATGTATTGCATGGATCACTGGGTGAGATGCATAAAAATGAATCTTGTAACACTGAAATAATAAAATAAAGTTCAAATAAAGAAAGAAAAAATTACATATACAAAAATAAAGATTATGGATTTTGCTCAAAATGCAAAAAAAAAATAGAGTAAATCTTTACTTAGTTCTTTTCTAATAGATTTTTTGGTCCAGATTTGCAAAGCCAAAAATATATATGTACATTGAGGGTTGGTTAACTGCAGGTTACTCCCACTTTGGTGCTGCACAAAATTTATGTCCACCCAACAAGGCTCCCCACTTTCTTTTGTGCAAATGTCAAAGTGTCCTTTGACAATCAAAACTGAACTTAGTGTGGGAAATTCAGATAGACAAAGCAAAGTCTTATTAACAACTGTGGACCTCACTTTAGCTAAACCGTTTGCTAAAACAATGCATGCAGTTGTGTATGGCAGCTATCCATGAGATAGTGGTGAGAATAACCCACGTCACTGCTCAGAACAGGTGATACGGAATGCATATCACAGTGACTAAATACTGAATCTCATGCTTGTCTCCTCTTCATTACATGATCTTTTAAGGTTCTCTGCTTCCATACCATATGCCCAGTTCCTCCACCTAGTTAGGACTTTTCAGTTCTTTTTCCCATATATTATCATGGCCATACTTTCCAATTTACCTTATCTTTTTTTGTTTTCCTGAAAGCTTAACTTTGATTCATAAATCTTTTTTCCATGGTACTCTTGCTTCTTACATATACTTAATCTTTTTATTTTTTATAAACATATATTTTTATCCCCAGGGGTACAGGTGTTCATTTTGAATAATACAAACTAAAAATGACTGTTCTTCTAGGCAACGGAGCTACAACCATCCTAAATGACTAGATATTTCTGATTGATTATAAGGTCTTCAGATGAGAATTGACAGAGAAACACGTACAAAAAGTAAATCAAAAGCTATCCTATATATAGTAAATCCTGATATACGTAGTCTGCTGCATGAAATGACAAAGAGAAATTTTCTGTGAGTTGAAACACTTAGAGTATGATTATATATACCCAAACATTTGCATGAATAATACAACATTTTCTACTGTCCCTTTGAATAGCATATTACATGGGCATGTTTATACATGTGTTTCTATGCATGTGTATTTACAAATTATATATATTTGTAAGCATAAATAAAAATTGAGTAACAGGTAGATCAATTGAAGTATTACTTGTGCAATTTTATCATTGAATAAAGTCAAAAGAAATGGTTTCACCATGTCTTTCTATGTTTGACTAATAGCTGACTTCTCACTTAGCATAATGTCCTTAAGATCCATTCATGTTGTCACAAATAGAAATATATTATTTTTATTGCTGAACAAGATTATATATATAGACACATATATATAATTTATAATTTATGCATTCATCCATCAATATATACTTAGGTAACAGATACATCTTTCCATACATTGGCTAAGTAAAACTATTGAAAGAAGTTCAATAGTAAAACTATCTTGAAAGAAGTTGCTGTGGCTGATATCAAAGAGATTACTGCCCATGTTCTCCTCTAGGATTCTGATGGATTCCTGTCTCACGTTGAGGTCTTTTATCCATTTTGAGTTTATCTTTGTGTACGGTGTAAGAGAATGGTCGAGTTTCATTCTTCTACATATAGCTGTCCAGTTTTCCCAGCACCATTTATTGAAGAGACTGTCTTTTTTCCACTGTATATTTTTTCCTGTTTTGTCGAAGATTATTTGACCGTAGAGTTGAGGGTCCATATCTGGGCTCTATACTCTATTCCACTGGTCTATGTTTCTGTTTTTATGCCAGTACCATGCTGTCTTGGTGATCACAGCTTTGTAGTAAAGCTTGAAATCAGGTGACGTGATGCACCCAGTTTTATTTTTGTTTTTCAACATTTCCTTAGCGATTCGGGGTCTCTTCTAATTCCATACAAATTTTAGGATTATTTGCCCCAGCTCTTTGAAGAATACCATTGGAATTTTGATCAGAATGGCATTAAAAGTATAGATTGCTCTAGGCAGTATAGATATTTTAACAATGATTATTCTTCAGATCCAAGAGCATGGAATGGTCTTCCATCTTTTTGTGTCTTTTTCAATTTCTTTCATGAGTGTTATGTAGTCCCTCGAGTACAGATCCTTTACCTCTATGGTTAGGTTTATTCCCAGGTATCTTATGGTTCTTGGTGCTATAGTAAATGGCATCGATTCTCTAATTTCCTTTTCTGTGTTTTCATTGTTATTGTATAAGAAAGCCACTGATTTCTGTACATTGACTTTGTATCCTGTTACGTTGCTGAATTGCTGTATGAGTTCTAGTATTTTGGGAGTGGAGTCTTTTGGGTTTTCCATATAAAGAATCATGTCATCTGCAAAGAGAGAGAGTTTGACTTCTTCATTGCCAATTTTGATACCTTTTATTTCTTTTTGTTGTCTGATTGCTGTTGCTAGGACTTCTAATACTATGTTGAACAAGCGTAGTAAGATTGGGCATCCCTCTCGTGTTCCTGGAAAGGATGCAAGCTTTTTCCCATTGAGGATGGTATTTGCTGTGGGTCTTTCATAGATAGATTTGATGAAGTTCAGGAATGTTCCCTCTATACCGATACTTTGAAGCGTTTTAATCAGGAATGGATGCTGGATTTTGTCAAATGCTTTTTCTGCATCAATTGAGAAGACCATGTTGTTCTTCTCTCTTCTCTTATTAATTTGTTCTATCACATTGATTGATTTGCGAATGTTGAACCATCCTTGTTGCCCAGGGATGAATCCCACCTGGTCATGGTGGATAATCTTTTTAATGTGCTGTTGGATCCTGCTTGCTAGGATCTTGTTGAGAATCTTAGCATCCATATTCATCAGTGATATTGGTCTAAAATTCTCCTTTTTGGTAGGATCTTTGCCTGGTTTGGGGATCGGGGTAATGCTGCCTTCATAGAAAGAATCAGGAAGTTTTCCTTCTGCTTTTTGAACCAGCTTCAGGAGAATAGGTGTTATTTCTTTCTTGAAAGTTTGGCAGAAATCCCCAGGGAATCCATCAGGTCCTGGGCTCTTGTTTTTTGGGAGGTCTTTGATCACTGCTTCAATCTCGTTACTAGATAGCAGTCTATTCAGGTGGTCAATTTCTTCCTGGTTCAATTTTGGGAGTTTATCGTTTTCCAGGAATGCATCCATTTCATCTAGGTTGCTTAGCTTATTGGCATATAACTGTTGATAATAACTTCTGATGATTGTTTCTACTTCCTTGGTGTTAGTTGTGATCTTTCCCTTTTCATTCATAATTTTATGTAGTTGAGCTTTCTCTCTTTTCTTTTGAATTAGTGCGGCCAATGGTTTATCGATCTTATTGATTCTTTCAAAAATCCACCTTCTAGTTTCATTGATATGTTCTACTGTATCTCTGGTTTCTACCTCATCGATCTCAGCTCTAATCTTGATGATTTCCCTTATCATGTGTGGAGTTGGATTGATTTGTTGTTGATTCTCCAGTTCTTTAAGGTGTAGAGACAGCTGCTGTGTTCTGGATTTTTCAATTTTTTTGAGGGAGACTTGGATGGCTATGTATTTCCCCCTTAGGAAGGCCTTTGCTGTATCCCATTGGTTTTGGATCGAAGTGTCTTCATTGTCATTGGTTTCCACGAATTGTTGCAGTTCTTCTTTTATCTTTTGGTTGATCCAAGCATTCTTAAGCAAGGTGGCCTTTAGCTTCCAGATGTTTGAGTTCCTTCGGAACTTTTCTTTGTGACTGAGCTCCAGTTTCAAAGCATTGTGATCTGAGAATATGCAGGGAATAATCTCAGTCTTTTGGTATCGGTTGAGTCCTGATTTGTGACCCAGTATGTGGTCTATTCTGGAGAAGGTTCCATGTGCACTTGAGAAGAATGAGTATTCTGTTGTTTTAGGGTGGAATGTTCTGTATATATCTATGAGGTCCATCTGGTCCAGTGTGTCATTCAATGCTCTTGTTTCTTTGTTGATTTTTTACTTGGATGATCTGTCTATTTCTAAGATAGGCATGTTAAGATCTCCAATGATTAGTGTATTCGTATCAATATGACTCTTTATTTTGATTAACAGTTTTCTTATGTAATTGGCAGCTCCCTTATTGGGACTTAGATATTTACAATTGTTATATCATCTTGGTGGATAGTCCCTTTAAGAATGATGTAGTGTCCTTCTGTGTGTCTGACTAGAGTCTTTAGTTAAAAATCAAATTTGTCTGATATGAGAATCGCTACCCCAGCCTTCTTTTGAGGCCCATTGGCATGAAAGATGCTTCTCCATCCCTTCACTTTCAGTCTGGGTGTATCTTTAGGTTCAGACTGAGTCTCTTGTAGACAACATATGGATGGGTCCTGTCGTTTTATCCAATCTGCAACCCTGTGCCATTTTATGGGTGCATTTAGGCCATTCACATTGAGGGTAATTATTGATAGATATGTTTTTACTGACATCGTGTTACCTTTGAAGTCTTTCTTTCAGTAGATTGTCTCTATATTTCTGTTCAATACTATTATTGGGCCTTTTCCTCCTTTAAGGAAGCCCCCTTAATATTTCCTGCAGTATTGGCTTGGTGGTTGCATAGTCTTTTAAGCCTTGCCGGTCTTGGAAACTCTATCTCTCCATCCATTTTGAATGTCAGTCTTGTTGGATAAAGTATTCTTGGCTGCATGTTCTTCTCATTCAGTGCCCTGAATATATATTGCCAGCCCTTTCTGGCTTGCCAGGTCTCTGTGGACAGTTCTGACGTTATTCTGATGGGCTTTCCTCTGTATGTAAGGATCATCTTTGTCCTAGCTGCTTTCAAGAGGTTCTGCCTACAATTATAATTCTACATTCTTACTATTAGGTGTCTCGAGGACTTTCAAGAGTCTGTAATCTTGGGGGGAAACCTTTCGGCCTCTAGTACATGAATGCTGGTTCCATTCACAAGACCGGGGAAATTTTCATGAAGAACTTGTTCCACTCTATCTTCTAGACATGTTTCTTTCTCCTCCCCTTCAGGGATTCCTATAATTCTGACATTGTAACCTTTCATGGCATCATTTATTTCCCTGATTCTGTTTTCGTGGCTTCTAAGCTGTTTGTTCCAGGCTTCCTCCTGATCCTTTCTCTCTATCTATTTGTCCTCCAGATCACTAATTCTATCTTCTGTCTCAGTTACTCTAGCTTTGAGAGAATTTAGATTAGATTGGAACTCATTGAGAGCATTGTGAAGCTCATTCCCCGGTAGCTTTCAGCTCTTCCCTAATATTGAAAACATGATATCTGGTTGTTTTCAGTTAGGCCCTAATCAATTCCGTTTGGTCACTTATGGCTTTCTCCAGCCTAGCTGTTGCTTGGATAATTGTTAGCCTGAATTCTCTTTCTGACATACTGTCTATGTTGATAGCCATTAGCTCTGTTGCAGAAGGTCCATCCTCTTTATTTTTCTTCTGTTGGGCATTCCTCCTCCTAGTCATTCTGGTGAGAGATAGCTGAACGGGTGTAGCTGGATATATCGGCTGTGGTGCAGTCAAGGTGAACCCTGGAATGCTTCTGAGCAATCAGTGTTCCCCACCCAAATGAGAGGAAAAAGAAAAGGAAAAGAAAAAAAAGAGAGAGGGAGAGAGTCAGGATTGAAAGGTGAGGTAAAAGAGAAGGTTCAGCCCAAATGGGCCCCAAGGTAAGATTTATGAAGTATACAAACAAACACAGACAAACAAAAAGGCTGATAAAATCATATGACAAGAGGAAAAAATATATATATTTGCATATATGTATATGCATATATATTTTCATATATGTATATGCAAATAAAGGAAGAACCTCGTCAAAAAGAACCCCGAGTGTAAGATTTATATCCTATCAGGACAAACACAAAAACACAGAAACAATGGTGGAAGAAAAAGATGGGAGAGTGGTTGTAAATTGTCAGTGTGGGTGAGGTGAGGAAGGTTGTTTTGATTCTTCCTGGATGTATCTTGATATCTTCATTAAAGGACTCAACTTTCCTAAGATAAATGGGGATTAGGAATTGGTTTACCTATAGGGGTGGCATTGATTGGGGAAAGGGGATTACCTTGAAATTTAACTCTATATGAATATTAGAAAATAAAAATTTAAAAAAGGAATAAGCTAAACTAAACTAAACTAAAAGTTAAAAAAAGAAATTTAAAAAATAGAAATGCAAAAGGAAAACACAGGTGTATACATCAAGAAGTTCAGGTTAGAAGGTTATTATGGAATTTGATGTACTGGACAACTCACTGTGATGGTAAGTAGGTTAAAAAAATTCTCTATATAATAATAAAGAATTATCTATATAAAAAAATGAGCCAGAATAGTGGGATCGAAATAATAATAAAAATTGTCCTATGAAGTAATGGTGGTTGTTCTCTTGTCATCTTTTCTATTTTTCCTTTCCTGGTTGGTTTTCTGGGGAAGGGGCCTGCCACGTGGGTTTTCAGTCAATGAGTGTCTCTGAGTCAAGTACCCCTGCCCCCCTCAAGGGAGTGGGCACTGAGGAAACTGGGTTTTCCAGGCTTTTGTTCTCTGGAGGTTTTTGTATTTGCTCACTTTTGTTTTTCTCTCTCTCCTTGACTGCTTTTGATGGTTTTTGTAGGTTTAGAGGAAAGCAAACTGCACCCTGACCTCCTCTCAGAGAGAAGCCTCAGTCTGGCTGCAGAGCCCAAATAAATCCCCCCTTGGCCGCTGGCAGAGCAGGTTCCCAGTGGCGGTCTCTAGGGACTCGGGATCTTTTGCTTGTACCCAAAACCACTACAGCAGCGGCTGTCTGGGCAGTTCTAGACTGCCAGAGAAGTTCCAATCAGGGATCGCACACTGAGATTTTCCCACTGGCCCAGGCTGGGAGTGCCTGGTCTTTCCGGTCTGAGAACACCTTGCTGGCACCTGTGATGGCACGGCAGGGCACTCACATGGGGGCTGCAAAAACTCTGTGATTCAGTTGGCTGGCGAGGCGCCCACCCCTCACATGAGCCAGGCAACATGCACTCTCAGGCGCGCTGGTGGTTCAGGGACCTAGACCTGGTTTCTCTGATTTCTCTGCCGCACTCTCTCTGGCTCTGCGCAGAGAGATGCTGTCCTGCATCTGGGGACTTAAGACCCTGACCCAAACACCCCGATTCCCGCAATTTCCCTTGGGTGATACTTTGCTGTTTTTGAGTGCTTTCTACCAGACTGAAGAGTTAATGCTGGTCCCCAGGTGCAGGGCACTCTCGTATTGGGATATTACTTTCCATCAGGTCGCCTCTGGTGTCTCTCTCCTCCTTTTGTTTATCTTCCAATATCAGTCCGAATTTCCCACTCCACTTTACCTGCCCAGTGGAGTCTTATGCTCCGGAAGAGATCCAGACGTGTAAAATTTTGATCTCAGTCTGATTTCGTGGGTGATTGGAGTTCTTTGGAAGGTAATCAGCTCACTTTAGGGTACAGGTTGAAAGGGCGCCTCCTTCTACTTCCCCGCCATCTTGTAGCCTCCGTGTTAGATGATTTTTTAAAGATTTTCTTTGTTCCTTGGACAGACAGAGATGAGGAGGAGGTATAGAGGCAGACAGAGAGAGAGGGAGGTGAACAGGCTCCCTGGTAATCCAAGAGCCAGATGCAGGGTTGGGTCCGCAGGCTGGTGCCTGGCCAGGACCACCATGAAGTCCTGCAGCAGCTCCGACAGTCCCATGCTGATCTCCCTGCACCATCCTGCCTGCCCCTCCCCTAGGCCCATGCCTGGGGGGGGGGGGACCTGGCCTTCCCAAGCGAGCACCCTCAGGGGGCCCAAGAGTCACTAATCCCTGCTAGCCTGTAGGCTCCCTCGCCTCAGCTGCTCCTGGCAGTGGCTGCATCAGCAGCTGAGGGAGAGCGGTTTTCTCCTTTGGATATTTCAGTTCAAGGATTTTAATTGTTTTGAAGTTACCTACCTTTCTTCTTGGATTCCTAGTTATCCTATCTAGATTTGTAGACAGTCCCTTAGCTGGAATCTCAATAGAGCATTTCCTAGTGTGAGTCTTGTCATTTGGTGGGCAAGATTTTTGTTTTTCAACTTGGAATGAATAGACTTCAATTTCCCAGCCTTTCTTGTGCTTCCCATTTCTGGTGTTCTGGTACACTCATCTCTGCCACCTCCCCCAGATCCTAAAAATATTTTCTTATGGTATCTTCCAGAAAACTTCTAATGTCCTTTCGTACTTAGGCAACATCAGTCTCGAATTGAGTTTTAGGCTCTTACGTTCCCTGTGGAACGTTTAGCAGTGCTTGGTCAAAGTCTGCCCTCTTCTGTTGGTCTGTTTCCTCAGGTCATTTCAAGAGTCCTTTTGTAGGAAATCCTATCCCATCAGATTCTCCTCCCACTCTCTTTCTCCCTCACCCTTGCTCTTGCTTCTTTCTTCTGATTTGCCCAGGAATGAATAGTCCCTTTCATTTCCATGTAATTCGAAGAATTGGCCTATCCAGGTACACAGGCACTTCCTAGATAGGAAACTGGGATTGCATTGAACATCTCCAGCAAGGTGGGGTCCATTGAAATGTTACAGTACCCATCATCCAATCTCTGAACCTCTTCCATTAACATAGGTAACCTATGAACCTATTGGACATCCCATTGTTTGAGATCATAAATACCCCTTAGTCCTCTTTGATGGTTTTCATGGGTAGAGAATGTATAAAGTCTTTGGAGAGAGGAAGTCCTCGTTTTGGTGCTCTCATCAATAGGATTTTCAGCCTTGGTTCTTAGGTCACAGAATTCCAGTGAATTTTCCTGAATTTCTAACGTATTCATTAGAATACGTTCATTCATTCACTTTCTGATTCTCATACTTTGTCCATTCTCTTAGAATATTTCTCTATACAAATTTCACTCATGCTTTCCAGTTGTCATACATTCAATATTTCCTCCATCACATCTTATACTCGCTAGGATGTCCCCTTCTAGGTTGGTAGAACAGTTATTCAATTTGAGGAGTTCCATACTCCCGAATTTGGTTTCTGCCTTGCTGAGCTGATTCTGTATCTCTGAGAGGCAGCACATCATTCTGTGTGAATGTGAGTATTGATGCAATCTAACCAATCTCACTTTTTCACTAGAGTATAGAAACCATTGACGTTTCGTGGAATGACTGAGCCCCTCAATTATTGCACATTGTCTTGCATTTTGTTTGTTTCATCCCTTTTTATTTTATTTATTTATTTATCATTTTATTTTATTTTATTTTATTTTTTATTTATTATTTTAAATAAATATATAATATATTTTTATCCCCCGTAGTACAGGTCAGTGAATTGCCAGGTTTACACAATTCTAAGCACACATAGTCCTTTTTAAAAACACATTTTCTTTCAGTAAATGTATTTTTTTTATTTTTCATGTTTTTCTTTTTTTAAATATTTATTTGCAGCATATCCGTATTCCATGTTTTTGCACCAAACCCAGCACTCCATGCCATCTGTGCGCTCTCCAATACCCACAATCAGGTTCCCCTAACCTCCCACGCCCCACCCTTTCAAACTGCTCAGATATTTTTTCAGAGTCCATAGTCTCTCATGATTCACCTCCCCTCCAATGTATTTAATCTAAATTTTTTATTTTTAATTTATATTTAAATTTTGAAGGTTACATTTAAATTAAATGTATTAAATTTAAATTCATTTAAATTTAATTTCTTTTTTTTCCTTTAAATGTGGATAAATGCTGTCGGCCCCCAAATCTCTGGTCTCTTCATGTACATACAAAATGAGAAACAGGAATGGAAACATACAATGAAGAAACATTTAGTTTTATAGGTTTTTCTTTTAAAAATCAAGAGAATTTACTTTCCCCAAAAGAAACAAGTTCAGAAGGAAAGAGTAGGATGCAAGACATCTTCATCAGACTATAAACAGATATTAAATACCAAAAGCACTGTAAACTCCAAAAAGATGCCAACTCTGTTTAAAAAAATGACAGACGACGTTTGGTAACAATGACTTTCATGGAGATTGAGGAGGTAGAGGTGTTCGAATTGTTCAGAAGGCACCAAAGAATGCGAATAACCTAATGAAAGGAAGGAAGACTGAGATTCTAAACAAAAATGATTTATTAGGCAAAAAAAAATATATGCATATATATGTATATATATATATATATGTATATATATATATATATATATTTACAGACACATATGTGTGTGTGTGTTTATGTGTGTGTGTGTTTGTGTGTGTCTGAGTATACACATAAACTATCCCAGTCCTGAAACCCAGAACCTACTACCATGAACTTTTTTGGAAATAGGATCCCTGGAGATGTAACAAGCTATGATCAGATCATATTTGAATAGACTGCGCCCCTAATTCAGGAGGTCTTGTGTCGTTTTAAGAAGAGGAACTGGGGATACACAGATATGCACTGAGGGAGAAAGCCATGTGAAGAAGTCCAAAGCATGGACCATGCTTCAACTTGAGAGAGGGGCCTGGAACAGATCCTTCCTTAATACCTAAAAAAGGAGCATGGGCTACCAACATTGTAGCCTCTAGAACTGTAAGAGTGTACACTTCTCTTGTTGCAGCCACTAGGCTTGTGGTATCTTGTAATAGCAACCCTAGTAAACTAATAAAAACCTTGTTAGAGGAAAAGAAACCAACCAGAAGCCCATGGGGAATAGGAAAAGAAAATTATCTATCTATCTATCTATCTAGACATAGAGATGTCTGTATCTATATCTATCTCTGTCTGTAGATCTGTATCTGTCGATATATATCTATATATCTAACTCTTTAAAACATTGAAAAGGAATGCACATTGGTGAATTTTGTGAAAAGGAAAACAAGCAAACAAACAAAAAAAGAAACTGAGCCCCAGGCTTCATTCAACTTTTCACCTGGAGAAGTTCTGGATGGTGAGAGTAGGGCAGAGATTCCAAGGAAAAGAAGGGAGTCTCCCTGGTGTGAGGAAAGCAAGATTGGAACTCAGGAAGGTTGGGGTGATGAAAAGGCCATGGGTTCCGGAAAGAAAGAAGTCAAGTAGAAAAAAAGCTCTTGGAAATACACACTGGAGTCCTCTTGAGTCCTTGCTCCATGGGAAGCAGTGTGTGTCTAGGAAAATGGCCCAGGTTCTAACAAAGAGTCAAGGCCACTGAACCAGATGGCTGCCAAGACTCATACAATGCTAGAGGTCATTGGAGTTCCAACCAGCCAGAGAGAAGCGTTCTTTGGGATCAGTCAGAATTCTCAGTAAAGACCCAGGAAGGATCACAAGTTAGGAGCGGGATGAATGATCCCTCTAAGAAAGCTGAATCTGCAGATTCCCAAAACATATGGCAGAGAAATTTGAGAAATAGTCAGAATTCCCTAGAATATCTCACTGCCCAGGTGACAGCCAATAATCGAAGGCAGAGATCAGCCTCCCAATGACTCAGGTCATCGAAAGGAAAAGAAAACACGACAAGGAAGATACTAGATGTCCTCTTCAACATTTCAATAATGACCTTCAGAAGGAACAACTTTTCTTGCCAAGCTATGGAAAGAAAAGACAATTCTCTTGAAAGAAAAGACCTAAATAGGTCAGTGAAAAATAAACTCTCCATACAAGGGTGCAGAGGATAGTCTAGATTTTGTGAAAAGAAAAAGGATGAAGAGTGCTAGACTGCACCCAAACGAATCCCACAATGCCCATTTTCCTAGGTCTTGGCAAGAGACAATAGAAAGACGCCCCATAAAATGAAAGACAGCCCCTAGAATGAACAGAAAAAGAATACATCTCAAAATAACAAAGGATCCATTTAGATAGACAAGGCCGTCCTCAAGGTGTCTGCATCTGATGAGAAAACTCATAGTGATCCACGCCATTGAAGCCCCTAAACAAGGCTGAGGAAATGTCTTGGAAAGATTTTCTTTCTTGATTTTCGAGAGAATGAGTGAGAGAGAGCAGGAGAGAGAAGTTCAGTGGGAGAAGCAGACTCCCCAAGATGCTGGGAGCGCCAGTCTGGGGTCATGACCTGAGCTCAAGGCAGTTGCTCAACCCACAGAGCCCAGCAGGCGCCCGTCTCCAGAAATTGGTTAAAAACAGCTGAGGGGCACCTGGGAGGCCCCCTCAGTGAAGTACCCAAGTCTTGGTTTTGGCTTAGAGGGTGATACCAGACTCTTGAGATGGAGCCCTGAGGCAAGTTCTGGGCTCAGAGCAGAGTCCACTAGGACTTTCTCTCTTGGTTCTGCCCTATCCACCTCCCCCACTCACATGTGCTCTTTCCCTGTAACAAACAAGGAAAGCCCTCAAGAGAAATGAACAATGTTTGTGAGAGGGAGGGGTGGGGAGAGAAGGGACCGGCCCCTGGGGCAAGCGGGAGGAGCCCGAGATGCTGCCTGCCCTCCCAAGGCTGCTCTCCCTTAGCTGCCGCTGCCGCAGCCACCGCCAGGAGTCCCTGAGCCCCAGGAGCCCAGATGCTAGCAGGGATTAGCAACTGGAATGCCACCTGAGCATGCTGGCTTGGGGAGGCGTGGCGGCAGATCGGTCCACGGAGGAGTTGAGGGCTGAGCCCAGGCGCCAGCGTGGGGGAGGGGCAGGCAGGATGGTACAGGGAGATCCACCTGGGACTGCCGGAGCTGCTGCAGAGCTTCACCATGTACCTGGCGAGGCACAAGCCTGCAGACCCAGCCCTGGGTCTATGAGCCCCTCTTGGCTTACCGGGGAGTCTGTTCGCCCCTCTTTCTTTCTGCCTGCTACCCTAACTCCTCCTCATCTCTGTCTGTCCAAGGAACAAAGAAAATCTTTAAAAAATCATCCAACAATCCTCTATATTCTTTTTTTTTCTTTTTAAAGATTTCATTTACTTATGTGACAGACAGAGATCACAAGTAGGCAGAGGTGAGCAGAGAGACAGAGGAATAAGCTGGCTCCCAGCTGAGCAGAGAGCCTGATACAGGGATCAATCCCAGGACCCTGGGATCATGACCTGAGCCGAAGGCAGAGGTTTTAACCCACTGAGCCACCCAGGCAACCCCAACCCTCTATATTCTTGTCGTTCATTAGGAACCCATGCGTCAACATGTGCATTTTCCTTACTGAATTGAAGGAATGGGTGGATTGATTGCTGGATTTGACAGAAAGAGAGAGAGACAGGGAGAGAGGCAGCTTAAGTAGTGAAGAGGGAGTAAAAGCAGGGCCAGTGGGAGAGGGAGAAGCAGGCTTCCTGCTGAGTAGAGAGCCCCAGGAAGGGCTTGATCCCAAGACCCTAGCATCAGGACGCCAGCAGCATGCAGCCACCCAGGTGCCCCACTCCATGATTCAATCAGTTGTTCACTATTCCATCCAATTGATTTAACAACACTTTTTAGGGTCTGCCTTCTCCGGGTTAACACTAACCCACTGTGTTTTCCTTTGCTCTTTTTTGATCACTGAGGATGGTGGGTAACTGTTCATGTGTTTCTTGGCTCAATGGTTTTCTCCTTGGGATATTTCTGATCAAGGCTTTTCATTGCTTTGATGTTACCTACCTTTCTTTATGGATTCCTAGTGATCCTATCTAGATTTGTATACAGTCCCTTAGCTGGTCTCTCGATAGAACCTTTCCTAGTATGAGTCTTGTCATTTGGTGGACAAGATTTTTGTTTTTCAACTTGGAAGGAGTCGACTCCACCTTCCCAGCCTTTCTTGTGCTTCCCATTTTTGGTGTTCGGTTCCACTCATCTCTGCCACCTCCCCCAGATCCTAAAAATGTTATCCTATGGTATCTTCCAGAAAACTTCTGATGTCCTCTTTCATACTTAGCAACATCAGCCTAGAATTGAGTTTTAGGCTTTTATGTTCCATGTGGATATTCACGTCATTTAGCAGCACTTGGTCAAACTCGGCCCTCTTCTGTTGGTCTTTTTCCTCAGGTCATTTCAAGAGTCCTTTTGTAAGAAATCCTATCCCATCAGACTCTACTCTCACTCTCTTTCTCCCACACACTTGCTCTCGCTTCTTCCTTCTGATTTGCCCAGGAATGAATAGTCCCTTTCATTTCCATGTAATTCGAAGAATTGGCCTATCCAGGTACAGAGGCACTTCCTAGATAGGAAACTGGGGTTGCATTGAAAATCTCCATCAAGGTGGGGTCCATTAAAACTTTACAGTACCCATCATCCAATCTCTGAACCTCTTCCATTAACATAGGTAAACTATTTACCTATTGGACATCCCATTATTTGAGATCATAAATTCCCCTTAGTCCTCTTTGATGGTTTTCTGGGTGGAGACTTCATGGGTAGAGACTGTATCAATTCTTTGGAGAGAACTCCTCGTTTTGGTGCTCTCATCAATAGGATTTTCAGCCTTGGTTCTTATGGCACTGAATTCCAGTGAATTTTCCTGAATTTCTAACGTATATCCGATGACTTTGATTCATTCACTTCCTGATTCTCATACTTTGTCCATTCTCTTAGAATATTTCTCTATACAAATTGCACTCATGCTTTCCAGTTGTCATACATTCAATATTTCCTCCATTATTTCTTATACTCGCTAGGACGTCCCCTTCTAGGTTGGTAGAAGAGTTGTTCAATTTGAGGAGTTCCATACTCCCGAATTTGGTTTCTGCCTTGCTGAGCTGATTCTGTATCCCTGAGAGGCAGCACATCATTCTGTGTGTATGTGAGGATTGATGCACTCCAACCAATCTCATCTTTTCATTAGAGTATAGAAACCATTGACATTTCGTGGAATGACTGAGTCCCTCAATTATTGCCCATTGTCTTGAATTTTGTTTGCTTCATCCATTTTTATTTTGTTTATTTATTTATTTATTGTTTTATTTATTTATTTATTTATTTATTATTTTGAATATATATATATATAATATATTTTTATCCCCCATAGTAGAGGTCTGTGAATTGCCAGGTTTACACAATTCTAAGCACTTATAGGTCTCTTTTTAAAAATACATTTTCTTTCTGTAAATGTGTTTATTTTTTTATTTTTCATGTTTTTCCTTTTTTTTTTTAATTTTTCTTTACATCATATCCGTATTGCTTGATTCTGCACCAAACCCAGCGCTCCATGCCATCTATGCCCTCTCCAATATCCATCACCAGGTTCCCCCCACCTACCACCCCCCACCCCTTCAAACATCTCTGATATTTTTTCAGAGTCCACAGTCTCTCATGGTTCAGCTCCCATTCCAATGTATTTAATCTAAATTTTTGATTTTTTAAGTTTTATTTAAATTTTGAAGTTTACACTTAAACTTAATGTATTTAATTTAATATTATTTAAATTTAATTTCTTTTTCTATTTTAAATGCTGATAAATGCTGAGGGTTCCCAAATCTCTGGTCTCTTCATGTACATACAAAATGAGAAACAGAAATGTAAACTTACCAATAAGAGCCATTTAGCTTTTATAGGTCCTTCTTTTAAAAAACCCCAGAATTTACTTACCCAAAAAGAAACTTATTCATAAGGATAGAGTAGGATGCAAGTCACCTTCATCACCCCATAAACAGATGCTCAATACCAAAACCACTGTAAATGCCAAAAAGATACCAACTCTATTTAAAAGAATGGCAGACGACGTTCAGTAACAATGTCTTTCATGGAGATTGAGGAGGTAAAGGTGTTCGAATTGTTCAGGAGGCACCAAAAGCATGAGAATAAGCTAATGAAAGGAAGACTGAGATTCTAAACAAAAATTATTTATTAGGCAAAAAAAAAAAAAAAAAAAAAAAAAAAAATATATATATATATATATATATATATATATATATATATATATATATATTTACAGACCCGTGCGTGTATGTGTGTGTGTGTGTGTGTGTTTGTGTTTGTGTGTGTCTGTGTATGCCCATAAACTGTCCCAGTCCTGAAACCCAGAACCTGCTAGCATAAACTTACTTGGAAATAGGATCCTTGGAGATATAACTAGCTAGGACAAGGTCCTATTTGAATAGACTGTGCCCCTAATTCAGGAGGTCTTGTGTCCTTCTAAGAAGGGAAACTGGGGATACACAGATATGCACTGAGGGAGAAAGCCAGGTGAAGAAGGCCAAAGCCAGGACAATGCTTCAACCTGAGAGAGGGGCCTGGAACAGATCCTTCCTTAATACCTACAAAAGGAGCAAGGGCTAACAACATTGTAGCCTCTAGAACTGTGAGAGTGTCCACGTCTCTTGTTTCAGCCACTAGGCTTGTGGTATCTTGTAAATGCAACCCTAGAAAACTAATACAAACCTCTTAGAGGAAGAGAAATCAACAAGAAGCCCATGGGGACTAGGAAAAGGAAAAAATATATATATTTATATATCTATATATATAGACATAGAGTTGTCTGTATCTATATCTATATCTTTATGTTGATCCTTACCTGTCTATATATAACTATATATCTAACTCTTTAAAACATTGAAAAGGAATGCACATTGGTGAGTTTCATGAAAAGGAAAACATGCAAACAAACAAACAAAAAAAAAAAAAAAAAAAAAAAGTGAGCCCCAGGCTTCAATCAGCTTTTCACCTGGAGAAGTTCTGGATGGTGGGGGTAGGGCAGAGATTCCAAGGAAAAGATGGGAGTCTCTCTGGTGTGAGGAAGCGAGATTGGAACTCAGGAAGGTTGGAGTGATGAAAAGGCCATGGGTTCCTGAAAGAAGGAAGTCAAGTAGTAAACAAGCTCTTGGATACACACTGGAGTCCTCTTGAGTCCTTGATCCATGGGAAGCAGTGTGTGTCTAGGAAAATGGGCCAGGTTCTAACAAAGAGTCAAGGCCACTGAACCAGATGGCTGCCAAGCCTCATACAAGGCTAGAGTTCATTGGAGTTCCAACCAGCCAGAGGGAAGCGTTCTTTGGGACCAGTCAGAATACTCAGTAGAGACGCAGGAAGGTTCACAATTTAGGAGTGGGATGAAATGATCCCTCCACGAAAGCTGACTCTACAGATTCGCTAAACAGGTGACAGAACAGTTTGAGAAAGAATCAGAAGTACCTAGAATTATCTCACTGCCCATGTGACAGCCAATAATCGAAGGCAGAGAGCAGACTTCCAATGACTCAGGTCATCGAAAGGAAGGCAGTTCAAAAGGGAAGAAGGAATAGATGGGTAAAAGAAAACACGACAAGCAAGGTACGAGACTTCCTCTTCAACATTTCAATGATGATCTTCAGAAGGAAGGGCTTTTCTTTCCAATTTATGGAAAGAAAAGACAATTCTCTTGAAAGAAAAGACCTAAATAGGTCAGTGAAAAATAAACTCTCCATACAAGGATGCAGAGGATAGTCTATATTTTGTGAAAAGAAAAAGGATGAATAGGGCTAGACCGCACCCAAACGAATCCTACAAGGCCGATTTTCCTAGGTCTTGACAAGAGGCAATAGAAAGATGCCCCATAGAATGAAAGACAGCCCCTAGAATGAACAGAAAAAGAAGACATTTCAAAGGAACAAAGTATCCATTTAGAAAGACATGGCCATCCTCAAGGTGTCCGCATCTGATGAGAAAACTCCTAGAGATCCACGCCATTGAAGCCCCTAAAACAAGGCTGAAGAAAGGTCTTGGAAAGCTTTTCTTTCTTGATTTGCGAGAGAATGAGTGGGAGAGAGCAGAAGAGAGGAGAAGGTCATAGGGAGAAGCAGACTCCCCAAGGACCTGGAAGCCCCAGGCAGTATGAGACCCTGCCAGTCCGGGGTCTTGACCTGAGCCCAAGGCAGTCGCTCAACCCACGGATCCCAGCAGGCGCCCGTTTCCAGAAATTGGTCAACAACAGCTGTGGGGCACCTGGGCGGCACCCTCAGTGAAGTGCCCAATTCTTGGTTCTGGCTCAGGGGGTGATCTCAGACTGGAGATGGAGCCCTGAGGCAAGCTCTGGGCTCAGGGCAGAGTCCACTAGGACTCTCTCTCTTGAGTCTGCCCTACCCACCTCTCCCACTCATGTGTTTCCCTAAAACAAACTGGGAAAGCCCTAAACAGCAATGAACCATGTTTGCGAGGGGGAGGGTTGGGGAGAGAAGTGACCCGCCCCGGGGCGAGCGGGAGGAGCCCAAGTTGCTGCCTGCCCTCCCAAGGCTGCTCTACCTCAGCTGCCTCTGCCACCAGGAGCAGCTGAGGCACGGAAGCCCAGACGTGAGCAGGTATTACTGACTCCAGTGCCACCTGAGCGTACTGGCTTGGGGAGTCGGGACGACCGATTGGTCCAGGGAGGAGGCGAGGGCTCTGCCCAGGCGCCCGCCTGGGGAGGGGCAGGCAGGATGGTGCAGGGAGGTCCACCCGGGACTGTCAGAGCTGCTGCAGGGCTTCAAGGTGGACCTGGCGAGGCACCAGCCTGTGCACGGAGGCCTGCATCTGGCTCTTGGCTTACCACGGAGCCTGTTCGCCCCTCTCTCTCTCTGCCTGCCTCTCTCCCTCCTTCTCCTCTCTGTCTGTCCAAGGAACAAAGAACGTCTTAAAAAAAATCATCCAACCCGCAATATTCTTGTCGCTCATTAGGACCCCATGCATCAACATGTTCGTTTTCCTTATTGAATTGAAGGAATGGGTGGATTGATTGACGGATTTGACAGAAAGAGAGAGACAGGGAGAGAGGGAGCCCAAGTAGTGAAGAGGGAGTAGAAGCAGGGCCAGTGGGGGAGGGAGAAGCAGGCTTCCTACTGAGCAGAGAGCCCCAGGCAGGGCTGGATCCCAAGACCCTGGCATCAGGACCCCAGCAGAATGCAGCCACCCAGGTGCCCCACTCCATGATTCCATCAGTTGTTCACTATTCCATCCGTTTAATGAAGCAACACTTTTTAGGGTCTGCCTTCTCTGGGTTAACACTAACCCACTGTGTGTTCCTTTGCTCTTTTGTGATCACTGAGGATGGTAGGATACTGTTCATGTGATTCTTGGCTCATGGTTTTCTCCGTGGGATATTTCTGATCAAGGCGTTTCATTGCTTTGAAGTTACCTACCTTTCTTTATGGATTCCTAGTGATCCTATCGAGATTTGTATACAGTCCCTTAGCTGGTATTGCCATAGAGACTTTTGTAGTGTGAGTCTTGTCATTTGGTGGGCAAGATTTTTGTTTTTCAGCTTGGAAGGAGTCGACTCCACGTTCCCAGCCTTTCTTGTGCTTCCCATTTTTGGTGTTCGGTTCCACTCATCTCTGCCACCTCCCCCAGATCCTAAAAATGTTATCCTATGGTATCTTCCAGAAAACTTCTGATGTCCTCTTTCATACTTAGGCAACATCAGTCTCGAATAGAGTTTTAGGCTCTTATGTTCCATCTGCATATTCACGTCGTTTAGCAGTGCTTAGTCAAAGTCTGCCCTCTTCTGTTTGCTCAATCCATTTCAAGAGTCCTTTTGTAAGAAATCTTATCCCATCAGATTCTCCTCCCACTCTCTTTCTCCCTCACCCTTGCTCTCGCTTCTTTCTTCTGATTTGCCTGGCAATGACTAGTCCTTTTCATTTCCATGAAAATAGAAGAATTGGCCTATCCAGGTACACAGGCACTTCCTATATAGGAAACTGGGATTGCTTTGAAAATCTCTATCAAGGTGAGGTCCATTGAAACTTCACAGTACCCATCATCCAATCTCTGAACCTCTTCCATTAACATAGGTATCCTATGAACCTATTGAACATCCCATTGTTTGAGATCATAAATTCCCTTTGGTGGTTTTCTGGGTGGAGACTTCCTGGGTAGAGACCGTATCAATTCTTGGGAGAGAGGAAGTCCTCGTTTTGGTGCTCTCATCAATAGGATTTTCAGCCTTGGTTCTTAAGTCACAGAATTCCCGTGAATTTTTCTGAGTTTCTAACGTATATCCGATGACTTTGATTCATTCACTTCCTGATTCTTATACTTTGTCCATTCTCTCAGAATATTTCTCTATACAAATTGCACTCATGCTGTCCAGTCATTATACATTCAATATTTCCTCCATCACTTCTTATACTCGCTAGGACGTCCCCTTCTAGGTGGGTAGAAGAGTTGTTCAATTTGAGGAGCTCAGTACTACCGAATTTGGTTTCTGCCTTGGTGAGCTGATTCTGTATCCCTTAGAGGCAGCACATCATTCTATGTGTATGTGAGTATTGATGCAATCTAACCAATCTCATCTTTTCATTAGAGTATAGAATCCATTGACATTTTGTAGAATGACTGAGCCCCTCAATTTTTGTCCATTGTCTTGAATTTTGTTTGCTTCATCCCTTATTTATTTATTGTTTTATTGTTTTATTTTAATTTATTTATTATTTTTAAATAAATATATAATATATTTTTATCCCCCGTAGTACAGTTCTGTTAATTGCCAGGTTTACACAATTCTAAGCACTTATAGGTCCCTTTTTAAAAATACATTTTCTTTCTGTAAATGTATTTATTTTTTTTATTTTTCATGTTTCTATTTTTTTTTAATTTTTCTTTGCAGCATATCCGTATTCCTTTTTTTTCCACCACACCCAGTGCTCCATGCAATCCGTGCCCTTTCCAATACCCACCACCAGGTTCCCCCAACCTCCCACCCCCCACCCCTTCAAACCGCTCAGATATTTTTTCAGAGTCCATAATCTCTCATCGTTCACCTCCCCTTCCAATGTATTTAATCTCAATTTTTGATTTTTAATTTTTATTTAAATTTTGAAGTTTACATTTAAATTAAATGTATTTAATTTAAATTTATTTAAATTTAATTTCTTTTTTTTTTTTTTCATTTAAATGCTGATAAATGCTGTGGGCCCCCAAATCTTTGGTCACTTTATGTACATACAAAATGAGAAACAGGAATGGAAACTTACAAAGAAGAGCCATTTAGCTTTTTAGGTCCCTCTTTTAAGAAAACTAGAGAATTTACTTTCCCAAAAAGAAACAAATTCAGAACGAAAGAATAGGATGCAAGTCACCTTCATCAGCCTATAAACAGTTACTCAATACCAAAAACACTGTAAACTCCTAAAAGATGCCAAGTCTTTTTAAAAAATGTCAGACGATGTTCGGTAACAATGACTTTCATGGAGACTGAGGAGGTAGAGGTGTTCAAATTGTTCAGGAGGCACCAAAAGGATGCGTAAAACCTTCTAATGAAAGGAAAGAAGATGAGATTTTAAACAAATATGATTTATTAGGCAAAAATATATAAATACATATATACATATGTATATACACACACACACACACACACACACACATATATATATTTACAGACCCGTGTGTCTGTGTGGGGAGGGGTGTGCACATAAACTATCCCAGTCCTGAAACCCAGAACCTAGTAGCATGAACTTATTTGGAAATAGGATCGCTGGACATATAACAAGCTAGGATAAGGTCCTATTTGAATAGACTGTGTCCCTAATTCACGAGGTCTTGTGTCCTTCTAAGAAGAGAAACTGGGGATACACAGATATGCACTGAGGGAGAAAGCCAGGTGAAGAAGGCCAAAGCCAGGACAATGCTTCGGTCTGAGAGAGGGGCCTGGAACAGATCCTTCCTTAATACCTACAAAAGGAGCAAGGGCTAACAACATTGTAACCTCTAGAACTGTGAGAGTGTCCATGTCTCTTGTTTCAGCCACTAGGCTTGTGGTATCTTGCAAATGCAACCCTAGAAAACTAATACAAACCTCGTTAGAGGAAAAGAAACCAACAAGAAGCCCATGGGGAATAAAAAAAGGAAAAAAATTATCTATCAATTTATCTATCTATCTAGACATAGAGATGTCTGTATCCATATCTATATCTTCATGTAGATCTGTACCTGTCTATATATAACTATATATCTAACTCTTTAAAACATTGAAAAGGAATGCACATTGGTGAATTTCATGAAAAGGAAAACAGGCAAACAAACAAGAAAAAAGTGAGCCCCAGGCTTCAATCAGCTTTTCACCTGGAGAAGTTCTGGGTGGTGGGGTAGGGCGGAGATTGAAAGGAAAATATGGGAGTCTCCCTGGTGTGAGGAAAGCAAGACTGGAATTCAGGAAGGTTGGACTGATGAAAAGGCCATGGGTTCCTGAAAGAAAGAAGTCAAGTAGAAAACAAGCTCTTGGAAATACACACTGGAGTCCTCTTGAGTCCTTGCTCCATGGGAAGCAGTGTGTGTCTAGGAAAATGGGCCAGGTTTTAACGAAGAGTCAAGGCAACTGAAGCAGATGGTTGCCAAGACTCATACAAGGCTAGAGGTCATTGGAGTTCCAACCAACCCGAGGGAAGCGTTCTTGGGGGTCAGTCAGAATACTCAGTAGAGACCCAGGAAGGAGCAGGATGAAATGATCCATCCAAGAAAGCTGACACTGCAGATTCCCTAAACATGTGGCAGAACAATTTGAGAAATAGTCAGTATTCCCTAGAATATCTTACTGCCCGTGTGACAGCCAATAATCGAAGGCAGAGTGCAGCCTCCCAATGACTCGGGTCATCAAAGGGAAGGCAGTTCAAAAGGGAAGAAGGAATAGATGGGAAAAAGAAAACACAACTAGCAAGGTACTAGACTTCCTCTTCAACATTTCAACAATGACCTTCAGAAGGAACGACTTTCCTTTCCAATCTATGGAAAGAAAAGACAATTCTCTTGAAAGAAAAGACCTAAATAGGTCAGTGAAAAATAAACTCTCCATATAAGGATGCAGAGGATAGTCTAGATTTTGTGAAAAGAAAAAGGATGAAGAAGGCTAGACCGCACCCAAATGAATCCTACAAGGCTGATTTTCCTAGGTCTTGACAAGAGGCAATAGAAAGATGCCCCATAGAATGAAAGACAGCCCCTAGAATGAACACAAAAAGAAGGCATTTCAAAGGAACAAAGTATCCATTTAGAAAGACATGGCCATCCTCAAGGTGTCCGCGTCTGATGAGAAAACTCCTAGAGATCCACGCCATTGAAGCCCCTAAAACAAGGCTGAAGAAAGGTCTTGGAAAGCTTTTCTTTCTTGATTTGTGAGAGAATGAGTGAGAGAGAGCAGGAGAGAGGAGAAGGTCAGAGGGAGAAGCAGACTCCCCAAGGAGCTGGGAGCCCCAGGCGGGACGAGACCCCGCCAGTCCAGGGTCATGACCTGAGTCCAAGGCAGTCGCTCAACCCACGGAGCCCAGCAGTCACCCATCTCCAGAAATTGGTCAACAGCTGAGGGGCATCTGGGTGGCACCCTCAGTGAAGTGCCCAAATCTTCGTTCTGGCTCAGGCAGTGATCTCAGGCTTTTGGGATGGAGCCCTGAGGCAAGCTCTGGGCTCAGGGCAGAGTCCACTAGGACTCTCTCTTGGTTCTACCCTTCCCACCTCCCTCACTCATGTGTGCTCTTTCCCTAAAGCATACAAAGAAAACCCTTCACAGAAATGAACAATGGTTGAGAGAGGGAGGGGTGGGAATAGAAGCCACTGGCCTAAGGGGGAGCTGGAGGAGCTCGAGATGCTGCCCCCCCTCCAAAGGCCACTCATCTTCAGCCCCCATAGCCACCGCCACCGCATCCAGGAGCAGCTGAATCCAGGAGCCCATTTGCTAGCAGGGAGTAGGGCCTCCACTGCCATCTGAGCACATTCGCATGGTGGGGGGGGGGGCTGGATGGGGCCGCAGATTGGTCCAGGGAGCAGAAGAGGGCGGTGCCCAGGCTCCTGCCGTGAGTAGGGGGTGTTGGGGGGAGGTCTAGGCAGGATGTGCAGGGGGATCCCCACAGGACTGTCAGAGCTGCTGCAGGGCCTCACGGTGGACCTGGCGAGGCACCAGCCTGCGGACACAGCCCTGCATCTGGCTTTTGGCTTAGCAGGGAGCCTCTTTGCCCCTCTCTCTCTCTCTCTCTGCCTGCCTCTCTACCTCCTTCTCATCTCTGTCTGTCCAAGGAACAAAGAAAATCTTAAAAAAAAAAATCATCAAACAACCCTCAATATTCTTGTTCATTAGGACCCCATGCGTCAACATTTTAGTTTTCCTTATTGCATTGTAGGAATTTGTTGATTGATTGACGGATTTGAATCCCCTCCAACACATGTTGTTTCCTCTCTTGCTGATTTTGGCCATTCTAACTAGTGTAAGGTGATTTCTCAATGTGGTTTTAGTTTGAATCTTCCTGAGGGCTAGTGATGATGAACATTTTTTCATGTGTCTGATAGCCATGTGTATGTCTTCATTGGAGAAGTGTCTGTCCATATCTTCTGCTCATTTTTTGATATGATTGTCTGTTTTGTGTGTGTTGAGTTTGAGGTGTTCTTTAAAGATCCTGGATATCAACCTTTTGTCTGTACTGTCATTTGCAAATATCTTCTCCCATTCCGTGGGTTGCCCCTTTGTTTTGTTGACTATTTCCTTTGCTGTGCAGAAGCTTTTGATTTTGATGAAGTCCCAAAAGTTCATCTTTGCTTTTGTTTCCTTTGCCTTTGGAGACATATCTTGAAAGAAGTTGTTGTGGTGGATATCGAAGAGATTACTGCCTCTGTTCTCCTCTAGGATTCTGATGGATTCCTGTCTTACGTTGAGGTCTTTTATCCATTTTGGAGTTTATCTTTGTGTAAGCGAATGTTCGAGTTTCATTCTTCTACATATAGCTGTCCAGTTTTCCCAGCAGCATTTATTGAAGAGACTGTCTTTTTTCCACTGTATATTTTTTCTTGTTTTGTCCAGTTTTCCCAGCACCATTTATTGAAGAGACTGTCTTTTTTCCACTGTATATTTTTTCTTGTTTTGTCGAAGATTATTTGTCCATAGAGTTGAGGGTCCATATCTGGGCTCTCTACTCTGTTCCACTGGTCTGTGTCTGTTTTTATGCCAGTACCATGCTGTCTTGGTGATCATAGCTTTGTATTAAAGCTTGAAATCGAGTAACGTGATGCCCCCAGTTTTATTTTTGTTTTTCAACATTTCCTTAGCAATTCGGGGACTCTTCTGATTCCATACAAATTTTAGGATTATTTGCTCCAGCTCTTTGAAGAATACCAGTGGAATTTTGATCGGAATGGCATTAAAAGTATAGATTGCTCTAGGCAGTATAGACATTTTAATAATGATTATTCTTCTGATCCAAGAGCATGGAATGGTCTTCCATCTTTTTGTGTCTTCTTCAATTTCTTTCATAAGTGTTCTGTAGTTCCTTGAGTACAGATCCTTTACCTCTTTGGTTAGGTTTATTCCCAGGTATCTTATGGTTCTTGGTGCTATAGTAAATGCAATCGATTCTCTAATTTCCCTTTCTGTATTTTCATTGTTAATGTAAGGAATTTTTATTTTGTATTATTTTATTATTTTTTCAAAAGATTTTATTTATTTATTTGACAGAGAGAGATATCACAAGTAGGCAGAGAGACAGACGGGGGGGGGGTAGAAACAGCCTCCCCACTGAGCAGAGAGCCCGAATGCGGGACTCGATCCCAGGACCCTGGGATCATGACCTGAGCCGAAGGCAGAGGCTTAAACCACTGAGCCACCCAGGCACCCTGCAAGGAATTTTTTAAAAAGATTTTTATTTTATTTATTTGACAGACAGACAGAGATCACAACTAGGCAAAGAGGCAGACAGAGAGAGAGAAGAAAGCATGCTCCCTGCTGAGCAGAGAGCTTGATTCCAGGCTTGATCCCAGGACCCTGGGATCATGACCTGAGCCGAAGGAGAGGCTTTAACCCGCTGAGCCTCCCAGGCACCCCAAGTAAATCTATTTTGATTTAATATTTTCTTGTACACTATCATACTTTCAACTTTTTCATCCCAAACCTTAGTGGTGTTATGGGCTAAATTGTGCCTCCCTCCCTTCCTATGTTAAGGGCCTAACCCCTATGATTTCATAATGTGACTCTTTGGAGATAGGACCTGTAAAGAGGTGAGTAAGTTAAAATGAGGCTATAAACGAGAGCCCTAATCTAATCTGACTTGTGTCTCTACAAAGATTAGACACACAGGCACACCAGGGGTACCTCTGCATAGAGAAAGACCTGATGAAGAGTCAGCAAGGCAATAGCCATCTCATTTGCATGACAGAGACAGGAGCCTCAGAAGAACCAAACTATCCAGAACCTTCAACTTTAACTCCTAAACCCTAAACCCCGGAATTGTTAGGAAGCAAATGTCTGTGGTTCAAGTCATCCATTCTCTGGTATTTTGTTAGGGAAGACCTAGCAAACCAAAACAAGGAGAAAAAAAGTGCTTCTTCATACTGGATTCTGTAGAGGAATTTTGATATGCAGGCTTTTGTAGAAAACTACAAATGTAGGCAGTTTGAGTAAATGTGGACACAAATGGATCAATTTTTTTTCTAATTAAAATTGTTCTCCATGCTTAGCCCAATTTAAAATGATAAGCAGGTTGTATTCATTAACATAAAAAATGTAACTACTAGAAGGAAATCACAACTTAGGAAGTAAAACAATCTCCCATAACCACATTAGTTTAATTTCCATTTATGTTAATGAGATCAACATAAACAATCTGAGAATGGCAGACAATTTTCTTAGCTAGATTGTTAAAAGTAAAAAGATAAAAAATAAAATAAAAAGCCTCAAGAAGCTCCGTGTTAGAGCCACAAAGAAAAATTTTGAGAACCATACATACATGATAAAGAATGGAGTAAATAAGACAGTAAAGGGAGAACAGCTGATAACTCTTCCAATAGTGTATCAGTGATGAGAAAATGAGGTTTTTAATTTCAACAATGGTTCCATAGGCCAATGTAAAGACAACTTCACCAATCTTTCAAAAAGAAAATAACAGTTCCACTTTTTATAGGAGTCTTTCATTTGTGGACAATGCCAAACCAAAGAAAGAAAGAATGAACAAGCAAAAGACAGAAAAGAAGAAAAAACCTAGTTGGTGAAATTTCTTAAATAGCTTTTAGAAACCCTTAATATATAATCAAACTATCACTATATACTAGATAAGAACATGCATGTAACTGCAATCAATAGGAAGGAAGACACATGCTGGACTCAGGGATATATATTTTGACAATTTAATTCCTGGTTGCTGTTTCTCTAATATATGTCCCAGGAATATCTCCATATGTTTTGTTACTGCTTTAGAGAGTCCATGATTTTTCCTAGGTACAACTATGACTGCCTAAGTTCCCTATCTCCTCGTTTGGATTTTCCACAAGGCAGTCAAATGATCTTAAAAAATGTAAACTGGTATTTTTTCACTTTCTTTTTCAGAGCTTTCCAACAATTTTCTCTTTGATTCAAGGTAGAATTCCAACTCTTTCCAGTCACCTACAATGCCCTATGGGATTTGCCTTAAACTTGCCCACCTCTGTAACCATGTTGTGCTAGGATTTCCCCACTCAATCTTTTCCAGATACACTGAATTTCTTTTGATCCCTAAACAATGACTTGGTGTTCTTGAATTTGCCATTTCCCTTGCCTGGCACACTCTTACCCCAGATCACTCTATGGTTGACTAGTCATGTTTCATTATAAAGGTCAAATCTTCAGAAAAGACTCACATGGCTAATGTAGTCCTTCATTTTAAGTCTCTATGGCACCCCTCTTGTTAATTTTGTTCATAGCAGTTTTCACTCTCAGAAAATTGTCTTGTTCATGTATTTATCTTTGACGGTTTCTTTTCTTTCTTTTCTCTTTAGAATGAGAGATCTTGTGTGTCTTCCTCACTACTTAAATCCTGACAGTTTCTGGCACAGAGAAGGTGTTCAATAAATACTTATGCATTCATGAATCATGGGTATAAACCCTAAAACCTGCCTTCTCTACTGTGGTAGGAGGAGCTTTGGTACAGAGTTGCATGAATTAGAAAGAAACGTGAAGTCTATTCTCTTTTTTGTTCTCCTTTACAACTTAGTTACCGATTCCTATTGGGAGAGTACTTTGTAAAATTCTTGGGCATTATACACTAAAACTGAATATATGTATCCCCAATGACCCGGCAATTACATTACAGAGATAAAACCAGAAATTAGTGCACATGTTCCAATAATATAACCCCTAATGGGAAATAATCCAAATATCCATTAGTAATGTCCATGTAAGGATGAAGAAGGGATCTGAAAAAGTTGGGAACCTTGATATGGGAAATGGTTATTTGAGTATGTACATATGTAAAAATTGGCTAGTCATAAACCTCTGATTTGTATTCAACTATATGTATAATTATACCTCAAAAATTAAAAATCAGGTAAAACAGATTCATGTTAAAATTGAACGAATATGTATGAATTTTTGTAACCTTTGGCTAGAGACAATCAGTAATCAAGTTTCGCCACTTCCCATCTACCAGAAATGCTGGCCAAATATACAGGGGTAATCAACTTTCTGCTAGGGAGGATATAAAATTTCCATTAGATAAGTTATGCCAATTAAGCAGTAGATTTTATTCTTCAATTTTTCAATAGATTGTTCTCAATATACATTTGTCTTTTTAAATCACCTTACCATCCTGAGTATTTTCTGTTTATTCAGTAAACAAATTCTTTATTTGTTTATTCCATAAAATAAAAAATCCTAAAATAAAAGACCTCCAGAAAAATATTCTGAGATACACATCATCTAATTTTTGTCTCACAAATATGAATTTGTTTCACAAAATGATATTGTGTTTCAAATTCAGAAGTTAAAGATGACAACAATGCTTTGAAAATAAAAGTCAACATACATGTTACTATGGAATTCAGCGTTCTACCAACGTATTAGATTCTGAGTAGATTTCCTTCATTTACAGCAGACTATATAGATTATACTCAGGTTCTTCATTTTTAATAGAATGAGAATAATTACATGGCAGAGTTGGGTGAGGAATAAATTAGTAATTACTATTTTTTCATAAGCAAAAGAAACACTGAACAAAGGGTTAATTTCAATAATATATAAAAATGGTTTCAAGTCAAGAGTGCCATGAACCCAATAGAAATATGAATAGCAAGAATACAGATTTCACAAGAAAATAATTACAAATGTTGCTTGGAAACATTTAAAGTCCTCAAAAGCTTGCATGAATGTAATTTGCCTGTTTGTTTTCAAATGTAAAATGCCATATATTTACCCAGGGATTCAATTTCTAGGAAATTAGTTTACTACTTATCTGTTGATACAAACATATAGATTCATGCCCTAAACATGTTCATTACAACACTGATTGTATCAGCAAAAAACACCATAATTAATGTAAATCAATCATTAAGGAATGAATAAATGAATTGCAATTTATCATTATTATGGAATTCTATATGATGGTTTAAATAGATTTTTAAGATGTGGCATAGGTTATGGATCAAATTGTTGACTCATACAGCAAACTATAGAGAAGTCTGTAAAATAAGACATAAAATAACACATGCATTTCTCATTTATGGACTGACATACCATTTATTAGTGGTATCCAGCAAACAGGAATGTTTGGGCTTTTGGAGGAGACTTTCTTTTAAATATGTTTTCTAGTGTCATGTTTGATTATTTTTTGTTTGTTTGTTTTTTAAGCCACAGACTCTCCCACATAGAAATACAGTGGTAACTGAAAAAAAAAAGGTATTTCTCTCCAAGCAACCCAGAATAGGCAAAGCAATCATGAAAAAGAAGAGAATTGTAATACTCACATATCCTGATTTCCAAACTTACTATCAAGCTACAGTAATCAAGATTGTGTGGCACTGGCATAAGAGCAGACATACAGAACAATGGAATAGAATCAATAATCCAGAAATAAACCTCTTCATTTATGGAAAATTTGTTTTTGACAAGAGTGCCAAGAAAACTCAATGGGGAGCAAACAAATTTTTAGCCAGTTTGTTTTAGAACAACTGAATATCCACATGCAAAAAAAAATGGGGTTGAACTACCATCTTACAGCATACACACAAGAGAAATTAACTCAAAATGCATCATAAAGCTAACACTATAATCTCTTAGAAGAAAACAAGAGAAATATTTGGGTTAAGGCAATGACTTCTTAGGTATAATACCAAATGCACAAATGCAAAAAAAAAAGGTAGATAAACCTTCTTTTTTTTAAGATTTTATTTATTTGTCTGATAGAGAGAGGGTGGTAGAGAGATTGAGAGAAAGAATATGAGCAGAGTTGGGGCAGAGGGAGAGGAAGAAGCAGGCTCCTCACTGAGGAGGGAGGCCAACATGGGGCTGGATCCCAGGATCCTGGGATCAGGACCTCAGCTGAAGGCAGACACTTAACTACCTGAGTCACCCAGGTGGCCCTAGATAAAACCCTTGTACTCACATGGTACCACTAAGGTAGCAAAAAGACAATTCACAGATTTGAAGAAAATATGTGCAAACTGGGAACCTGCTAAAGGCCTTCTACCCAGAATATGTAAGAACCTTCACAGCTCAATAAAAACACAATGAACCCATTTTTTTAAAGGGCAAAGAATCTAAATCGACACTTCTCAAAAGAAGACAGACAAATGGTCTATATGAACATGAAAGCATGCTCCACACCTATAGTCAAAGAGAGAAAATAAAAAGGAGATACTATTTGCTACCCATTAGCATGGCTATAACCAAAATAATGATGATAAGCACTGGTGAGGAGGGACAAAAACAGCAGGCCTCAATCTCAGTGTTGCTTGTGGAAAACAGCTTAGCGGTTCCTCAAGTCTTTAAACATACAGTAACCATAGCAATTCCATCCTGGTTATATAGTCAAAAGAAATGAAAACACAAAGAAGATGAAACTAAAGAGGGAGATAGACCGTAGGAGACTCTTAATCTCAGGAAATAAACTGGATTGCTGGGGGGTGGGGGAAGGAGAGGGTGGCTGAGTCATGGAAATTGGGGAGGGTGTGTGCTATGGTGAGTGCTCTGAATTGTGTAAGATTGATGATTCACGGACCTGTACCCCTGAAGCAAATAATACATTGTATGTTAATTAAAAAAGAAATTAAAACATAACCATACAATATTTTGTATGTAACTATTCATAGCCAGCATTATTCATAATGGCAAAAAAGTGGAAACCACCAAAATGTCCATCCACTGATGACTGGATTTAAAAAAAAATAATAAAGTGGCACATCCACACAATGGAATGTTATTCTACAGTAGAAAGGACTCAAGTATTGAACCACGTGAGAACATGTATAAACAGTGTGCTAAATGATGGAAGACAACCCCCCAAAACAGATGTTATATGTTTGCGTTTACAAGGTATGTCCAGAATAAAACAAACCTAGAGAGACAGAAACATAGATCAGCAGTTGGTGGGGGTTGGGGAAGGAGAAATAAGGAATAAGTGCTAATGGATAGGAGGTTTCTTTCCAATATGATGAAATTGTTCTAAACTTAGACTGTGGTGATGGTTGTTTAGCTCTGTGAACCTATTTAAAAAACCATTCAGTTCTAGGGGTTTTTTTTTAAAGATTTTTTATTTATTTATTTGACAGACAGATCACAAGTAGGCGGAGAGGCAGGCAGAGAGAGAGGAGGAAGCAGGCACCCTGCTGAGCAGAGAGCCCAACGTGGGGCTCGATCCCAGGACCCTGAGATCACGACCCGAGCAGAAGGCAGCAGCTTAACCCACTGAGCCACCCAGGCGCCCCAAGTTCTAGGATTTTAAAAAAATGAATTTTATGGTATATAACTTACATCTCAACAAACCTGATTTAAAATGGAAAACATTAATTATAAAAAGCCAATTTCTCGGGGTGCGTGGGTGGCTCAATGGGTTAAAGTCTCTGCCTTTGGCTCGGGTCATGATCCCAGAGTCCTGAGATCGAGCCCAGCAATGGGAACAGGCTTTCTACTCAGAGGGGAGCCTGCTTCCTCTCCTCTCTCTCTGCCTGCCTGTCTGCCTGCTTGTGAACTCTGTCTGTCAAATAAATAAATAAAATCTATAAAAAATAAATAAATAAATAAAAAGGCAATTTCTCTAATGCTACATATTATCATTTCTTGCAGAAAGTAGGTACCTCATAGAGGTTCTCTAAAAGATCAAAGAACGTAAATGAATAAACAATGAAGCTCTTTCCTCAAATAAACAGGAAGAAGGACACTTATTCAGAAATCAAGAAATTTTAAAGGAGTAATTATAGAATATATCAAATATTATAAACCTAAGAAGTATATTGGAGAATGGTGTAAAAACTAAAAGAGAAAGCTATGTCCAGGGTAGGTGTTATGGGGCTATGTGCTTTCACTCTGAGGTGGGAAGGGGATTTTTATATCTGTAAATATTCACAACCTTTTATATGAAAAAGAAAGACAACTGAAATTTTAAGTATTCCATTACTCTAAATATCTTTCTACTAATAGCTTTATTTTTGCAAGAAATAGCCAATTAAACTGAAGGATGAAAAGAACTAGCTTGTAGAGGGAAAATGATCAAGCTTCAACAGCAAACATGCATCAGCTGAAGATGTTTCAAAATTACCAGAGTTAATTAAAAAAAATAAAGTCAATTTGATAACGTCTCTCTTTGAGGAGCTCAGTTTTCCACCCCTTCCCCCGACATTACCTAATTAAATCTCAAACCATATAAGGTTATATAATCAATTCTCGGGGTTCTTTTCAGAATCTTATTGGAAAAGTAAACCTTTCTTCTGAGCATTTCAGTCTATTTATCTATTTCATTCTCTTTATTTATCTATTTATCTTTTTTATTCTAGGCAGAAATTGGATGTTATCATTATTCTGGGTAGATATTTTTGCTTCCACTTCCACATTTGCAACATGTTCCTGTACAGGGAAGCTTGTTCTCCAGAAAGAGAGACCCATGAAAGGGATGAAGGGCAAAGGGAGAAGCAAAATCCCTGCCAAGCAGGAGCCTGATATGGAACTCAATCACAGAACTCCAGGATCATGACCTGAGGTGAAGGCACATGCTTAAAAAACTGAGCCACCCAGACACCCTGTGATTTTTTTAAATTTTATTTTAAGGTCACAACTCTTAATGTTCTTTCCTTCCTAGTACATTATACTTGGATCAACTGACCCCATCAAAGCACACTATAGTGAATTACCATCATTTTTTTTAATCATACAACATTGGGGCATCTGAGTGGTACAGTTGGCTAAGTCTCTGATTGGCTCAGGTCATGATCTCAGGATCCTGGGATTGAGCCCTCCATCAGGCTCCCTGCTCAGAGGGGAGTCTGCTTCTCCCTCTCTCTCTGCCGCTCAAGGACTCATGCTTTTTTTCTCTCTCAAATAAGTAAATAAAATGTTTTTTAAAAATTATATAACTCTATGTTGTACAGGTCTCCAGAGCTTACTCATCTTGCATAATTGTAACTATAGAGGCTATAGTTAACCATATAATGTCGTGCACTTAAAGTCATGTTAATAGGGTAGATCTCATGCTAAAAATATTCTTACCACAAATAATAATATGGCATGGGAACATAAGAATGCTTTTGAGGTGATATGCTTATTACCTTATTTGAGGTGATGGCATGGTTGTAAGCATATGTACAAACCCATCAAAATGTATGCACTAAATGCATGCAACTTTTAAAATATTAAGTATATTTCAATGAAATTGAAAAATAAATCAGTAAGCTCCATCCCTCCAAAGAACCTTGACCTTCATGCCAGATGTACTGCAGATCTACTCATGCACCACCCACCACTCTCTTTATCTGAGTATTGTGAATTGTTGTATCCCATTACATATCTTAAAAATAGCATTCAAGTCAGAATTAGTATTTACATAAAATGGTAAGAAAATCAGTGGACTCAACACTGAAAACTTATTTCTAACTTATTTATGACTGTTAGTGTTCTTTGCTTTTAAGGAAATTGTTCATCATTTCATCATACAGTGACCCAAGACAATTTGGACTGTTCTTAGTATCAAATTTTCAAATTAGATTTTATATATTATATATATTATATATATATATATATATTATATATATATATATATAATTCTGATTCTGCACTGGGACAAATATCTTCAGGAATTGGAAAGAAACTTATGCAAGTTTACTGTTTGACTTTTCTGTGTTTGGCAGACAAGGCCATCCCTAAGCATTTATATGCCATCTGTCCTTCCCTCTCACAATAAGCAGAGATCCGAGAGTTCAGTGTCTATACGGGTTATTACAATGTCCATTTACAGAGTCAAAATTCTGTCCCAGGATGTTCTGACTCTAAGTCCGTGTTCTTCCCACTATTCTCCATTTTTTCTCAAGGACTAAATGTATCCAGATATTTGGGAACGTGTTTTAAGCAATGCATCCTTTTTGCTTATAAGTTTGAAGAGGGAGCCATGGTAAGAGGGGAAACAATAAAGCTAGCACTCTAAGCTATGTGACTGGTATTTGCAAACTGCTCAGATCTATAAAAGTCAGGAAATAAACATCTCCTGTCTCTCACCCACTACCTTAAGGCAGGAACTCTTGTTTTATGCATCCATCACAACAAATGTTTTCTACTGTCCTCTACATCCAGCATCTCACACAACAGGTTGTTAGGTTATGTTCTCCTCTCTCCTCTACAACCCCATCCCTACCCATTCCTTTTTAATGTGTCTCCCTTTCATGTCTTCCAGAGATGAGGGTAACTGGCATGTTTCCCACCAATCCTGCCAGTAAATCTTTGGTCCCAGGCTCATTCTTTCCTTCACCCTAAAACATTACACACTTAGAAGAAAGTGGAAAGAATATAAGCTCAGTGATATCCAAGGCAGAAAAACTCTTCCCCACCATAATATCTCAAACACAGTTTTCAGTACACAATTGGTCCTCAATTAAACACTCAGTTAAACAGGCAATTTCCCTGTCCTTTAGCCACAAATTTCCTCTGAATCTGACACTGACTCAATGAAGACATGCTTTCCACTTGGGTGGGGGGTGGGCATGTGCAGAATCTGAAAATGAGAGAGTGTTCTTCCTGAGTTATGGACCATGGTCATGCTGTGAACAAGCATGAATAATTCCTTCAAATGCTTTTGTACAGCGTCTGCCTGTCCTATGGCTTTGTAGGTGAAACATGGGTCTTTAATCTCCTAGGGATGTCACTCCCGAAAATCAGCTGAGTTCCTGCCAGAACTCAAGCATCCATCAGAAGCCATACCCAATGCTAGGTGCATGAAATACACTTCCCTTGGGGGCCTCCTAAAGTTAGGAGGACCCCAAACCACAGAGAGGGATACTCCACAGCAGTGATGGAGTTATGCATGAGATACACAAGGAAAGAGGGCACTTATCCTTTCCTGGAGAAGTCAGGGAAGTTTGATGAAGGAGAAGACTTGGATGGAGTAGTGGATGTCACCCACAATGTTACCACCTCATTGGTGATAAATTCTTAAAAGCATGCAGACTCACTACCTTGCTCACCAAACCTCAGTGCTTCCCTAGATTAATAAACCCACTTTCTTCTGATGACAACTGAACACTCTAGCATTCCACATGGTTCTCCTGGTCTTCCCTTCAAGCAACCACTAGTTTTTATTCCTTCTGCCTATTCTTTCTTCTGTGCTGCCACCTAAAATATATTCCTTTCCAAACCCTACTTATTCAAACCCTCTATTTTTTTTTTTTTATCACAGCCGAGCTCAGGACTTACTTCCTCCAGAAAGTATCTGTCCACATACAAACAATCCCTTCCCTATGATTTCCTTCTCTATTGCACTGTCATCACTGTGTTTGACTGTTATGTTAAAACAGTCTCTGTTGTCTGAGAGTACCTTCTCTCCCTATATGGATTCAGTTCTGAACAGCAATAAATGTAGGGTTCTGGCAGATTGTTCAAAAAAGCAGGAGGTTTTAACAGCAGCAACTACCCTGCCTGACCCTCAAATCCTGGGTTCAGCTGTTCTCTGGAGAGTGCAGCAACTATAGTTTTGATTTCAGGGAGGGCATGTATTCACTGTCCATGAAATCTATGCCTAGGAGAGCCTTCTGGCATGGGGTTGTAAGGCATTTAAGAAAGCAACATCAGGAAACCTATGGCAAGACTTAGCCTCCTATATGCTCCAGATACAGGGAGGGTGGTGTCAAGGGAACTTGTCCAGAAAGAACTAAGGTGTGTTAGGTTCCTATGGCAGTGGCAACAGATTGTTACAACTTTGTAAATAAATAAAAACTTGTTCTCTGACAGTCCTAGAGCCAAAAAGTTCAAAATCAAAAGCACGAGCACGTACTACACTGCCTCAGGGTACTATCATGGGCTGATAATCCATTCCATGTCTTTCTCCCAGCTTCCAGCGGCTGCCAGTAATGTTGTTCCTTGGCTTGTGGCCACATCCCTTCTCCATGGTCATGCTGCCTCCCACTCTTCTCTCTTGGAATCTCCATCATGTTTCTCTTACAAGAAACGTAATGCGTTTAGAGCCCACCTGGAAAATCCAGGCTGATCTCTATTTTTTACATTTATTTTTTATTTATTTTCAGCATAACAGTATTCATTATTTTTCACCACACCCAGTGCTCCATGCAATCCGTGACCTCTATAATATCCACAACCTGGTACCCCGGCTTTCCACCCCCCCGCCCCTTCAAAACCCTCAGATTGTTTTTCAGAGTCCATAGTCTCTCGTGGGTCACCTCCCCTTCCAATTTACGCCAACTCCCTTATCCTCTCTAACTCACATGCCCTCCATGCTATTTGTTATGCTCCACAAATAAGTGAAACCATATGATAATTGACTCTCTCTGCTTGACTTATTTCACTCAGCATCATCTCTTCTAGTCCTGTCCATGTCACTACAAAAGTTGGGTATTCGTCTTTCTGATAGAGGCATAAAACTTCATAGTATATATGGATCACATCTTCCTTATCCATTCATTCGTTGAAGGTTATCTGGGATCTTTCCACAGTTTGGTAACCATGGCCATTGCTGCTATAAACATTGGGGTACAGATTACCCTTCTTTTCACGACGTCTGTATCTTTGGGGTAAATACCCAGGAGTGCAATTGCAGCGTCATAGGGAAGTTCTATTTTTAATTTCTTGAGGAATCTCCACACTGCTCTCCAAAGACGCTGCACAAACTTCCATTCCCACCAACAGTGGAAGGGAGTTCCCCTTTCTCCACATCCCCTCAAACACATGTTGTTTCATGTCTTGCTAATTTTGGCCATTCTAACTGGTGTAAGGTGATATCTCAATGTGCTTTTAGTTGAATCTCCCTGAGGGCTAGTGATGATGAACATTTTTCATGTGTCTGATAGCCATTTGTATGTCTTCATTGGAGAATTGTCTGTTCATATCTTCTGCCCATTTTTTGATATGCTTGCCTGTTTTGTGTGTGTTGAGTTTGAGGAGTTCATTATAGATCCTGGATATCAACCTTTTTTCTGTACTGTCATTTGCAAATATCTTCTCCCATTCAGAAGGTTGCCTCTTTGTTTTCTTGACTGTTTCCTTTGCTGTGCAGAAGCTTTTGATTTTGATGAAGTCCCAGAAGTTTATTTTCGCTTTTTTTTAAATATTTTTTAAAATTTATTTTTTATTTATTTTCAGCATAACAATATTCATTATTATTTCACCACACCAAGTGCTCCATGCAATCCATGCCCTCTATGATACCCACCACCTGGTACCCCAACCTCCCACCCACCCACCAATTCAAACCCCTCAGACTGTTTTTTAGAGTCCATAGTCTCTCATGGTTCACCTCCCCTTCCAATTTACCTCAATTCCCTTCTCCTCTCTAACTCCCCATATCCTCCATGCTATTTGTTATGCTCCACAAATAAGTGAAACCATTTGATAATTGACTCTCTCTGCTTGACTTATTTCACTCAGCATTATCTATTCCAGTCCCATCCATGTTGCTACAAAATTTTGGTATTCATCCTTTCTGATGGAGGCATAATACGCCATAGTGTATATGGACCACATCATCCTTTTTTTATTAATTTATTTATTTTCAGCATAACAGTATTCATTATTTTTTTACCACACCCAGTGCTCCATGCAATCCATGCCCTCTATAATACCTACCACCTGGTACCCCAAACTCCCACCCCCCCGCCACTTCAAACCCCTCCGATTGTTTTTCAGAGTCCATAGTCTCTCATGATTCACTTCCCCTTCCAATTTACGCCAACTCCCTTCTCCTCTCTAACACCCCTTGTCCTCCATGATATAGATTATGCTCCACAAATAAGTGAGACCATATGATAATTGATTCTCTCTGCTTGACTGATTTCACTCAGCATAATCTCTTCCAGTCCCGTCCATGTTGCTACAAAAGTTGGGTATTCGTCCTTTCTGATGGAGGCATAATACTCCATAGTATATATGAACCACATCTTCCTTATCCATTGTCTGTTGAAGGACATCTTGGTTCTTTCCATAGTTTGGCGACCATGGCCATTGCTGCTATATACATTGGGGTACAGATGGCCCTTCTTTTCACGACATCTGTATCTTTGGGGTAAATACCCAGGAGTGCAATTGCAGGGTCATAGGGAAGTTATATTTTTAATTTCTTGAGGAATCTCCACACTGCTCTCCAAAGACGCTGCACAAACTTGCATTCCCACCAACAGTGGAATGGGGTTCCCCTTTCTCCACATCCCCTCCAACACATGTTGTTTCCCGTCTTGCTAATTTTGGCCATTCTAACTGGTGTAAGGTGATATCTCAATGTGGTTTTAATTTGAATCTCCCTGAGGGCTAGTGATGATGAACATTTTTTCATGTGTCTGATAGCCATGTGTATGTCTTCATTGGAGAAGTGTCTGTTTATATCTTCTGCCCATTTTTTGATATGCTTGCCTGTTTTGTGTGTGTTGAGTTTGAGGAGTTCATTATAGATCCTGGATATCAACCTTTTGTCTGTACTGTCATTTGCAAATATTTTCTCCCATTCCGTGGGTTGCCGTTTTGTTTGTTTGTTTGTTTGTTTGTTTTTTGACTGTTTCCTTTGCTGTGCAGAAGCTTTTGATTTTGGTGAAGTCCCAAAAGTTTATTTTGGCTTTTATTTCCTTTGCCTTTGGAGACATATCTTGAAAGAAGTTGCTGTGGCTGATATCGAAGAGATTACTGCCTATGTTCTCCTCTAGGAGTCTGATGGATTCCTGTCTCACGTTGAGGTCTTTTATCCATTTTAAGTTTATCTTTGTGTATGGTGTAAGAGAATGGTTGAGTTTCATTCTTCTACATATAGCTGTCCAGTTTTTCCAGAACCATTTATTGAAGAGACTGTCTTTTTTCCACTGTATATTTTTTCCTCTTTTGTCGAAGATTAATTGACCATAGAGTTGAGGGTCCATATCTGGGCTCTCTAGTCTGTTTCACTGGTCCATGTGTCTGTTTTTATGCCAGTACTATGCTGTCTTGGTGATCACAGCTTTGTAATAAAGCTTGAACTCAGGTAACGTGATGCCCCCCATTTTATTTTTGTTTTACAACATTTCGTTAGGGATTCTAGGTCTCTTCTGATTCCATACAAATTTTAGGATTATTTGCTCCAGCTCTTTGAAGAATACCGGTGGAATTTTGATTGGAATGGCATTAAAAGTATAGATTTCTCTAGGCAGTATAGACATTTTAACAATGTTTATTCTTCCGATCCAAGAGCATGGAATGGTCTTCCATCTTTTTGTGTCTTCTTCAATTTCTTTCTCATGTTCTCTGTAGTTCCTCAAGTACAGATCCTTTACCTCTTTGGTTAGGTTTATTCCCAGGTATCTTATGGTTCTTGGTGCTATAGTAAATGGAATATATTCTCTAATTTCCCTTTCTGTATTTTCATTGTTAGTGTATAAGAAAGCCACTGATTTCTGCGCATTGACTTTGTATCCTGACACGTTGCTGAATTGCTGTATGAGTTCTAGGACTTTGGGGGTGGAGTATTTTGGGTTTCCCATATAAAGAATCATGTCATCTGCGAATAGAGCTAGTTTGACTTCTTCATTGCCAATTTTGATACCTTTTATTTCTCTTTGTTTTCTGATCGCTGTTGCTAGGACTTCTAATACTATGTTGAACAAGAGTGGTGAAAGTGGGCATCCTTGTCTTGTTCCTGATCTCAATGGGAAGGCTGCAAGCTTTTTCCCATTGAAGATGATATTTGCTGTGGGACTTTCATAGATAGATTTGATGAGGTTCAGGAATGTTCCCTCTATCCCTATACTTTGAAGCATTTTAATCAGGAACGGATGCTGGATTTTGTCAAACGCTTTTTCTGCATCGATTGACAGGACCATGTGATTCTTCTGTCTTCTCATATCAATTTGATGTATCACATTGATTGATTTGCGAATGTTGAACCATCCTTGTAGCCCAGGGATGAATCCCACCTGGTCATGGTGCATAATCTTTTTAATGTGCTGTTGGATCCTGTTTGCCAGGATCTTGCTGAGAATCTTAACATCCATATTCATCAGTGATATTGGTCTGAAATTCTCCTTTTTGGTAGGGTCCTTGCCTGGTTTGGGGATCAGGGTAATGCTGGCTTCATAGAAAGAGTCTGGAAGTTTTCCTTCTGCTTCAATTTTTTGAACCAGCTTCAGGAGAATAGGTGTTATTTTCTCTTTGAAAGTTTGGTAGAATTCCCCAAGGAATCTGTCAGGTCCTGGGCTCTTGTTTTTTGGGAGGTTTTTGATCACTGCTTCAGTGTCTTTACTAGATATTGGTCTATTCAGGTTGTTGATTTCTTCCTGGTTCAATTTTGGGAGTTTATAGCTTTCGAGGAATGCATCCATTTCATCTAGGTTACTAAGTTTATTGGCATATAACTGTTGATAATATCTTCTGATGATTGTTTCTACTTCCTTGGTGTTAGTTGTGAGCTCTCCCTTTTCATTCATAATTTTATGAATTTGGACTTTCGTTTTTTTCTTTTGGATTAGTGTGGCCAATGGTTTATCGATCTTATTGATTCTTTCAAAAAACCAGCTTCTAGTTTCATTGATACGTTCTACTGTATCTCTGGTTTCTACCTCATTTATCTCAGCTCTAATCTTGATGATTTCCCTTCTTATGTGTGGAGTTGGTTTGATTTGTTGTTGATTATCCAGTTCTTTAAGGTGTAGAGACAGCTGGTGTATTCTGGATTTTTCAATTTTTTTGAGGAAGGCTTGGATGGCTATGTATTTCCCCGTTAGGACCGCTTTTGCTGTATCCCATAGGTTTTGGACAGAAGTTTCTTCATTCTCATTGGTTTCCATGAAAGAATGGAAAGAATTCTGAAAGAATTATTTCAGTATTCTTTGATCTCCTGGTTGATCCAAGCATTCTTAAGCAAGGTGGCCTTTAGCTTCCAGGTGTTTGAGTCCCTTCTGAATTTTCTTTGTGATTGAGCTCCAGTTTCAAGGCATTGTGATCTGAGAATATGCAGGGAATCATCTCAGTCTTTTGGTATCAGTTGAGTCCTGATTTGTGACCCAGTATGTGGTCTATTCTGGAGAAGGTTCCATGTGCACTTGAGAAGAATGAGTATTCTGTTGTTTTACGGTGGAATGTTTTGTATATATCTATGAGGTCCATGTGGTCCAATGTGTAATTCAATGCTCTTGTTTCTTTATTGATTTTCTGCTTCGAGGATCTGTCTATTTCTGAGAGGGGCGTGTTAAGATTTCCTACTATTAGTGTATTCATATCAATATGACTCTTTATCTTGATTAACAGTTTTCTTATGTAATTGGCTGCTCCCATATTGGGGCACAGATATTTACAATTGTTAGATCATCCTGGTGGATAGTCCCTTTAAGAATGATGTAGTGTCCTTCTGTATCTCTGGCTATAGTCTTTAGTTTAAAATCTAATTTATCTGATATGAGAATTTCTACCCCAGCCTTCTTTTGAGGCCCATTGGCATGAAAGATGCTTCTCCATCCCTTCACTTTCAGTCTGAGTGTATCTTTATGTTCATATGGGTCTCTTTTAGACAACATATGGATGGGTCCTGTCGTTTAATCCAATTTGCAACCCTGTGCCGTTTAATGGGCACATTTAGGCCATTCACATTGAGGGTGATTATTGATAGATACGTTTTTACTGACATTGTGTTACCTTTGAAGTCTTTCTGTAGATTGTCTCTATATTTCTGTTCAATGCTATTCTTAGGATTTTTCCTCTTTTATAGAATCCCCCTTAATATTTCCTGCAATGTCAGCTTGGTGGCTGCGTAATCTTTTAAGCCTTGCCGATCTTGGAAACTCTTTATCTCTCCATCCATTTTGAATATCAGTCTTGCTGGTTAAAGTATTCTTGGCTGCATGTTCTTCTCATTTAATGCCCTGAATATATCTTGCCAGCCCTTTCTGGCTCGCCAGGTCTCTGTGGACAGGTCTGACGTTATTCTGATGAGCTTTCCTCTGTATGGAAGGAGCCTCTTTGTCCTAGCAGCTTTCAAGAAATTATACCTACAATTATGATTCCTCAATTTGACTATCAGGTGCCTTGATGTTTTTTTTGGACTGTATAATCTTGGGTGGAGACCTTTTGTGCTCTAGTACATGAACGCTGGTTCCATTCACAAAATTGGGAAAATTTTCATGAAAAACTTGTTCCACTATATCTTCTAGACTTCTTTCTTTCTCCTCCCCTTCAGGGATTCCAATAATTCTGACATTGGAACATTTCATGGCATCATTTATTTCCCTGATTCTGTTTTTGTGGTTTCAAAGCTGTTTGTTCCAGGCTTCCTCTTGATCCTTTCTCTCTATCTGTTTGTCCTCCAGATCACTAATTCTATCTTCTGTCTCAGTTACCCTAGCTTTGAGAGAATTTAGATTAGATTAGAACTCATTGAGAACATTGTGAACCTCATCCCTGGTAGCTTTTAACTCCACCCTACCATTGTGAATATCATCTCTGGTTACTTTCATTAAGCCCTTATCAATTCTGTTTGGTCATACATGGCTTTCTCCAACCTAGCTATTGCCTGGATAATTGTTAGCCTGAATTCTATTTCTGAAATATTGTCTATGCTGATAGCCATTAGCTCTGTTGCATAAGGTCCATTCTCTGTATTTTTCTTCTGTTGGGCATTTCTCCTCCTAGTCATTTTGGTGAGAGATGACTGAACAGATGTAGCTGGATGTATCGACCATGGTGCAGTCAAGGTGCACCCTGGAACTATTCTGAGCAATCAGGATTCCCCACCCATTCAAGTGACAAAAGAAAAGAAAAAGAAAAAAAAGAGAGAGAGAAAGAGAGACAGGAAAGAAAGTGAAGATGAAAGAGAAAGTTCAGCCCAAATGGGCCCCAAGGTAAGGTTTATGAAGTATACAAACAAAAACAGACAAACACAAAGACTGATAAATTATATGACAAGATATATATATATATATATATATATATATATATATATATATGCAAATAAAGGAAGAACCTCGTCAAAAAGAACCCCAAGTGTAAGGTTTTTATACTATCAGGACAAACACAAAAACACAGAAACAATGGTGGAAGAAAAAGATGGGGGAGTGGTAATAAATTCTCAGTGTGGACAAGGAAGGTTGTTTTGATTCTTCCTGGATGTATCTTGATATCTTTTTAAAGGACTCAACTTTCCTAAGATAAAGGGGTATTAAAAATTGGTTTACCTAAAGGGTTAGTATTGATTGGGGAAAGGGGATTACTTTGAAGTTTAACTCTATATGAATATTAGAAAATAAAAATAAAAAGGAATAAACTAGACTAAACTAAACTAAACTAAAATTAAAAAAAAAATTAAAAAAAAAAAGAAATCCAAAAGAAAAACACAGGTATATATATCAAAAAGTTTAGATTAGAAGGTTATTATGAAATTTGATGTACTGGACATCTCACTGTGATGGCAAATAGGTTAAAAAATTATCTATATATAAAAAAAAGAACCAGAATAGTCAGAACGAGTTAAAAATAACAGTTGTCCTATGAAGTAGTTGTGGTTGTTCTCTTGTAGTCTTTTTTTTTTTTTTTTTCCTTTCTTGGTTGGTTTTCTGGGTGAGGGCCCTGCCGCGTGGGCTGTCAGTCAATGATGTTCCCTGAGTGAAGTCCCCCCACCCCCATCAAGGGGGTGGGCTCTGAGGAACCTGTTTTTTTTCAGGCTTTTGTTCTCTGGCGGTTTTTATGTTTGTTCACTTTTTTTTTCTCTCTCTCACCTTGACCGCTTTTTATGGTTTTCATAGTTTTATTTTTATTTTTTTTAAGATTTTATTTATTTGTCAGAGAGAGAGTGCGCAAGCACAGGCAGAGAGAGTGGCAGGCAGAGTCAGAGGGAGAAGCAGGCTCCCCGAGGAGCAAGGAGCCCAATGCGGGACTCGATCCCAGGAGGCCAGGATCATGACCTGAGCCGAAGGCAGCTGCTTAACCAACTGAGCCACCCAGGCATCCCGGTTTTCATAGTTTTAGAGGAAAACAAACTTCACCCTGACCTCCCTCTCAGAGAGAAGTCTCAGTCTGGCTGCAGTACCCAATTAAGTTCCCCCTTGGCCACTGGCAGAGCAGGTTCCAAGTCGCAGTCCCTGGGGATGCAGGATCTTTTGCTTGTACCCAAAACCATGGCAGCGGCAGCTGTCTGGGAAGCTCCAGACTGCCAGAGAGGTTCCAAGCCGTGATCGCACACTGAGATTTTCCCGCTGGCCGGGGCTGGGAGTGCCTGGTCTTTCTGGGTCTGTGAGCACCTGGCTTGCGTGCACCTCTTTCAGGGGAGGCTGTGGGTTGCACATGCGTTTCAGGCTCTAAGAACGAGGTGCAGTTGACGTCCCCAAACAAACAGGATCTGAGTGTTTTACCTCCTTTACCTCCATGCCAGGATTTCAAACCAAAGTCTCAGAGGAAGACACAGTAAACATAACATGTTCACATGGTTTTCTAAGGAGAATTGGGGGATAAACAAGGTGAAGTGGGAAAAGGCCTGACCCCACACTCTGTTCAGTAAACCTCATGGTTTTCAGGCAATGCAGAGATGGCTTTGTCAACAGTTCACAATGACACCAGGGCTCGCATGCCATCCCCAAGGCCAGGGGGGGACACGGGGCATCTGCTGACTCTGTCCTCGGGCTTCTCAGGGGTCCTGGGCGCAGCTTCCAAGGTCTGCCTAGCATGCCCTGGGCCCTGCACAGAGTTCTCATGATGTCCTGTTTTTCACCTGCTTTGTCCCCACAGCTGCTTCCTGGCATTGGAGGAACTCGGCTTGAAAGTAAGAGGAGTATTTTCTGTGTAATCCCAGCTTCTCGTGAGCTCCTCCACTCCACTCACTCCTCTGCACTTTCTTGTTCTCTGTCGTTTTCATCTTATCTGAAAGATGAAATGCATTTACGTTCTGTTGAAGGAGCCTCGAGGAGTCCAGAAGCCCTTTTGTGTGAAGGAGAAAGACAAACTAAGTAAACGCGGACTTGGAAAACTTGAAAGTTCCTCAAGGGAAGGAAGCTGTGAGCCACAGCAAGGAAGCCTGACTTCTCAGTTCGTCAGTCGTTGCTCATGGTTTTCTCCATTTTTCATGAAGCAAACAACCCAGCCATTGAAATCTCACAAAGAAGGTTGTGCTCCACTGAAAACCCACCGGTGCGCGTGCATTTCAAGCGAAGCCTCTGGAATTCCATCTTCAAGCAAATCCCCCCCGCCCCCATTAATCCTCGTCATTAAATAAGTTCAACATTGGTGCCCTCCTGCACACCCGAGGACTGGCTGCCTGCTCCTGTGTCACAGGGAGTGGTCACTTGGGAGTCTTTGAAATGTCATGGGATGGCAAAGCCCTCAAAAGAGTTCGAGTAAGTAGGCTTCAGGCCTTGTTTATGGATTTAAATTTTCTCTTTGTTTTTATGAGATCATACTGCATTCTGGAAAGGATCTGGGGCCGGCTTCCCTGGGGCACGTGAGCTTTCAGACGTAGGTCCGGGCTCTGTGTCCCCCCAGGGACAACAGTACACACAGTCCCTGGGAGGAAAATCACAGCCCACACTCCCAGGAGACCTGAGCTGTGACCCAGGGGACCAGCATGCTCATCCAGGTGTCTGCCTGGGCTCAGCCCCACTGCAGGGGTGAGACACAGGACATCCCAGCCCACCTGTGCACACCCACAGTGTTACTGAACTGTGACCTTGGGATGTCACCTTGCTTCCCCGGCCTCAGGCTCCCTGTCTGTCACATGGAAGGTTTTGCTAGCTTAGGCTACAGCCCTGAAATTCTGTTTGATCACACTGTGCAGGTTCCACACCAAGAAAACATGGCAGGAGAGAAAATGGTGTAAGTCTCCTTGCAACAGAGACTGGACTTGTGGATGAGGCTGGAGCCTTCCGAAGGGAGGGGTGTGCAGGAGAGCCACCGCTGTCTGCAAGGTCTCCAGGTCTAGAGCGATCAAAATAGAGAGGAAGTTTAGCCGCGTGTGTGCTAAGGGCTGCTATGCACACATTGTCTTGTCTGAACCTGACGATAGTGTCCCAGGAAGTTGCCCCACCACGGTGCTCCGGACCTCGGAGTTGCTACCGCGCTCTCCAGAGGCCCTGCTGCAAGCCAGCAGCTACGGGAGCCCCCAGTCATCCTCGGAGGCAGAAACAGCCCCCAAAACTAGAGCAGGCAGGGAGCCCGTGGCCATCCGTGAGCTTCCCGCATTTTCACATCCAGCCCAGCAATGCTCTGGTTCCATCAGCCATGTTCAATGCCTGATTTCATGCTTCTGAGTCGAGAGGGACCCTGAGCTCAGTAGAGACGAGGATCAGACCGAGTGATGCCTGCGGGAAGACACAGGACGGCTGGGAGCCCTCACAGCTTTGGCGTCTGCACCCCCCCACCCCACCCCCCCACGGGAAAGGCAGCTTCCTGGGTTCCAGGGCTCACGCCACAGAGCCTGGTGCCCAGCACAAGTCTGCAGAGTCTCGCAGATGTGCGATTGCCAGCACCCCTCCCTTCTGGTTTCCCCTGCAAAGGTTCTCGTCTCCACCGAATGCCGGGTTTTCCTCGGTTGCCAGCATGTTCTTCATGAGGCTGAGCAGACAGATGCTCTCCTGTTAGGGAGCTGGTTCCATGCACCTGCCAGTCTTAGATGACCTCAGTGTCAGACCTGCAGTGACTAACGCTGTCAGCAGTAACCCTGTTTGGGGCATAACTGGCATCCCGGAAGCCCACCGATTCGATGGAAGGAGGTGACGTCCCCATCATCAAATGCACCTGTAGGGGCCTCACTCTCCAACACCCTGCAAATGGTTTGGTGGGAAAATCGTACTGCCTTTTTGTGAAAATAAACAACTTTATTTTAAAAGGAGACTGATAGCTGATATCTCCATTTTTCTCTAAGACTAGTGTAAAAGATGTACTTTAATAAACAAGGTCAACATTTGCAGTAAAATGCAGAACTATAAAATCCTGAGAGGGGTTTGTAACTGGAAGTCTCCTTCCGTGCACCAACAGCAATGCAGGCAGAGCCTTTCTTCATCACATTCCCTGGCCAGTCATGGCTGTGAGTCCAGCGGCATCCCAAGTACAGGGCTCTGTCTCTCACCATACTTCCTGCAGTCTGCACCCCACACCCCTCGGCCTCGAGATTCTTGTCTGTTTCCACCGTTTCCACCATTCTCAGAGCCTCCCTGTCCAGGCTCCCACACCAGCCGGACTCAGCACCAGAAACACAGGGAGTCCCGGGAGGATACACGCGGTCTGGCTCCCAGTTTCCCACTGGGGAATCGGACGGCCCCAACCATGCTGCTGACACAGCACAGATGTGCCCATGTCTGCATGACTCAGCCCCAGAATCTGTCTCCAGGTGCCACACGGCCGGCTAGCCAGCATGTGTCTCCTGTTCCGGAGGCCGGGGTTGGCAGGTGTGGTTTCTCCAGAAACCTCTCTCCTTGGCTTACAGACGGCTATCTGCATGTGTACCGGCGCTCCCCGGTGTCTGTGTCCAGATTTCCCCTTGTAAGGACACCAGTCAGATGCGACCAGGCTGATGACTTCATCTGACCTTAATCACCTCTTTAAAGGCCCATCTCTGAATTTGGTCAGAGTCTGAGGTGCTGGGGACTTCAGTGAATGCATTTAGAGGGACACAATTCAGCCTAAAACAGTGTCACCAAAATAAGTCCCTGTGTGAGGACTAGACAAGAATCCATCTCCAGCCCGTGCCATTCAGGACCACGGCACAGAACCGCTCCTTTTCTCCCCCTGGGGCCCCTGGGGCCCCTCCCCACAGCCAGGTCCCTCTGTCCCTCGGGATTCAGCTTGAGCCTCCTCCAGAAGCCTGCACTGACCACCCACCTAGAGCAGACGCAGCCTGGAATTCTGCGTGTCCACTCTGGTCCCTCCCTGGCATCATACCCTATCACAGTTTTAATTAATGGTCAGTCACGTGTTGCCTTTTCTTCCCTCTTTAATGCTCCACCACCGGACTCTAAGTCCCATGATAACAGGGACCCTCCATGTCCTGTCCATCAGTGGAACCCTCCGGTCACCCAGTTCTGGGTGACAAGTGTCAACCATGGGAGAACCGTGGTCACAGGTCCCACCCCACACTGGGATCAGGGAGGCAGGTGTTGGAGACACAGCGGCTGAGGGCTGTTCGCCCTGGAAGTGAGGAGTGGTAGGAACACGTGTCCCGATGCTGACAGGCCCCTTGCCCTGGGGCCAGCCAGCCTAACAGTGGGAAACCGTGCGGCCTTCCGGCTCTGACAGAGTTGGGGCAGGGGACAAGACACAGAGTAACCCTCCCAGACCACGTCCACAGCATCCCCCAATGAAGACTTTACCTTAGGGAGACAGGGACGTCTCCTCCCTCCCGGGGAGGGGAAATAAGAGAAGCAAAAAGGAAAGTCCACAGGGGATGGGAATTAGATCGGGGACACTGTGGCCGGGGGGGAGGGTGAAGTCTTCTCCTGCAGGAGGGACAGAAACTCCTTTGAAGGCCACACCCCCAGCACACACCTGCCAGAGGGTCAAGGCTGGTCAGAAGATCTCGCACCGTGCCCCTCAGCGCAGGGCTAGGGGATCCAGCCGGAAGACAGACCGTGCCGAGCAGAACAAAGAGGCCCCAGAGCTGGGGGCAGCAGGAAAGAGCTGAGCTCTGGTGTACACGGCACAGAAACTCTGCTGGTCAGCACGAACCTTGCCACCCACAGCCCATGCGCCCAGCTCCTGGAGCCAGATTCATCGTGGCTGACTGCCGCATGTACAAGGCAGGTGGACGGCAAGAGAAGCCATGGTCACGAGGACCACAGCCGGAGACAGCCCTGCTGGAGCTGCCCCCATGGAATATAGTGCAGCTGTGACAAATATGTTAGGGTCTCTGATGGGAAAAACAGACAAAATGCACTACCAAGTGGGTGGTCACAGGCAGACAGATGGGCACTGTATACATACGGAAGAAGAAAGAAGTACCAGGATGGAAAACCTGTAACATGACTGAAGAAAAGTGCCTTCCTGGGCTCTGTAGTTGACCTGACACATCCGGGGAAAGAATCAGTCAAAAGAAACTTTCGAGCTGGAAATGGAAAGAGCAAAAGAAGAAGGAGGACAGAAGCCCAGACACCCAGCAGCAAGGTGGGGCGTACATGCAGTCAGAGCCGAAGAAGAGCATGGGGAAAATAAAAATCTGAAGTAAGAATGGCCGGGAACTGTCCCGAATTGGTGACAGACACCGAACCAGCAAACCAGACCGAGGAGGGTCACTGCATCCCAAAGCATGGGCCCCCCTCAGTGTGATGGACCCACCACGTGCCAGTGACTCTCTCATGCATCTAGAAAGCTGAGCTTGTGTGCAGGTGCCTAATTTGTGGTGTCCAGGGAAGGTGAACGTGGCTGGCCTGATGCTCTCAGCTCCAAGCCCTGAGGACAAAGACACAGGAAAGAGTCAGAATCTGCCCGTTACTGTTTTCATGACTTCGCTTTATTTGTAACAATCACTCACTCATTTAAACCTCAGAACAACACACTCCTTGCGGACGACGTTTTAACGTCCACGTCAAGCTGAGGCCCGGAGACGGAACATTGGATGCCCAAGGTCATGAAATGAGTGAGTGAGGGAGGGGCTGGATCCACATGGGCTGATGCTGGTGAGTCTGAGGCTGCAAGAAACGAAAGTTGTCCAGGCAGCACCTCTTATTTTGTGCAGGAAAGGTAAAAGAACATTCCAAGACACTGAAATAACCTGAAACCTGAGGGGAAACATTAATAAAGTTAATTATGATTATTAGGAGTTCTGCTTACTGGTAAAATAAAGAAAATGAACGTATTCCTGGTGATCCTGATGAGAAACACACTCCAGTGTCTTCAGGGCAGGGTCAGCGTGAGGGCCTTCCCACTCTGGGTGGCGCCGTCATCTCCACAGCAAAGCACATGCCCGACAGAGACACGGGGCTTGAAGTATTCCTGAGACCAAGGTCATTTCAAGGAACGTCACCCGAAACAGGTTCAGTTCTTTCAACAGAAACTTCACCTTTATATACTCATCATTCCAGTTCAAAGAACAATTCAACAATTCAAAGGACCAGGAATGTTTGAGCGGGTTCGGGTTCGTAGTGGAAGCCTCGTGCCTAACACAGACGCAGCTCACAGGGGCGTGGCCTTCCCAGGCTTGCCGGGACAGTGCGGCCAGGAAGGAAGTGACTGTGTTCACGCCTCCTCAGCCACTGTACCTGACGGACCGACTCCTCAGTAGCAAATGCAAATGGCAAAGGTTTAGGTGACATAAACCATTCTGAAATATCGAGTCCCAATGCCACTTTCCTCTCCTGGAGTTTCATTCTTTCCTTATTTATAACTCAGAAGTGGAGTCAATGCCTTTGTAGAAATTCAGCTCACAGTATCTTTATTAATTGTAGATTTTAATATTGTTTTAATGTCTTGTGTTTCAACTTATTATGAAAATGTCTCTACTTTAAAAGAACATTTCTCTCTGTGGATGAACTTGGTGTTCTACAACTGATTAGAAAATGAAAGGCTCAGGAGCCGTCCTGCCTTTGTCTGCCTTGTCCTACGGGAAACACACAACGAAGGTTTTCCTGTCATTTTAGAAGCTGCCATTGCGCTGTCATTTTAGACGAGAGCCGCTGTGGGGTCCATTTCTCTACATTTTCTGAAATGCAAGTGCAGCTGTGGCGGCGCTGCTCTCAGGTGTGCAGCATCATGTCTCGCTGGTTCCGCATGTCACCCAGAGCTCGTCGCGGCACGTGTACTCTTCACCCCCATCGCCCGATTCCCCAACCCCCGCCCCTCCCTCCTGGTGACCGGCAGTTTGATCTCTGTAGTTAAGAGTCTGTTTTTTGGGTTGTCTCCTCTTTTTTTGTTCACTTGTTTTGCTTCTTAAATTCCATATATGAGTGAAATCATGCACTCTTTGTCTTTCTCTGACTGACTCATTTCCAGACACTCTAGTTCCATCCACATTGCAAATAGCAAGATTCCCTTCTTTTTTTATGGCTGAGCAATATCGCATCGTGGCCTTATGCCCACATCTTCTCATCCATTCACCTGTGCATGCACACCTGGGCTGCTTCCGTACCTGGGCTACTGTAAATAATGCTGCAGTAAGCATAGGGTGAACGTATCTTTTGGGATTAGGGTTTTCATTTCTTCAGGGAAATATCAGTATTGGAATTACTGGATCACGTGGTAACTCTAGTTTTATTTTTTGAGGACTGTCCAGCCTCTTTCCACATGGCCACAGCAGTCTGCATCTCCAGAAACAGTGCGCCAGGGCACAAGGGCTCCTTTCCCCTACCTCCTTGCCATCCTTGCTGTTTGCTGTATTTTGGTTCTGGACAGGCATGAGGTGGCATCTCATGTGGCTTTGGTGTGCATCTCCCTGATGAGGCCCGAGGCATCTGTGTCTGTTGGCCGTCTGTGTGTCTTCTTTGGGAAAGTGTCTATGCAGGCCTTCTGCTCATTTTTAATTGAATTATTTTCCTTTTTGGTATTGAGTTGCATAAGTTCTTTATCTATTTTGGACATTAACCCCTTATTGGATATGTCATTTACAAATACCATTAATGAAAGAAAGCGAAGATGACACAAACGAATACAAAGGTACCCCATGCTCATGGATGGTGAAAACCAAATTGTTAAAATGTTGAGACGTTGAAGTCATCAGCAGATTCACTGTGGTCTATATCACAATACCAGATTTCAAGATACACTACAAAGCTATGGTAATCTAGACAGTTCAGTACTGGCCCTCAAACAGACACATACAACAGTGGAGCAGAATAGAAACCCGAGAAGTAAACCCAACTTATATTGTCAACTAAACTACAACAAAGCAGGAAAGTATATGCAGTTGGAAAGAGATGGTCTCTTCAACAAATAATGCTGGGAAACTTGACAGCCACATCCAAAAGAATGAAACTGGGCTGTTTCCTTACATCACACACAAAAAGAAACTAACGGAAGACCTAAGTGTGAGACCTGAAGCCACAGAACTTCTAAAACAGTCTAGAAGAGAGCCCAGGCAGTGACATCTCTGACACTGGCTGTGGAAACACTTTCAAATCGGTCTCGTGAGGCGAGGAAACAGAAACAAAATTTAACTGTAGGGACTTCAGTGAAAGAGAAACTTCTCCACAGGGAAGGAAATAATCCATAAAAAAAAAAAAACTCAGGAAACTACTGAATGGGGGATTACGATGTGTTCCTGGGAGTCTAGGAGGTTAATAACAAACAAATGTGCATATGTATCTTCTGCTGAAAACACTTTATAACATGACATTTACCTCATCGTGAGCTTGGAGTCCCATCAGCTTGAGTTACTGCCCTTAGAGCATTACCTTTCCCCCAACACGGAGGCTCCACCCAGAGTGGTGCCCAGACAAGATGCCTGGCACGGGTGGTGAAAAGGCGGCTCTGCACCATGCACCTGCTCTGCTGGGAGCTGCTCTGTGGGACCGGCCCTTCTCGGACTCTGCCGGCAGCATGCTGCCCGCCTCAGTGAGGAGCACCAAGACATGCTCCCGCCCCAGCCTTACTCTCAGGAAGCCCTTGTGTCTCCTAATGTCCATGGCATGAGAGCATCTCCATCACCTTACACTTGGAAGCGTGTGGACGCCCCTGCAGGAGATGAGCGCCCATCCCCAGAGGCCCTATTTCAGTGAGGCAGAAGCCAGTCTTAGGAGCCGTCCTAGAAACCGTCCCGATTCACCAAAGCAGCCGCTTCCAGATGGCTGGAGAAGGCAGAGCTTTCATGAATGCCGGAATTCCTAGTCCACGAAAGGCAGCATGATGTTCTAGGATGTGAGCACGGGAATTGACCAGGCTGGTCTGAGAACTACTTCCTTCAACTACAGGCTGTGTGACCTTAGCATCAGTACTAGAATTTTCTGAGTTTTGATTTTTTTAAATTGAAAACAGATGTAAAGTCCACGTAAAACGTTTAGCACTAAACAGTATCCGAGAGTTGGCCAAATGCTGCATCTACGTTGAGCTCCTGAGAATGGCACTTTGCATCAGCAAACACACAAAATGATGTTTTCTCAAGGTTTAAACTGTGCCCACTTACAGAGAAAGACACTGATTTCTTTCCATGCTCCATTAATGCCTCATTTTCATTTGCAAGGCCTCCAACACTGCACATGCACTAGTGTGAGGGAGGTGGTTGTACATCTCTGTGGACTGAATAGTGAGTCGAAGCCCGGATCCATTCTTATCACACATCCAATACTGAAATTGCGTTTCTCTACCAAATCAAAGCAGCATTTCCAAAAGTACTTCTAAGTGATAATGTCTTTATCACCCTTTTTTATTTCCTTTTTTTTTTTTTTTGGCCTTGCTTAGTTAGTTACCCTCATGTTCCCTTTATTTTTAACTTTCTGGCCCTATTACATATGTCAAGGAATCTTACCGTGTATTGTCTAACCTGTGGGGGGTTTTGCTCTCGAAATGCCTGGATTCAATCCCACCTCTTGAAGTTGGTTGAATTGCTTTGGGCAAAGTACCTGCCTTTCTGTGTGTGTCCCACATCGTGATCAACCTACAAAACACTCGGAAATCACTCACAAATGTCAGCTACAATCATGGGCATAAACGGAAACCAGAAATAAATGGTCCTTTCACATTTCCTTCATCACCGTGAAGTGAGCCCAGAGAGGGAAGGTCGGGGAGGTCGGGGAGAATAGGTTTCTTTGCCGCTGTGAGGAAACTCAAATTGCACTTGTCTTAACAACACAGGATGAAACGCCGCGATCAGGATTTAAATTTGTGGAAACAAAATCACATGGCCTGATTTTCAGGGAGCTGCAACCCATTATTTGACAAATTCTGAGATTCTTACCGTGGAGATGGAACAAATTCTAGCCGATGACTCTCTTGGGCTATGGTTAATGTTAAGTGAAAGGTGAGGTTCCAGAGGAGAGGTAAAGTGCAGGGTCACGGCTCCGTGAAATGACACCATGCCGGAGCGCGTGAACCAGGCTGGAGTCGCAGGCATGACGCGGGAGAGGACAGGTGGCAGGCAGGAGGGCGCCATGGGGAGTGAGGCCGGCACCGATGCCCAACGTCGAAGCCCTTTGGACTCCGCTGATGGTGACAAGCTTCATCAAAACCAACGTTTCCGGTGCCTGGGTGGCTCAGTGGGTTAAGCCTCTGCCTTCGGCTCAGGTCATGATCTCAGGGTCCTGGGATGGAGTCCCGTATCGGGCTCTCTGCTCAGCGGGGAGCCTGCTTCCTTCTCTCTCTCTCTCTGCCTGCCTCTCTGCCTACTTGTGATCTCTCTCTGTCAAATAAATAAATAAAATCTTTAAAAAAAACAACGTTTCAAAGAAAAACTCTAACTCAAAGGAGGTTTGCAGCAAACACCGTATGAGCGGCTCCTCATAACACAGTACAAAGCGAGTTTAACCTAAAATAGGCCACACCCATAAACTTGCCCTCGGGGCTGAGATCCCAGAAGCTATGTGCTGTCCATCAGGGTGAACCACTCAGCCTCTCTGGAAGGAGACCCAACGTGTGCAGCGACGGATGGACCTGGGGGATGTCGCATCCCTGAAATAGGCCAGACCTTTCCTTCAGGACTCCTCTGACGTGAGGCCTGACATCCTTAGAGCCCCAGAGGCAAGCAGCACACGCTGGGCACCCGGAGCTGGGGCCGGGGACACGTGGGTCCATGGACGGCCATGAGCGTCCATTCTGCCAGGGGAATGGGGTCTCAAGGCGGGCTGCTCCTTATGCCTCCAGCTCATAAATCCGCTGTGTGCTCACGGACATGTCAGGAGGGTAGAAGTCCTGTTGCGTGTTCTTACCACAACAAAACAACGTTACCAGGGCTGTCCTTCATATAGTTTTCAGCTGTTTGGAAAGATAACAATTAGAGCTTTTAATTACAAGATGTAATGTGATTTCTTGATTCTACATGGACTTTACTCATTTTGTATAAGACTGAAATTTTTTAAAAAAGCTGTTGTATTCATATAAACAATGGAAATTAGAATATTTATGGGAAAAAGTCCCCCTTGTGCTAGAATAAAACACTAATTTATCTCATGGTGACATGGCCATTCACAATGTTTACGGAGAAGAGTTTAAAGTTATCAAAAGACAAAGAAACCTGAATAAATGGGGATCTATAACACAGGCTTAGATGAGAAGTCGGAATGCAGTCTACACCAATGACCTCTCAGGTGATCTGATGATACAGTGCATTTTCCACCAAAACTCCAATGAGATGCTGGAAGAGGTGGGCAACTGGGTGGCTCAGTGGGTGAAGCCTCTGCTTTTGGCTCGGGTCATGATCTCAGAGTCCTGGGATCAAGCCCTACATCAGGCTCTCTGCTCAGCAGGAAGCCTGCTTTCCTCTCTCTCTCTCTCTCTCTGCCTGCCTCTGCCTACTTGTGATCTCTGTCTGTCAAATAAATAAATAAAATCCTAAAAAAATAGTAAACCTCCTCAATAAATGGTGCTGGGAAAACTGGACAGCTATATGTAGAAGAAACTCGACCATTCTCTTACACCATACACAAAAATAAACTCAAAATGGATAAAAGACCTCAATGTGAGACAGGAATCCATCAGAATCCTAGAGGAGAACATAGGCAGTAATCTCTTCGATATCAGCCACAGCAACTTCTTTCAAGATATGTCTCCAAAGGCAAAGGAAACAAAAGCGAAAATAAACTTTTAGGACTTCATCAAAATCAAAAGCTTCTGCACAGCAAAGGAAACAGTCAAAAAAACAAAGAGGCAACCCACGGAATGAGAGAAGATATTTTCAAATGACAATACAGACAAAAGGTTGATATCCAGGATCTATAATGAACTCCTCAAACTCAACACACACGAAACAGGCAAACATATTAAAAAATGGGCAGAAGATATGAACAGAGACTTCTCCATTGAAGACATACAAATGGCTATCAGACACATGAAAAAATGTTCATCATCACTAGCCCTCAGGGAGATTCAAATTAAAACCACATTGAGATATTACATTACACCAGTTAGAATGGCCAAAATTAGCAAGACAGGAAACAACATGTGTTGGAGGGGATGTGGAGAAAGGGGAACCCTCTTACACTGTTGCTGGGGATGCAAGTTGGTGCAGCCACTTTGGAGAACAGTGTGGAGATTCCTCAAGAAATTAAAAATAGAACTTCTTTATGACCCTGCAATTGCACTACTGGGTATTTACCCCAAAGATACAGATGTCGTGAAAAGAAGGGCCATCTGTACCCCAGTGTTTATAGCAGCAATGGCCATGGTCGCCAAACTGTGGAAAGAACCAAGATGCCCTTCAACAGATGAATGGATAAGGAAGATGTGGTCCATATACACTATGGAGTATTATGCCTCCATCAGAAAGGATGAATACCCAACTTTTGTAGCAACATGGATGGGACCGGAAGAGATTCTGCTGAGTGAAATAAGTCAAGCAGAGAGAGTCAATTATCATATGGTTTCACTTATTTGTGGAGCATAGCAAATGTCATGGAGGACAAGGGGTGTTAGAGAGGAGAAGGGAGTTGGGGTAAATTGGAAGAGGAGGTGAATCATGAAAGACTATGGACTTTGAAAAACAATCTGAGGGGTTTGAAGTGTCGGGGGTGTGAGAGGTTGGGGTACCAGGTGGTGGGTATTATAGAGGGCACGGATTGCATGGAGCACTGGGTGTGGTGAAAAAATAATGAATACTGTTTTTCTGAAAATAAATAAATCAATTAAACAAAAAAAAAGTAAACCCCTAAACCCCCACATGCACACACATGTGTACACGCATGCACAAATGCACACACAGGCACAAACACATGCACGCTCACACCTGCACACCCATGCATACACACACCTCTGCACACATGCACACTTGTGCACACACAGGGCACAGACATGCACCCTCACGCATGCACAGCCATGTGTACACATCTGCACACACATGCACACATGTGCACACACAGGGCACACATGTGCATGCTCACATACACATGGACACACTCACACATGCATATACATGTCTGTGTGTACATATACCTGCACACAGACATGCACACTCAGGCTTTTGCAGGCAGGGCACTGCTGTATGTTCACTTAAAACTTAGGAAAGAAATTGTCCGCGTCACTCAATTTCCCTCTACACACCTCGGGGGGTGGGGGTAAACAATAAAATGTTACTGTCCTTAATTCCTGATAAACACACCCAGATGGGGTATTACATCTGGGCAAACACGGGACTTTATCTTAGAACCACCTGTGTTTAGAATAAAAGACATGACCAATGGAAATCTTAAACTCTGCTCATTTACAGGGGTACCTGGGTAACTCAGTGGACTGAGTCTCTCGCTCTTGGTTTTGGCCCAGGGTCCTGGGATCGAGCCCCACGTCAGGCTGCCTGCTCAGTGGGGAGACTGCTTCTTCCTATCTTTCTGCTCCCTCCTTCTGCTCATGCTCTCTTTCTGTCTCTTAACTAAATGAGTCTTTTTTTTTAAATGCACTAGTTTATATATTCTTGTAAATGGAAACACCAGATAGTTCATTTATTTTTTCCACTTAATATATTTGTCTAAAAATATCTTTTCCAAGAAGAAACTAAAGCTTCAGGTCTTTTTTTCCCTAATTTGAAAAGTAGCAGACACTGACTTATTAAAGCTCCATGAAGAAACTGGGCTCAGCTTCACCTTCAGATGTAAAGTCTAGAAGGTGGGCAGGATATATGCAAATGTGTCCTCATGTCCTTAGATCATCAGGGCAGCAGAGAGGCTGGCCCCTGACTAGGAGAAGGGACAGGATGTCACTATGGCCACCGTGGTGGTGTGCAGTACCAGATCCTCAGGTGGCTTGTCATGCAGCATCCCTGAGTGTCTGGGGACAGCAGGCTCCCTGATCATTGGCAGATGACCAGGCCGGCCTCCATCCCCAAGGGTCCCTGAGGATGCTTTCTTGGTCTTAGCTGTGCTTTGTGTGTTGTCCTGTGAAGATGACGTCAGCTTCACGCTTTTGCCCACAGAAGATATGTGGTACTTTTGCTAAGACGTCTTTAAGGATTTTTCTTTGCTTTTCAAGGTGAGTCGTTTATTAGGCTGTGCCCCAAGTGAAACACTGAAGCCGACTTCCGTGTTCCTGGTGGGCCCCATCATGTGGTCGGGGCTCTTCCCTCCTGGGAAAGTTCTCCATTCCATGTCTTGCTCGATGAGCCCTCGGTTTGTCTGGGTCCCTGGGACCTGGCATGGGGGGTCCCTGGTCACCGGCCCCACATTGTACTCTGACCCTCTCCACTTGACTAATTTTCAGCTCAGGGTTTGGGGTTGTTTTCTTGTCTTTCCCCAACACTTCTGTTTTTCACTTAATTCGAATTCACTTATTCCTGGTTTTGTCCATTTCTAGTTTTGAGTAAGAGCCATTTCTTGTTACGACCAAAGTGCAGTGAGGACAGTTCACTGACGGTGCAGGACTGTGCTTTCGCTTCCTCTTCACGTGATGTTTGGTGGGGTTTCCATCTGCTGGAAACTTTAGACACTCATCTTGTGTTTCTTCTAGACACATCCTCTCCCAGCCCAGGTGCCATCCGAGGTGGCCACACTCCCAGCTCCGAGGCCTCTCTTTGATCAGGACGACCAGCATCTGTGCCTCCATGTTGCTGCCTCTTCCTGTCCATCTGCCTGATGTCCCTCTCTCCCTCTTCACCCCTTGCCCCTGCCCCCAGGACACTCCCCCTGACGCACCCTCTCCTTCCCCAGAAGCCCACCTATGGGCCAACAGAACCCTCTTCCAGCCTTTAGCCTTTAGATGTTTGCTTGCTGTGGCCCCACCCATGGCCACTCCCTCCCTTACCTTTCCCGGACGTGCCCTGTGCTGGCGAGGGGCTCCAGAGCAGCTGGCCCCTCTGCCCGTGGGTGATTTCCCATCCGGGCTCTCTCGTTTCCTCCAGTTTCTCTACAGCTAACACTGTAATTGTAGTAGGGAAGTCCTCCTCTGCAAGGCACTGAACTCTCAACTGTGTGCACCGTAGACAAGCCATTCCAAGATATGTAAGGTGTGAGAGCGAGCCGTCAGCAGGGTAACCTGCTGCCAGCCTCTCGGTATGTAATTTAGGTCTGCTGCAAAACTTGCAACCCTTACCACTGAAAAGCTCTGCAGAAAGAATGTTTCTTCCTTTTAGATTAATTAAATAATATGTATGGTTTTAGGACTTCCTCACATATGTATCCTATACCAGATCTAGATGGAGGACCACAGCCGAGGATGGAAAAACGTTCTTCATATGTCACTTCACACGTCAGACCTGGAGCCTCCTCTACAGAGGATGAGCTGTCTGTTTATATTTTTGTAGGATATTTTCAGAGGTTTTTTCAAACTTTTTAAAATTCACTTTACACGTCTATCTCATGTTATTTATTTTTTTAAAGATTTTATTTATGTATTTGGCAGATAAAGACCACAAGCAGGTGGACAGGCAGGCAGAGAGAGAGGAGGAAGCAGGATCCCTGCTGAGCAGAGAGTCCGATGTGGGGCTCCATCCCAGGACCCTGCGATCATGACCTGAGCCAAAGGCAGAGGCTTAACTACCCAGGGGCCCCTTGTATTATTTCTTCTAAGCTTCCTTTAATCACTTATAATTCTATACTGATTCTATACTGATAATCACACTGTGCCTTATGTATATTAGTGTGTTTCTAATACATTCTATTATATTACTCTGTTACACCGCATTACACTGTATCATGCTACGTTACATTTTATCATGCTGTATCACACTGCGTTATACTGCATCATGCTATGTTACACTGCATTACAGTGTATCACACTGCATTACACTGTGTTACACTGTATCACACTGTATTATATAGTAGTTAGGATGTTATGAGGTATTTGCTCAGCACAACTCTATCTAAGCTTGGGGTTCTGTGAACTACAACTACAGGCCAGTTTCAGCCATGATCATGTCTGGATGACCTTTAAGCTAAGAACGACTTAACTTAGTCATCTCCTGATGCCTAACCATTTACCCCATACATTGAGTCTTTTTTAAAAAAAATTTTATTTGAATTCAGTTCAGTTCCATATACTGTATTATACCTCCAGACAGTGTAGCATATGGTGCAGAGGTCAGTGATTCATCAGCTGTGTAGAACACCTGGTGCCTACCACATCGCCAGCCCTCCTTCAGGCCCATCCCACAGCTACCCCATCCCCCCATCCACCTACCCTCCAGCAACCCTCAGTCTGTTCCTTAGAAGTAAGAGTCTCTTATGGTTTTCCTCCATCTCTACTTTTACCTTATTTTATTTTTCCTTCTCTTCCCCTACATTCATCTGTTTTGTTTCTTAAATTCTACATATCAGTGAGATCATATAGTAATTGTCTTTGTTGGACTTATCTCACTCAGCATAATCCCCTCTAGTTCCAACCATGTTGTTGTAAGTGGCAAGATTTCATCTTCCCGACAGCTGCATAGTGATCACGAGCTGATGTGGCCACTCTGGAAAACAGCGTGGAGGTTCCTCAAAATGTTGAAAATGGACCCACCCTATGACCCAGCAATTGTGCTGCTGGGAATTTATCCAAAGGATACAAACGTAGTGATTCGAAGGGGCACCTGCTCCCCAAGGTTTACATCAGCAGTGTCCACGAGAGCCGAACTGTGGGATGAGCCCAGATGTCCCTCTGCAGGTGGATGGATAAAGAAGTGGTGGTGTGTGTGCATATATGGTCATGACAAAACTCACGCTTACAGTCGCTCCGTTTCTATGGGTTGAGTCCAGGCTTAGGTGATGGGGGTCCTTCAGGCTTCTCTCAGGGGCTTGGCTGGGCTGTGTTCTCGTGTGTGGGCTCGCCTGGGGGCCACTTCCAAGTGACTCAGGTGTTGGTGGAATCTGTCCCTCGCTGCTGTGATCTGAAGGGCCCCAGTGGCTTGCGTTTCCTGCGGACCCCTGTCTGGGCCTCTCCTGGGAAAGTTGCATCACAGGTGTTTCTTCCTGCCCAGCAGGAGAGAAAGAAACCCTTCTGAGGTGTCCTGTCACATGGAGTGGCCACCAGAGCAAAACCCCAACACTTCTGCTATATTATCCAGGTGGGAGGCAAGACATGAATCCTGCCCTGAGTGGATCTGGGGCTTCTCCAATGGCATTTATATGGGACCATTATGGACATATAGTCTCCCAGACACATCTTTACTCTTTAAAGGGTGGTAAACACTTTAATTGAATTGAAAGTTTGATGTGACAAAAACACCATTCATGGCCCATAAAACCTACAATATCAAGAGTTGGCACTTTACAGAAATTGTCTGAACTCCGTGGATTTCAAGGGATGATGGCGCATGTGCAAGTGCAGCATGCCTCAGTGCAGGGAATGCCTCGGTTTCCCCACATGAGTACTGGTATGGAAGAGGAGGTGAAGACAGCACCAGAAGCATTTTCTCTGTGTTGTTCGTATCATTGACATGAATTCCCAAGTATCCTTAGGAACACAATGCATCTGTCCGATGCATGAGACTCACTTCCTCCTATCCTTTATACCTGAGGCTAATTCGTGCTTAAATGAACAATCATTTCATTCCTCAAAATCCCACTGACAGAGCAGCTTTCAAAAATCTTGCCACGGATGGGCACGTTAGTCAAAACCCAGGATAGTAATCGCTATTAAGAAAGCCATAGGTGCTTCAGAGGGAAGATGCTGGTCTGTCCGTAAGCCTGGGGTCATTCTGGGTGGAACAGAGCAATGGAAGGGAAGCTAGGGAGGGAGAGAGACGTGCCCAGAGCAGCAGCGGGGAGGGTGCCTTCTCTGAATTCCCAGAGTCACTCATTGGTTATCTCCTCCAAATGCAAGATTGGGACCAACTCCAGGAAGGGAGCAGCTGAGGATGGAACATGGAGCCAGTTCTCAGGACTTGGCCCCCACAGGGAGCCACAGCGCACTCGCAAGGGGCCGGGAGACACACCTAAGCTCACACTTTGGCTGACCAGTAGTTTCTGCAGTGGTCATTTCCAAGGGAGACGTTAGCACAGCTCTGAAGTAAGATGGCTCCTAGATGGGGATGTGTACGGTGGTGCACATGTGACCAGACGGAGACGCTGGGGCTCATGCCACATGAAACCTGCCACGGGGGTGCTGGCTTCAGTGTGTGCCTGTGTTGTGTGTATGTTTTGTACGTGTATGTGTACACGGAAGGAACCAAATGCCGTCTGGACGGACAAAGGAGTCTCAGAGTGTCATCTGGTTTGTCTGAAATCCCACCCTGATTGTCCCTGGAGTCACTGACCCTGGCCTGAGTTCCGCCCGAGGAAACCAGAGTTGTCGACCACGGCCCATGCCTATGTAGCATCTGCCTGGAGCATTCAGAAATTCTGGGAAAATATTTCCCTGCGTCCCCACCTCAAAAACATCCTGTCAGCTAATGACCACACCTCGGCAACGTCCTGAAACTCCATGTCTCATGGCCCTGCAGCAAGATTCAAGGTGAAAACCCCAAGTTTCACAAACAAAGAGGATTAACAGCAAAAGCTTTCTTGAAAATAGCAAAGTGCTGGGGGCCAAGAAACACAAAAATTCAGAATTAGATGTGACATCATGAAAGTATCACATGAGAACTAGAAGAAACAGCAGCAAAATGGCATGCATTACACGACTTTTCTCCAAGAATGGGACCTCAGCACAGGTGGGGTGAATGTCCCTGGAGTGCCGTGGGAAGGAAACTGTCATGAGAGTCTCATACGCCACCATGTTCGATTCTAGCGGTGTCAACATGCTGGCCACCAGACTGGCTGTTTGGACATCCCTCTGGTATACAGTGCTCAAGGCATTGGGCCGGGGACCCCGGAGAGATTGCAGCCTCACCCGAGCAGTGCGGGTCCACAGCCATGCAGATCTAAAGGGTAAACACATGCCCAGTGCCATCACAGCTATTTTCAAGGGAAAAACACCGTGACAAGAGGCAAATGAAAAAATCCTTTCAAAATAAGTAAAACTCAGCTATTTTAGCTCTATTACTAACAATTGAGAAGTCACACCAGAAAAGACTTACTAGAAGTTTCTCCCTGTGCCTAACTTTGGTATTTGGTACATAACCCCTCAGGAGCTATATTTTTGGCTCACACGTTTCTTAAGATACGGAGCAAGTAAGCCGCAGTCCCGCCAAGGATGAATTTGTTCAATGTGACTTAAGCAAATCCATTTAAAATGTAGTCATACCTCTAGAGACAGCTATCCAAAAATAAGAAACTTCTTGATTTATCTGGAGTTATGCAAGCAAAGTAACCTTCCTTGCATGTTGGACTCACTTCTCCAAGCCCCTGCTCTGCAGAGGCTCCCCGAGTGCCCGTTGTGTGCAGAGGGTGCTTTATTTAGAACTACTGATAAGAAAAGTGGGGCATTTTTCCTTCAGGGTTTGTGTAGAATAGATACGTGTGTATAAGTCACTATCAAACCAGATACGAAAGGATAAATAAGTTGAAAGAAAGTGGGATCACATAACGGCAGGCAGGTGAGAAAATGCCTTTCTGGATGCCATGGGCCCCCAATGAGTTCAGAGCGTGAGAGTTCCTGGGGCTGCAGAGACCCTCAGGAGAGCTTTCCAACCGTGTTCACCTATGACTGTTTGCTGTGAAGAGGCCAGTGCTCGAAGGACTGGGTGGGGATAGTTGGGGTGGGGGCTTCTGTCCAAGAACGCTCTTTAAAATTCCTAAGGGACGGGAGCATGTGAAGGCGCCACATGGGGAGAGTTCCCCAGAGAAAAAGAACAAGTTAGGCATCTGGGTAATATTATAATAATGTGATATAATACAATAACATAATATGACATGATAAGATAATAATATTATAATATAATAATGTACAAATCCTGTTCTAGGGAATGGGACCCTGTGATTGTACAGACTGACAAGTCCCAAGTTTTATTCTCTGGATACCCAGAATGAGCCTATGTTTCAGTTTGAGCCTGAAATCAGGAAAAAGCCCACACCCCAGAAAGAAGGGGGGCAGAAGAGTTCCCTCTCACTTTGGGGAGCATCAACCTTTTTTGTTCCACTCAGACCTTGAATTAGTTGGATGAGGCCCAATGGGGAGGACAATCTGCTTTACTCAGTTAATGGATGTAAATGTGTGTCTCATCCAAAAACACCCTCACAGAAATGTCTAGAATTATGTTTGACCCTATATCTGAGCACCCCCTCAAGCTGACACATAAGATCAACCGTCCCAGTATTCTACAATATAAAGTGAGTTGAATATCTCATGCCACACCCCAAAATGGAAATCTTATGCAGTGATTAAAGTCATTTAAGCTCAAAATTACACAGACAAATGTTTAGATACATTTTAGTTGAGAAAGCACCATAGAGTCTACGGCCATACCACCCTGAACGCGCCCGATCTCGTCTGATCTCGGAAGCTAAGCAGGGTCGGGCCTGGTTAGTACTTGGATGGGAGAAAGCACCATAGAGACCAGGCCTCACTGCAGAACAGCTCCCTGTCAGGTGAATAATACGTATTAAATTTGAAGTTAAGTATCCTCACACACTCACGAGCAGTGATATCTGAGAAGATGTCCATCCATGGTTGTACCAACATAATGGGATTTTGCTTAACTTCTGTATTTTTAAATATCTGGACTTCCTCATTATTTTTTAAAAATACTTCATTTTTTCATACTTCCTCATATTTTTCCCAAATATTTCAGACTACTTATAAAGTGAAAATATGGGGAGAGAGGTGTCCTTGTCCATAATGGAAAGCTTTTTTTTAAAAGACTATAATAAATTATAAATGAATTCTAATGCACTGTCCCAGCTGTCCTGAGCTCTAGGTGGGCAGAGATAAGCCAGTACCTTCCATGGGCGCTCAGGGACCACACAGCTTTCTGAATGACCCACGTGGCACCTGGAGCTAATGACAGCAGAGGGTAGATGATGTTTCCACGAGGGCTGGGAATGCTGATTTTCCAGTGACCTCTAAGCAAAGCTGGAAGCGTGAAGGGCCTGGGTAGCAGGAGATGACTGTGTCCAAGGCACGTCTTCTCCAAGCCTCCTTCCTCATCTGTCCTCCCCTGTCTGGCTCCGGATGCAGCCCCAGTAACTCTTCCTGTGTCAAGGGCTTATTTCTGCGGAGGTGTATTCCAAAGGCCTACTGAGCATCCAAATTTTGAGAAAAGATACCCTAGTGCGAGTTTGCAAGGGCAGAGAACCTTCCTCAGCACTCAAACACTGAGGATAACACATAGGCCTGAGGCTGCCTCACTCCATCTGGTGAAGATGCTGGCACCGAGGCCACATCTTGCGGATCAAATCAGTCTTGCTGTCGTTGGATCCACATACCAGATCCAGTTCCCCGCACACAGTAATTACTTTAAAAATGTGCAAAGAAATAATAACAACTTTTGTTAGTATTGCCTTTTAAGTTCTGGATTTTTAAAAACATTGTATTACTTTTATCTCAGTTCTCGCAGATAAGATGTAACATCTCCCCTTACCATAGCACTAAAGAGAAAGAAATCCTACCTGTTTACTTAACAAATATTCACTGCTTTTTCCTGTGCTAATTAATAAGTCTGCAAAGTTGAATGTATGAGATAAAAGATCCCAAAGGCCTCATTTCCTGGGGAAAGTATAAGTGAGCAATTCTGGCACAGCCCAAACCTGTCACTCAGATCTGGGAAATGCACACTCATTGGCTTTCTGCATGTGCCCCAGGGACCTGAGGGAGAATTCTGTGACGGGTTCTGACAGGAGCACCTCCCTGCCACAGGCGGTCCACAGATGCCTTCACCTCTCCCGTGGACACGTGCCTGTCCCATGTGATGGTCCTTCCCTGTTGCCCATGACTACAGGCCCCAGCCCTCACCACCAGGTTCCCTGTCTCCCCAGCACCTTTCACGTCACCTGCTCCCAGGATAGCAGGAGACGAGGAGGAAAAGAACCAACGGCCCTACTGAGATGGAGCCTCAGGGCTCCGCCGACACGTGAGGCTCGTCGACCAGTGTTTGTTGGATCTCCCATGCCAGAGGGTTCATGATGCAGGGTAACTCTGTGTTCTGTTTGCCTACATCTGAGCGCTGTTGGAAATAGATCCTGAGGTGATAATTACAACGTGGTTGTACGTGTGTGCGTGTTCGTAACTTGACATTCCCCAAAGTACAGATTTAATGTTTGTATTTTTTCTTTGACATTTGCGTTAAGCCAAAGTGAAAAACTCACATGGATTCCTTTATGCAAGTGTTTATAATTTTCAAATAATTCATATAAGCATTTGTAGTAAAATCATAACTTATGTTTCCATGAGGTTAGGTTACTGACATTTCAATAAAGCCAGATAAATTTCAGGTCAGTTAGCTAAAATTTGCAGAACTCCTTTTGGATTTGGGGATTTTCTAATTAACTCTATATTCTATAACAGCAAAATGTAAACAAAGCAATCTCCTTGAAAGAGGTTACTGATTTCCATAAAAAGGGAAATTTAAGAAACTCACTGTGACTCGTGATACCAAAGACTCAGGGAATATTCTATTGAAATGAGGCACCTGATGCTGAAATGCGGTAATAACAGCAGAAAGTCCAGGCTTGTTACATGGAAATGTCAGGACACTTGTGATCACATGAATAAAAAATAATATTGGAACATCAGGCAGATACCCAGAGCGTGAAGAAAATCCCCTACACTGTGGGACTGTTTGGCCTCGGGGAAGCACACCTAAAGACGTTAAGTGTAAAATGAAGGCATGACATTGACTTGCGTGTGTGTTTGGAAAAGGCTTGTCACACGAGCTTCCCACAAATGACAAATGCCTCTTGCTCGCATCCGAAATGTTATTGTGAGACATGGTAAAGCAGATGTAGAGCTCCACGTTTTCTGTTACCGCTGAATAAGATAAGCAAAGTGAACGTTCAAGAACCCTTTCCAAAACACAAATAAATAAATAAATTATAGTCCGGAATTGGGAAGAATAACGGTGACCAGAAAGTCCAAAAATTATATCAGTTCCGGTACATTCCACTCCAAACTCCAATCATTTGGGAAGTGGTAACCACGGGATGGGAAAATCTACCCCAATGGTCTGTAAAGCTGGGCTCCCCATGTTCTAACCAAGAGGCTCACAGACCCTGCCAGTGCCCCCTCTTGTGCCTGCCGGTTCCCGACCCAAGGCCAGTGCCTCTTCTCAGACTGCCATGTGGACTCCAGTGGCACAGTGAGGGGGAAGCTGATTGAGACATGAGCCTGGACATTAGAGCCCTGACACGTCCCACACGCCCCTCTTCAGGCTGTGCTCCAATGGTAGTTGCCGTGGCAGGAGACAAGCTGACCGTTCTCACCAGCCTCGCCAGCCGTGGGCACCTCGGTGATGCCCTGCCCTTTACCACCCAGCAAGAGTAGTTCGGGGGATCAGGTAACTCGGAACAATCTTCAAAACAGGACGCTGCTTGCACAGCCCAAAGAGTGCTCTCTTCTGGCCCTAAATCCATCTTCCTCTGTCCCAAGCATCATGCCGTGTCCCCAGATCAGTGAGCCTCGTCTCCCTGCTCCTGCCTCTGCAACTGGGACTGTGTGGACGGAAAACAGACAGAACTCTGCTGAGAAACGGTTACAGTTTTTCCTCCCAAAGATGAAACAGGCAAAGAGAAACAAGATGTCCTTCCCGAGACATGGGCCAAGCGAGAGAGCACAGTTTCCATCTGTGTCATTCACAAAGAGTGTTGGTACAACCGAATCAGCATTTCATCATAAAATGCAGGGCGAGAAAAGACACACAAATTGGGAGAATAAAAAGTAACAATTCCGTCAGATTCTCCAGAGTGAGGCCTAAACTGCACCCCTGGACATGCACCCCTGGACACACACCTGGTCAGCATTTGTTCAGGAGACACAAAGGTGCATATGCTTGCGCCCAGCATGTCTATGAATGAACCACTGGCACCTGCAAGACACGCCAAGGGCTCCGGCTGACTAGCGCCCACCCTGCCCATCCCCGGGCTCAGCACTCTGCATCCACGCTTCCCGGGAGTGCTTGAGATGCCACAGAAGTCTCTCACCCCCCAGTGACGACGGAGCAGGAGATGCCCAGAGACTCAGCTCTGAGTGCGGAGCTGACCAGTGGCTGTTATGGGCACAGACCCAGGCTCGTCCGGCGGGATTTACCAGACCTGCTTCCCCCCCCTTCCAAACAGCTGTGGACGTGGGGACCACGTCAGCACAGAGAGACTCGGCAGGACCCGATGGCCTGTTCAGCCGCTCTGGCCAGTCGGCGGTCTCTTGTCTTCAGGCATCTCACGGAGGCCATGAGTGGGGTTCCTGTTCTCTCAGTGGCTGCTCCATGCACACATGGAAGGTGGAGTTTGGGGGTGATCGAGCCAGGACCATCTGGGCCATCAAAGCACCCACTATTTGGTTCTTGAAGGAGGACCTTGGTGGAAAACCACCTCTTTATGCCTCAGTACCTTTAACCATGAACATAAAATGTGACAACAGACCCCAGCCTCGTTCTGTGTCCCCTACACTGAGTCTGTGGACAGAGGAAGGAGAAAGACAACATCTATGACTTTTTCCTATATATTCAAATAATTGTGTTATTTAAAATTGTACACTCTCTGAAAATTAGGTGAGTTAGCCCATTTAGGTTTTTATAAAAACAGAAACTCCCACGCTATTGGTGTCATGATGGTGGCATTTGAGATCAAAGAGGACAGTTCCAAGTTCACAAGAATATTACCCCAGAAGAGGAATAATTCTTGAAGAGTAGCCAGTGGTGACAGGATTCTAGACCAGGACAGAGGGAGAAGGGAGGTGGCCTGGGCAGAGCCAGAATTCACAGTGACGTGTGCCCAGAAGGCAAGCCTCTGCCCTTATCTCCTCCTGCTTGCGGCCGTCTCTGGGGGGACACGGTCTCTCCAGACTTCTGCGGGATGATTTTAGGACTCATCTGTTTATCTTCTACTGAAGAAAGCCACGTCCCCTGCTCTGGATGCACCCCCAGTACAGTTCTGCCCAGTGGGGTGTGTCCTGCCGTGGGCCAGTGATTCCCGTGCCCACACCCTTGCCAGCAGCTCGTGGGTAAGCCGGGACTTGGGGTCGGGCTGGCAGCACATGCTCACAGTGTCTGTCAGTCGACTATTAAGAAGACCTTAGGTTTGAATGGAATTTCTTACAAAAACTATTTATTTCGTGAACTTTTACAGAAGTATTCTTGACCATGAATGCACATCTGACTAATGCCTGACCCCCCTGAATGTACAATGTTGAAAATCCATCGCCAGGTAAAATAGTTTCTGGGAAATAAATAATTTTAATTTTAAAGAGGGAAAGATTATTAACGTGTGTTTTCCTCATTAAGGACTAAATTATTTTTTAATCTTTGTGCCTGACAGATTGCATCATTTAAGACAATTAAGTTGTCCTGCTTAACATTTTTTGGACATCCTTTAAGATACAAAATTAGAAATTTAATATTCGGGAACTATCCCGAATTAATTATTAATATTCGGGAACTATCCACTGCCTCTGATAGCTCTCAGGGCTCTTTCACGAGCGCCCTCGAGGTGGAGCGGAGCACATCACATCCCGCTGCGTGGCACCTCCCTGCAGGGTCTGATACCCCAGCTGACTTCTGCGGGACACTCGCTTGGAGCACAGGGAGAGGCAAGAGGTTCTCAGATTCTCTCTCAATCCTTAGAACGCCTTAGGCGGCAGAACAAGTCTTCCTCCTGTCACTTGAGGGAGGCAAGACCCGTGTGGCAGGTGAGGCCCCCCAGGCTTTGCTTGGGTCCCCGCTGAGCCCCAATCCGGCTCCGAGGACTGCACGTGCTTCAGGTGCAGGGCCAAGAGGCTGCCTCTGCACCCCTATGAGACGGTCAGCCCCAGCGCTCTGGAAGGTTGGCGGGGAAGCTGAGGGATCAGGACACACAGAGGAGTGGACAGACACCCGCAGTCTAGTTCAGAGGGTCCCAGTGCCTGGAAGCAGACAGCCTCCTCCCACACTGTGAATCTCCCCACCGCATGTCCTCGTCTCCAAGATGGACAGCTTGTGAGGCATCTGGACACACGCCCACACCTGCACACGATGTAGACACACACTCACACTCACGGGTACACACGATGTGCATACACGCTCACACTGCATATGATGCAGACATGGGCACACTCGCTCACATGCACATGAGCACATCAAAAGCCTGCTAGGATGGACAGGTGACGGCCTCCTCAGGGACACTCTGGCCGGTGGGGCTTCTGTGTGGCAGTGGCTGGGGGACACCCCCCTATCTGGGGGTTCACCTAAGGCAGCACAGAGCAGGAGACAGCAAGCTCCAGATGGGCAGACCTCGAGGGCAGGCCTACGAGTTGTTCCAGAAGACGGACAAGGGCTCTGGGCCAGAAACGGTGGGACCCCATGGACTCAGGGCCCTTGTGGTCGATGTGCTGCTCTCAGGTCAGGCACAACGCACTCCCGTGCACGCTCCCCGGGCTACACCCATCTTCCCGCCACACCCGACTCCATGGCCTGCGTGGTCCAGCTTCGCTGTGAAGCTGATGCTTGTAGAAAGGCAGGTCTGGGTCGATGCTGTTGTATAATTAAGGTAGAACATTTCTATGCTTAGTTTGCTGGGAATTTCTCATGAATGGACACTTACTATATCTAAAACTTTTTTTAATCTACTGAGGTGACCATTTAATTTGTTAATGTGGCCTGCTGAACTGATTATGTTTTAATGTCAAACCAACTCTATTCCTGAAACAGCCCTGTTGGGGCCATAACGAGCCGTCTTCAGCGTGTATTGCTGGTTACAGCTGCAGACACCTTAAGGTTTCGTCTCTAAGACAAAGCCACCAACTCAAATCTACGTATCAGCCTCCCCTTCCTCCTGGTTCCCAGTGACGTGTTAATTTAACCTCACACAAGCTCTGTTCATGTTTGGATGAAAGTTGCACTTTCCATGTTTTGAACATTATAAATTCACTGTCCTGGAGGTCCCCCTACCCCAAACATGCGGTCAGATGCCCATTCCAGACACAGTGCCCTGCATAGGGCCGTGTTTTCAGAATCTGGGAACACTCCCAGGAGAACTTGACCTTTGCTGATGTTTTCCCCGACTGCTGTCTTGTCTGTGTTAGTCCAGGCCACCCACAGACGGCCTACCAGCAGGGTATGTGCAAACATGTATGGACTCCTGCCCAGTCTCCCCTGTACACACAGCAAGCGGGGCTGTGGGAGACAGATGGTGGGCACGGGGGAGGCGCGAGTCTGCATGGCCAGCCAGCACTCCAGCCTCCAGGCAGAAGTTCCACCTCTTAGAGAAAACTGTTTCTGCTCTCGACACCTCAACTGATCTGATGAGGCCCACTACATTATGGCGGGAAAGCTGCTTTACTCAAAGTCTGCTGACCAGGTCTACAAAATACCTGCCCAGCAACACCCCAGGGGCTGGCTTGATTGGCTGAGCCTTCAGCCCAGCTGAGTGGACACTGAAGCCGACCGTCACTGTTCCACTTCTGGTTCTCAGACCAGCATGTGCTGGTTCCAGGGGGTCAAGTTGTCTATGGTCGGTGTCAGCAGGGGTCAGAAGCCTGATTTATGATGGCAGCTGTCCGGTAGGCATGGCAGGGAATGGCTGGTTCATCTTTCCTTCATCTGTCTGTGCGGGACCATGTGTCCTCACCACCAGGAAGAGCAGCTTGGCCATGTGGACCTACTTGTCGTCACGTTTCTGGGTAGACTTTGGTCTGCACTCAAGAGCCTGAAGCCACAGGTCCTCCCTGAGTTGGTGCTTGCCTGTAACTGAAAAAGCCTTACCTGTCACCACGTGACACTGAATACATTCCTCCCCCAAAGTCAGTAACAAATTAGATTATGGGGCCTCTTGCAACAAAGGAACGCTTCTCTCACTGGTCTTTGGACTAAGTGTTTATGTAAATCTAATATTCCTTGAATTCCAAGAACATTGAAAAAACTAATGCCGAACCCTTGGAGTGCACCAGAGTTTTATGAAAAAGAGAAAAAAAGAACAAGTTTTCCAGAGAAAATGCAGCTCAATGGCATTTTTCCCCCATATGAAACCAAACTCAAAGAAACCAAAGATCAACCTTGGACAAACCAGTCTGGTTGGATTATTTTGATTCACAAAATCAGTGTAAGACACAGTTTCTCATTTCAGCTTTCCCAAGGGCTCTGTTTTGTCATGGCAAGTCTAGTTAATTTAAATTTCCTAATTTTCTTCTACCACTTACTGTTTGGATAAATGAACAACACGTTTCCATCCCTTTAAGGCTATAAAAATACGTATGATTACAATAGTGACTAAGTGGCCTTGTGATTCCAAACAGACAGGCCTCTTTGTGGAGACCGAAACCGCATGTGGCACGTGGCCATACAAGGTCGTCAAGATCATCAGCTACTCTGAGATCCCGGAGTAACAGCCCTCAGCTTTCCCTTGTTTTTGCATGGGGTCATGTGGCTGTGCTTGGGGTTGTGTTAAAGAATGCATTCACTTTTACAGTTTAAGCAGGAATTTAAAATGTGCTTAGCCATGCAGAGTTGGATACGTGACTTTGCTGGTCGCATGATGAGGCTCTCGGTTGCCTCTCAGTTCCCTCCATGAAGAGGAAATTAATCTAATCTGGTTAGAACGTCCCATGGCTATGTGTAGTTCCAACGACTCCAGGAGCAGTATTGTTGGAGACACAGATGAAATGTCAGTTTACTGAGGGGAAAAATGAGAGTTGTTTTCTTTGAAGTTGATGCGTATGAATGAGGAGAAATTGTGGATGGAAACGCGTTTGCCTTGGGTTCTAAGGCCTGCAAGAGACGGCTCCCTATAGAAGCGGGAAGTGTGTTACTGTCTTGGTGAATTTGGCTCCGTTTTGCTAGATTCATTTGTCAGACTTCTACAGAGGATCTTGGGAATCCCTTACAGCCGAGTGTCACCCCAGTGCAGAACCAACTTTATCTCCCCAAAGTGACAGCCTGGCCTTGTAAGACCCTGTCCATTCGGAGAGCAGGTGACGGCTTACCTGCTCACCTTCCCTGTAATCTGCCATCAGCAGATGTTCCGTATCTGCTCACTACAATGCTATTTCTGTGTTCATCATCTCATTTCCCTCCGAATTAAAGACTTTGAAAGGGCTCCTGCCTTCTGGGGGAGCAAAGGTTTCGCGCAGTGTTGCTGCCTTCTCTGGTCCATCTGAAGTGGGTGTCATCCCTGTGGCTGACAGGCAGCCGGGCCATGGCCACTCACTGCTCTCAGCACCTGTGATCGTATCTTCATCAAGAGACAGAACTTTGTGATAATTTTTTTGATTTCCAATATTCAACCTCGATCTCACCCTCTTCCCCAGAAAAGGAATTTTCAGGACGACTTTCACACATGGCCGAGGACGTGTCTCTGAGATGTCGTAAGGAGATGAACGGAAAACCACCAGTGCTTCCCTGAGACACAGCGGAGGACGCCCTGTGAGATCATGGGGACAGGCGTCCACCCTGCGCAAAAGCGGGGCCACCCAGGGGAGCTCCTCTGGTACCGCAGGGGCAAGCGGCTCTGAGACTGGTGCCGGGGCAGACGCTGGCCACTTCCAGCCCTCGCCCTGGGTGGTGTCCTGGCCGCAGGGCAGAACCTGTGAGCAGCCCTAACGAAGAGCCATGTGTCCAACGAAACAGGGGGTGTGGCCTTCGTGTTTCCGGATATCGGAGTTACCGTGTTATACCATCAACCGCTGGTTTTCATCTGCTCCCACTCTTGCCTGGAAGCTAGAGGTGAGGTTTCAGTTAGGAAAACAGCCTGTATCCCACAAACGGAAGCCTGAGACTGATGCCCTGATGCCCTGTTGGCACCGAGGCCACCGACCCTCAAGGACAGATAGGCGGGAGAGCAGGTCAGACACCCTCGAGCTGGGACCTGTTCCCACAACAGCCTTTGGTTTGGCAGCAAACGGCCTCACAGAAACACGTCACTGGAGACCCAGCAAAGCAAGCATTAATTACATCGAGCCAACCACGGCTAATCGTTTTCAGACAGAGTTGGTCTAGATTTCCATCTTCACTCCCAGCTGAGCATATGCGGGTGGACGGGAAACCCTTTCTCTTGTCCTCTGCCCTCCCTGACTATTTCCTTCGTAACCCCACTCCTACCATGGAAATGACACTCAAGAGAAAATATTTTTACTGATCCATTTTACTTTTGATGGCACAGTAATCCTTCTCGTGGGTTCAAAAATAAGTGAGTCACCTCTTTTTTTTTTTTTATTTTTTCCCCAAATCAGTTGTGCAAATCATGTAAAAATGGGTTATTGCTTTGGGGACTAGATCTCATTTGACCAAGTTTGGAAAGCTCATCAGTAAGAAACAAGGACTCTGCTCATTAGTGGAACCAACACCTACAAAGCCTGCCTAGGGGCTGACCTCGTGCAGTCCCATGGCTTGGGGGCCGGGCCCTAGAAGGATAAGGAATGTCTTCCATGCCAATCAGGAAGGCTGGCAGGCTCACGGGGCACAGGGTTACCTGACGTCTCAGGGGTGTGCGTCTTCCCTTGGCCTCCTATGTATTACTGTTCTCAGACATCGTAGAACCCCATATGGACACATACCAGCTCTAGGAGACTAATGGGGATGCCGGTTACTACAGCAATGCAGGCGTGTTTTGTCCGGTGAGCCCAGTCCCGTCTGCAGGCCAGCAGCTCCTCAGGGGCACTAGTCCGGCTGGTCTTGGGGAGTTAACCCCTCTGAAGGCATGTCTGCCCAGCCAGCCCGGCCTTCTCCAGGCAAGCTGTGGCAGATAGCTTGTCCTCTCAAGGTCACAAGGAACCAGCCTTACCTCCTGCTTCTCGGCTCATGACAGCATTCATTAAAATCTCCGACCTGTGCTCCTCTAAGAACTGTGCAGACTGAGGAAAGTTGCCCATTCTCGCCAGGATCCTTTGTTGATCTTGCCAATTCTATATCTGAAGCTGCCCGTGGCACCCCCAGGATTCAGTCGCAGGTGCCATGGCCAAAACTCTGCTGACTTTCCCACCCAACAAGTCATGGAGATCGGATCAGCACTGGGAACCCCGTGGGGGCTCCCGTGTTTGCCCCCAGCCTGCCAGGCCCATAGGCCATGGGACGAGGTTCTCTGAAATGTATTTCCTGCCATGGATATGCTTGGAATCGTGTTACCCTGACGTGACCTGTGGGTTAAGAATCCACGTGGCCAAAGAAGATTAAGGCTGCATGGGGAAGTATGGGGGTAACCAGCTGACCTGGAGAGGGCATCCTCCTGGCCCGTGGGGAGGAGCTTACTCCTGAGGATTCATACAAATGGAAGAGAGGGGAAGTGTCAGAATCCACCTGATGCACTGTGAGAAATACTCCGCTGGCCACGGGCGGGAGCCGCGCCCCAAACAGGGAGAGCCCTGTAGCTGGGAGAGGCTGGGGGGAGAGGCTACCCTGGGGCCTCAGGGAAAGCCGCCACACCCACTCCGTGACTTCCAACAGTAAAACCTGCTTTGCCCTTGAAACCTTCAGAACTACGGGAAAATAACTGTCTTGTCTTAAAGCCGTGGTGGCTATGGTACTGGTTATAGTGGCCATGGGAGACGGATACAAGGACCCGAGTCCTGCAGTGGCCAGAACCTGGGGAAACTGAGGCATGCGGGAGCTCGGGTGGGGGGGGTCCCACATGGGGTGGGAGGGCAGGTCCCATGCATCTGCCTGACAGGTGTGAGCGAACCCAGCTCTCTCTGCAACACATGGGAATTGGGTATTGGCCCAAGGAGCCCTGAAGGGAGAAGTTTGCTTAGTGTTGCATGTGGCCAAATGCAGAAGCCACATCCCTGATGTGTCTGTGGCTTCTGGAGAGTTAAAGGACCCCGGAACCCTTACCCTGCGGACCAGCCCAGGGGGGCCTGTCGGCACATGCAGCTGGGGAGTGAGGCAAAAAGGAGGGTCTCTCCAGGGGCAGTGAGGTCACAGCGGGCCTGGAGAAAAGAGTGTCTGCCGGGGAAGGGGAGGCGGGTTCACAGAGGCAAGTGTCCTCCGGGACAGAGGCCCAGGCATGATGCTGTCCTGTATCTCCTTCTAAGGGAGGGTTCGTAAAGGGGGATTCTGAGTTTGTCACTGCTCCTCCTTTCTTCAGGGCACATGGGCCATGGGGGCCACACCTGGCCCTCTGGGGGTGGAGCTGAGCCCCTCAACAAGTGTCCCAGAAGTGACAGGTATGCCTTCAGGCTCAGTATCTGGGACAAGGCCAGACCCCTGGGGCTGTCTCTGGCTTCAGGCCTGCAGTATTGGACATGGATGCCATGGGGTCAGCCTCCACACACCTCCAAATGGCAGTGACAGGGGCCTCGCCTTGCCCGGGATGAGGAAAATACAGCCATGGTTTGCTTTGTGAGACGGACCGGGTAGGTGCCCCAGCCCATCCTGACCAGGGTGCTGGCCGTCCACACAGCCTTTCCCACAAAGTCAGCCAAACACAGGCCTCTTGCTTCTGCAGAGGCTCCAGACCCTCCGTGGGTCATTCTTCCGGCTGCGGCCTCCTGAAGAGCCCAGGGGATGCCAGACCCACCACCCATCCCACGCCTCCCAATACCTGCAAATGAGGGCCCAAATCCTCAATTCAGGCCTTGGCCCCCAGGGGACAAAGCCCAGCAGAGGGCACGAAGCAAGCTGCCCCGAATTCCCCAGAAATGTGTTCGTTTAGCAGGGTCCCTGAGGAGTCAGTAAAGCAGAAATGCCCCTAAGTAGCTCGTGTCCCTTCCTCCAGCTGGGAAAGGGCCCCTCACTGCCTGGCCTCCTCCAAGGTCCTGTTGACCTATAGAAGCCAGGCACATGGCGGGCAGTCCTGTCCCTCAGAGTCCACACAGTGAAGCTCTAGCCTAAACCCTCAGGCTGTGACCTTATTTGGAAATAGGGCTGTTGCAGATGCAATCAGTTAAGTCAACTGAGACCATTTGGAGGGGACCTAATCCAATCCAGTCAGTGTCCTTATGGAAATGGCGAAGCTGGAGGCAGAGCACCCGGACCCCATCTGGAATGACGAAGGTTCTGCCCTCCTCCAGGCCCCAAGGACAGCCTGCAGCACACAGGGACGTGGGACCCAGCATCCCGCCCATCTGAGGACCCATCCCGCCAGCTCCCGGAGCTCAGACTTCTGTCCCCAGAATGGGAGACCACAAATTCTGTAGTTTACTCCCTGAAATCAGCTGTCCCCTGGGATGGCCAAATCAGAAGGTGCCCGCACGGAACTTCTCCAGAGCTAGGACAAGCACAGTCTGTGGGAGCCCAGGACTGCCCTGGGGGGCACCAGGGCATCACGGGCAAACAGTGTGAGCACAAAGACACACGTGAAGGGACCGGGCAGCTCCTGACTCCTGATCACAACTGAGAGGACATAAAACAACTGTAAAAACCTTTCTGAGGGGTGCCTGGGTGGCTGACCCCAGGGGTCAGCTCAGTGGGTTAAGCCTCTGCCTTCGGCTCAGGTCATGATCTCAGGGTCCTGGGATCAAGCCCCGAATCGGGCTCACTGCTCAGCAGGGAGCCTGCTTCCCCCTGTCTCTGCCTGCTTGTGATCTCTGTCTGTCAAATAAATACATAAATAAATCTTAAAAAAAAAAAACTTTCTGAAACGTGATTCAGTTTTCACATGTGGTCTTGAAAGTAGTGTCACCCAGATTCATTTTCAGAAATACTGATGTAAAATTACCTAAAATCATTCCTTTGGTGCTAGCATCAGTGTTCATGAAATCTAAAATCACTGGGTTTAAATGTGATAAATAACAACTTTACTCACCTCCGAGTATCTCCCCACAAAATACTATTTACAAAGAAAAAAGTGTCTTAAATAGAGACCCTAATGGACGTCAGAGTGACCAGCGGTCACCGATTGCCAGGAGTGAGACCAACTGCTCCAGAGACGTTCGCTGCGGCTTGAGTCTCAGCTCACCCAGAAAAGTTCTCAGATAACAGAGCTTCAGGAGGACCTGTCTGTGAGGTCATAGGCCTTTGGGAAGATGGGTCCTTTGGGGTCATAGACCTTTGGGAGGGCCTGTCTCTCTCAGGGCCCAGCACAGAGCCTCGGGCCCGTGGCAGACGCTGGGAAAGACCCAGGATCAGCGACCGTCAACGGCCGGGCTCATCTCAGTGCCGGCCCTCTGGAGTGATGGTCCCCAAGCACTGGGGCCGCCCTGGACAGAGCCCCTGTCTTCCTCGAGTCTGAAGTCGAGATGGGAAGACAGAGACGTGTCTGTGTGCATGTGCACACGTGTGCCTGGGGGTGTGTGTGTGCAGTTACACTAACACAAAATTGTTCTTAACACACAGTGTTCCCAAATGTCTGTGGGGGGAGAGGCTGCAACAGTGGGACTTTGCTTCTCAAAGCCTGCCTCAGTTTAACCCATACTTTCTGTTCTCAGTTTACAGAGCAAATGGACTGGATGTTTCACATTTACCTACTTTTCTTTTTTCTTTTTTTTTTAAGATTTTTTTTTATTTATTTATCAGAGAGAGAGGCGGGAGAGAGCGAGCACAGGCAGACAGAATGGCAGGCAGAGGCAGAGGGAGAAGCAGGCTCCCTGATGAGCAAGGAGCCCGATGTGGGACTCGATCCCAGGACGCTGGGATCATGACCTGAGCTGAAGGCAGCTGCTTAACCAACTGAGACACCCAGGCTCACCCACATTTACCTACTTTTCAAATATAAGACCTTCCTTTTCCTTCCCGTGTAGTTTGGGCGACGTCTGCCCACAGGACAAGAGCGGTCGTCACCTACATCCACACACTCAGGATTTTCCCCCCGGCATCAGGCCACTATTAGATCAGTGCCACAGGAGGCAAATGCAAGAGAAGCATCTGGGGCTGTGAAACAAGCCGCCTTGAGACCCTGCCCCCCCGGCCTGTGAGAACAGCCATGCCTCCAAGTCCACCAACACCCAGAGACACAAGCTGCTTGCCCAGGTCTAGCTCAGAAAGACAGTCCATCATCCTGTGTTTCCCTCCATCTACACCAGGGGAATGGGGGGGTGTTACAAGGAAATACGTACATCAGGGTCAGAAGGTATCATCAGGAAGGGAAGCAGAAGAACGTTCAAGTTCCCTCGGGTGGTGGGGAGCCTACCTAGTTCTCGGGCCCGGAGAAGTTAACCACGTCGTGACCAACGCAGTCCCTCATAGTCTCGAGAGTAGTCCCGGGCATCAGTGCTCCTGGAGGCCACCTGGCTGTTCTCCACGTGCCCCCAAATCTCTACATGTGAGAAAACGCCTCTCGAGGTCAGACGCTCTCTATGCAGAAACATGCCTTGTCTGTTAGAAATCACAATTTCCCATCTACTACACACACACACACACACACACAAACTACATATGTATTACACGTGTTATACGGACGGATAAAATAATGATATGTTACGGAAGTTAAAGGAAAGTAGATTCTTTGAAATAAAAAAAAATGACATTTTACATAAAACTTCATGAGGAATTGTGAGTAGTGGTCTCCGGGGAGATAACTACGCAAAGTATACTAGTTTTGGGGGCGCCTGGGTGGCTCAGTGGGTTAAGCCTCTGCCTTCGGCTCGGGTCATGATCTCAGGGTCCTGGGATCGAGCCCTGCATCGGGCTCTCTGCTCAGCAGTGAGCCTGCTTCCCCTTCTCTCTGCCTACCTCTCTGTCTGCTTGTGATCTCTCTCTCTCTCTCTTTCCGTGAAATAAATAAATAAATAATCTTAAAAAAAAAAGTATACTAGTTTTGGGAATCTGTAGTTCCACTGCACGTGAATCACTGTGTGAGTTTCTCAAAAGAACAAATTTATTTCCCTGTAGTCTTGGTCTCATGGTATGCGGCATACGCTGTGTGTACGCTGTATGGTATGGAGAACACAGGACAGTGGTGATAATGCGGACATTGTTTTCTTCTTTAGGAAGTAAAAAATACGAACTTTACCAAGGAAATAAAATAATCACATTGTCATATCCACTTCTAACGCATCTACTGTTCTCATGTTTATGGGTACAGGACTTAAATGCACATACGTGTATATCGAATGAACACTGTTAAATTGAGTCCTTTAAAAAAAAATTGCCAGTTTCACAGGTGTAAACCCCTGACCACAGCCAATTTCACTCTACCAACGTGACAAGCCTTACCCTCTGGAGTTGGGAAGACGTGTGAACTCTTGTCCCCAACACACTGCATTTAGACATACACATTTTCACAGAAATGGCCTTAACTCCTGCCTTTCATAAAGTGCATCACGAAGACCCACCTCAGTCTTCATAACAACTGCAGAAGCGGGGCTCACAGGCTACGTTTTAGGTATTTTGAGTAATTAATCTTTTCACGCCCAAAGATGTTGCTTTCTGTTATGAATGAGGCCTTGATGAATGTTCGCCCACAACTGTTTCCATCGTGCAGCTGGTGGAGTCAAAAAGTGGCGGCTCTGCTTTCTGTGACCTCACGCTGGGACTCCAGTGGGTGTTGAACGTTTGGGGTGATCGGGTCAGTGAAGGCCACACTAGAGCTATCCCACGTGAGTCACACTTTCCTGACTCTGCTTTCCAAGGACTTGGAGACCCTTCTGTTAGCTTCAAAAGGGAACAGGGAGATCCCACAGACTCTGCTTAGGGTCCACAGATCTGAAAATGCATTTTTACATTGTCTAGATTCCTCCTGAGGGATCTCCTGGGCCCTGCTTGTACTTCCCAGGAATAGTAATGGTGGTTTTAGGTCTTCAAGTCTCCGCTTGCAACTAGGCCTCCAGGTAGTTACAAAGGACCTTGTCCTATTTGGCTAATTAATGCTCTGATCTGACAATTACTGAAGGCTGACCTCATACACGCGGACCCCGTTGTGGTGGCTGGGTGTGTGGTCATTGGGACCCTCCCCCTGCCCCAAAGCAGATGCCGCCCCAGAGGGTCTGGAGGGTGAGGGGCACATGAGGGTGCAGCCTGCCTGCAGAAGTCTGAAGGCACGGGGCTAGTCCTGGAGGAGGAGGACGAGGGGAGAGTTTACTCTTCTCAGTGCAGGACAAGTCGTAAGTGAGTGAGAACATTCTGTGGAGTTAACAGAGCAGGAGAGAGAATACAGACTTTCAGGGAAAGGCAAAGTGACAGGTTCCATAGCACAACAAGGGTTTATGTCCCATGCAAGTGGACATCCCGATGTCTGCTGGAGAGAGGAGAGGCAGAGAGCATCTACGGAGAAGCAGGAACAGGGTAGATATGATTGCAGGGAGAAGAAAGACAAGTGAGGCTGGCCTGCCCGCTGCGTGCTCACCTCTGGTTTCTCTTCGAGTCTGGAAGCAAGATGAGAGCAGAGAGAATGGGAGCAGAGGGAAAGGTTGGGGGAAAGGTTGGAGGGGGAGGACAGGGAAGTGGGGAGGAGAAGATGGGGGGAGAGAGGGGAGGGAAGCAGGGAAGAAAGTGGGGAAGAAAGGGCATGGGAGGGGAGGGCAGGGAAGAGAGGACAGGTCAGGGAGACAGGGAAGAAATAGAAGGGGAGGGCAAAGGAGGTGTGGAGACGGCAGGGGGGCAGGCAGGGAGGGCAGGGAAGCTGTTTGAGAATGGGGGACATCAGGCACCGGCACAGGTGGCTGAGCAGGGGAGGGTTTGAGCACCTGGGTGAAATGGAGGCAAGGGTGGAAGAGGAGAGCGGGTCTGTGATCTACTCTGCACTCAAGTGTTTGGGGACAGGTGTGCAGAGGGCGGGCAGCTGGGTCCAGCATCTGCGGCTTCGCTGCACAGGTGTGACCCAGGAGGAGGTTGTAAGACCTGAGAATGGTTGTAAAGGACCAGTCTGGGGGGATCTTATCTTCCAAGCAGAATAGGGGAGACATGGAGATCTTTTGTGGGAGGGGTCAGTGGGTGATGGTAAAGACGGGCCCCCTACTTGTCTACACATACAGGGTGAGACCCCTAAGACCTTCAGAAGTCAGTGAGCAGGAGGGCGGGAAAGAGGAGGGTCCAGAAGGTAAGGGGGTGCCATGGGATGCTGGCCCCATCCCATGTGCTTGCTGGGTCACCTTGGTGAACCAGAAACTCTGGGACTCCAGCAAGGGGCCAGGAAGAGGGGGCTGGGGGACAGGGAGCTTGGGGGGATAGGGGCTCAGGGAAGGAGCTGACTGTTGGGGGGCTTGGGGGCTGGGAGGGGCTTGAGGCTTGGTACTAAGCCTTCATATTGGTTTCCTGATGGGCGCCAAGTCCCTCAGATCCCCCTACTGGTGCATTTGGCTGAAAAGCAGGGACTTGTCCTTCCCATCCTCCCCCGCAGGGAACACAGAGTCTTATATATGACACAAGGGCAGCCCATATTTTTTAATCAATAATGAACGAATGAGATAAACGAATCGTCACCTGATTAAGTCATGAAACAAAGGAACCCGTATGCCTTGGCTATAGCTGGGCGTTTTATGAAAGTGTTTTCTTATAAAGGATAATCTGTCAATTACAAACAATTTTCTGTAAGAACAAGTAAACAAATCCGAAACTCAGAGTTCTCAAAATTCATATACTTCACACATTTCGAATGTACTAATTGAGAAAATGAAAGTATCAAGTGAGAAGATAACCTTTTGATTTTATTATTACGGCACAAGTCGAGGAAAGCTGTATACCATTGCTCAAATTCTTATACTTGTCTTACTTAAGCCGGAAAATCTAAGTATCTGTCTGTATTTCAGAACCTAGTTCTCTCCTCAGCCGCTGCACACTTACATAACTGGAAGTAAGGTCTGAGTACTTGGCTATGAGTCAAGCCTTAATGTATTCATGGTTTATTTCTATTTGTAGACAATTCTAAAAACTGAAGCGCATATTTGAAGATTACAGTGCCTACCAGATATTTTTAATATCATCTCCAAATATCTTACTCAGGTAAGGATATAGTGATATAATCCACTATGGGTTCATTTATTCTTTCTCAGAAATATTTTACACATGTGTGAGGAAACTAATGTGTGGACATTCTTATTATGTGGGTCATAAAATGTCTGCAAGCCATCCAGTAAGTAAGGTAGTAATGCTACAAACGAGCCCATGGACCCTGAGCTCCCTGAGGACATGGCTGCTGTATGAATCATATTCCTGGGGTCTACTAAAGCATCAGGACAATGTCAGCAATCGATAGTGGCTGAAACTTGTGAATGATTGAAAATATACTGCAAATCAAAAGTGGTAAAAGATACACACATTCACACAAAGTTTTAGGCATTCACTCCTGTAGCACTGGCCGGTTGCTAAGTCCTTTGAGCTCCCTGCCAAGACAGCTCAGCCGTCCCTCGGAGAGATTTCCCTATGATAACCCTCTTCTTTCCCTTTTTCTGTTCTGAGTAGCCTGTTACTGTGGATTACCTCACACCATTCTTTATAATGTGGCAACAGCATATTTCCAAAAGAATTTAAAAAATAGTATTCACTTCAAGTCCTTACTATATAAATAGCAATCAATTTCAACAATAATGCATGAGTTGCAGATGTGATTCACATAGTATCAGTTTTTATAAAACTAGGAATACCACAAATGATCATAAATTATGTTCTTTTTCTAAAATAATTAATAGGATTTTTATTTTACTGTTCAGTGAATTTTCACAGTTTAAACAATACCAAGAAATGATGTATACAAACATACCTCTTTTGTAGCAAACACAGTTATAAGACCACACAAGATTTTGCTGCTGGTAGCTATGATGGAGAAACCTATACTTGACCATCTCCCTGAAAATGAGCCACTGTAAAAGCTGGATAGAAAACAACAAACATCTTGAATGTGGAGGAGAACCTGTGACACCAGAACTTGCTGCCTGGAGATGCCAGAGAGAAGGGGAAGCTCTGGGGTGAGCCTCCCTGAAGAGCCAAGAAGGAGTCCCAGGCATCTGGGGGAGTAAAGACTGGACTCCATGGTAGCAGCAGCGAGGACTGGAGGGACCGAATGGAGGCCACGGAGAAACGGAACCACCCCAGAGGTGGAAATCTGGTGTCCTGTGTGTGGTTGTGCATCCGGCCCTCTGGGCCATCAGGGGAGGTGTGGTGCTGGCAGTGCACAGCAGCGCAGAGGTGAAGACCGGCACCTGGTTGACAGTGGCCAGGTGAGGTCAGGTGGGGCTGATAGGGTCTGGGGGCTTGGGGCCAGCTGACCTTATGTCCAGTGGAGGAGACAGTTTTTAAGAGTTTGGTTAGGCGCAAGGGGGTTGAGGGAATTGTCAGTGTGACTGAGGACCACGGAGTCCCTGATGACCTGCACTCGGACGCGCTCTTACAGCCCAGCTGCAGCACTAACCTCGCTAGCACCGCCCTTCCTGGTTCTGCGTCTTGCTGCAAACAGAAAGTAGGACAATGTTCCTCACAAACTTACCCAAGAAACATACCTGTGTGGAGCACATTGTGCCGGGGATAAGAAGACAAGACAAATTCTTGTATTTCCAGAGCTTACATGCTAGGAACCCCCTGAGTGTTCGAAGACCTGACAGATTCTGTCCAGGACGGATGGAGCGACAGAGTGAGAGAGATCTGGAGAGTCCGACTCCTTGCATGCCTCTGGGTTAGAAGCCCAGGCCTGCTTACTGTCAAAACAGGCTGTAAATTGGTGCAGCTGCCACGGAAAACTGTGAAAGCTCCTCAAAAGTCTAAAAATTGAATTATCAGTATCCAGCAGTCCCACTGCTGGGTGTACTTCCAAAGGAAACGCAGACAGGATATCAAAAAGCTATCTGCACCCACGTGTCCCGGGCACCATTCCTCACAGTAGCCGGGATCCCTCACCGGCAGCCAAGATGGCTGAACTGCTAAAGCTGTGTGTGTGTGTGTGTGTGTGTGTGTGTGTGATGCCCATGACAGTACGTAGATGTGTGCCTGTGCATACATACGAGTAGGATGAAATACTATTCAGCCGCGAGAAGGAAGGAAAGCCTGTCACTTCCAGCAACATGGATGGGCCTGGACGACAAGATCCTGGGAAAGAGTCAGACGTCAAGAAGTCCTGCCCAGTCTCACTTACACGAGGAATTTAAAACGAAGGAAAGGAGAGTGGGCCTGGGAGGGTGGGGGAGATGGGGAGATGGTGGTCAGACCCACGAATTCCCAGTGACAGCAGGAGTAAGACCCAGGGAGCTACGGAACCCCATGGCGGGGGGCATAGCTACCCGTACTATTATATACTGGGGAGCTGGTAGGAGAGTAGACACTGGGCTTTACGGACCTGGAGTGCTGGGCTGCTGTGAGGGCAGTGACCGTGACGTGACCCTCCGGAGACACAGAAGGGCACCAAATCCGCACAGTCACACCCCGGTGCGGCCACAGAAAACCAGACTGGAGTCTGGCAGGTCACGTCTTCAGGGTTTGTTCAATACGTAGTCTAGGGATCTCAGCATTGGGCTCTTCTGGCCTTGGCTCCCTTTGGACACCCGCTCCCTGATAAGCAGCCCCATGTGTGCAAGCTCACACTCACAGTGCGGTGCAGCTGGGGGACACGAGGCTTACAAAGGGCGGACAGCACATGCCCACTGCTTTTGGGGTTGGGAGCCCCGTGTGCCTGTATGCGTTTTCCTGAAATTTATCCCAAGCTAAATGACATCTGCATTTAAATTAGGATGGTCTGAGTCTACACCGCGGGGGTTACCATCTGGACAGCAATTTCCTCGAGAGCCTGGGGGTGGGGGCTGGTGCCTGTCTTTGTCTTCCTGCCGCTGGGCGAGGAGGTCAGGGGGGCGCGAGGCTGGTCCGGGAGCCATGGGTCCCCGAAGGTTGGGGCGCCGGAGCCACCATGCTTTGCGGGGACTGCGTTGGGGTAAAAAGCCGAGGCTTCCGCTTGCTTTCCCTTGCGGGGCAATCCCGAGGGTCCTGCGTCAGCTGCCCTGTGACTTGCGATGGGGCAGGAGGTGTGTCGGTCTCCAAGGATCCGACAGGCCGAGCAACCGTGTCGCGCAAAGGCAGGGAGGGCTGAGGGGAGCCCTTCAATCAGACAGCCCAGGGAAGGGGCGCGGAGGGGGTCGCCGAGCCCGCGGTGGGCCGCTCTACTGTGCCCGAGAGAATCCCCGCATCCACGCGCCCCCGGCCCCCCAACCGGAGAACCCACTGCCTCCTCCTGGCCTCAGTGCTCTGGGACCCCCACCCCACGGTGGTGCGCTCCACCCCACCACTAGCGCCCAGGGCCCCACCCAGCCCGTGCGCTTGTTCTTCGCCCGGGTGAGCTAAGCCCACAGACCCCTACGCTCGCCCGCCGCCCCTGGAGCGCCGCGCGCCCCTCCTCCCGAAGGCGGGTCATCTTGGGCGGGGCTCACGGGCGGAGGGCGGAGCGTCCCCTCCCCCTTCCCGCCGAGCCCGTACGCGTGCAGGACCCAGGCGCTGAGCAGGTTTCGCCTGGCCCGGAGCGCGGGCCTCGCGGCTGGGCCATGAGCGCCGACTGACCGCCGCCCCCCGCCGCCTCCCGCCGTCCCCAGCGGGCTCCCCGGCTGCCTCCAGGAGCCCGTGCCGGTGAGTGCGGCTCCTCCGCGCCCCCTCCTTTCCCGCGGCCCGCGTCTCCCTCTCCTCGCAGCCTCCCACCGCCGCTCCTCACACCCCTGCCTCTTGGCGCGCCCCCTCCCCTCGGCGCGGCCCCTCGGCTGCTACCTACGCCCTTTCCCCTCTGCGTGCCCCCTCGCCCCCTCCGCTCTCTGCACCGCAACCTCCTTCCCTGTTAGCCCGGACAGCCTGTGCGGTGGGTGGGCGCTGGCACCTTGGGTACAGTGGGTGCACACCTCCGGACCGCCCCCTCTATCCGAAACCCAATATACCGAATGGAAACCGTGGGTTTGCTGTTTAATGTCCTGAGCGGCTGGAGGGAAGCACAGGGGCTTTGTGGTCCGCGGGAATTGGGGTTTTCCAGAATTGGCATTTGAGGTTGGCCCGTATTCCTTCGTGTGAGTGGCTCCTGGGTCGGAGAGGGAGTTTTGGAGGCAAGCCGCCCCCCCCCCCGCCCCGGACAGGGCCAGGTCTGGGGGCCTCCCCAAGACCCCTTTGTCCCTCCCTCTTGCTGGGGGGCGGCTCCCGCTGAGTTTTCTGGGATTGGGGACAACTCTGAGCTGAACAGCTACAACTGATGCTCTTTTGACACATTCCAGTCTCTGCCCCAAACAACTCCCATTCCCCATTCTTATTTTGGAATAGCTAAACTAGTGATTGACAGGAAACAGAACTGTTGGCTCAAACAAAAACGAAAAGTTCTTGGAAGCCTTCAAGTTGCCGCCCACACATAAGGGAGTGTTCTGCAAACAGTCTGAGGCAGCAGCTGATGATCCTGGCCTCCAGAGGCTCTGGACTGCGAGACTGGCTGAAGAGGGCCCTGCAGGTGCCGAGGCTTCCCTGGGATTCGTCCCCATAGTCCCCCTTGTCCCTTGAATGCCCATGAAAAGCTGGGATATACTCACCTTGCTTCTCAGGGTAACAGAAACGTCTTGACTGAGGAGAGGTGGATAGACTCGTGCTGGTCGTAATCCTTCTAAACTAGGGTAGGAGCAGTAACTGAATTTTTTAGATATAGATGTGTGTAGATATAGATGTGTGTAGAGATAGGTCCCTTTTCCATCATGGCATGCATTTCTGGGGTATTATCACCAAATTTTAGAATTCAGGTCCAGGTAACATTCTGTTTATTTGTTGCAGTACTTTGTGATATGAATAGTTGTCCAGCCATTGTGGATAGGAATTCAGCCTCCAAGATGTGCTGGTAGTAACCTGCTGAAGAAAACAGGGACGCTCAGGGGCGATAGGCTTTCTGCTTTGTTACTGCTTTGAATTTTGAAACAATTCCCCGGTCGGAATTGTACATTTTCCTGGAGGAACTCTGGCACCGTCTGCTGAGAACCGTGTCCTTGTCTTGGCGGAATTGCAGGTCCCCTCGCCAGGGCATCATTCTCGCAGGGGAGTAGGTATTGGCAGTGACTTGGGGTCTTAAGGACATCCTTTAAGTGGAGGTCCTCTGGTTGGTACCCTCCAGTGTGCCACATGTTGGTTCCTTTACGGCCCTAGACGTGGGGTGCACTAGTGGAGGGGGGCTCTGTCCACCAGTTTGCACCGGCTGCACTCAGGGCTCTCTTTGTCAGAAGAGCCTCGGTTACAGGATATAGCCAGCGTGAACTGGACCTGCAAGTGAGCTTTTGTCAGGCCCCGGGGCCAGGTGTTGGGACGATAAGGGAGAGGGTAGCAAGGCAGGAGCAGTAACTTTGTATGCAAATAGGCTGTGTCAGTGTTCACTAAAGGACAACAAATGCCAGGGTTCAGATTCTTATTTAAGCTGAGTGAAAGCATGGGGTTGGTGCGCAGTCTGTCCGAACACGGACACTCAGAACAAAACACGGACACTCTGAGCATGGACACTCAGTTTTAAAAGCCTCAGAGCTGGACGGCCACTATTGGGAATGGAGTGGTTCGTGTCCAGACCACCATGCAGAAGTACTAATTTTTGTTTCACTGACTTCGCATAATATCAGTGTATTTGCATAGTTCTTCAGCTACTTCAGCTAAGGAAGGAATCAGTTTTTCTAACCAGGAAAGCAATGACAGAAAAGAACCTTGTGTTAGTCCCACTATATTTCTACTCACAAAGGTGTTTTCTGAAGGCAAAAATGCAGTATAGTCTTTGTAAGGACTGCTTGCGTGGAGTGTGGGAATCTGGCCAAATGTGGACGTCTCCTTCAGGCGTGGAGCCTTTTTGCTAAGCCTCCCCATGGCCGTTCTTCATGGTCCGCTCTTCCTAGGTTTAGCCATTGTGTGAACCTGAGCCCCTACTTCCCCATGTCCCCTGCTAACGTGTCCCCATGTCCCCTGCTAAGGTCCATTCATGGGGGCAGGGTCAGGTCAGTGCAAGGTGGGTTCTCCACTCTCAGGGTCTCACACTTGGTCTCACACTGCTGCCCTTGATGACTATGGGCCACACGTTCTCAGTTTCTAAATGACACCACCTGGTTGGAGGGGCTGCAGGCAAGAGCCATGGCCGTTTGCTGTTCTCGGTCCGAGCTTGCCAATGGCAGGGTGACAACAGGTCAAGTCACTGAAATGTGCATTAGGGATGGAGCGGCTGACCACACCGTGTGAGGTCGGTTAAGGCCATGCACCGGAGGAAGGCAGTCTCTTTGCTTTAGCTTTCGCTCCACGTTTCTTGTCCTTGCCGACTTATCTTTGCAGCTGTGGAATCTCTGGTGAGGTCTGTGACATCATGAGCTCGATTCATGTAGTTTAAAACAGGGAATCATCTGGTTTTACCAGGAGGTAGGTCTGCTCGTGAACACCTTCACGAGACCCAAGTCAGAGCTATGCTTATTTATGTAAAATATCCAGTGTTGAACCGCCTTATTTCCCAAACAACAGACGTGGGACAACAGCCTTCGAGAACAGCATGTCTGTATCGCTATGGAAATACAACTACAGTTTCTTGGGTCAGCTTTAATGTAGTTCAGCTTTGCGAGAGGCTGGCATGGGGATGGATGTCAGAATATCCCAGCCAGGAAACCAGGTCCGTCCAAAGACGCCAGGCTACTTTTTGAAGGGGAGGGAGGGGGAGAGTCTGGGTGGTCCTGTGAGGAAGGATAAACTCACCTCCCATTTTCCTGAACTCTGGCCTGGGCATGTTTGCTACAGGATCTGTGAAGCTTACTGTCCCCAGGGCAGCCTCTGGAAGGGGAGGGGCTAGGCTTCTGGGCAGGGTTGGGTGGGGGCAGGACGCTGCCCCAGGTGTTTATGGGAAGGAGGAGTGCAAGGCAAGTGGTGTTCCCTCCCTCCCGCATTGCCTGCAGAATGTATGGTTTGGGTTCCAGAGGTGGTTCTGAATCTCTGATTCCAATACTCGCTATTTAAATAGAATCTGCAGGTATTTTAAGGAGATAAAATAAGGAAGGCTAACGCTTTTGGAGGAAAAATGCATGAGAATTTCGTGGAAAAATGTGTTTGCAGTTTAAACTGGTGTGGGCTTCTGGTTGTCATCCCTCCGGTCACCCCACTGCCCGGGGTGTAGTTCTGGATAGAAGACTCAGATTATTTTCGGTTAACACTAGATGTCACTTCTGCCCAGGGCATGCCAACACAGAGGCAGGTTTGTCCTCGTCTGTTTCTGTGCCCAGATCCCTCCAGGCCTGACCCCGTGCCCCTGAAGACTGCCCCCACCCACCATGCTGCTTCTCAAGCTACCGCCAGACGGAACCGGTTTCCCTCTCACGTTGTCTTTGGTGTCAGGGAAGTGCTGGGGATGCCATGATAGTGTGAGTTTTCAACTAAATGATCAGGTGAGATAGTTGTGTTTTCTGAAAGGTCTGCAGTTTTAGATCTCATCAATGTCCCTATTCACTAGTTATGTTTAATTAAGCAAAGAATTAAGATTTAGAAAAACAAACGTGTGGATTTGGAGGGTGGGCATGGAAGATACCATGGGATGTGATGAGGGCAGGTGGAGGCTATTGTAGCCCCTCCCTGGCGCCCCAGGGCTGTGACCCGCCCCTCCCTTCCCAGGCTCCAGAGCAGCTGGGCTCTCTCAGTCCCATTCTGGGAGCCTAGGAGAGCATCTGGGGATCGGCTGGGGATCGTCTGGGAATCGGCGAGGGCCATATTTGTCATCGTGATGGAGTAATTGTGACTATGCCACGTTGGCACTTGACGCTGACTCTCCTAGGTTTCCACAGGCACCGAACTCGCTTGAAATTTGAAGGAACACCGTTCAGTTACAGCACTGAGTTGGACGGTTACTGTTGCAATCACAGGACGGGCTCAGGCTCAGTGTGCAGATACTACTGTGCTCATCGACGCCCATTATTTGTTTTTCCTGAACTTGAGTTAGACTCTGGCTTGGGAAGACAGACCACCCTCTGGAACCTGCGGGTCAGCAACTGCATTGAAGAATTAGTTCATTAGGAAGTGACCGTAATTACTTATATTTTAACCAAAAGTAGTTCAAATGACAAGTTGTCGTAAGAATTAAATTCCTTTGGGAATGAATGCTCTTAGCAGGCAGATAGAATTGTTGTCTATTTTATGAATTACTGTTAAGTAAAAATACGGCCACAGAAATGCACCCAAAGTCTGTGTTAGAATGTTTTTGTTCATTGAGCTAGTGTTTAGGAACATAATCTGTGCTTATGAAGTATGATGTAACTGTCAGTCACTCCTATCAGAAGTTCCACAGACAATAAGTAGTTCACGTTCAGCGATGTTCACACAAAACCTTGGGGGAGCTTTCAGAAGCGAAATACCAGGGCTTTGGCGCATTCGTTAGAGGGAAACCAGCTTTCCTTTCTAAAACAGAGCCTGTGAGATGAAAGGGGACCTGAGCCCTTTCCCAAGTCTTCCCTGAGTTTGACGCACCCTGAGCTGCCTCTGCCTGATAACACTCCACAGCTGCCTCCTGTCCCCAGCCTCTGTCCGCAAGTCATGAGGGCCCCATGTGTCCCCAGACCCAGTCTGCCTGTCTCCAGGCAGCAGGTTGAAACCACTGCCTGCTTGCTCCGGGCTCACCTCTCTCCGACGTCACAGCCTTGTCCCTCCTCGGGATCTTTGGGTAGCCCACCCTCGGTTACTTTCTGGGTAACCTCACCCTCCTCCAGTTAAGCACCACACAGCCCCCTGCACTGTGCTTTCAGCCACTCGACTCAGACCTCTGTGTCTGTGCCCTGCTCAGCTGTTCAGTTAACATTTCCAAAACCAGTCTTATAATCTCAGTCCTAAGACCTGGTTCTTTTTGTGTTTACATGTTTTAGAACAACAGCACCATCCACAGAGCTCATGGCGTTTTCCAAGCTCTGACTTTCTTAAATTTCTGATGCACGTGATCTTTCTGGTTGCCTCAGAACCTTTGCTCATGCTGTTTTCCTCTTCCTGACATAAATCCTCACCTTTGCCTCAGTCCCAGTCTCCCTCCCATTAGCCCAGCTAATTTCTAGCTGCTGTCGCAGCCCTGTGCCTCCCTGATGGCTGTTCATGTCTTCTCTCCTGCTGCAAAAGCCCCAGATTGATCTGGCTTTCAGTGCTCATAGGCCATATGGGCTCATTCCTACCATCAGGTTAAAATTTAAACCAATCCATGATTGCCTTTAGAGAGAGCATGTTTGCAGCTTCTCCAGTGATGCTGCTTATGAGCAAATGGGAACATTTCCCTTCCTTTTGGAAAGAGATGTAATACTTGGCAAGTTGCATTCGTGGTACATAACAGCTGACACGTATGTACCCCACTGAATCAATACATATTTATCTGCATTAAAAGATGTAATTTTGTGAATAATAGGGAGGAAGTTCTGTTTCTGGCTTTTATACCAAGAACTTATTTTATATTTATCATTAAGTTATTTTGGATTTGAATAAAATTGCCACTCTTTATTTCTGTTATAGCTACAGTCCAATACCGCTTTTATGAATGAGCAGAACTGTTAATGGTAAAATATCGTTTATTCTACTTCTCATCTCTATCCTGTTGAATGTTACCCTTAATGATCTCTCTTCAGATAATTATACTTTACCAAACGGCTCCTGATAACTATCTTGTTTGCTTTATGTGCTGGGAAATATAAAATTATTTCCCATACCACCAACTGAGGACATTCAGAACCCGGTGCATTAGCAACAGTCCTTTCAGAAGGGTGTGCGGAGTTGACACAGTCTGTGTTAACTCAATGAAAGAAAGCCAGCCCTGGTTTTATTCCTAAAATTATCATGGTTTGCATCTCAAGGCAGAGGGACACCAGTGTATGTTGCCAGAAAGGCCAGCAAGGTCCCTGTCCTCCGCAGGGGGAGGAGGGCCTCGGGAAGCAGCGGCGCATGGGTGTTTTCACAGCCTCAAGCATCGTCTTGGGAAATAGGCACTTGGTAGAATAACACATGGAGGGTCACTTGGTGTGGGTGTGTGCTTATGAGTGTTACACACATGCACACTCACACTCAGCTACTGGCCAGTGTTGAGCAGGGACCTAAGAGGTGGACCAAGCCAAGAGGTGTGGGCAGGAAGCCCGTGCAGGCAGCTGCCGACGCGAGTCCTCCCTGGGGCTCGCCGTGCGTCCCTTCCTGGGGTACAAGCGCGGGCATGTGCTCCCAGACTGGCCCGAGCCGATGGGTCTGTGGGGAGTAAACAGGCAAGACCTGATCGCAGATCCCTACGGCTGTTGGAAGAAGAAGAGAAATGGCCCATCACAGGGCGTAGCAAGTGTTAGCAGGATTTGTTACTTCAGTGTTCCCAGACGGACCCCAGAGCCGTGGTGCGAACACTCTGGCCTCTGTTGAGAAGAGCCTCCAGGCCGGCCAGTGGGGAGCTGCAGACCCGTCGGCACAGAGGGGCCCTCTGGAGGGCCCGGAGCTCGTGTGTGAACTGCTGTGTCACCAGGGGTGGGTAACCGAAATTCTCGGGTCTCACCGGTCAGGCGGGGAGAATTACAGACTCTCCTTAGAGGGTTCTGGGGATGCCCCGTTCGTAAATGACTGTGTTAGTGTGTAGCAGGGCTGTGTAACAGGGCATGTTGGTAGCATATGTGCACACGTGTTCACCCCGGGTCAGGCAGGTCTCCTTCACAGTGAGCCATTATCATGGTACGACTGTGATGCCCTTTACAATTTGTGCTTCTAATTTTTTTTTAAATGAGTCTCTCTCTCTCTCTCTCTTTTTTTTAAGATTTTTATTTATTTGATAGACATAGATCACAAGTAGAGAGGCAGACAGAGAGAGGAGGAAGCAGGCTCCCCACTGAGCAGAGAGCCTGACACAGGGCTCGATCCCAGGACCCTGGGATCATGACCTGAGCCAAAGGCAGAGGCTTTAACCCACTGGGCCCCCCAGGCGTCCCAATGTGTCACTCTCTTAAGAGTGACGGGCCCACACTTGGGTCTTGCACTGGTTTGCGGAGTTCGTGTTTGTGGGACCAGTTAGCTGCGGAGCGCACCGTGACATGTGGCATTTCCGTGTAGCCGCACCCGTGGCAGTGGGATGATCCACCTTTCCTGGCCGGGAGCGCAGCGCAGCTTCTCCTGACTGTCACGGTTGTCACCCTGGGAGTTGGCTGCATGGCGACTGATTGCAACGAACATTTCTCGGGAGGAGTTTCCTTAGGAGGTTCCTGGACAGGGTCAGGTTTTGCTGGTGGTCTTCCGGCCGGTGGGGCTATCTTCTGTCGTTGCTTGAGCTGTGGTTCCCCAGAAGATGCACCACACCCCGAGAACCTCTGGAAAGTTATGTGGCCATGGTGGGGTTGAGTGAAGGTGTTGAGAGGAGGAGCTCCCTCTCGTTATTTGCGTGGACCCCAAGGAAGTGTGCACGTGTCCAGTGAGAGGGAGAGGCCGCTCTGTGCGGGGACTTTGAGTGGTCCTGTCACATGAAACGGAAGTAAACAAGAGGAATTGAAAATCAGGAATCAGGAGGGAGACCTTCTGATCTCCTTGGATCGCCTGTTTTAAAACCTGGGTCACCCCTGCAAGCTGGGATGGTTCCTGGGTCCAGGAAGGCAGGTGTCCCCCGTGCACTTGTGGACACATGCCCTGGCTAACTAGATGACATGGTCAAGTAGTAAGTCAGATTTCTAAGTTCTGCACCTGAAGCTGGGTTTTGCTTAAAAAATTTAAGCAAAAAAAAAAAGTGTGTAAATTGAGTTTTAAATATGGGAAAGATACCAGTATATCTGGAAAATGATTATCAGGTAACTCTTGAGGACTAAAGTCTCTAAAGAATTTTTTTCTCTTTTGAGTTTGCTCAGACCTGTCTTTCTAAGGTACCTCTTTTTCAGTATTGAAGATTTGATCATTTTCAGTTTTCAGTTTTCAGTTTAAAATGATAAAATATGTGGTTTAATAAATTTGGAAATGTAGAATATTTCATTTCTTGGACAGATGCCTTCATTTTCCAAATGAATATCTATGCGTAAATAAAGCATTTTGTTGTTCAACTTTTATTCTGTATTTTACCACAGTGGTGACTGTGGTAAGTACAGAATGCAGGATTTGGAGGTAAACGTGGCACATTTTTTTAATCCTGCAAAGATATGACGCGTCAGTGAAGTTGAACAACTGAGCTTTGTGAACTTCCTGCAATTGCTCTAGAAAAATCTCTAGTCACCATCAACCTGTTTTGTGTTTAGGATTTGAAATACAGTAGGAACCAGGTTTTACAATTAAAAGCTGCTGTAATCCAAATAAATGTCATTTTAAAAAGAAATCAGTTCATTTAAAATCCAAGGGTTATTTAAAACATCACTTGAACTTCAGAATTTTTTTCTATTTTAACTTTCTGGATGTAATACAAATAAAGATACGTGTTTGATATTTTGATGTTAATGTGGTTATAATGTCAAACATTCTTAATGGGCACATAGAATGTTGGGATGATACTCACCTAAAGCCACTGTGTTTCTCTAAGACATTGGAGACTAACTCTGAAACAGTAATAACAGGAGAGAAAACAGGATGACGCGCATACGTGTAAGACTTGTTCAGGTAGAGAACACATCGTTTTAGCAACTGAGACAAAGTGGGACAGAGTGGCTAATGACATACGGGGACAGACACGGTGCTGAGTGGGTGAGATTTAATCCTATTTAAAAACTCATTTCTTTTTTTTTATATTTTATTTATTTATTTGACAGATAGAGATCATAAATAGGCAGAGAGACAGGCATAGAGAGAAGGGGGAAGCAGGCTCCCTGCTGATCAGAGAGCCTGACGTGGGGCTTGATCCCAGGACCCTGAGATCATGACCTGAGTGAAGGCAGTGGCTTAACCCACTGAGCCACCCAGGGACCCCAAAACTCATTTCTGTATTGGGTGACACTGTGATTTGGAATCACTTTGATATGAAACTGTGTAACACGGTAGTTGCGGTTCAGTAACAGGCGCTTGATGCATTGGAGAGGAAGGAGCTGGTGGCTACAGAGAGGCAGGGCTACTGCAGAGCTTGCTGTCCTGGCAGGACACAGCCCGGAAGGTGGATCCTGCGCCCTGTGAGTCCCGGGAGCACCTCCCCTCCCTCGCTGTCCTCGGCTGCTGAGGACCAGCCCAGATGCTTGAAGATGCTCCGTGCTTCAGGAACTGTACATAGTCCTTGGATCACATTTCATTGCAACCAGTAGATCCATTTTTATTAGGGTGGAATCAAAATGATTTGATTGTGATTTCTATTTTCGTAGGTGGAAAGGGGGTGGGGAGGGCTCAGGAGGCATCTGCACACGGGGCTCTGCCTCATCCAGGAGGGCGCTGGGACGCGCGAGGGGCCGGGGACCCAGAGCTGGGGAGAGCGTCTGGGTGGGGCTGCTGTCATGAGCACGGCCACCCGGGGCTCACGTGGCTCCTGCTGGGCCTGCCCTGGGCTGAGAGGGGGAGCACGAGTGGGCAGGTGACACAGAATGGCACCAGGCCATGGATGCCAGGACACCAGATCCCCATGGCCTGCGCCCAGCCAGCCGCTGTATTGGGCCCCCCACCAGCTCTTCCGCAGGGCAGAAAATGTGTAAAACCCTGAGAAGAGTGAGAACGGGGAGCCCGTCTCCCTGTGGCCTGTGGTCGATGTGGCTAATGTCTGGTATGTCCTCCTGCTTTTTCTTCAGTTTTCCGTACTCATCATTTTAAACTCCTCCAATTCAGATGGATGTAACCCTGCTTTTTAAAATTTCTCATTATAGAAGGACAGTTTGCACAGTTTATTAAGAATTACTGACCCATTGTCAGATCTCTGCCTCCTCTGTCGTATCAGATGAGAGGCTTTGTGAAGTGACTCCCATGAGAAAAGATTTGAGTGAGGACGTTGCTCGTGGGAACCAGACCATCTTGTTGTTGGCTGAACACCCCACAGGGTGGCTGAACACCCCACAGGGACTAGATGCCGCTTTCCCGAGTTCCCCCGTTCTCCTGACTTCTCAGATCGGCTGCTCTCAGCATCCACTATGCACCCCGAGATGCTTGGCGAGGTTCCATGGGGTCAGTGTCTGGTTGTGATGTCGTCACTGACGGCGGGGAGAAGACCATGGGATAACGTGTTCAGAGCATGGAGGGAACCCCGCTTCCGTGCTTGTGGAAATTCGCGGAAACTACAGGAACAAGACGACCTTCCTGGCACCTCACGTGCTCATGGTGGGCTCGGCCAGCACCTGCTGCGGCGCAGTGTCTGCACTCCCCGGCTGCGAGGACCAGTGCAGCTCTGCCCTGGGTCCCGGGGCTGGGGCCGGGCTGTGGCCACCCTCCCGCCTCCTCCCCTGCCCACGTGCACTTCTCCAAGCCTGTGTTCCATGATTTCTTCTGGGCCGCCCTGCTTCATGGGGAATATCCTTAGCAGTTCCCTCAATCACGATCTCTTGATCACTAAAACCTTGCTTCACTGCCGCCTTGTTCTCAGCTGCATCTGCTGCTGGCTGCAACGGCGTGCATGCTCTCCCATGGCACCTGGGCCTCCCTGTGCTGCTCTGCGGGTGGCACTCCTCCGCGAATCTGCGTGGGGTATGACCAGCCCCATACTCACCACTTCCGCCCTGTCCCTGAGGCCCTGCCTCTCCTGGCCTAGACTGGGGTCCCCTCGGGCTGGGGTCCCAGGCTCCTTCCTTGTCTGGCCCACAGCCACTAGACCTGCTCTTGTCTGCCCATCTTCTTGGAAGACCGGACCTGGCACAACTTCCTCCTGTCTCTGTCTGCTGTGTTCCGCATAATGTCTCTAGATGTACTTTCCTGGTCATCAAAACCGATGAGCCTCGGTAATTTTGTTATTCCATTGTTGCACTTACAATGACTTTTTAAATGTGTTAAATCACTTGTCGGTAGTCATTTGTGTTCTGCACTTAATTTCAGCACCTGCTGTGTGTGACTGGCTCATCTGCAAATTGCTCTATTTTCTTATTTTACCTCTTGGGATATTATTTATTTTCTTCCGTTTTAAGTAATTTCTCATTGTGTTCTTTGGAACTCTGATGGTGAGGATAAACTGTCTATCTTTGAGGGGTATATTCCTTTCAACTTTTTCTGGTGGTTTGCAAGACTTGGGAAGGTTTTTATTATGCAGAAGCCATAATAGGAAGGCAAACAAATCAGACTGAAGATATTTTTTAAACTCTTATAGGTCCAGGCAAAATGTAGAAAGTAGAAAATAAGTATGAAACAATGTAATGGAAGATTATTTCCAACACAGATGACAGTTGAAGAGCTGTATTTTTAAATGAAGAAAAGTATCTGAAAATAAGAACATAAACAGCCCAAGAGAAAAATGCTCAAAGGATATAAAGTCCCTTTTAAGTAAAAAGCATTTTGACTAGCCTTAAGTATAAGAGAACATGTACTTACCGCCCCAGCCAGAATAGTGGGAGGTGCGTGGACGCCTTGGGGTCTTTTCTGGCAGAGGGTGAGCATGTTGTCTACAAATAAGGATGCTGTTCTCTCTGCTCATGGCCGTCGTCCTGGGTTACCTGCTTTTCCCTGTCGCGGTGGGCAGGCCACCCGCGGACACCGACGGAGCTGGTAAGGGGGCACTGTCACCGTTTTCTCATCCCAGCGGAAAGGAATCATCATGTTTTAAAAGAGAAACTGACCGGTGAGAAGTTGGTCTCTCAGAGCTGTGGTCAGAAATTCGGCTTTTTCTCTGGGGGACTCTGTGGGAATGCTGCTCCCCATGAGTGGGTGGGACGACCCCCAGGGTAGGCCCCCAGGAGCACCCTCCACCCCCACGGTCCCAGCCGCGGGCCTCCTCCGCCGTTGTGTGGATCAGCAAAGCTGCTCCAGCTCGAGCCCTCAGAGCCACTTGCCTTTGTTCTCTCACAGACGTTGTGAGTGCTAGGGTTGGTGCATGTCAGCACAGTTACGTAAATAAGGAAGAAAATAGGGGAAATTGTTGTGTTCAGAGATCCTACATGTTTATCTTTTTCCTGGGAATTGAAGCTCTGGAGTGGGGGCTTCTGTTCATTATTTCCAGGGAGCACCTCACTGCACTATGTGTTTCCTGTAATGTCTGGGTACTCCCCTGCCAATGACAGCAGAAAGGACACATACATCCCCGTGTGTGCATGGTGAGGACACCGGGGTGACCCTGTGTTTGCCAAGTGTCCCAGCGCCTTCAGGTGAAGTGGGCACTGGCCGGCCGCCCTCGGGGGTGAGTCTGAGATGGCACATCTGGGGCCTCAGCGGCACCCTCTGGACTCTGCATGGGCTGCGTCCGGGACCTCTCATGGGGTCAGTGTTCTGTTCCCACTTTGGATGTTGGCAGAGATGCCCCTCTGTGCCAGCTGACCTGCACCCAGCGGGAGGTCGTGTGCATTTAAATAACAAAATTGTGCTTCCTGTGAAGAAGCACATTTAGTGAACCTGTGGCTGATGGTGCCCTGGTTAGGAAACCGGACAGAGTACCCGGGAGGGACCCACGTGGCCCAAGTGAGGCGGGTGCCCCCCCCCCACAGCGACGTCTGCTCAGATAGCTGACCTGCGTTTCAGGCGCCGCAGATCCTGTGGACCATACAGGAAGGACCTGTAACCACTTTGTTAGCACGAGACACAGTTTCTTCCTGAAGTAGAGGACTCGGTCACTTGGTGGAAAGACAAAACGCGGCCCTGTTCTCATGAAAGCACAGATCGTGGTGTTCACAGAAAATGTCCTCTGCATTCCTGGAAGATATGACACTGGAGAAACCAGGAGATGATGAGCATTTTCGAGTGCCTGTCCAGGGAACTCACTTTATAGAACATTCTTAAAATACAGCAGTGTTTCTCTTATTAATATCTTTAAATTAAAATTGAAATACTACTTTCATCTACTCCATAAAAGAATGAGGTATTATATTATCATGGTTTACATATATGTGTTTAACAAGTAATTTTTTTAAAGATTTTATTTATTTGACAGACAGAGATCACAAGTAGGCAGCGAGGCAGGCTGCCTTGCTGAGAGAGAGGACGGGAAGCAGGCTTCCTGCTGAGCAGAGAGCCTGATGCGGGGCTCGATACCAGGACTCTGAGATCATAACCTGAGCCAAAAGCAGAGGTTTAACCCACTGAGCCACCCAGGTGCCCCAACAAGTAATTTTTTGACCCGAGTTTTGAGACATTGATTATGTGCTTGACCTTGAGCCAAGTGCTTCAGGAAACACCACACTGTGGGAGATGGTGTGCAACCGCAGGAGGCAGCAGCTGTTTGGGCAGGGGAACTGTGTCTCTTGTGGCAGCAGGAGACACAGAGCTCTGTGGGGAGCTAGGAGGAGGTGGTCTGTGGGGGTGGAGCCGCTGCATGTGCTGAGGTTAGTCTGGGAAGGGAAGGTCCAACTATGCATTTAAAATCTGCAGAACTGGATGTGGGCAGGTATGATGGGAGGTACAGTGGCAGGCACGGTGGCAGGTGCAGTGGCAGGTGCGGTGGCAGGTGTGGGCAGGTACGGTGGCAGGTGTGGTAGGAAGTGTGCTGGTGGAGGTGTGGTGGGCATCTGTGTGTCCTCACCACAGAACTTGGGACATGTCCCATTGTGTAGCCAGAGTGTTGGCCGTGGTGAACACTTGGGGACCACGACATGGGAGACGGTCAATCCTGGGGCTGTAAGTGGTGGTGGGAGGGTCTCTGGAAAGAGGTGTCAGGGAAGGGGGCTCAGAGGGAAGTCGCCACCAGCCAGGGGTGCAGGCAGCCCCCATCCAACACTGGGAAGCCATGCTAGGAACTCTGTGACCAGGACAGAAGGCTGGTCTTCGAGAACACCTGTCAGTGTCAGCAGGACAGTCATCCCTGAGAAATAGCCTGGATAGTAGTGGTCATGAGTGTGCTGGCTCAGGGTACCTGGCAGGAAGGGAGGCGCAGAGGATGGTCATCCCCCCAAGAATGAGGCCATTTCATTGCAGACCAGCATCCTGCGCTGCCGCACAGGTGTGCCTGTGACCGATGACACGTCCTGAAGTGTCTTCAGTTTAGTGTCTGCTACTAACATTCGCGCCTGCGTCTCCTAGACACGGCACCCATGTGGGACGTCCTGCCGGCTCACCTGCAGCGGGGCCCGGGTGTGACCCGTCTCCCAGCGGAGCCTCACTGTGGAGGGCTGAGGCGTGGTCAGTGTGGCAAACGTTTTTCCCCAAGCTGTTTTTCTCCTCATTCCCTTAACTCTGCTGGCACAAGGCAGACACTGCTCATTTCACCAAACGCTAGTTCCCCAGTTTTCTTGATTGATTTCTGTTTTTTACTGCTCTGGCTCCTCTTTCTTGTGCTGAACCTGTGGGCATAGTTTCTGTTTGTTCGTGAAGTTTATAGAATTTTTTTAAAATTTCATTTCAGTGTAACAGTATTCATTGTTGTTTGCACCACACCCACTGCTCCATGCAATACATGCCCTCCCTAATACCCACCACCTGGTTCCCCCAACCTCCCACCCCCCGCCCCTTCAAAACCCTCAGTTTGTTTTTCAGAGTCCACAGTCTCTCATCTCCTGCCTCCTCATCTCCCATCTCCTCTCCATCTCCCCTTGTCCTCCATGTTATTTGTTATGCTCCACAAATAAGTGAAACCGTATGATAATTGACTCTCTCTGCTTGACTTATTTCACTCAGCATAATCTCTCCAGTCCCATCCATGTTGCTACAAAAGTTGGGTATTCATCCTTTCTGACGGAGGCATCATACTCCATAGTGTATACGGACCACATCTTCCTTATCCATTCGTCCATTGAAGGGCATCTTGGTTCATTCCACAGTTTGGCAACTGTGGCCATTGCTGCTATAAACATTGGGTTACAGATGGCCCTTCTTTTCCCTACATCTATATCTTTGGGGTAAATTCCCAGTAGTGCAATGGCAGGGTCATAGGGAAGCTCCATTTTTAATTTATTGAGGAATTTCCACACTGTTCTTCAAAGTGGCTACACCAACTTGCATTCCCACCAGCCGTGTAAGAAGGTTCCCCTTTCTCCACATCCCTTCCAGTACACATTGTTTCCTGTCTTGCTAATTGTGGCCATTCTAACTGGTGTAAGTTGGTATCTTAATGTGGTTTTAATTTGAATCTCCCTGAGGGCTAGTGATGATGAACATTTTTTCATGTGTCTGATAGCCATTTGTATGTCTTCATTGGAGAAGTGTCTGATCATATCTTCTGCCCATTTTTTGATATGATTCTCTGTTTTGTATGTGTTGAGTTTGAGGAGTTCTTTATAGATCCTGGATATCAACCTTTTGTCTGTAATGATCGCAATGCTTTGAAACTGGAGCTCAATCACAAGGAAAAGTTAGGAAGGAATTCAAACACCTGGAAGCTAAAGACCACATTGCTTAAGAATGCTTGGATCAACCAGGAGATCAAAGAAGAACTTAAACAATTCATGGAAACCAATGGGCATGAAGACACTTCGGTCCAAAACCTATGGGATACAGCAAAGGCAGTCCTGAGGGGGAAATACATAGCCATCCAAGCCTCCTTCAAAAAAATTAAAAAATCCAGGATACACCAGCTCTTTATACATCATAAAGGACTGTAGAATCAATAATATATCAAACCAACTCCACACATAAGGGAAATAATCAAGATTAGAGCAGAGATCAATGAGGTAGAAACCAGAGATACAGTAGAACGTATCAAACTAGAAGCTGGTTTTTTGAAAGAATCAATAAGATCGCTAAACCATTGGCTACACTAATCCAAAAGAAAAGAGAGAAAGTCCAAATTCATAAAATGACGAATGAAAAGGGAGAGATCACAATGAACACCAAGGAAGTAGAAACAATGATCAGAAGTTATTATCAACAGTTATATGCCAATAAGCTAAGCAACCTAGATGAAATGGATGCATTCCTGGAAAGCTATAAACTCCAAAAATTGAACCAGGAAGAAATTGACAACCTGAATAGACTGATATCTAGTAACGAGATTGAAGCTGTGATCAAAAACCTCCCAAAAAGCAAGAGCCCAGGACCTGACGGATTCCCTGGGGAATTCTACCAAACTTTCAAAGAAGAAATAACACCTATTCTCCTGAAGCTGGTTCAAAAAATTGAAGCAGAAGGAAAACTTCCAGACTCTTTCTATGAAGCCAGCATTACCCTAATCCCCAAACCAGGCAAACACCCTACCAAAAAGGAGAATTTCAGACCAATATCACTGATGAATATGGATGCTAAGATTCTCAACAAAATCCTAGCCAACAGGATCCAACAGCACATTAAAAAGATTATCCACCATGATCAGGTGGGATTCATCCCTGGGTTGCAAGGATGGTTCAACATTCGCAAATCAATCAAGGTGATAGAACAAATTAATATGAGAAGAGAGAAGAACCACATGGTCCTCTCCATCAATGCAGAAAAAGCATTTGACAAATCCAGTAGCCATTCCTGATTAAAACGCTTCAGAATATAGGGATAGAGGGGACATTCCTGAACTTCATAAAGTCTATTTATGAAAGACCCACAGCAAATGTCATCCTCAATGGGAAAAAGCTTGCAGCCTTCCCGTTGAGATCAGGAACACAACAAGGATGCCCACTCTCACCACTCTTGTTCAACACAGTATTAGAAGAGCAATCAGACAACAAAGAGAAATAAAAGGTATCCAAATTGGCAAGGAAGAAGTCAAACTGTCTCTCTTCGCAGATGACATGATTCTTTATATGGAAAACCCAAAAGACTCCACCCCCAAACTACTAGAACTCACACAGCAATTCAGTAACGTGGCAGGATACAAAGTCAATGTACAGAAATCAGTGGCTTTCTTATACACTAACAATGAAAATACAGAAAGGGAAATTTGAAAATTGATTCCATTTACTGTAGCACCAAGAACCATAAGATCTGGGAGTAAACATAACCAAAGAGGTAAAGTATCTGTACTTGAGGAACTACAGAATACTCATGAAAGAGATTGAAGAAGACAAAAAGATGGAAGACCATTCCATGCTCTTGGATCGGAAGAATAAACATTGTTAAAATGTCTATACTGCCTAGAGAAATCTATACTTTTAATGCCATTCTGATAAAAATTCCACTGGTATTCTTTAAAGAGCTGGAGCAAATAATCCAAAAATTTGTATGGAATCAGAAGAGACCCCGAATCACTAAGGAAATGTTGAAAAACAAAAATAAAACTGGGGGCATCACGTTACCTGATTTCAAGCTTTACTACAAAGCTGTGATCACCAAGACAGCATGGTACTGGCATTAAACCAGACACATAGACCAATGGAACAGAATATAGAGTCCAGATATGGACCCTCAGCTCTATGGTCAAATAATCTTCGACAAAACAGTTAAAAAATATGGAGTGGAAAAAAGATAGTCTCTTCAATAAATGGTGCTGGGAATATTGGACAGCTATATGTAGAAGAATGAAACTCGACCATTCTCTTACACCGTACACAAAGATAAACTCAAAATGGATAAAAGACCTCAATGTGAGACAGGAATCTATCAGAATCCTAGAGGAGAACATAGCAGTAACCTCTTCGATATCAGCCACAGCAACTTCTTTCAAGATATGTCTCCAAAGGCAAAGGAAACAAAAGCGAAGATGAACTTCTGGGACTTCATCAAGATCAATAGCTTCTGTACAGCCAAGGAAACAGTCAAGAAAACAAAGAGGCAACCCACAGAATGGGAGAAGTAATTTGCAAATGATAGTACAGACAAGAAGTTTATAGATTCTTAAAAATATTATTTATTTATTTCAGAGAGAGAATGAGAGATAGCATGAGAAGGCAGAATGTCAGAGGGAGAAGCAGACTCCCCATGGAGATGGGAGCCTGATGGGGGACTCGATCCCAGGACTCTGGGATCACGACCTGACCAAGGCAGTAGCTCAACCAATGGAGTTATCCAGGCACCCGAAGTTTATTGATCTTAAATATCACATATGAGTCTGGGGTCTGTTTTGGGTACTTCCTGTGGAAGTCGTGTAGTAATGATTGGGGTTCATTTTTTTCACAGGTGGTTCTCTGATTGTTCCAACAGTGTTGTTTGAAAAGATTGCCCCTTCCTCATTCAACTTCTTTGGCCCTTTTAGTAGAAATCCATAGGCTCCGTCGCTGGGTGTGATCTCTGGGGAGTCATGTGTGCGTATGTGCACACACGTGTATGTACGGATACACACACGTGCATCTCTCCTATGCTAGCACAACACTGCGCTGATGGCTGTAGCATGCAGGAAGCCTTAAGGTCACCTGTGTCTCACCACACTGTGGTGACCCCCAGACAACACAGGTTCGACCTTCACTTACCCGCTTATACGTGGGTTTGTTCTTTTGGTGAATACAGGACAGAGTTGTAATTGTGTTTTGTCTTTCTCGTGAATTTCTTAGTAATACTTTCTTTCCTCGAGCTTCCTTTGTTGGGAGAGCACAGTGCACCAACGGCTACGACATTGTGTTCACTGCGTGTATTTTGGGTAAGGCTTCGGTTGGAAGCAGGCACCCGTGGTTTCATCTGGGGTGGTCAGAAGTTGTGCGTGGACTTTTGACTGTGTGGAGATGGTGCCCCTCACACCCCGTGCTGTGCAAGAGGAATGGCTTACAGAAGCCTCACTCTAAATCTGCACGTGTCTGCCGCTAATCAGAAAATGCAATACTGAAGACAGAAAACCAGATGGCATCTTCATTGTTCCATGACTTTAGGGACTATAGCTAAGTCCCCTGAAAGTCTGCCACAAGTATTAATATCTAATGGATTTCAAGGACGAGTGAAAATCCCTCAAGTGATGTAATTTTCTAAGTCAAGTGTGACTATTAAATATGGTCTATGTAAATCCTGGCTCTGAGCCCGGTGGAGAAGCTATAAATCCTATAATATGGGATAGAACAAAACTATGACTTTAATTCCAAATAAAAGTGCACACTCTAGTTACTTTTGTCCCAAAAGTACGTGCCTTCTTATATTAGGATGTTTATATTCACTAACTTGCTGGAGTCCTTATGTTTTATTTGCCATAATCCTCTGAAAGCTTTTGATGTCGTAATCCCGTGTTGGGGTGTGAGGCACTTTTCCCCAAAATAATGCCTGATAGTAAGGCGGACCAATATGTAGCTGAGAAAATGCATCCCACCGCGTGGAACTCAGAGCCAGCCAGGTCCACAGGTGGGCTCAGGGCTGCGTTAGGACATGACTCCTTCCAGGGAGGAGAAGACCCACTGCTTTCCCAGGAACGAGTTTCTTTGTTGTCATTGTGAGACCCGACAGCAGTGGTGGGGATGGATCCCCTCATAGTTCATGGTAACCACCAAGACATAAATGGCAAGAAGTTTCCTGGGAGACCGTATGCATCTCGTGGCTGGGAGGCAGATTCTCTGTGCTCTCAGATGGAAGGGAGAGGACCAGGAGGTCCATGCCGCTCCCGGGGGACCAGAACAGCAGTGACGTTACTCAGCTGGGCATGAGTGTCTGTGGTGCAAATGAAGAAGAGGACGTTCATTAGAGTTTCATGGAGAACACGGCATATTTTTGTGGCAATTACCAGCACCCTATGCCAAACTGAAAAGCAAACATTAGACTATTTTATAGAACAAAAAATCTAAATATGAACTAGCAGAAATAAGAAGGAGAAAACAGGTGTAGGAATTAAATTAGTGATATTGAAAAAAAACATGATTTCTAAGAATACAGAGCCAAGTGGCACCTGGGTGGCTCAGTGGGTTAAGCCTCTGCCTTGGGCTCGGGTCATGACCTCAGTGTCCTGGGATCAAGCCCCACATGAGGCTCTCTGCTCGGCAGGGAGCCTGCTTCCCCTTCTCTCTGCCTGACTCTCTCCCTACTTGTGATCTCTCTCTCTCAAATAAATAAACAAAATCTTTAAAAAAAAAAAAAAAAAAGGAATACAGAGCAAAAAAAAAAAAAAAAAAAAGGACAGGAAAAAAAGATAAAAAGGATAAGGGATACGGAAGACAGAAAGAATTCTATATATTCCTATAGAAGAAATCAAAGAAATAGAACAGAAACCGTCATCAAAGTACAATTATAAATTTCCTTGGTACAGTATTTATTTCTGTCATCCTCAGAAATATACTATTGACATTCAGAATTTCCAAAGTAAATGGATTTAAAGACTTCAGGAATTCCTGGGGAGAAAAAAAAAGTACAACAGTAAAATAAAATTTGAAAGAAGATGATGGTTAACTGAACAGAATTCACCTCACAGCCTCCAAGGGACCCTGGAAAGAGACTGTGACCTGGCGTGTGCGCCAGCTCAATTTGCCTCTTTTGTGTCTGGTCCTGGAGGTGTCATCAGGTTGGCTGAATGAGCTCCACGGCACCTGGGCCTGGGGCAGAGCCTGGCCAGGACTTCATTCCTTCCACCCTCTGCTCCTCTGCAGCAGATGTGTGACTCCCATGCTGCACTCCTAACTGGTAGAGCGCAGTCCAGGGGGTTTTAGGGTCTTCAGAGCTGTGCTTGCATCACTACAATTTGCGTGAAGAACTTCTCACGCCCAACAAAAGGGCCCCTGGCCGCTGAGCAGTCGTTCCCCGTGACCCGTCTCCCCAGGCCCATGCAGCACTGATGGACTTTTGACACAGATCTGCCCATGGCGGACATTGTACCATAGTGGAACCACATAGTGGTCTATGTGACTGGCTTCTTTCCCTTATCACCATGACCTCAACAGTCGTCCACACTGTAGCAAGTTTCAGACTCTAGGTTTTATCATTGCAGAATATGTCCCACTGTGTCTCAGCCCATTCCCGGATGTTGTGGTTCTCCACTTTGGTGCTGCCACAGATAAGGCTGCTGTGGACATTCGTGAGCAGGTAGCTGAGGGGACCTTGAGGAGGGCTTGCTGGGTGTCGTGGACACTCTGGCTTCAGCCTGTTTGAGGGATGGCTCAGCTGTTCTCCAGAGATTTCCAGCTCTATTTCGTGACTGTTGAAGTTGCTGGTCAGGTCTGCATCTTGGAGAGCTCGTAACGGAGAGCAAGCGTGTCATGAGGGTCACATCCTGACCAGCGGGACGAGAGACTCCCGCTTCTTCATGTCCTTGCAGAACTCACCAGTGTTCCTGCTAAAGAACTGACAGTCACTGGGTGGGTGTAAAGTCTTAATGGTTTTGATTTTCATTTATGCAGTAAGTAAAACTGTTAAATAGCTTTCCATGTGTTTATTGGCCATTTGCATGTTTTTCTAGGAGAGTTGTGTGTTCAGATCCTTTACTCATATTTTAATTGAGTTTGCTTTATTCAGTTATAAGGTCTTTAAAAATACTTTGCATGATACACTTGCAAATATCTTGCAGATATAGATGTGTGGTTTGCAGGAATATTCTGCCTCTGTGGGCTCTTTGTTTTCTTCATGGTATCCCTGACTGAGTTTTTATTTTGGTCTTTTTCTTTTGTCACGTATTCTTTGGTGTTTTATCTGATAATCCAGTACTTTTCCAAAGTCCTGAAGGATTCCTCCTATTTTCTCCTAAGATATCTATAATTTTAGTTGTCACTTTTTAAGTAAAGGGTCCATTTTGAGTTAAGTTTTGGTATATAGTATAAGGAAGGAATACAAGTTCTTTTTTCTAGATGTGGATGTCCAAGGTGTCCCAGCAGCATTGACCAAAAAAGTCTATCCTTTCCCCTACTGGATTGTCCTGTCCAGTCTTGTTGAAAGTAAGTAGGTCACACATGTGAGGGTCTATTTCTGGATTCTCAGTTTTAGTCCATTGGTCTGTGTGTCTGCCCTTGTCCTTTTGTGATCTGTTCCTTGTGGGAAGTTTCAAAATTGGCAAATGTGAGTTCTCCAATTTTGTTCTTTGTCAGGATTGTCTTGGCTATCCTGGGTCCCTTGAATTTCCACATAACTTTAGGATCAGCTTGTCAGTTGTAGCAAAGAAGCCACTCGGGATCTTGATAAAGGTTGTACTGAGTCTGTAGCCCAGTCCGGGGATGGTCACCATGTTCAGCCTTCCCATCCAGAGGCATGGATTCTTTCCGTCGATGTAGTTCCTTAATTTCCTTTAACAGTGTCAGGGAGTTTCAGAGTTCTGCCTCTATTTTGTTAAAATTATTTCCAGTTGTTTTATTCCTTTTTTGCTCTTAAAAAATGGAGTTTTCTTAATTTCAGTTTTAGATTATTCACTGCAAGTGAACTGAAATACAGTAGAGACACAACTGGTTATGTACTGGTCTGGAATCCTGCCACATTTCTCAACTCATTTATTGGTTCAAATACTCTTTGGGTGGATTCCTTAGGTTTTCTGGTTGTAAAATGATATAATCTGCAAATAGGTGAGAGTCTTAATTTCTAATATAGCTGCTCACTAGTTCTTTTATAATTATTAAGCCTTTTTTTTTTAAGAGAAGTTTAAGACTCACAGCAAAATTGAGGGGAATTTGCACCTTTGCTGCTCACAGGTGTACAGCCTCCCTGATGCTGAACATCCCATCCGAGGGGACCGGAGGGGACCTCTGTTATGGCTGATGTTTATGGCTACTTCACTATCACATGAAGTCCACAGTTCACCTTAGGGTCCGTGTAGTGTCGTAAATCCTGAGTTTGGGCAAATGGACCGTGAGAGGTGCTCATTGTTAAGAGTGTCATGCAGAGTAGTTTCACTGCCCTGAAAACCTGCTGTGTTCTGCCTGCTAGTCCCTGCCCTCATCCCCAGAGAGGGCGCAGAAGGAGAGGGCAGGAGAGCGTGAGGAGCCCCAGGCAGCCAGTGCTCTTGGGCGGGCAGGCAGAGAAGGCAGGCAAGCAGGGGTGCAGGCTGTGTGTGCTCAGGAGGCCCGAGCCCAAGAAACGAGGAAGCGCTGAGAGGTGCAGTGCAGGGCTAGGCAGGACACGAGCATGTTTGTGTTTTCAAATTGTTTGGGTGCCTGTCGGAGAGAGATGGGAGAGGAGCCCATTAGCTGCCAGGGACCAAGCTGAGCTCAGCAGACTGGTGTGGACCCTGCGCCAGGGCCACGCTGTCGAGAAGTAGAGGCCCTCCCGGTGTTGGGAAGTCCTGCTTGCGGGTGCTGGCGCTGGAGGGCTGCAGTGTATGTGTGTGGGGGGTGCAAGGGTCTCTCTATCAAGGGATGAGGGGCAGAGGAGAGACACTTGGAGCAGAGCCTCCCTTTGCATGGCCTCAGGCGTCCTCTGCCATCACCAGTGCCGTGTGGTGGGTGACACCTGGGAAACTGACTTCCGTGCTCACACTCTAAGATGTGACATCTCGCTTGCACTCAAATGTTTAGAAAATGTTCAGAACAAAACTTAAAAGGATTATTTAAAGACTCACAGGAGAACAGATTTTTAGAGCAGATTACAAAACAGAAACTGTAAAGAATCAGATGGAAAATTTGACTACATTACAGTGAAAATATCTACATATGCATAGATATATTTTTACCTTTTTTCCCAAAAAAGACAGCAGAGCTAAGCTTAACTGACAAACCAGATGCTGGAAAAGCATGTTTTCAATTAATAGACAAAGGATTTATTTCCATATTAGGGAAATAATTAAAAATTAATTACAAAACACCCAGTGGTGTAGACAGGAAATCCAATGCCCAGAAATCTCCGAGGACAATAAACGTGGATGAGGCTCTGGTGGCTCACGGGGACGGGGGAAGGGCAAATTCTCATGAAGGATGAACTACTTCACAGTAGTTCAGTGAGATTGAAAAACAAAATAAAAACATGTTATTCCCAAATGTTGTATCCCTAGTGGGTTGCTGGAAACTCAAACGCTACTTTGTAAGTCTCTACGAGCGCGGTGGGGAGCAGTCTGGCTGAAGAGTTGAAAATGCCAGTGCCTTTCAATGCAGACAGTGCGTTTCTACCCGGGTACCCAAGACGTCCCCATGCTCAGCGAGGGCCCGTGTCAGACTGCCCGTGGTCACATCATGTGAAAACCAAAATGTTGTATGTGGCCTGGGAGCCAGCCAGTGTCTGTTCATCAAGGATCAGAGCAGAGTAGTTCCTGACAGAAATCGCTCCGGATGACAGTCCGGGAGATTGTGCACGCAGGGCCAGTCCTCAGTGACGTGCCCCTACCCCGTGGGGATGTCATGTTCTTGCCCCGTGGGGATGGCATGTCCCTGCCCCGTGGGGATGGCAGGACCCTGACCCCATGGGGATGGAGTATCACACGGACATGAGAATAGATAAAGTGGGTCTTGCTCTGGTCACACGTCTACACTGAGGCGGCCGTGTGGATGGCAAAGGTAGTTCTAGTACCACCTTCTTCCTGAAATGTTAAGGTCGTGTTAACTACTGTTAGAAATTTATTTGTACATAAATATGTGGTAAAAGTATTAAAACTGTCATTGGGTGGAATATTTGTTACTGTGGTTAGCTCTGAAGAGGAAAGGGAGTTGGCTCACCAGACGCGCTTTTGAAGGAGTGTATGTGCAGGGCTGCCAGCGTGACTTGGCTGAGCGTCTGCTTCTTGATTTCGGCTCAGGTCATAATCTCTCAGTCGTGAGCTCACGTCACACACCGAGCCCTGGGCTGAGCATGGGGCCTGCTCCAGAGTCTCTCCTCCTCCTCCTGTCGTTTCCCCCACTGTGTGTGTGCTCACTCTCTGTTTCCAAAGAAAAAACAAATATAAAAAATAACAAGTATGTATGCACATACACACTTACAGAAGTGTGGGCACATGGAATGTGAATGTCTGCACATGGAGAGATGTGAGGTGAACAGGCAGACGCAGAAATATGTGCATGCAGGGACGTGAACACACGCGTGTAAATGTATATGTGTGAGCACAGACACATGAGGGTACATGTGTATGCAAGTATTTGAGAGTAAATGCACAGATATGGAAGTATAAGTACATACACACAAGTACTTAGAAACATACCAAAAGTATACAAATATTTCTACAAGTAAAGATTATAAAGTAAACATAAGTGTGAATTAAGATTATGTACATTTTGTGTTGGACATAGAGATGCACAAAGTATTTTATTTTTAATAAGTTTTTTGCTTTAGTTCCAGTGTAGTTAGGAGCATAGAATGTTTTACATTTTGCCCATGAGCTTACACACACACAAAATAAAGGAAGTCGGTGGGCGGATGGATTTTTCATTAGAATGTTCTGGTTCTAACCATGCTCAGCTCTTTCCCGGCTAACTCTGCACTCGCCAGGTGAGTGCTGTCCTGTGGGTGGTGCCAGGCACTGAGGTTTGGGATACAAAGCAGGCTTCTAGGAATGGCAGATTTTCAAGTAAATGGTATCTTGTATCTGGTCAGTCCTTTCAAATCGTCCTCAGCCTCGGTGTGGCTGGAGTGACCCGGCCGCTGGCCGCTGGACTTTGCACCGACCCTCAGGGCTCTTCTGTATTTTCTTGTGTTTGGCACCCACAAAAATCTGTATGTATATATGCTTTGGCCAACGAGTTGGCCACTTACAACTGGTAGGAATGTAATGATTTAACGATGAGGAATTCACAGCAATGTTTAGAATCCTGATTTCTGAGGTAGCTCTTAAGTCATGGGGAGATCAGAGTGCAGGGGGAGGGCTGTTCTGGGGAGAGGGGGGTGCAGGGGAAGGGCTGTCCTGGGGAAAGGGGAGTGTAGGGGGAGGGCTGTCCTGGGGAGAAAGGGATTCAGGGGAAGGGCTGTCCTGGGGAGAGGGGGTGCAGGGGAAGGGCCTTCCTGGGGAGAGGGGAGTGTGGGGGAAAGGCTGACCTGGGAGGAGAGGCAGGGACAGGCAGCTATGGGGGCTGGACTGTGACTTGGTCTCCCGGCTGCTGCTATAGGGTTCCCCAAGGGTCAGGGCCCACCCCGCAGGAACACCTGCTTTCTGTGGTGAACATGGAGGGTCTCATGGTGGCCAGGATGGGCTGTGCTCAGAGCGGACCCGAGAATCCGCACAGCAGTAGCAGGGGACACTGGTGAGGAGAGGCTGACCCGCGGGAGGCTGGGGAGGCCCCGTCCAGTTCCAAGTGGTCTGTGCCCTGGCAGCAGACTTGACAGGTGGGTGCACGGCCCAAGGTGAGTGATAGTCTGATCACGGCCCGCGAGGTCATAGTGGTTCTGCCACATAGTGATGGGAACCCTGCCTCACTATGCTGTCTGCGGAGGAGGGTGTCTGTGACGTTACCACTGATCAGGCCTGTAGGTGTGACCTCAGTGTTAGCCTGCTGTCCACCACCAGGACTGACCATGGCAGTCCCAAGGACATGAATAGACATGCTGTGTGCACTCCTTCTGAGAAGCTGAATGTTCTGTGTGAATATACCCTGAGCCAGGCGGCTCTTCGCGGTGGGCTTCAGGGCAGTCTGAGGGAGGCAGCTCTCCACGGTGGGCTTCAGGGGAGTGGCAGTGAGGTAGCTTAGTCTGGGCTTACAGTTAGACGAGGGAATCAGACTGAATGCTGGGTGCCCAGCTGTCCACTGGACCCACCCGTCACTGGGCGACAAGGACAGAGCAGAAACCCACAGGTCAGAGCAGCGTCCTGATCCTGAGTGCCGACTAGGACGTGCTGAGCCGGGTCTGGGTCCTTCCATCCGTGACTCTGTGACTGTGTTCCCACTGGGAAGCAATCACTGGTCTTATGCTGACGTTTTATAACTGTTGGCCTGGATGTTGTGTGCAGGGGTGAGTGGATAGGAGGCAAGCCAAAGCCGGTGACAGGTGTAATCCCTCTGTGGAGGGGTGTAGTGGGAAGGGCAGGGATGAGCTGAAGGGGTGAAGGCATTGTCCTTAGCAGAATGCCAGGCTGGAAGGGTCAGTGTGGCACCAGACCCCGGAGCTTGTCCAGTGGCTCTGGGAAGAGGGGGAGAAGGTCCATATCCTTATAGTCACCCAGCAGCAGTTTGTTCGGACTCTCCTGGCTTTGTCACAGTTAAGAAGATATCTGAGCATGGCAGTGCTGTGGGTCCCGGAGGAGTGATGGCTCCAGGAGATGCAGGGGTGGTCATCAGCACCCAGACACTGGAGCCCTCCACGGGTGTCACCTGGGGGCAGTTTGGGGGATAGTGTGTCCGCAGATGAGCAGCAGCTGCATTCCACATCCACTAACCACCATGCACAAAGTCTGGCTTCCTCCATCCACACGTGCAGGTGCCCCCTGGCCCCACCTCTCATGCTGTCACCGGGGGTGGGGGACGCTGCCCTCCTCAGGATCCCCCATACAGCAAAACCTGTAGGGGTTACGGGAGGGGTTTACTCTAAGAAATAGGCTCATGTCATGACAGAGGCTGAGAAGTTCTCCAAGATCTGCCTGGGTATCTGAGAACCAGGACAGCCCCTGGCGTAAGCTCCATATTGCGTTGGAAGGCCTGAGAACCAGGGGAGCCCATGGTCTGGTTCAAGTGTAAAAGCAGGAAGAACTGATGTCCCAGTTTGGAGACCATCTGGCAGAGGAAGTCTCTCTTGTTGTACAGAGCATTCCCTTCTTTGTTCTGTCAGGCCATCAGTTGATCGGATGAGGCTCACCCACACTGAGGGGAGCAATCTGCTTTCCTCAATGTCCACTGATTTGAAAGTTACTCTCATTCAAAAACATTTTCACAGGGCACCTGGGGGGATCCGTTAGTGAAGGGTCAGCCTCCAGTTCAGGTCAGGGTCCCAGGGTCCTGGGATTGAACCCCGCATGGTGGGGGGGGGTCCCTGATCAGCAGCGAGTCCACATCTCTCTCTCCCTCTGTCCCTGCTTGTGCTCTCTCTCTCAAAATAAACAAACAAAATTTCTCTTAAAGAAGAAAAATATGTTTCACAGAAATATCCCAAATAATGTCTGACCAGATTCCGGGTACCATGATTCAGTCAAGTTGTGCACAAAATGAACCATCACGGGGGCCAGATGCATATGTGAGTTGGTTTCTGGGGACAGAGAGGTGAGGCGAGTTCGCCGTGGTGGCCCCGTACTTCCACGGGGAGACAGGACACCCTGGAGCACCTGGGAGGTCAGGGTGGGCTCCCTGCATGGGAGGGTGGGAGAGGTGGGCAGGGAAGGGTTTCTCAGGCAGATGGAGTAGTGCGTGTGAATGTTCAGAGGAAGGAGCAAGTGAGGTCATTGGTAACTGGGGGCCAGAGATGAGGCTTCATAGGATCTGCTAAGAAATTCAGACTCTGCTCAGTGCAACAGAGAATGTCATATGGAAAGTGGGATTATTGGCTGTTTCAGTGTGTTTGAGTGCATTTTTCAAATACCTATAGGTTTGGTTGTGATACAGACAGTGTTGCAGATACTCCAGTCCTGGAAGCTGTGAGGTGGGTGATGTGTTCATCGGAACAATTTAGGTGAGAGGCAATGCTTTGAGTTAGGAAGGTGGCTGTGAGATTCAGAAAGTGGAAAGATGGAGAAGCACCGGGGCCTGGCTGATGACGCAGGGACATGGGGCGAGGGGCTACAGAGTGACCCCCAGGTGTCTCACTTGGGCCAGGATGGCAAGTGGCGGGGCCAATCTCAAAAGCATGGCCAGCAACCCCCCAGTCTGGGGTTTGAGGCTGGTTCTCCCCCGCTCCTATGTCTGTGCCTTTTCTCCGAGCCTGACGCTCGGTCACCAGTTGGTGACACAGAGGAGACCCGCTCCAGCAGATGGCTGCTGGGCTGGGGACTCGTGTCGCCAGAGGCCCCCCGCTCCAGGAGTGACTCACATGTACGAGAAGGATGCAGTTCACAGAGTCACTCCTCAGCCTCTCTGTCCATATGGGGTCTGAGCATGCTGCATCTGTGTACCGAAGACTGTGATTTTTCTCCAAATTTATATTAATGATTATTTTCTAAAACATAGAAAAGTTGAAGAACGATCCCAGTAAATGCCCATATACCCATTACCCAGTTTCCATAACTGATGTTTTTATATGTTTTCTTCATGTACGTTGTGCGTGTGCTGCGTACATCATGAGTTTCAGCCCCAAACCCACAGCCTATCCTCCCGCCGGGCTGTCTGTCATCACGATCTGAGTTTCTCAGTTGGTTAAGGGAGGGACTCCTGGACCTCTCCCTTTCTGTCGTTCACTGTTTACCAGCACTGTTTTGTCTGACGGCATTCGCATTGACTGGGGTCCTCCTGAGTCCTGTACGCCCTCAGGTCTGGCAAAGTGACTTCCTCTTCCATGGACCAACAGCCCCCCCACCCCCCCTCCATGAGAGACATGCTCGAGTTCCTCTTGGAAGGACAAGGTCAGCGCTTCTTGCTTGTCCGGAGCCCTGGGCTTCGGTGGCGGCCGTCGGGACAGGATTTTCTGCTTCTCGGCTCCTCTTTCTCCTTAACTCTCTGAGCCTCGGTCCACACGCTGGGCTGCGCATTTATCTAGTGTGTTCCGGCCTGTTACCGGGCCCGGCCGTGGGTGGGGAGGCTCCCACAGCTCTGCAGGCCGCCTCCTGGTCTCAGCATGTGCCCCATCTCTGGGTCATCCTGTTCTGACACTGCCAGATCTCAGGTTGACCCTTGTCACTTCTTTGAGGGACCCAGAAATGGACCCCCAAATCTCCCAGTAAGTTGCATTTGCTTTTTTTACTGGGCTTAATTGAATATGTAGAAACAAAGCTTCCGAGACAATGGACAAAGCAAGACAATGTATTTTTATACTGTCAAGACTTTCACATCTCACCCTACAGGACTTTTGCCTGGATTTGCTTTTTCTTTTCTGTCCCAGTGAGAATTGTGAGTTCTAGTAATCTTATCATGCTGGCGCGTTCACTAGTCCCATGTGTACACAAATGCTCTCTGGATGAGGACGCCATAATCTCGTGGGGAACGATGAAGCGGGGTTTTGCGGATTTCTCACTGTCGAACTTCAGAACGTCATCAGTTATGAACAGACAGACCAGTGTGATGGGCTCGGTTTTGTGAAGCTGTTCTGTTTGTGGTCATAGTATCCATTTAACAATCAGCTTCAATATTTAAATTAGTTTCTAATATTTGGGTTTTAGTATTTTTCTTTTGACTTCATTTAATTTTTGAAAATGAAAACCTACCTCGTGCACAGCTCAGTGCAGAGTAAAGGAGATCCAGGGAGACCTCACGACCCCCAGCTACCGGCTCCTGGCTCTTTATGCAATCACTGCAGCTCTTGCTCGTTTATATCTAAATTTTTATTTTGGGGGGGGAAGTGGATGTATATTTTCTTCCTCCTCTTCTGTGTTTCTCCCCTGATGCTCTCCTCTCCTTTTGTCGCAAGACCAGGGAGCTGTGCACTGGTCCTGCCCCCGGGTTCGCAAGACCAGGGAGCTGTGCACTGGTCCTGCCCCCCGGGTTCCTATGTTGGCTACTACGTTGCCGTAGGCGGGGATGGCGGGTGGGGGGCCACCCTCTCTGCTCCAGGGCGGCAGCGGAGGTGCCCTGCCAGCCTCATTCAGCTGGTCCCCTGCTCATGGATACTCTGTGCTCCATAGACTTTAGCAAATACAAGCTGTGGCAGTTGTATCTGTTGCACGTGTTGTTTTCTGCACTGGGAACATCTTGGAGGAGGTCTTACCAGCCGCATAGTAAGTTCATGACTGACTGGGCAATGGGCACTTCTGTCCCTGGGGTAGGACTCTCTGCACGTGGCTGACACGTTGGGAGCCTGCAGCGGAGGGGGTTCTCATGCATGTGTTTGGAGGGTGTTCCCATGTGTTCTTGTGTGTCTCATGAGGTCACTGATAAATTGCTTCTCAGGAGAGGACTTAGGGCCTGGCTTCTGGTTAAAAATGTGTTTTCACAATTCCATGCAAACACAGATATATGGTGTCATCTGTGCCCTGGTCATACCTCAGACACAGGCCATAGGCGGTTTTACCTGCTTTCCTGTAGTCGCCAAGGTTTTCTGAAAGATGTCTAGCAATTTAAAATAAAAAGCTGTAGTTTCTCCACGAGAGCCTGAAATTAACTGTCTAACTCAGTTGTGCCGAGTATTTTTCTGTTATGGTAGCATCGCTGGGACACTCTCCATTAATTACGTGCTGGGCTGATGTGGGTTCAACTGTAAACGTTGTTATGTATAGCTTCATGAGCTGACACCACCTCAGTCTTGTTCTCTGAGACAGCAGGGAGCTCCACTCTGTGATCTACTCCGTGACGTCGGTGTGTGGCAGCCAGGGCTGCACAGATGGTGGAGTCAATCTGCCTCCAAGGGTGTCTCTAAAACGATGTCCCCGATAAGGCTGTCATTTTGCCTTTCAACTGTGTTTGCTCCTATGAGAAAACTCTGCCGTGTGCCACCAAATTGAGGTAGACGTTTCAGATTATGCTCAGTGTGCAGCTATGAAATTAATGTTATCACAGCATTACCTCCAGACGATTGATTGAATGACTTTTTAATTTATTATGGTAACATTATAACCATCAAGAATATTCAAGCACAGTAAGATATTCCAGAACTTTCCATTAGAACTCTGATTCGCATGAGGTAGGTATTTGTCTCCACTTAAAAACATCCAGGGGCGTCTGGGTGGCTCAGTTAGTTAAGCCTTTGGCTCGGGTCACGATTCCAGGGTCCTGGGACGAGCCCCACATAAGGCTCCTCCTCTCTCTCCCTCTGCCTGCTGCTCTGCTTACTTGTGCTCTCTCTGTGTCATATAAATAGATAAAAAACTTTAAAAAAAGAAAGTCCAAAGGCTTCACTCCCAAATGCTACTAAATCATTGGTTTTAATACTAAATTATAACAAAATAAAGAACATTCTTGTAACTGAAAATTGTGATGATTTCCTGACACAGTCATGCAAAATTAATAAATTCCTTTGCATTCTGACACAGGATTTGTTCACTGGGTAGTGTCTGCACAAGAGTTTTATTTTTCTCACACAGATCAAATTTTGGGGGGGCTGGGAATGACTGGGACAATTTCTAGGGCACAGGGAGTTTGGGGTTGCCCACATGCCCTTCTCCTGCACTTATATAAAGATGATTTTATTGTAGGGAGTTTGGGAATGATTCCCTATGATTCTGGAATGGAATCCACTTTTCAGTGGATTCTGGAAAGTTTCTGGTGTGGATTCTACATTTTTCTTAGTATTTAAATTACCATTTATTCAAAAAATAAAAACTGTGTTCATTTCTTATCTTATATCTGATTAACATCTGTGTTTTTTGTCCAGAACGAGTTCTGTAGTAAGAAACATGATGTTACAGGAAGGAAAACTCCCAAGACCGAACATTACATTCAGTATCAACAACTGGGGGACTGAGTTTTGTTTATTTATTTATAACATAAAATCGTGGAATTGAAGTACCGGTTGGCACCACGACGGGCATACTGTAGTATTAGACACATTCTTGGAGGCTTGAGGGGAGAGTGACCTGCAGTTCTCAAGTTCAGTGCCATGAGAGTTCTCCTGAAATTAGGCTTGAAGATTAGCTGCGTGATTTCATGTAAATTTACCCAGAGCCATTAAGAAGGCTTATAGAAATTCTCTGCCAAGTGCTTGCTCCTAAATAGAGAAAAGGCTCTTAGGTAGAACCTGCTGTTTTTCACAATGTTGGTTCTTCCGGTTGGGAATTATACTGACTTTAATTCAGGAAATGTTATACCTTTGCTTTAGGAACACACACTGGGTTTTCTCTTTCGGTTCCAGTTTTCACGGGAGCAGACCGAGTGCTGCACAACCAGCCAGTGTAGTGGGGAACGTCCGTAAGATGCTGTTGTGTCAAAGTGAGTAGGTAGTTGCCCGACAGTGTTTTTCCAGCAGCAGCTCTGGTGCCCAGTGCCTCAGGGAGATGCACCTGTCACCTTGCCCCCATCAGGGACAATGGGCCTCACCCACATGATTCTCTGCTCTAATCCTGGTGGCTTGTTCTTAAGGACGGGGCTCGCACGATGCTGCCAAGCAGCTGAAAGGCAGAAGGGCATATGCCTGCTGGCTCCAGGCCCTGAGGGAATGGCTGCAGAGACCCTCGGATGGCAGGCAGTTCTCAGCCATGTGTGCCCACGTGGCCCGTGGGACGTGCTCAGGCATGTTTGGAGAGACGTGATGTGTGCGTGTGATACACGACATTCCTGATGTGTGCAGACTGCATAGGGTTTCTCCACACCACCACTCAAGAAAGAGAAGTGGCCTCTGCCTCCGACCCTGAACATTTCCACCCCAGGAGGACATCCCCAGCTGCCTGAGTCCCTGGGGTTAGCAGTGAGGACACCATCCTTCCCAGGGCAGACAGGCATCTGGGGCTGTGAGGAAGAAGGGCTCGGGATGGGCTAGGGGATTGGATGAGGGAAGACTTACTTCAGGAAGAGAAGAGGCACGAGAACAAGGAGGAGGAGCCCAGGGAAATGATCCTGGATCCAGGATGCTTCCAATGGCCCAGGAGGGTGTGGGGGTCACAGACGAGTCCTCCGCAAGTTCAAGCTTGTGAGCTCCGACTAGGGGGCTGAAGACAGGATTCTATATGCCCTGGTGATGCGCTGAAATGAATCCTTGTTGACTTGGTCTTTGAGTAACAAGTGATTTTTGTTTACTCTTGGGCCCTGGACTCCTTCAGCTGAGAACTGAGCTGGACGGGAGGCAGTCACGTCCTCAGAGCCTGGCCCAGCTGGTCACTTTGCTCATGTGGCAGCATCTTCTCTGGGCAGGAGCAGATGGAAGTAGCTCCTATGGTGTTTCTCTCCCTTTACGCAGTGACCATGAAATTGGATGGAATTGTGTCGACACCGTATTTGAGTCTGGGTGATGGGAAACCTGTGTGTTTTTTTTTTAAGATTTTATTTATTTATTTGACAGAGATCATGAGTAGGCAGAGAGGCATGCAGGGGGGGGGGGAAGCTGGCTCCCCACCGAGCAGAGAACCCAATGTGGAACTCAATCCCAGGACCCTGAGATCATGACCCGAGCCAAAGGCAAAAGCTTAACCCACTGAGCCACCCAGGCGCCCCAGGTAACCTGTTTTTAAAGCAATTCTCTGTAGTCAGAATTTGCGAATAGATGGTGGTGACACTTTGTTTTGGAGGCCAGAGACAAGGCTTTAAACTCTGTTAAGTGCAGCGTTGCGTTAAAGTAGGAAGATGGCTGTGTGCATAGGACAGGTAGTGGATCACAGCAGCACAAATCAGAATGTTGTTGCACAGGGTCATCCCAGTTCTCTGCACTGCTGGCCCCCTTGGAGCAGAGGGTCAGTCTGCAAGGACAGGTTGCCCTGTCTTGACCCCAGTGACCATCCCACCTGTGAGGACGGCCGCAGCGTGGGTCTGCAGTCAGTGTGAGTAGAGTGTGTTGCCAGGATGATTGGATTCAGGCCTTAGCCGTTTCCAAGGAGAGTTGTTCATTGCTCACATCCATGTGCTGCTGGGGGGATGGCTCAGGTGTGGCTCGGGTGTGGGTCGGGTGCGACGCAGGTGCAGCCCAGCTGTGGCTTAGGTGTGGCTGCAGAGTGGCTCAGGTGTGTGGCCCAGGTGAGTCTGCAGGTGCAGCTTGGTGACTTCTTGTCCCATGGCCACGTGGGAGAAAATGCACTCGGAAGTCTAGGCTGGTACGAATGAGGAAAGAGACTCGGGAGTGACTGGTGATGAGGGAAAAGCAGTTCCACACCCACAGCACCCACTTAAGGGTGGGGTGGGGCCTGCCTGTGTGGGCTCTGTCTCATTGACCCCATCTGCCCAGGTCGGGAAGGGAAGACTGGGGCACACCTGGGGCCAGGCCAGATTTAGGGTGAGGGCCAGTCTGCTGATCCCTGGTTTAGAAAGTAAAGTAGAAGAAAATACCTGTTTGGAAAATCCCAAGTAAAGTGAGGACCAACATGAAGAAAACTGAAGGGTTTAAATTTTTGTGTTGTTGTTCAGATCATTCTGTTATTGGTCAGACCAGTCATACAATTAATTGGGTCATTCCATCTGAAAAATTTAAATATTAAAATTTAAACACATGACTTGACTAAGGTTATACCATCATGTGATACAGGAGGTTGTATTTTCTCCGTAAATGAATTGGCAGTCTAACTGTAACACCAATCAAAATACCAAGGATATTTTTAAACAGAAGACATTAATTCTGAGTTTTATCTGCAACAATGAACAGGGAAGAATGAACAGATGGGCCGTTTTTGGGAAAAAAAAAAAAAAGACGCTGACCTGTCCTAGCGAATTAGAGCAGAATTGTCACATGCTGTCATAGTGGGAAGGGCGTGTGGCATGGGCGTGAGGGTCGCACGGATCGGTGTGCATGGTCCGTCGGGAGTGAACAGCCTGGGGAGTTTGTTAAATAAATCATGGCAGCAGGAAGTGGATGGCACTGATATAATTGTAGTTATTTTGAAAAAAAAAATTAAGATCTGCTCCATGGATTCCAAATAGGCTAAGAAATTAGTGTAAAAAAAATCAAACTATAAAACACACCAGACTGTGTTTCTGTCTGATCGTGGACAAGAGTCTCGAAGAGTCAGGAGGAAATCACAGGGACTGACCCGGAGTTTCCCCTTTGGGGCTTTGCAGGGTGCTGGTAACTGGAGAGCGTCTGGGCGGGAATGAAGTTCAACTTGGAGGAACCAGGGGACCTGGGGATGTGGAGCACCCGGTGACTGAGAGCAGACAGCAGGGCGGACTGCAGTGTGGGACAGCACTAAGAGCAGGCAGGGCCGGGCTGGGCGGGTGCCTTGGGAACCCCGTGCACCTGCCTGCTCCCCTGGAGCTCCTAGGAAGGGTCAGCGCCTGGTGCCACAGACAGCGTCATCCACTTGCGTGCATTCGTTCCGGAGGCCCCGGGATGGACTGCACTTGGAGATTTGGCATTTTGGGTCCCACGGGATCATGGGTTTGCTCAGCCGGGTCTCAGACACAGAAGTTCCGACGTCCGTGTGAGCACCACAGTAGATTTGTTATTTTATTTTGCTTTGCTGCAGATTTGTAGAGTTTAAAATATATCTTTTAAAACCAGTCCAAGAGCAATAAATAATTTTAATATGATGTGTTAATCAGCATCTGGAAACTCAAACAGCTATCAGTCATTACTGGACAGTTAATTTCTGGAAGTTCTTTCCACCATTCAGTGCCAGATGCAGACACACGGCTTTTAATTGAAAACCGCTCTAGCCTTGTTTTATGGGATTTCAGGATTATTAATCCGACTCTCCAGCAGAGTTCCTGTCCAGGCACTAAGAACGAGCATTGAATAGAAAGTAGGACAGGAAGTTCGTCCTCCTCCCTGTGGATTTCAGGTGCTCCGGGGCATCTGTGAGAACTTGGTAGAGGTCACAGTGCAAGGACATCCCTTCTGCAAGTAGGTTTAGGAAATTGCAGAATGGCCTTTGCCAACCTCCAAAGACACAGGCAAATGAGGGAGGGAGACTGTTTTGGGAGAAGAGGCCCTGTGTCGGCCCCTCAGGCCTCCTGGGCGTGCTGCTCTGGAGGGCCCTGCTGCACCCACCTCTCCCTTCCCCTGCTGGAGCCTGTGCCTGACGCTCCTCCCACCCCAGCCCATCGGGACATCCTGCTCCTCTGCCTGCTCCGGTGTTTCCCCTTCCTCCCTCCCTAGGCCAGTGCAGCTGTGGCCACCTCCTCCTCCTCCTTCTTTCAGCTTCTTTCATCCTTGACCCCCTTCTGCCTGTGACCTTCTTCTGCCCTTGACCTCCTCCTTCCTTTGACTTTCCCTCTGCCCTTGACATTTTTTCCTCCTTGACCTTTGGTTAATTTTGTACGTTGTGAATGGTTCAACTTAAAGACTTTTGCCAATATCCTTCGGTTGTCACGGAGGTCTGGATTTTCAGGTGTTCTCAGGTGGCCATTGCAGAAATGTTTCTTTGGGCTTGTGGCTGGTATAGACATTCTCTGTGGACCGGAAACAGGCTTCTCTGGTCTTGTGCCCCAGACTGGGCTGGCTGGGTTAGGACGCACTGGTGCACCTGTCAGTGAGAGACCCAGGAGCGCGTGTGGGGTGCCACTTGGGTCTGAACACCCTGCAGGTACCAAAGGGCTCCGGTGTCCTCATATCCTCGCCTAAACTGTGGGTTTTGTTGTTTTTACCGAACTGTTGGGGATGCTAAGGAACTCTGGGAGAGTTTTGAAGTAATATTATTTTCATTCAGTTCATTCCTCCTGTCTTTTCTCTGTAAGCTGGTGTCACATTCTGGGGGATTTCTGAGCGTGATCTGGGGTTCCCTCTGGGCACGATCAGAGACTCCATTCTGACCAACAGCAATTCTTTGTGCTTGATTTGGGGTGGTGTTCCCTGGGGGCTCTGAAACGAGTTTTGTTTTTGTTCTGAAAGGAACTGCTGTGCCCTCTCAGCCTTGAGCTCAGGACCCTTACCGCATGAGTCCCATGCTCCACCAGCTGAGCCAGCAGACACTCCTAAAGTGAGTGTTTCAAAAATTCTCAACCGATTCTTTCAGGATTCATAATCGTGTTTCGAATCTTCTCGAACTTTGATTTTTTTCCTCTTATTCTAACAGCTGATGGACTCAAAGGATTGTACCCACATCTCCAACCACAGTTTTAATTATGTTTATCTGCATTATTTGGTTACTGGCTTTAAATTTGAATATTTGTTGGAAATGTGTGTGGTCTTGACTGTTGAATCCTCTTGATGTTGTGTTTCTTTATTTATCTTGAAGTTTAGAGAAGGAGAGCGAGTGGGGGAGGAGCGGGGAGAGGGACTCCCAAGCTGACTCCTCCCAGAGCTGGAGGCAGGGTTCTAGCTCGCAGCCCTGAGATCAGGAATCAAGAGCAGAAATCAAGAGTCAGACGCTCAACCCATGGAGCCGCCCAGGCACCCCGTGATCTATCGTCTCCTCTTGTCAGTGTTTTGTTATCAGGTTTTACTTATAGTTGTTGCTGGAACACTTTTTTTTTCTTTCATGAATGGGTTTAAATGGGTTTGACGTCCTTCAGGGAACTCATATTTCTCTAGTCTGTGTAACACTGTCTTTCCTTTTCAGTATTTTTGTATATTTTCATGTGTCTTCCAGTTTATTTCTGTCATTATTCTGTTGTCAGCAGAACTCCTGTGAAGAGCTTTCAAAACTGAAACAAGCTCTTCCCTCCCATCTGGGAAATCTGTTCTTTCCAAGATGAGCAGTTGCATTGTCTGCCGGTAATGATAATTTTTCCTCTTCTTTTCTAGGCATTAAACACCATATTTTGATTCCCCGCCTTATTAACATAGCTGGGATTTTCAGAACAATGTCAGACAGTAGTGACGATAGTTGGTGTTTTGTAATAATTTTCTGAGATTTGTCAACAAGATCCTAAGATTTTCTGTCCTGGTTTATTTGGGTGATCTATCACGTGCTGACAAGTAACTCTGTCCGTGTAGCTGGCGTGTTATTCTTTTACTCCTGAATTCGATTATTGGAGGGCTGAAGACAGTCTGTTTTTACTCAGAATTGAGATTCTTCCTTCATTTATTTCTGTTGTCTGCGGTTGTCAGGTTTTTGATTTTTCTGTTGAATGTCTGAGAGTGATTCCCTCTTTCCTGTACTTTGAAATCCTTTATGCAGCATAGGATTTTTTTTTCCTTCAAAGTTCAAGTCTGTACCCATTACTGATCTAAGCTTTGAGCCCTTATAGAAGGCGCTGATTAATTCTGAGTTTGTTCGTTGTCTGCAGATCTATGTGAGTTCTGATGAGCTAATTTCTATGGAAGGTTGTCACCTACAGAGAAATGGTGTGGCTCTGTGCCTCTCCTGGCTGTGGCCTGCCTGGCCACATTCTGTCCTTGTGTTCACACGTGGGGCACTGGCACACTTGTGGGACACACCCCAATTTGTGGCATGTGGCTTGTAGTGGTGCCACAGGCCACCCCCTCACCCATGCTTCATATGTGCCTGGATGCCTGGGAAATGCGTGCTCACAGCTGCATCCTCCCCGGCTGCCTCTTCCTGCCCAGTCGGGACAGCACGTGGCTGCACGGGCCCCGGATTGTTGTTGCTCAGGAGACCTAGCAGATGGTTCTGGTCCCCTTGCTCTCAGGATTCTGAGGGTTATCTCAGTGGCGGCTCTTATTAATTCATGGATCTGAGCTGGGATCAGACCTGCCATCTTACTCAGAAAACCTAACACCATTGCTGAGGGGTGACCCATGTACCACACGAGTCCATGTGGGTACGATTTGGTGGTGGCCATCATACTTACTGGGCTGCACCAGGGCGTGATCACCACGCTGAGGGGAGCACCATGCCCGGCCAATGAGTCCTGGCACCTGCCCCCACCCCTCTGTCAGCCACAAGTCTCTGTTTCATGCATTTGCTGGTCCTGGAGCTTTGGTGGCCTTGGCAACCGCCTGCTCTCGCCAGTGGTGTCCGCAAGCCGCCTTCACGGCGTCTGTGGGAACTTCCTTTCTGCTGTGACTGGACAATTCCATCGTGTGATGCATCCCTTTGTCACCTGATGGACACTCGGGTATTCTGAGTGGCGTGGCCATGGACACTGTGGATGTGTGTTTGTGCGTACATGTGTTCGGTTCTGCCAGTTCCATACGTGGGAGTGGACTTTGGGCGAGGTGGGCGCTCTGTGTCCAGTCACGGGGGGAGGGGCAGCGTTTTCATGGCGTGCAGGGGTCCTGGGCTCCCTCTGCCTTCAGATGAGAGCTGCCTGTCGGGGGATACGTGGCGGGAAACCGGTATTTGAGACGTGCTTCTCGTGGCCAAAAATAACAAAGTATGAATCAGGTGCCTCAGACTGATTGTGTCCGTGATACCGTGTATGGATGTAAATAAGCCAGGGTCGATGCTTGTCAGAGTACTTGAGGTGGATGGACTACATTTGCCTTTGTTAGGGCATTTGGATGTTATCTGTTTCCGTAAAAATCCTTAACCAACACTGCTTCTTCTCTAACTATAACCTCGTAGAATGTGAGTTTCTGCGACCAGACTGAAAAGAAAAGATTATTATGGAAAAAGAAAGTAGCATGTGGCGCTAGTTCTGCCTGTGAATGCACAGTGGCTTCTTCTGGTGCCTTCCTGGAAAGGCTTCCAGTGCCCTTGACCTTGGGGACCGTGTCTTCCTGAGGTCGTGGGCTTCCCTTGTTTTAATAGTGTCCACGAGAGCCATGTGTGCCATTTTCTTTTTGAATACAATTAATCCAACTGTAAAGAAGTTCAGTGTCATAGAGACTGCCGAGAGCAGTGTTACAAGCTTCTCGAGCCTTACAGTCGTCCTGATGCCTGCAGTCAGGTGCACGCCCGGTTTTGTGACAAGAGTGTGAACGTTCCGCTTGATGCTGGGGAGTCTGCTGAATCCAGTAACCTAGCTGAGTGCCATTAGAGATGTCAGAAGCTTATGACGTCCGGTGTCACGGGTGTCCCCAGTGGAACATGTGGCACCTCAGGAAAAGTTAGGCAAAGTGCTGATTCTTCACCCGTTTCCCCGCTGCTGTTCCTTCTTCCCAGCTGGGTGCACGTTTGTGGAGGAACGCATCTTTGCTCACAAGAACCCACCTGCACAGTCTCTCCCTCTTTGCAAACCCACATGCGTGTGGAAAAAGTGCGAAGCGCGCAGACTCTGTTTCCGTAATGAGGGTTTGCCTCTAATTTTGCTTTTTTGAAAGGGGTGAAAAATTCCCACTTAAAATATGTAGGTTTAGAAAATACATATTAGGGGCTTTGGGATGGCGCAGCAGGTGAAGCGTCTGACTCTTGGTTTCAGCCCACGTTGTGATCTTGGGGTCATGAGATCGAGCCCCGTGTCTGGCTCTGCACTGAGCAGGCATCAGCTTTCTCTGCCTCTCCCTCCATCACTCTTCTCTGTCTCTCTCTCCCTCTGTAAATAAATAAGTAAATCTTGAATATATATACGAAGAATTATTTAGATAGCTTCAACAGTAGCGTCTGAGACTGACAGTTGAATTCATTTTTTTTAAAGATTTTATTTATTTATTTGACAGACAGAGATCACAAGTACGCAGAGAGGCAGGCAGAGAGAGAGAGAGAGGAGGAAGCAGGCTCCCTGCAGAGCAGAGAGCCCAATGTGGGGTTCGATCCCAGGACCCTGGGATCATGACCTGAGCTGAAGGCAGAGGCTTTAACCCACTGAGCCACCCAGGTGCCTCTGACAGTTGAATTCTTGTAATAACAAATGGTGATTCATATATTTTGCTTCAATTGTTTTAATGTCTTTTATGACTACCAGGTGTGTATACTGGTAGGACTTTTTTCCTCCAATAGTTTCCTCACAATTGATTGCATTTTAAAATATAATTTAAGCAGGTGGATATCTGTTTTAAATAATATTGAAATGCTATTTTTTTGTGTGTATCTAATCCAAGTTATTCAAATGTTATGCCATTTTATTAAGAGTCTTCTGATCTTTGTGACTTTTATGGGATTCTATTTTTGCAGAAATAGAAATTAGTATCATGAAGCTCTACCTTCTTTCCCCTAAAAATATATTATAAGGATGTCATTACTGACAGACCTTGCTTGTTTCTCTGACGGCTCTAAGCGTACCAGGATGGGGAGCCAGTCACTTTGTATCAGATGGCTGACCGGCAGCTTCCTGGTCAGTGGAACTGATTGAGATTGGACTGGAAATGACTTTTAGGGCAGACATTTGATAGACCAGATCCATGGCATGTTCCTGGGTTGTGGGGTTGTGTGAGCCCTGCTTTGTCTCCCCACGGGCAGCCGTGTCTCTGAGATTTGAAGCTGATGCAATCCCAGAAGGTTTGGATGCTCACTTGCATCTGTGTCCTTCTGTGGCTGGTGGTCAGTGAGGGGCAGCTCCCCAGAGCCTCCCGCTGTAACGGACGGCTACCCAGTCTGGACTTGAGCCATCTGAGGAAGGATGTTGGTCTATGAAGAAGTGAGGGCGTTTGCAACCCCAGGTCCTGATTCTTATCCCAGACTGGCCCCCTAGGGCTTGCCTTGTGTGGATCAGGTCTCCCTCGTTTCGTTTCTAACCAAGCAGCCTCCCCGTGGTTGTTCTCAATCTTTCTGCCTAACAGAATCACCGGGGAATTTGTGACCCTCACCTGGACCTGTGAGCCGGAGTCGCTGCTGGGGGCCAGTCTCCCGTGGCTTTGGATGCTCTGCAGGTGATTTTAGGGAGCAGCTCAGTTCAGAACCCCTTGCCCCGCCCCGAGCTTCCAGCCTCAGCTTTTCTCCCTCCTTGTCCTTGTTCAGTGCCTGTGCGCCTGCCCCCATCGCTCCCACCCCACCTTCTGTGGCTCTGGGGTGGCCGCCCTTTCCTGCCCTCCATGCCCCATGCCCTAGAGAAGCTCAGGGAAGAGGTGGTGTCTCTACCTTCGCAAAATCCATGAGGATCTATCCATCTTGCTAGTCTGTTGCTGGTAGGGAACTGTCTCCTAAGGTACAAATTCCTCTTTTTTGTGTTCCAAACTAAAAATGCCTTAGGTTTTTTTCTTTAAAATGCATATCATACTCGATGGCATGAATCATTTCAAAAGATGGGGTGGAAACGTTTCCCATGTGGCTGAGTGCGTAATGGCAGTGTAGGTAGCGGAGGGCTCCTCCTTCTGCCATGTGGACTCTGATGCTAACTACAACCCAGAAACACGGGCTGACAGGCAGGGCGTGACAGGCAAGCATGACAGGCAGGCGTGCTGTCGGGGGAGCTGTTTCGTTTCTGAGTCTACTGCAGCAGATCGGTTTTCACCGGGAGCTGGTCTGCACGTAGAGGGTGGCAAAAAAAAGGACATGTCTATTGCCAATAAAGTTCCGGAAGTGCACGCACCCGGCTGGGCTGAGAGGACAGGAGCTCCCAGCCTGATGGCAGCCCACTGGTGGCTGGGGTGGTGGGTCCTCCTCCCAGGGGTGTGCAGGGGCCTCCCTGGCAGGGCCTTGGGTGAAACCATGTTTCACTGCAGTGCCGCTGCCCAGTGTTGCCCTGCTTCTGCCTCATGTGCCCTGTCAGAAAAGCCCAAGGGTCTGAGAGGAGCCGGCTGCACCAGCTGCATGTCTGCACCCGGGATTGTAGGAGGGTCCATGGGACTCTTCGACTCTGCTGCTGCTGTCTTAATATCTAGTCTTGTTCCCAGCCAGTGTCCCGCTGCCACAGGTGTCCACGCTCACCAGGGGCCCTGGCTGGCCTCTCTGAGTGGCTCTTCAGCCGTGTTTCTAGCCCTGGACTGTTTTTACCTGCAGTTGTTCTTACAGCTGGATGATGACGGAGCCCATTGATTCCAGGGGCTGTTGACAGTAACAGGCATAAGAACCATTATTTCCTGTAGCACTTTGAAGGGCTAGGAAAGCAGCCGAGGACACTGAGGACATCTTGAGTTTGCATCCTGATGGTGCAGGGGCCAGGTCCTGGAGAAGAGTCCCGCGGGGCCCGGGGTCAACTGCAGAACTGGTCCCTGCCAGGACGAGACCCTCCTCTGCCGATCCTGGCCCCCAGGACCCCTGCACTCTAGGAAGTCCAGACCTTTCTGTCCAGGTCCTGACCAGTTCTGCAGTGAGCAAATAGATCAGTTTTGGGACGGTTGATACACTTCATTTTCTTACGCATAGATGGTTCTCTGTTTAATTAGTATTCTTCAACAATTCCAATAAAGGATCCAGTGTTCTCCTTGAAGTCCTCAAGTGGTTTTGGTGGGTGTAGCCCTGGGTACCGAGCGGATTTTTGGAGGAAATTCTTTTTTTTTCTTCTCTTGGTTCTATGTGTAATCATACAAATTGTGTTTTCAAAATAATTGTGTCCTTACATTATTGTTTATGAATTATTATATAACCATGCAGCCGTGTTTGCAGATTATGTATATTGAGTGTGATTTTTATGCAGCCGTACCTATGCTAGCGCAGTGATTTCTGATGTTTGTGTCCTTCCCGGTTCTATTGGTGGACCTCAGTATCCGTTGTGAATGTTGTAAATGCCGTTGGATTTTTATACCTTTAAACTCGTTTATCCTGTCTGATGTGAGACAAACTTGTTCAGGAAAATGCTGAGTGACACGCTGAGGTGGGGATTCTCACCACCTCGTGCGAGGTTTTTGGAGGCGTTTAACTGGTCTTTCAGAGACTCACAAAATTCCTATTATTCCTGCTGATTTTAGGAGCACTTTTTACCTTCTGTGTGTGTCTCTATCAAATATATATGATGCCAAGATCACTCACTCTGTGGGTAACGTTTTCATCTCTTTGGGGTAAGTTTTATTGAAAATAATTTCTCAGTTTTTATGTTGAACCGTTAGTCCCTTTCTGGATTAGAATTTCAAAATTAGGGCATCTGCAGGCTAGAACTGGTTTTACATGCTGTTCAAATCAACTTTACTCTGAGTCCATGGAAATGTTTTCACCTGTTTGCTTTTAAGCATTTTGTTGATTCGCCGTGCAGCTGTCGCTCTGAAGTCCGGCTGGACTTGAAAGACCACTCTCCCCTTGCTAAAGGCTTGTTTAAGTAACCTGATGTCCCCACAGCACCCCCTCTCCCCTTGCTGAAGGCTTGATTGTCCCCATAGCCAGATGGCAGCACATACCAGGATGTCTATTGTCTGTGATCACCAGGTCTGTCAAGAGAAAAGACAAATGAGGAATAGAGTGTACCTGGGACTTTCCAGAGTGCTGAGCCAAGGCCCACCAGAACAAACCGTTTTGTCCTTGCCTTAAACCCAGTGCCTGACAATGCTTGATTTAAATTTACCAATCAGATTCCTGTAACCAAGCATCTGCTTCTGTAAGCTCGCTTCCCGCCACCCCAACCCTGCCCTATATAATCTGCTCCCCAATCTAGCCCAGCGCGCTCAGCCCACAAAGGCTGATGCATCCGCAGGCGCCTGTGTAACCAATAAACCTCTTGCAACTTGCATCCAGTGGAGGCTTGGTGTCTGCTTCTTGGGTGCGGATCGAGGGTCTTTCATTTGGAGGTCCCACCGAGATCTCTTGGAATCCCACCCAAGACCCTGGCCAATCCCCACCGGGAGGTAAGCTGGCCAGCATCTGTGTCTCTGTCTCTCTGTTTGTATGTTTTTATGTTCTTGCGCTGCAACCTTTCAGCAACTACGTAGTTGATCTGTGTTTGTGGGCAGCTGGAGAAGGAATTGACGAACTCGGACTTCTCCCCTGCCACCCCGGGGGACGCCTTGGGTGTCTGTGAGTTAGGAGGAAACCTCTGTGCTCCTCCTGACCGTCTGTGAGTCAGGAAGGGGTCTCTGTGCTCCTCCTGACCGTCTGTGAGTCAGGAAGGGGTCTCTGTGCTCCTCCTGACCGTCTGTGAGTCAGGAAGGAGGCTGTGTGCTCCTCCTGACCGTCTGTGAGTCAGGAAGGAGGCTGTGTGCTCCTCCTGACCGTCTGTGAGTCAGGAAGGAGCCTCTGTGCTCCTCCTGACCGTCTGTGAGTCAGGAAGGATCCTCCTGACCGCCCAAATCAGTTATCTGTTTTTGTCTCCTATGTCTAATGTCTAAATTGTCCTATTAATGTCTTTAGATGTGGTTATATGTTCCTTACACTGGTCATAAAGATTACATTTTGTTTAAAGGGAGGGTGTCTAACCTGTTTGAATCTGAGGAATGCCTGATTGTGTGAATTTGTTTGTGTGGCTCCACCGCCTTCGGCTACGGAGTCTGAGTGGGCTGCACCCTGAGTCTCGCGGAGCGTCATATGGCATAACGGTCATCTACTCCATGGAGTAGCCTGGTCCGGGGTTTATATGGATAGACCTTAGCTAAGACGCTCCTAAGTTCCCGCGAGGGACGCGAGCAGGACAGCATCTGAAAGGTCCCCCTCCCCTTGTCTGCAACATCGTACATATCGGGAGGGAATATAAGAGATAGGTATTAAGAGCTAAAACCAGATTCAATGAGTCAGCTAGTAAATTTCCTCCTGACATATTGGATGATAATTATGTAAATAAGCCTTCTTTTAGTAATCCCAGGTTCCTGGGCCATCCCTAGCAAAGGGGACTCTGGCTTTATTTCTCTCTGTTTCTCCTAATAGATGTGGGAGCTTCTCCCTCACTCACTTCCTGTGTTTATGGCTATAACTGGAGCCAACTGGGGTTGATCTGACTCGGGACAGAGACTATAGGGAATATTCCCAAGCAGCTGCCGAAATTCTTTGTTTTGGGGAGGTTTCCCTGTGTTCTCTGGCCCGACTTAGACTGCCTAACCCCTCCCCCCTGGCTAATGAAAAAGCATGGCATCTGCTCCTCTGTTGGGGCTTAGGAGCTCCAAAACTGGGAATCCTTTCTCTGCCTCCTGGCAGCACTTTGTTTCTTCTGTTTCCCTCTTCTCCTATTTCTGTACCAACGTGTGTGCAGCCTGCATGACTGGCCTCTAGATCATGCACCACAGCTCCTTCTCTCTTCACTGTCAAGGAGCAAGAAGACCACCCCCTGGACCTAACACCCCCTCACTCCAGATCTTCCCAACCATGTCTCAGGTAAACATTCAAAGTGGAGTGGGTCCAGGTGGAACGTAAATCAATGTTGGAACTAAGTTAAGTTTGTTGATTTAATTAAAATAAGACCTGTCTTTTAAGTTATCAGCAGTAAATGTGAAACTTCAAAGTTTACTGAAGGTCAAATAAATTCATGTTATTTATTAAAATTTGTTAGCAAAGAAATAACTGATGGTTAATTGTCTCTCAAAGTTCTAATGGGTAATTGCTGAAGTAGCTTTCAAAGTCTTTGATAATCTAAAAGCTTTAAAGTTTTGCTTGGGTGACAAATGAAATTAAATTATGGACATCTAGGTCTTAACCAAGCAGGATAAAATGCTAGGTCATTAATTACTGGATATAGGTTTGTGCTTTTGACTTCTTACTGAAAAGAAACTAAGAGTATTTAAATCTGTTGGTAAACTTGTTTGCCACTTAACTGATTCATAAATTTACCACCTGAAGAATTCTGTTGTAACAGTTCACAATTGGTTGATACTTAGTCTTCACTAGAGATTAAGGGGTTTCTAAGAGTATCAAATTCTGCTTAGTGTAACTAAGACTGATGGAAATAAGGGAAACTCTATAGAAAAATAGATAATAAGTAAGAAAGATTTAAGGAATGGGAATACATTTTGTTAAAGGTAAAGGAAGGTAATTTTATCCTAAATGAGATGGTTGCTTGGGAAGAAATGGCTTAGGACAAGACCTGAATGCAAAGAAAAGTTATAAAAGGTTTATGAAGGGTCTTTCTGAAATTCTCTGTTCAAAGGATAAAATTTTCTTAGATTAATTGATCTCCTGTTATGAGAATGTAAATGATTTTCTCTTTGCCTGCCCAGAAAAACCAGTTTCTATGCTTTGTTTTATCAGGTATTTAACATCCCTATTATATTTAGGCATGTGCTTCAAAACTTTCTAAGATCTTAGCAAAAGTTGACAAGATTTAAATTGTAAATCTCTTTGACTCAGGTTTTTCCTTGATATATGAAGTTGCTCATGAAATACTACTGAACCGATGATAAACCTTGGATTACATTTGGGAAAATACTGTAACTATTCTAGAGATTCTACGCACTTCCTAAAGTTTTAATGTTTTGAGAGATCATCGCTTGATACTGTAATTATGGAAATGTTATGTATCACAAAAATAACCTGATTTCCTTGCAGCTAAATTGTAAACTCCCATGTCTCTTTAGCTTTAACCATATCCATTCTGAGTTTTTGTCATTTATAATTGTTTTAATTCTCTTGTAAAATGAGTTTTATCTTCAAGGAGATTCCTATAAAGGACTTTCAGGACAAATACAGATATTTGATATACTTGAAAATCCTAAAACTGAAATGGGTAAAAATTTCCAAAACTGACTAAAGCCGCATTCACCAGATTTGGTAACACGGGACTAAATAAACTAAAAAAAATTATAATGTTATATCTCTTAATGTTTTGTCTTACTTTAAACATTGCTGGTTCTCTCTAATGTTTGCTCTTCCAGACTAGGAATACTTCCTCCTAGTTATCTGTAACTTATAGAGATGTAAAAGTGCTCATTTGTAAAAGAGCTCAAAGCATTCAAGCTTTTCTCTCTATCTGAACCCTCTGAAACCAAAAGGTCTCAGTAAGTAAGCATTCTTCCATGGCAATCAGTCATTTGCATAAGTTCAATAAGAATCTGTTCTCCTTGTAACAGGAAAGAATTGGAAACACGGGTTATTTTACCAAGGCTTTGACTGGAATGTCATATTTGAAAAGACTCGGATATGACCAGACAGTTTAAAGGAACTAAGGTTGACTTTATAAAACCTGGAGCCATAAAGCCCCTTGGGACTGTTGGCTTGACACCTTGCTTACAGAGTTCCCAGCAGCCTCACCAGGTGAGTAAAGAATGTCACTCCTTGGTAGTTGCGGTCTCAGAAGAGGAATTCGCCCACTGAGAAATTCGCCCAAATCGACAGGTATTGCAGGCATGCCTGATGGCAAGTACAGGGCTTGACTTCTGGCCCGGAGAGGCTACTAAAAGTTCAACCTAGAGATTCCTTATTAAAAGTTCCAGCAAAGCAGATGCTAAAAGATCTATTGATCACACTCATTGTTCTTGCTGAGCTTATGTAAATAATAGGCCAAGTTTGTTAAAACTGAACTTGTTTCACAAGTGAATTAGTCCTGATTTAGCTATCTCTGTAAATGAGGGTTATTTTAGAGAGAAAAATTCTGTTTTAATATCACACCTTTATGGATGTTAAATTCTAGATTTGATTGTCTTTAAATGTTTGTTTACCTAAGCTAAACAATTTGAGGTAAACTTCAGAGAAGTTGTACAATAGCTTCTTTAGTCAATCTTATTATTTTATGGGGATATTAGCAGACCCCAAGGCACATGATTAAACAACTGGAATAATGAAATTGCCTAAAAGCCAGCATACCGCACTCTTCTCCCACTTGACAATGATCCTCTATAATCAGGATATTGTTAAGGTTGGACCACTCAAAGGTCTTCTTATTGGTTTCATCCCTTAGTCATATTTATCTAGAGGCCACCTCCGTTGAGGTGCAATTGCAAACAGATTCTTTAGCAAAACCTAAAACAGCCCTCATAAAAAAGCCTCAAAGCTCACTATGGGACAGTCCCTAACTGTAATAATGTCACATCAGGTCTAGATTTGTCTTAATAGCCAAAGGCCACCAATGGATGATGGAGGCCGACTTATTAAATGCTGGGCTACACTAACAGAGATGCCAGAAATAAAACTTAAAATTTGTCAAACTTTAAACCTAGTTACCTGTATGCCTGAACCTGACCACTGTACTTCTTTCTCTATAGAGCAAAAATGTTCAGAGGATATTGATCTTGCTTATTCTATATGGCCAGGTTTAAGATGCCCCTGTTAAAAATATGAGTGACAGTTGGTTTTCTGATGAAAATAGTTTTCATAGAAAGAAGAAAAAAAGTTAGATGTGCCATAGTGCTCACTAGCACTTTGCAATTGCCAAAGCCTAAGAATTAACATTTATACTGACTCCAAATATGCCTTCTTGGTACCACATGCCCATGGAGCTTTTTGGAAGGAAAGGGGATTTTCCTGGAATCATGGGCACATTACTAAAACCATTACAACTCCTGCTAATCTCCCCAACTTAAAACAGAGATGAACACGATCTGTTTTTAAATGGTATGATCACTTAGCATCCATTTTTGTTCCATCTGTGGGACTAGGGGATGTCATGTGGCATGTAGAAGTCCTTAATAAATATACTACAAAGGCACTCAATGATTCACTAAATAGCATCTCCCAGCTTAATACCGAAGTGTCACAGATACGCAAGGCAGTCCTACAAAATAGGATGGCCTTAGATGTCCTGACAGCAGCCCAGGGTAGCACATGTGCAATTATCAAGACAGAGTCTTGTGTGTACATCCCAGACTATCACAAAAATGTCACAGGACTAATAAAAGATATGAATACCCAAATTAAGGCCTACAAGATCCTTCTCTCTCTCTCACTAAATGGTTAAGTTCCTGGTTTAAAGGAGGACTATGGCTGAATCTCCTTTCCGGGCTTCTCATTCTTATCGCCTTATTAACCTTAATATGTTGCTTTGTTCCATGTTTCTCTTCTTGGTGACAAGACTCCATTGCTACAATGACTACACCACGACAGACAATCCTTGTCACGTGCAAGGACACCTCTTTACTGTCAGCACTGGATTCAACTACCTCCACCTTTCGAAACTCCCTTATACATTCCTATCCTGATCACTATTAACCCCAGTAGGTAGGGACAGCTCTACGCCCCTATTCAGCATGAAGAAGTTATAGAAGATGAGACCTTCCACCTTCAACCACCTTAAAAATTTAAGGGTCTTTAAAAGCTGGCGCCTTGCATCCCCCCTTCACCTGCTCCCCTCCATATGTGTACCATTCCTCAGGCACCCCTAACTGCCATAAAATGATAAATAGTTGACTTGCTGAGATCACAGTCCTGCAAGACAGGAGCCTCCCTTGGTTTGCAAATGTCCTTGAGATTACAACAAAAAAGTTACCTTATCAATAGCCCAATTTTCAATCGGCCCTTGTATCTTAAATAAACTCGTACAGTTTGTAAAAGATCGCTTGTCAGTAATCCAGACAATGATGCTGACACAGCAATATCAACTAATTAAACAGACCGGCTCTCAAACTGACTTACTTCATGAACAAAGTGAATGGATATAAGATTCTATCCATGATAAAGAAAAAGAGGGGAATGAAAGACCCCTCTCCCCTTGCTAAAGGCTTGTTTAAGTAACCTGATGTCCCCACAGCACCCCCTCTCCCCTTGCTGAAGGCTTGATTGTCCCCATAGCCGGATGGCAACACATACCAGGGTGTCTGTTGTCTGTGATCACCCGGTCTGTCAAGAGAAAAGACAAATGAGGAATAGAGTGTACCTGGGACTTTCCAGAGTGCTGAGCCAAGGCCCACCAGAACAAACCGTTGTGTCCTTGCCTTAAACCCAGTGCCTGACAATGCTTGATTTAAATTTACCAATCAGATTCCTGTAACCAAGCATCTGCTTCTGTAAGCTCGCTTCCCGCCACCCCAACCCTGCCCTATATAATCTGCTCCCCAATCTAGCCCAGCGCGCTCAGCCCACAAAGGCTGATGCATCCGCAGGCGCCTGTGTAACCAATAAACCTCTTGCAACTTGCATCCAGTGGAGGCTTGGTGTCTGCTTCTTGGGTGTGGATCGAGGGTCTTTCAGACTGGGTTGTTTCCTGTGCTCTGCCCCGGGGCGCTGAGTTATGTTTTCCTGGGTTCTTTCCTACCTGACCTTCGTGTTGTGCTTGTCACACGTGAGCAGACAGACGAAAGTGGATTTGTTCTGGGCTGTGTATTCTGTCTTCTCTGCCTAGCTACTTTCTCGAGCAAATACCCCATATTTTCATTGCCAGAACCTCAAGATGGTTCTTTATACCTGGCATTGTACGTCTTCTGCCTGGGTGTCCCTCAGGATTGCACTCACTCTACATGATTACAATTCCATTTGAAATTTAAAATTATTTTGTCAGTTTCTAAAGACTTGCTGGGGTTTATGATTTTGTTTTGAATTCACAACAGATTAATTCAGAGACTGATTTGTAGGTGAACTCAGAGAGAACTCCGACCGCTCCAGAGCAGGAATCTGTCCGGTTTGTGAACACGATCCATAACTTATTCAGGTCTCATTGTTTCCCTCCCAGTAACAGTCTCAGATTTTAAGTGTGGAGACCTGCCCAGTTTTCATCAGCCGGTTTCTGGATGCTGGTGGTTAATTCTCCGCGAAGTGTATCCTTTCCTTTCCAGGGTTGTTATTTGTTGCTGCTACATTGATGCTCCTTTTGCGGTATTGTCCTGATAACCCATTAGCTGGTAGTGATGCTACGCTATAGACAGAAGGTTGGAATGTTCGCGGGACAGATGTGATGTAGGTGCTTTGATTCTCCTGCTCAGGGATCCCACCTGTGAAACAGCTTCATTCTACTCCTTTCCTTTGTGCATCACGTGTGTTTGAAGCATGTGCCGTATGCCTGCTCCAACTGGCCAGGAGCAGCGGCAGGAGCAATCGTGCATCTTTTTCTTAGCCTCTGTCTCCAGAGGAAGCTTCCAATAATCCCTCATGGCGAGTGACAAACGCTGTCTTTTTAGATGTTTTCCCGAAGGTGAAGGACGGTGCCTTTTACCAGAAGGTTCCATTGTGGATGAGTATTTAACATTATCGAACACCATATTTGGAATTTATCAGTGATCTTGGGAGTCTCTTCTTTTTCTGCTCATGTGGCTGGTTGCCAGCCTCGAAGGGTCCCTGGTACATGTGCTTCTGTGTGGTCCCGTCCCACAGTGTCCCAGGGCTGGGCTGTCCCATCATAGCATCTGGCCGACTGATGGAGTTTGGTTACTCTGAGTCGCAGCTTCATCCTGGGAGCAAGGTCTTTCTTGGGTCATCCTGTCTGGGGGATAGCACTTCTGATACAGTCGGTTTCCATGTAATGATGAGAATACTGATAACACGTTTTGCTGATTTCCAACATTTCCTGCCATTCAAAGAGCTTTGATAAACATGGAAACAAAAGCCTTTCTAAAGGTAGAAAAGTGGATTTGAACAAGGTATTAATATTTTCAAGCTTTTAAAGAAAATCCTAATTTTCTTTTAAAAATGTTTTTATGAAATCCCGTAACAACTGCTTGGAAACAGTAACTCAGAATTCATACTTACCATGTGTTAAATTCATGAAGCCATGGCCAGACGGATGTTGCTGTGCTGTCCCCACGTGGTCTGTCCCGGTGCATTCTCGGGGGTTGTGGGCGAGCGAGCTGTGGTCCTGCCACAGCCCCCGCAGTCCCCACACTCATAACCTCTGCCTGTGTTTCTGCTTTGTCCCACAGACCAGAACCGGCATTGCCTCACTGTACCACGAGGGGTCTGGAAGCGCATACGACATCTGTCTGAAGCTGACACCAGAGGTCCTCATGGTGCAGAAACAGGACATGGTCTGTGTCGGGGGGAGCAGTCATGGTGCCCACGTAAGTGCCCCGGGCACTGCGCTCTGCATGGGCTTGCCAGGGAGGCTCCTCGGGAAGGTCACTGACGGCCTCAGGACTGTTTGCCCCCCCACTATTTAAACGTCCCCAGCCACAAAACAAGGTCAGGTTGAGGTGTATCGCTCTGTGTCCCTGCCTTTTGTGGTTTCCTCATTGATGTGTTTCCCTGGAGAAGATGTCCCCACACACTGCAGCGAGACACGGGACACACTCTTGCTGGAGACGGAGACAATGGAGTGTGGGAGGTGATGCATGGCTGAGGGTTTCCATCTGGAACGATGAGCAGTGGCACACAGAGCAGGCACTGGCCTGCGCCACATATCCTCTTGCCCCGGTGTCCAGGCACAAACAGGCGTTTCCACGCTAAAGCTCCGTTTTTCTTTTGGTTTCAGTCATTTACAGTGAACTTCTCTGGAAGGTGAGACACATTTGGGGTAGAACTGTGCGGACGTCCGGTCCTCCGCCTGCGTTCGCTGTCTTGGCAGCCGGTTCTGGAGGACACAACTGGCTGTTGAACAGAACCTGCTGAAAAGTAACCAAAGTGTCCATTAATGACCGGTGTTCTTGTCACAAAAGAGAGAAGTCAAAATTAAATTTAATGATTTTTAAAATCTACTGGGGCAGGGGGCGCCTGGGTGGCTCAGTGGGTTAAAGCCTCTGCCTTCGGCTCAGGTCATGATCCCAGGGTCCTGGGATCGAGCCCCGCATTGGTCTCTCTGCTCAGGGGGAGCCTGCTTCCTCCTCTCTCTCTGCCTGCCTCTCCACCTACTTGTGATCTCTGCCTGTCAAATAAATAAATAAAATCTTTAAAAAACGTTTCAGATCTGCGGACCTGGGGACGCTCGCAGCAGAGCACGGGCACAGGGGAAAAGCGAGCAGAATGTCAGTGGCCAAGAAGGACAGCCAACCTGGCGGCTTAGGGGAGGGGATGTTGGCCCACCCACATGACCTGGTGTTTCCTGAGAAGTTAGGGAGGTGGGACAGGGGAGAAGAGGACCCGGCAGACGGGAAAACAGGGAACGTCTTGAAGTAAGACGGGAGCCACACATGGAGCCGGGATCCCCAGGTACTGCTCAAACAACATGTCAGACATGACAGTCTCCATCTGAAGACTCCCACAAGAGCACGGATGGGAGACCCCGGGGTGGTGGGTGCTGAGAAGGGACCAGGGGAGGGGGCCCTGGAATGAGTGGCTGCCAGGTGAGGCCGAACGGCTGATTTCTCCTGGTTGATGAAAGGTGCCTGGCCTTGGCCACAGGAGCCGGGCAGATTCTGGGAGGAGAGGGAGGCCCCGCATTTCCTCCACCTCTTCACTATCGGGTTCTCATGGGGGACACGAGTGTTTGCGCTCCTGTCCCTCTCTGGCTACGGCGGGCGGCTGTGGTGCTGTCGTCCTCGGGGGCAGGTTTCATCTGCCTAGGAATGCAGGTCCACGTTCTGACTGGGATCTAGACCAGGTCCAGGATATTTGGACTCCACGTTCTGGGCTCTTGATGGGGCTTTTCAGCCCCACCCCCCCCACCCATGCATGCCCCACATGCTGATGGTCCAGGGAGCTATGGGCTGGCTCCGCCCTATAGACCTTCGCAGCCCAGACCACGCTGATGTTCCCCTTCCTGCACTCATGTTTACACAGACCGGTAGTCGCACTCTGGAATATTTATCTCCTGGGTCTTGCCTGTCACTGATCTTGGTAGAAGAAAAAAGAGTTGATCGGTTTTGAGCAGAAACTGCTTCCTAGACACTGTGCAGCCCTGTGAGAGCTGCTCTGACTGCCAGCTCAGCCCAGTTGCCTTCCAGAAAAATTGTCAGTTCCCCCCTTTCCTGCTGGAAAAAACGCTTAAAGTTTTCAAAAAGTTTGAAAGTGTTTTTAGAAAAGGGATAAGGCACCCGCAGGCTCATGCAGAAGAACGCCGAGAGACGGAGCCATCGCCGGCCGCCCCGGCCACCCCTTGGGGATCCCAGCAGATCACTCGGTGTCTCACAGTGACTGAACCTGCTACAGTTGTCTTCAGAAATTGGGTTTATCTCTTATGTGTCAAGTACTGGGCGACTGTCAGCAGGCTGATATTTCAGTTTGGAATGAAGAATGGAAGTTGTATTAACGGAGAATTATAACGGAGAATTATAACGGAGTTGTATATGTATAGGACGGAGAAGTCGTCATCACGGCGCCCGCCGGGTCTGGCCGTGCTGACGGTTTCCATGCTTGGCTCCATCCCCGTATCTTTGTGTTATTCCCGTTTAACCTGCCTGCGCCCATGTCCTCTCTGTGGTTCCCGTTTGCTTCCTCTTCTTGCCTCCATAGATCAGGAGTCGATTAATGTCAAAACAGAGTTTGGGATTAAATGATAAAACAGAATGATTTCTGTAGGACTGTATCTCGTGTTTGTGAAAACCAGAGCTAGGATGGGTTGGAAACGAGTTTGTTGAATACCATGGATTGTGAACTGTTCTCCCCAAGTCTCATTATACATTTGATTGACGTCATCATTCACTGAGTGAGGGCAGTCCCCGGGCTCTGAAGGGTAGTGTGTGATGGGGCCAGAGTTGGGTCTGCGGAGTGTGGTCCATGAAGAAGGATTGGCTGCTGAGTTGGGAGAGAATCTTCTGGGAAAGCCCGAGACACATCCTGTGTCACCCCAAATGCAGGAGGACTCTGGAACTTACGCAGTGAGTGACAGAGTGAGCAGACGACTCCCCTCTGGTTTTGTCACTGGTTCTTGCTCCGCAAGTCTGCTTTGCAGGTTTGTGGATGGACATTCCCACAGGCGGGAGCGTCTCTGTCCTCCCTCCACAGGTTTACATCCTGTCCACCCCCCCGACCTTTGCGTGGGGGCGAAGGCCCAGTTGCTGGTTTCTCCGTACATGGAAAGCATCCTGTAGGGGCCCCGTGGGTCTTTCCCTGGCCGAGCCGGGCCCACTTATGTCACTCCCTCGGGCGTGGCTGGGGACAAGGAGGAAACGGGACTAGATGCCCTGAAGCCGCGTCCCGGGACTGGGATTGCATGGACAGTCACCAGCTCAGGCTGTTAGAGCCACAGCAGAGCTCAAAGCACAGAATTTTCTATTATGGTGTCACCTAACGGGTGCCTGTGTGTGCACGTTAATGGAGGTGGGTGAGCTCCACATTCCAGTTTCTTTGCTTTGAACTTATGGTGAATTTGTTCCCAGGAATGGGGTCACCCGTGAGTTCACAGTTGTGGACGGGAAGCGCCATAAACCCTGGTTTTCTGCTCGGCTGGACCATTCGCATGGGCTCATTGCTGGCGGCGAGCAGGCCATGTGCTCGGGGGGAGCCCCTCTGGGCCCTGCCGACCCCAGCTTGTCCTGGACACCTTGTTTTGCCCACACACACTCGACGCTACTAGGGCCGAAGGCGCCCTCACATCACTCGGAAAGCAGAGAGTGCAGGTCATTCTTGATAGTCCCCCTGGCTTCAGGGCCACAGACACGCTTGACCCTCTGCTTCCTCTGCCCCGGGCCCATTTCTCGCCCTCTGGGAGGGTGTGAGCCGTTTCTCACCGGCCTGTGGTCCTCTTACCTGGATCGGGAAGGCAGGGCCAACCTGCAGGGATCGCTTGGTTTGTTTGCTCACTTGCCTGTGTTTTAATCAAGGTCTTTGCTGCTCTAGGTGATGCCACAGAGTGAGGGGTCCGGTGTGCCTTTGCTGAACTGAATCAGTATCCCCTTCGCAGACATGCTTCAGTTAATCAAACTTAGATTATGAATTTATGTCTGCATCTTGCATTCACTCTCTGACGTGCATTTTACCCTAAACTTGCTTTGTTTTCTGAAATTTTTTAGAGCACAGAACTGTTATGCTTTGCAGAGAGCCCGCTGGCGGCTTGGGCCTGAGTATAAAGGTATGACCGTGTGCTTCTGTGGGACGCCCTTTCCGTGGGCAGGTCTGTGGTGATGCTGACCCCATCTCTGCCTGTCTTCCAGGGAGGAGCCGAACACAGGGTCCCTGTCGTCATATCAAGGATATTCAGAGGCCTCGCAGGTAACGCGCTCGGATGTCCCGCATACACAGTGTGCCGGTCTATAAGAGAACACATGCTAGAAAGCGACAGAGATCAGCTGCTGTTTCTTTGCTTCATTGTTCAGCTGACCTTCTGTCTCGTCTCATCTGTTCTCCCTGACACGACTGCACCTGTTTCATTTCCGCTGATGCTTTAAGACCTTAAGAGAGGTCTGATTCCTTGTGTGGCCCATGGGAGCTGTGCTCTGGGGACACATGCAGAGGTTGGGGCACTGGGTGTTGCTGGTGGGGGGACAGCGGAGGAGACCTGCCTCTAGCGCTGGCCAACCACGGTGCTCCTGGAGGTCTGCAGTGAGAGCCGCATCCTGCCCTCCCAGAGCGGCTGGGTGGGGAGACTGGGATGGCTGGACTGGGTGGGCCTCAGGAGGGATGACCACACCACAGCGACCACAGCGACCACTGACGAAGGCCACTGTGCAGAAGCGGAACACAGGGGCGGGGGCTCCTGCCCTGCAGTGCTGGGCCACTGTTCTCATCTCTCTAATAAGATCTCGTTGTTGGCTGCACAGACCAGCCCAGCTGCCTGGTGGGACCTGCACCCTGTCTCTGGGCATCTGGTCCCTGCAGCCCAGGGACCAAGCTTGTCTCTTGCCCAGTGTGGGAGCCTGGGAGGCATGCAGCCTGTGTGTGCAAGGGGACCGACTCCTGTCCCCGAGCTGGTATTGGACGAGACATGGGAAAGGACCGCACTCTGTTCACCAGACCAAACCATGTGGGGATGGACATGAGGGGGTCCATGCAATGTGGTCAGCGAAGGTCAGCCTGTGGCGAGAGCATTCTGCATGTGGATGGGGGAAGCAGCTTGGGGGAGGAAGCCGCTGGTGGCCAGGCATTCAGGGCTCCAGAGCCCTGCAGAGCCTGGCCTGTAGCTGTGAGACGTTTGAGGACATTCCAAAGGCAGGGAGGTAAGATCTGTTTTCCAGTAACAGGCGATCACCGCGCTGCTGCAGGAATGTGGCACACGCGTGGCTCGGGGTGCGGACATGGTCCTCGGAATCCCCTGTGCCCTGAAGGGGAGCCCGGCACCACTCTGTGGGTCCCTGCATCTTTAGCTCCAGCCACGTCCAGGGGCATTTGGTAAAATGACATGGTGGACACTGGGGGTCCAGTGGTTGTGTGGAAGTAGGGTGGGGGTGGGGATGCATGCTCTGTGGTTGGTGCCTGCTTCCTGGGCACAGCTATCTGCATGAGGCTCAGGGGCATGAGAGCAGGCAAAGCTTCTGAGTTAACAGGCATTTCCTAAGGACGCAAGGTCCCTGGAGAAGAGTAGCTGCTGACCACCTGAGGTGTGAAGGAAGAGGGGCCTGGACAGGTGCAGAGGTGCAGACGGAGACCAAGGGGCTGGGTGAGCCCGTGGGCCCCTCTAAGTCTTCGGGAAGAGTTTTTATGCCTCCAGCAAGGAAATGCCGTCTCTCAGGGGCTTGGCACACAGGCACACCCAGAGGTGTGCACGCATGAGGCACTGTCCCTCCCAGGCTCTGTGGGGAGCACCTGGCCGACCCCAGTGCACCGTGGCCTCTAGCCAGGCCAAAGCACCTCCAGTCGGGTCCCCATTCCTGACACGATACGAATTTGAGCTAATGCTCTCTGTGCTCGGGAGTGATCAAGACCCTCAAGGCACCTGTCCCAGGGGACTCTTGTGGCCACGTCCTCGTGAGACGAGAATGCTGAGGCACAGGTGCACTGCAGAGACACCATGGACATGTGGCCAGCAGACAGCAATGCGGCCTGGCTCTGAGGGCTTCACTAGGTATTGCCCTGGCAGCTGAGCATCATGAAAATCTTGGTGACAGGACTTCAGTGTCCAGCAGCCTAAATGAATAGGGGTCTCTTGTCACTCAACAAGAAGTCAGCTGTCCAGGCCCCGGCTTCTCCCTATCCTTCTTAGGAACCACCCTTAGCAACCAGGGCATCTCCTCGACTCACCTGTTCCATGTTTGCAAAATGGCACCAGCGTTTCAAGCTGTAGGGCTGAAGAGAAATGGGGGAGGCCATCCCTAGGAAGGGCTGTCTTCATTCCAGAAGAAGGCCTTCAAGCATTCACCGGAACAGGGCCCCAGCTCCACCCCAGAGCGGCCGAGGGAACAGGCATGCCCCGTATTGTCTGGACGCTCTCTCCAGCCTGGGCATACCATAGGGCAGAGTGGGACCTCCTTCCACCAGGAGGAGACCTGCCCACTGCCGAAACAAGGAACAGATGCACCTGTCATGGGGGAGGGGACGTGGGGGCTGGGCAGGCGTGGGGCTGCCTCACTCGCATCTGGTCAGCAACTGCATTTCCTTGGAGACAAAGGATCTTGTGTGTCCATCAGCTTTTCTTCTTGAAACCTCAGCTAAACCCTATTTTGGGGCAAATGGATGGACCCTTTTCCTCAATGCTTATGTCTGGTTTTTCACATTGTGATGACCAAGTCCCTGCCTGGTCCTTACCTTTCCAGCTACCTGCCACTATCTCGCACCGCTTCTCTTTTGTTCTTCCATTGATTAAGCTTGTGACTGGCTCCTCAGCCCATCTGCTTGCTTCTGTGCCAGGTATGGAGTTGGTACCCGCTGGGGAGCCCTTCCTGCCAGTACACGAGGTCTGGGATTAGGGGACCCATGAGGATGTGGTGACAAGCAGAAAACAGGCATGGCCACTGTCAGGCCATTAAGGTAGTGAGCTAGAAAACACTTCTTAGAGGCTCCAAGTTCACACCGAAATTTTTCCTAATTTACTATATTTTATGCATACATTTCTTAAAATATACAGTTTTAACCACATGATTTTTCACTCCATTTGTTAATAATTAATGAGCCACACGTGGTTACCAACTAGGAAGAAAGTCTTAGAGACAACATAGTAGACTTGTTCCTCCTCAAATGGGAAAACTCCAGCCTGTCCCCCGGGTTCACGCCCCAGGCAGGGGGGACTAGTCAGTGAGCACTGGTTCCACACGTGCCATGTCTGAGGTGAAGCCGCATTTGCCTTGCGAAGAAACGCCCAAAATGCACACAGGGATGCCTGGCCGCTCGCAGGCCACTGGGGCGGTATGGGGCCGGGGAGAGAGGGAAGAACGTGGGCCCATGACATCGAGGGTCCAGCGTGTGCTTTCTGCATGTCTGCCTGCACCCAGCCCCGTCTGGTCCTTCTGCCCTTCCCGGACAGCTTTCTGCAGCTCCGGCTGTGTCCTGGGTGCTGCTTCCTTTCCAGTCCCTGGGGACACAGTGATGGGACGCACAGGACTTTGCCTGGAGGGAAATGTGGATCAGTCCAAGTACATGGGGGCAGGTTGCCGTGCTTGTGTGAGAGCGTGTGTGTATGTGTGGATGCCTGTGTTGGAGGCAGATCTGTGTATTGTCACAGATACGAGTGGGCTGCTCGGGTGAGCGTGGACAGAACGTGCGTGACCAGCCAGAGGGGAGCTCGGCAGCTGAAGCTTAATGACTTCGGGTTTGCATGGACTGGGGTGCTGTCCCAGCAGACGGGGAAGCTGGGCGCAGGTCTGTCTGGGGATGGAAGCTTCACACCTCTGGGGCTTTGTGGGTGGTGGACCTCGGAGGACATTTCAGAAGAGTTGGCAATGGAAACTTGAAGCATGTTCCTGAGGAGGTCGCTTGTCCTGCTTGGGTGTCACGATGCTTGCTGCACGTGATCAGCGTGGGGATCGTGCCCGGCTCCGGAAGTCACACTTCTCTCAGCAGGGGTCATGCCCAGATTTCACAGGACAGGCAGGAGGCTGGACCAGCTGGGTGCTCGGGTGAACACCGAGGCTGTGGGAGGCATCACAGCCACTTTGTCTTCCTCTTCCCTTCAGGAGAGCACCGCAGCTCCCGGGAGCTGCACTGTGACCGGCATGCCCCCTGCCATGTGGGCAGTGAGGCCCTGTCACTGCTTTCTCAGAATCGGGGGGAGTACAGAGCTTGTCCCTGGCATCCCCAGCCCATGCTGCTCAGGCTGATGCTGTCAACACTGCCAGGATGGACAGTGGTGTTTCATGGGTGGGGAAAGATTTCTAGGTCTTGGCATCACCTGGTTGGGCGGAGGCCGTGTCGGGTACGTCGAGCCCGACCGGCCTGCTGTGCGAGGACACGGTTCTGCTGAGCTCAGTCTCAGACTCGCACTGGGCGCCCGCCAGGTGCTGAGCATCCCTGCCCAGGCCTGCCTGCTCGGGTTCGGAAGTGCAGACTCCTCGGGTTGGCTCACCGCGGTGCTGGGGATGTGGTCACCCAGAGTATGGCTTCAAATCCTGAAATGGCCATGGGTGGTAGGATTGGCCCTTCCAGGAAGGCTGCTACGAAGATTTCCTCAGAGCCAAGAGGACTGCAGCGTGAGCGGCGCTCCCACTGGGGACACAGGTGTGCTGCGCGTGTCCCACTGGGGATGTGGGTATGCTGTGTCTGCCCACGGCCCTTGTGCTTAACATGAGTTCTCCGTGCGGCACATCCAGAAACCTCCTGTGAATCCTCCCGTCACAAAACCACGATCTCGGGTGGACACCGGCCCTTCGAGTATTGCTGGCCTTGGGCACCCCGCTGGCCCTCACGTCTCCTGAGGCCCTCGCCAGCGGACAGGCTGCTCTGCCTGGCGTCCCCCCTGTGAGGCATGGAGACTCTTCCCGCTCGGCCCCAGGCCTTCTCGTGATGCAAACAGAGTCCCCTGAGGGTGGGAGTGTCCCATGTCACACACCTCCCTTCTTAATGACATTTACATTTCCAGAGCACGGGAAGCTCTAATTCTGTTGTTCTACTGTTGTCACAGTAGTTCCAGGTCCAGCCCAGCTCTCCAGCGGCGAGGGGCCATGCGCCCACAGCTACAGCCTGGGGGTAGTCAGGCCTCCTCTGGTGTCTGCGCTGTGGGGTGCAGACCTAGGTCTCCTGGACCCCTGATTTCCACTTTTCTAAGATTTACTTACGTATTAGCGACCGAGTATGCTCATGAGTGGGGAGCAGTGGAGGGACAGGGAGAGAGTCTCCAGCAGACACGCCACTGATCTCACGACCCGGAGATCATGACCTCAGCGGAAACCAGGAGTCGAAAGCCCAACCGACGAAGCCCACTGGCGCCCTGCATTTTTCTTTAGAATTCTCACTTGTCGGTGGCCCCTTGCTGCCATGAACGTGTGACCACAGGATAGGAATTGTGATTGATTTCCATGTCCACAGTAGTTCATTAGCTTAGCAAATGCATGTCACAGCTGTTCCCGCCGGACCCCCCTTCCCTGTGACATGAATGGCAGTGTGTGCAGCCGTGTGGGACTCTCTGTGACCTTCTCGTCTTGCCCACCCCGGTAGGTGTAGGACACATACCAGGAGGGCAAAGGGCCATCCCCAGGGAGCAGACGGAAGACTCTGAGCTGCCTTTTCCTAGACTCGATCAGCTCATAGCACAGCACCCTTGGGGTGTCGCTGCAACATCCTCGAGGGCCTGTGTCCGGGCTCTGGTAATGCTGCCCGCAGAGCCCCTCACCTTCTTGCCTGTTGGGTAGAGGAGTGTAGGGTGTCGGGGTCCGCCTCCGGCCAGGAAAGTCCCCACCATTACAAGATGGCGCTTGGCTCACTGCCAGCAAAATACGCTGCAAGTAAACAACGAACTTTCTGGTGAAGCCCGCCTAAAGGAGGACATAGTCATTGGCTGTTTCAAATTTCATCAGCATAGTAACAAGATTCTCATTGGCTCTCCCCATTGCTTGGCCCCTTATTGGTCCCCCTGCTGCATATAAGCTAAGGAAGTTGACGAAATGAAGCATTAACACCGAACCAGGCTTCTTGTCGTCCTTGCGGGTCGAGGGCGACAGTAGGGTATAGACTGTGACCCAGACGTGCAGGCACGTGTGCCCACGCAGATGGAGGGGTCCCACCCTAACTCCTGGGGGTCCACAAGCCTTGGTCGTCTCCTACTCTGAGATGGGTTAGCTTGGACCCGATGGGTTTGTGGAGACACTTTGGGGTGGGTGAGCGTGGGGCTGGATTTGGAAATTCGAGGCCAAACCTGACTCCTCCTGCCTCTGTGACAAATTGCAGTCCCCTCTTCATCTCCAGTGAGCTGGCTGTATGAGGGAGAGGGTCCCAGGGTCCAGTCCTGGACCTCATGGCTGGAGCAGACTGAATGAGCATCTCAACGTTCCTTCCTTCCTGTAGACAAACCGGTGAACGTCATGTTTTGCAGCCAACAAAACAGTGTGACTCAGACAGTAAGTGGACTTCAGTGCTGAAGAGAAATGTTGAAGCCTCACACATGCTGGGGGACCCAGGCTCCGAAGGATGGGGGGCCGGGAGTCTTGGGTGGACAGAGCCTTCATCTCCAGCAGCCCATGGCAGAGAAGGTGACTGAGGCAGAGAAGGGGACGGGCGGCTGTCATTGCTCCTGCTTCTGCAGGTCACCACAAGTGAAAACCGAGGGAAGCAGGTTTGCAACGAGGAACCCGGCCGACTGGGCTGCAGCCCTCACCGGCCTTCCAGGTGGACGCACTCAGTCCCTCGTGCAGACAGAGCTGAGTCTCGGGGAGTCTAGGCAGTGAGTGCAGGTGCTGTTCTGGAGATTAGCTCAGTGCAGCGCTCAGGGCCACATGCTGATGGGCTGCTCTCGGTTGGACCCCAGGACTGTCACTCTGTGGGGCCTGTATTCTGACGGCTGCAGACACCTCTGGTTTCTCCTGCCTGATGTAAAGTGCCCGGAGAAACCTGTGTGGCCACGGCATGAGGTCATCACACACAGAGGTAGGGGACCAGGTACATCGTGGGGCCCGGGGTATGGAGCTGAGGTCGGCAGTGATGCACTCCTGGGCTTCCTCTGTGAGCACCAAGGCCGGTATGTCTGTGACTGAGGAGCCATCCCAAACGCTGTGGGTGGATGCCACTCCCCCACCACCACCTCCCACCGGCCTCACAGCGTCAGGAGGACACATAAGCCAGGATGCCCAGGGTGCGGGCTGCTCAGCGCCCAGAGCACGTGAGCCCCAGTGCCGATGGGAGCCTGGGCCGTTGGTGGAGCTGCCAGGGCGCCCTCTGGGCGAGGCTTGTTTTTGGGAGTTAGACCCAGGCCACTGAGGAGGGCAAGTCTCTCTCTGACAGTTCTGGTATGTGGCGCCCTGAGTGGGTCTCTCCTGAGACATCAGTGTAGACCAGAGAACAGCAGAGGTGTCTGGTGACTGGTTATTTTTAACTGATCCGAAAATCTTCACATTCTCGTTCTTGTTTGACTTTAAGAGAAAAACTTTCTGCCGTTGTCCCTCTTCTTTCTCACAAAACTGAAGGCAAGAATATTTGTTGTAGAAGCAGGTGGTTGAGCAGAGGTCAGTCTCATGGGCTGTCATTTCGCTCTGCGGGGGGCTGTGACAGGAGGGGGTCCGTGTGTGGGCTTTACAGGGATGCAGGCCATGTGCAAGGACAGGAGCCTTGCAGCGTCTTCAGGGGGGCCTGGCCACACCTGAGCCGCCGCCCGAGGCTTTCGTTGCTCAGTGTCCTGGGGGTGAGAGCAAGATGGAGACCCTGAGACGTCCTGGGGACGGAGGACTTCCCGCGCGAGTGCTGCTCAGCCCAATCACACCGTGAGAATTTGGCACGGGAAGTTTCGACAGCACAGCCCAGTTTGAAGGCTGATCCCCTCAGCCAGGACAGGGCCTGGTCCCACACCTGCCCCCAAGGCCAGCATTGTCCTGTCCACTGCCCCCAGCTCAGAGCTGGACGGGGTTCAGGAATACAGAAGGGCAGAGACAATGGAGACAGACCCGGAGACTGACACGGAGGAACCCGGGTCACACAGCTGGGCCACGCAGGCTTTCTGGGCATCGTTGGCCATGGAAATGAGAACACCGTTAATCACCTAAACTCAGCACCATTGCATTTAGTCACATGAAGGCTGTACCGTATTTTCAAAGAAGTTTAATATTTGTCAGTGACAAGCAGTGTTGACGACTGGCATGAAGTGCGCTCAGGGGACAGAGAGAATTGCCGTGTTAAGGGGATAGCTTAAGGGGATAGTATCTGATTCCTGGGATTTAACCAAAGGCTGAAAAGTTGAAACAAATTCATGGGAGGGCAGGAAGCCGAGTTGCTTTACATTTTGGGCAGATGTGCTGGTTTCTAGGAAGCCGCCTGTCCCCGCCTCTGGGGACTGGAGGGCCCCTCGGTGCCAGGAGCCTCTGGCACGCCCAGGGCACGTTCCATCCGTGTCCCCCAACCTGGCTCCCTATCTACAGCTGCCCGGGTCCACTCATTCCCCAGCAAGAGCGGAAACGGTCAGCAGATTCTGAGAGTCCTGCTTTGTTTTCTGTCCTCACTCAGCAACCACCAGGACTCAGACGTCACATGTCAGGCGTGTAAACGCATCATTAGGAAGAGGTGACATGCGTGTTTCATGTTAGGCCACCCTTGCGTGTCTGGGAAGTAAGTTTCTTAATGGGCTTGCACTGGCCACTCAACTTGGTGGCGGGAGCCTGCTGCTTCTCTGCCCGCGCTTGTCCACACGCTCACGGGCTCGTGCACGTGCATGTGCACCCACGTGGTCTCCACACACCCACACACGCCAAGTGCACTCACATCTGCTCAGCTCGCATGCCCTGACATATGTGCTTGCACGCACACATTCAAACACAGTCACCCACACATGTGCTTGCATGCGCACATTCACACACACACACGTGTGCAGCACACTCACGCCCACACGTGCATGTGCCCGCACACAAACCATAATGGTCACTGCGGACACAGCTCAGACAGGCGTCCTGACGGAGCTTGACGTCCCAGATGTTTCCTAACCCCGTGCCCTCTTGCCACCCCGCAGCCGACCAGACGGGGTCGCTGTTTGTCAGAGACACCGTGCTGCAGGTCAGTGCTGCGACTCCCGCCCTCAGCCACGCTTGTCCAGACTAGTGGTGACCGACGGTCGTCCTCCAACGTCTCAATTTGCTGTCTCTCCAGGTGAACGGCACCAAGGTAGAGAATGCAACCCACCAGGAGGTGGTAAGTTTGCCGTGTTCGGTGACTCGGCCCTGGTCAGCTCCTCTGTTGTGGCTGCCTTTCTCTCCAAATCCTGTCTCAAACAGTGTAGATGCGGTTTTAGGACTGGGGAGGACGCCGGAAGACTTGGTGGGCGTGTTGTGTTGTGGGATGACCGGGGGAGGCCCGGTGCAGGGCGGTGCACCACGGCTTCCACAGGCTGTGCCAGCAGACGGCTCTGTTCCCATCCCCGTTGGGAGGACTGAGCTGCAGGGAGCAGGGACGCTGCCCGAGCGTTGGGGTCGCTGGCCATGCTGAGAAGCGTCGGGCGTCCCCCGGGCTTGCTCTCCCACGCTTGTGTGTAACTGGGCAGACAGCTTGCGGGATGGCTTGTGATGCGCATGTCCAGTGCCTGCCAGGGATGAAGGTGTGCCCACACGCATTACCCGGCCTTCCTTCTGTGGAGGAGGACATGACCCAGGTCAGTCAGATGTGGGGAACGAGGAAGGATGAGCCAACACCCGCGTGAAGCCGTCCACTTGGAGCAGCTGACCCTGGGATGGAACCCACGAGGTGGGGCAGGTCGTAGCTGCCGCCAAGGGGAGGGGCGACAGGACAGCCTCACTGTGTGGCACTGGGATGGTGCCTTGGGGCGGGGCGAAGCTGGGAGGGATGCCTGGTCCCGGAGGCGATGTGTAGATGCCCCTCACAGGCAGCTTATTCGGAGGGTAACTGGGAACCGAGCCTACATCCCGTCTGTTAACGTCCCCCAGCGGGTCAGCAGGTATCCGTCCCTCGGGGTTTGTTTTTTCCGGGAAAACGACCGGTAACTCCAGGTAGGGCAGACAGCTGTGCTGCTGGACCATCCCTGTGATGGGGCCCACTGAGCTTCCAGGACACCCGCTGACGGTCCGCTGTGTTCACCCACAAAGGACCCGTGTGCACACCCACCTCTTCTTGGGGGCCCACACGCAGCCCCCTGTCTGCACTGGGTGTGGGGAAGGTGCTTGCAGTGGGGACAAACAAGCATGGGGTCTCGAGGGACGCACAGTCCGGGGCGTATGTGCACATGCGTGGAGTATCCCCAGCTATGCTCTTCCCGAGCCGCGTGTCTGTGCGTCTCTGGGGGGGTTTGCTTCCTCAGGGGAAGCAAGGCTTCAGGGGCCCCTGAGCACCAGGCCCAGCCCAGGAAAGCAGACAGGTCGACCCAGAAGTCATGCTAGAATGAATTATGGGCAGACCTTGTAAACAGAGCGAACTCCAACGTTCGGTACAAATACGCCTTCAAGTCAGATTATCAAGTAATTCGTCCAGATTCCAAGGGGGCTGAAAAGGGGCCGTTCAGCCTATTATTGGGGCAGATTCCATTTTTCAGATTCATGAAGTTCATAAACATGTTAAATTAGTGAATCCCTCATAAACACATGGTCTCACACCCTCATTTTTCAGAGTAAATTCTAGCTTCAGTTAATTCTTTTTTATTTCAGCATAACAGTATTCATTGTTTTTGCACCACACCCAGTGCTCCATGCAATCCGTGCCCTGTCCAATACTCACCACCTTGTTCCCCCAATTTCCCACCCCCACCCCTTCAAAACCCTCAGATTGTTTTTCAGAGTCCATAGTCTCTCATGGTTCACCTTCCCTTCCAATTTCCCTCAACTCACTTCTCCTCTCCATCCCCCCTTGTCCTCCATGTTATTTCATATGTTTCACAAATAAGCAAAACCATATGATAATTGACTCTCTCTGCCTGACTTATTTCACTCAGCATAACCTCTTCCAGTCCCATCCAGATTGCTAGAAAAATTGGGTGTTCATCCTTGCTGATGGAGGCATAATACTCCATAGTGTATATGGACTGCATCTTCCTTATCCATTCGTTCATTGAAGGGCATCTTGGTTCTTTCCACAATTTGGCGACTGTGGCCATTGCTGCTATAAACATTGGGGTACAGATGGCCCTTCTTTTCACTGTATCTGTATCTTTGAGGTAAATACCCATAGAGCAATTGCAGTGTCATAGGGGAGCTCTATTTTTAATTTCGTGAGGAATCTCCACATTGTTTTCCAAAGTGGCTGCACCAGCTTACATTCCCACCAACAGAAATGTCTATACTGCCTAGAGCAATCTATACTTTTAATGCCATTTCAATAAAAATTCCACCGGTATTCTTCAAAGAGCTGGAGCAAATAATCCTAAAATTTGTATGGAATCAGAAGAGACCCTGATTAAGGAAATGTTGAAAAACAAAAATAAAATGGGGGGCATCACGTTACCTGATTTCAAGCTTTACTATAAAGCTGTGATCACCAAGACAGCATGGTACTGGCATAAAAACAGACACATAGACCAGTGGAACAGAGTAGAGAGCCCAGATATGGACCCTCAGCTCTATGGTCATATAATCTTCGACAAAACAAGAAAAAATATAGGGTGGAAAAAAGACAGTCTCTTCAATAAATGGTGCTGGGAATATTGGACAGCTATACGTAGAAGAATGAAACTCGACCATTCTCTTACACCGTACACAAAGACAAACTCAAAATGGATAAAAGACCTCGACATGAGACAGGAATCTATCAGAATCCTAGAGGAGAACATAGCAGTAATCTCTTCGATATCAGCCACAGCAACTTCTTTCAAGATATGTCTCCAAAGGCAAAGGAAACAAAAGCAAAGATGAACTTTCGGGACTTCATCAAGATCAAAAGCTTCTGCACAGCAAAGAAACAGTCAAGTAAACAAAGAGACAACCCACGGAATGGGAGAAGATATTTGCAAATGACAGTACAGACCAAAGGTTGATATCCAGGATCTATAAAGAACTCCTCAAACTCAACACACACAAAGCAGACAATCATATCAAAAAATGGGCAGAAGATATGAACAGATACTTTTCCAATGAAGACATACAAATGGCTATCAGACACATGAAAAAATGTTCATCATCACTAGCGCTCAGGGAGATTCAAATTAAAACCACATTGAGTTATCAGCTTACACTAGTTAGAATGGCCAAAATAAGCAAGACATGAAACAACATGTGTTGGAGGGGATGTGGAGAAAGGGGAACCCTCTTCCACTATTGGTGGGAATGCAAGTTGGTGCAGCCTCTTGGAGAACAGTGTGGAGATTTCTCAAGAAATTAAAAATAGAACTTCCCTATGACCCTGCCATTGCACTCCTGGGTATTTACCCCAAAGATACAGATGTCGTGAAAAGAAGGGCCATTTGTACCCCAATGTTTATAGCAGCAGTGGCCACGGTCGCCATACTGTGGAGAGAACCAAGATGCCCTTCAATGGACGAATGGATAAGGAAGATGTGGTCCATATACACTATGGAGTATTATGCCTCCATCAGAAAGGATGAATACCCAACTGTTGTGGCAACATGGATGGGACTGGAAGTGATTATGCTGAGTGAAATCAGTCAAGCAGAGAGAGTCAATTATCATATGGTTTCACTTATTTGTGGAGCATAACAAATAGCATGGAGGACATGGTGAGTTAGAGAGGAGAAGGGAGTTGGGGGAAATTGGAAGGGGGAGGTGAACCATGAGAGACTATGGACTCTGAAAAACAATCTGAGGGTTTTGAAGGGGCGGGGGGGTGGGATGTCGTGGTACCAGGTAGTTGGTATTATAGAGGGCACGGATTGCATGGAGCACTGGGTGTGGTGCAAAAATAATGAATACTTTCATGCTGAAAATAAATAAAAAAATAAATTAAAAGCAAACAAACAAAAAAACTCATTGAGATTCCACCTTATACCAGTTAGAATGGCCAAAATTAGCAAGACAGGAAACAACATGTGTTGGAAAGGATGTAGAGAAAGGGGAAGCCTCTTACACTGTTGGCTTCAGTTAATTCTAAAAGGAATCGTGTCAACTCTGCTCGGACGCAAAGGAGCCACAAGATGAGGCTTCCTCACACATACACTGCCCCAAGCTTCGGAACATGGGGAGACAGAATGTGCTTATTTCCACGGCAGGCGTACATGGGAATGAACCTGCAGCTTCCCTCTGGGTTACACACTCTGGGCTTCTCTCCACATCGGTAACTGCTGTTCGAGCAGTCGCCACGGGAAGCAGACCGTCTGTGGGTAAGTCTGTGTTGCACAAGTTCTGAGACACGTTCCCCGAGAGAGCAGGACATCACTGGGGCTGACAGTCGCATGGTGTGGGCAGGAGGAGCCCGCATCCAGCGGTCCTGCACCAGGGAGGAGCTGGGCCAGCATGGGTCTGCCTGGGAGCTCAGGGCGGGCAAGTCCGAGCAGGCCTGTGCCCACAGGATCTCGGTATGGCCGCGTGATGGATGTCGTTTTCCTGCATTGTGGTCAGAAGCATCACAAAGATCTTGCAGATGTGAGAGCATCTTGGCTGAGTCATTGCCAGTTCAGCACAGCAGACCAAGCTCTTAGGAACGACAGACACATTGGCGAGAGCTGCCCTGATCAGTAAGCATTTGGGAGCTTACCTCCTGGTGCCTCCTAGTTGAGTCAAATCCATCCTTTCCGACCTGTTTCTGAATCCATCTGGCCTCAGGCCTCAGGGCAGAAGTAAGGTCAGTCACGTGCATTATCCGCAGAATGGAGATGGCGTGGAGCTCAGAGCAGCTGCATGTCCCAGGCGGTGCCCACCCGGGAGCATGGCCGCTCGCTCTCTCTGTTGGAATGGGACTCGCTCTGCCCTGGCCAGTCGCTCGACAGATGTTCGGGGAACTCCTCTGACACTCGGCAGTGGGGCACCGAGGTGGGCGTAAGCCAGGCTTCGGCCTCGAGGGTGAGTGTGGTCTGGGGCGGGGGTGGCGTGCTAGTTCACGCTGGAGGCCGGCCACCCGGTCCTGCCTCTGCTCTCCATCCACTAGGCTCTTGGAGAGACACTTGCCCCATCCCAGCAGACTTGCCCTGTGCCACCTCCCTCTGTCTTCTCTGCGGGGATCAGGTGTTAACGTTCCCCGTGTCTCTGTTCAGGTGTGCATGTGCCCGGAAGCTCCACCACCGTGAATGGAAGGTGCTTCCAGCAGACGTTGCATCCGTAATCAGGAGCCAGGTCAGAAAGGAGCAAAAACACACGGATTAGGCGGGTGGGTTGTAAGTGGAGGACTAGATGACCGACGGACGGACAGATAGGTGCAGATGATCGACGTACTTTCTCACTCAGAGGCTGGGAAATTGTTGGGGGAGGGGTTCTCGGCCCCAGAGCCCATGACTGTCAGCACCCCACGGAGATTTCTGCAGATAACCTTCAGTTCAGGTCAGTTTCTCCGTCTCTAGCTGGTAGTGTTTGATGGCACAGGAGCGGGAAACAGAAGTTATAATAATGTCTCAGGCATGGTTCATGGGAGATGGGTCCTGGGGCTGCCGTGGAAGCCGAGACTCCTGCTCACGTGCTCACCTCTTCCAGCGAGACCGGTCCAGCCCTGTCTTGCACAGACCAGTCCCATAGGTAACATTGCTGCCCACGCCCAACTTTGTGGCTTCATGGGGCAGGGGACATCCAACCCATGGTGACCACTTCCCTTGTGTTGTGGCTCGTGGACCCACCAGAGTGCGGCCGCCCCTCGTTGTCCTAGGAGCGTCTCTCCAAAAAGAATGTTTCCAGACAGATGTGGTTTTATCGACATGGCTTCATGCCAGACCCCAAGCATGTGCATGTGACCGTTCTGCTGCCTCCTTGGATGCCACCAGCAGCCCATCTACATGGACACTCCAGCAACTCAGGTCTCGAGTCCTGCTGCCCATGTGGCAGAACCCAGTGTGACCAGAGCACGGAGACGCTACCGGGCTTCTCACAGCGGAGTGCGTGGTGGACTGTCGGGTGAGTGGGAAGAGCAGCGTGCCCGGACGTGGTTCCAGTTCCTTCAGGACCCATGGAGGCCGCTGGGAGCTGTGTTGTCTTCCTAGATGCTGACATCTGACATGCAATGACTTGTCCTTCAGTCTGCAAGGGTTGGCGTGCCCCAGGCCAACAGCAAACACATGGAGGTCATGGGCTTGCATCTGGTGTGGGGCCATGGCTCGCTGCCCTGGCATGTTACCAAGTTCTCCAAGGTGTTGCCTCATTTTCCCCAGCTTGAAGAAGCCTGATGTCACCAAGGTAGCAAACCAGCAGATGGCCCAGGAAGAGACCCCGCTTTGTGTAGACTGCAGGACAGACAGATGGCTAGCGTGGCCGCGCGGCAGGGGAGGAAAGGCACCGTCCTTGTAGCTGGAAAGGACAGTGTGAGTGGTCCCACCCAGGGAGGCAGGGGCAGAGTGGGCGTGCGCAGCCCTGTAGCTGTTACTGGGGTCCGTGGGCTCATGTTCCCGGCCGAGGGCCATGGTCACTGCCGACTCACCCGCTGTGCGAGGCTGAAGGGGTACGCGAGTTGGGAATGTGGAACAGACTGCTCGTCTTTTCGGTCCTTCACGCAGCCTGGCAGCTGGTTCTGTTGTGCCAGCAGAAGCCATTCGAGGTTTTGCACAGGCCCCTCCTGACCGCAAGTTGAGAAGCCGGTGTGGAGATGCCGCTGGCCAGTGGCTGCATCTCTGCAGTCTGTTCGGAAAGAGTTGCTGCAGGCTGTGTCCAGAGCCACCGAGACACGGTGGGCTCAAGAAGAAACAAAGGCCACCATCGCCTGGCCCCTGTGAGCCCGTGCTGAAGGGACCGTCATGGGCTTGGGTCCAGGAGGAGGACCCCGTTCAGGCCCAACACCAATGCCACGTGTCCTGTGGGAGCCAGTGGGGAGGAGGGCGGTACAAATGTTTGGTCTGAGGACTTGAGGGCGCACATTCCACAGGTCGGCTCGGTTCTGGAGGCTGACGGGGACTCCGTGGCTCTCTTGTGAAGGTCCAGTCTCTGTCCCATTAGAGCTCAGGAAAGCAAGTCTCAGGAAGGCATGTGGTTATGGTGTCTGTGAGTCACTGTGGGATGGAACCCACGCTCACCAGACCACCTGCCGCAGCCCCTGAGCCGTCCTGCCTGCCCCCTGTCCCCACCTCCAGAGCAGACATGAGAAGAAGGTGGTTTCCTTCTTTGCAACTGATTCATTCTCAAATTTCAATTTGTTCCGTGAGTTCTCGGGTCCTCTGTTGGTGGAAGGCTGGCATCCCGGCAGAGATGACGTGGTCCGTCTGTGGTCATCCACGAGGTTTTCCCCGCATGCCGGGATTTCAGGCATAAAAATCACCAAGAACTTGTCTGAGGATGATGCCAGGGATGAGATTCTGTGAAGAGAATTTCAGCTGATTTACCAGAACATGCCAGTTAACCCAGAAGAAATGTCCGAGTGGCACCCACCTGGCTTAAGACCCCAAATGGCTCCGACTCCAACATCCATGTGCAGACATGCCTGTCGTCATCACAGGTGGTAAGTCAAGAGGCCTCGCTAGGAAGGGCTCCCGCGAATACGGGCATGTGATGTTTGCCGAGGTGGAGAAGCTAGTCCGGGCCTGACTGTGGTCCCAGGGGCTGGAGGTCGGTCTGTCTCTGTCCTGCAGCTCAGGTTGCTGGGGGAGTCGCCATTTTAAAGGGACAGTGCATTCCGCTTGCTCTCTCTCTCTGCTGTCGGACGAGTCCTCCCAGCTTCCCAGCCAAGATCGAAGCTTGAAGCGTGACCTCCATGGTCATCACAGAGAAAATTGTCCTGCCAGGGACTCTGGGGGTGTTTCAGAAATGGGAAGTTCGGAGAGACCTCATGGATACCTGGTCTAGCCCCTCATTTCACATAGGAGGACTTTGAGGCGACCAGGGACCCAGTGGCCTGCTTGTGTCTGTGTGGACGAACATGGAGGAGGAGCAGGAGATGGGCAGGGTGGCCCAGGCCCCAGGAGGTCCCCCTCCCATCACAGTCGGGAGTCAGGACCAGCAGTGAGCAGGGACGCCATATTGCATATGGTGCTTTCCCACGTCCGGCCAGCGCCATGCTAAGCAGGAGTCACATGAAGGAGATGTGTACAGGCTGATCCCTTGTGAGGTCCTCGGCACAGAGGAGGAGAGCTTGCCACTGGACTCCAGCAGGTCAAAGATGAGGACGGCGGACCAGCCGCTCCCTGAGGCTGTGTGGATGTTCCTTACAGCACGCTGCCCTCCTGCCCGCAGAGTGGGCTTCTGGGGATGGAGGAAGGACACAGAAGCCAGGAGGGGGAGGACAGCTGGGGCAGCATGGGGAGTCCCTGTCCAGCACACGGCTGTGGCCTCACCTGCGCCCCCAGGTTGAGCACGGCTTGGGGCACCACACCCTCCCTGCAGAGCCCAGGTGGTGACCTCGGCAGCCCTGTGAGTGCACCCCCCTTTCTTCCAGTTACTCCCCATGGACCTCAGTGAAGGGTTAGGAATGTATGTGATTAGTGATGGACCTCAGTGAAGGGTTAGAAATGTGTCCAGTCAGTGGTTAAATTGAAGTGAAAACACGCTCATTCTTCTTTTCAAGTGTGTGGACGTGTGCGTGTGGACGCGTGTCTGCTCGCCCATGCAGGAGAAGTGAGGTTGGGGCGGCAGGGTGAGGGCCTAGCCATGTGGCCAGGTGGACTTTTCCTGCATTTTCCTCACTACTGACTCGGTTCTGAGTACATCACGCAGGTGCTGTCAGTGCACACGTGACTAGGGGCAAAGCAGGGTCCCTCTAAACAAATCAGCAGCAGCAGGGAGACTGGGTGGTGGAAAGGGTCACGGCTCTGTGCTTGTCCCGTCCGTAGAGACCCCTTGCATGGACCCACACTCCGATGCCCATAAAAATCTGGTTTTGAGATCTGGGGACAAGCCGGCTGCGGAAATCTATCCGCAGACGTGCTGTGATGAGATTACTGGTGCCCATCCTGCCCCAAGGGGTCAGGTCTGCCCTTGACCGCTTACCTGATGTTCCTCCACTACTAAGGTGCTGATCACTGATGGAATAACGTCCCCTTGGGAAGGACTTCGTGTCACAGGTCCCTTAGTAAATGGTGACTCACACGTCACAGCCCGCACTTGCAGGTGCAGAGAACTAGTTCTGATGCTGTTTAGACTCTGCTGGTTTTCAGGAAACAGAGGCCGGCAGGACACTGGTGTTCATACTTCTGATGCTCACCAACTAAGCGCTTGCCTGGCAGGTGGGTGGCAGGGAATGGGAATGAGCCACTTGATTCATAAAACACAGAGACGTGTTCATGCCTCTCTTGGGCCCCCGGGCTGCGCGTGTCCCTGTGACGTTGGCGTTTCGGAAAGGCCGATGGACTGATTTGCAACACCGTCTCTGATGTCATCCTGCCGAGTGTTCTGTCCAGTCTGCAGAAATGCCTTTTCTTGGGCGTGGACGTGTGACTCACCCAACTCCCTGTGTTGGTCGTGAGACTCACATATAAGGGCGCACCGGCTGGGAAGAGGCCTGGCCAGAACTGGGAGGTGTATCACGGTGAGAATCGGCAGAAATCTTTCCTGCTGTCTGAGAGATGACACTGCCTTGGTGGGCATATTGGCGCGTCCCGACATCCGTGGACTTGAAGAGTGCGGCCCACGGCTGTCGGGTGTCGGGGGAGTTGCAGGTGTACTCAGTGGTCGGGCACACTGTGCGGTCACAGACCGGGGACCTGACGGGCGTCATGTATGTGAGAAACGTGCCTGCTTTGTTCTGAGGAAGAACACGACAGACCGTGCTCCGTGGTCACCGGGAAAACTTCTCATTGATGGGGCCTGAGGGACTCCCCAGCCATCGTCTTATCCCGGAAAACTAGCTGTGCTCCAGGTTCCGGCCAGATGTGTGGCCCTGAGCCAGAATGGCCTGGAATCCCACCCCTGCCAGCCCTCTGCTCTTGCCGCTGCATGTGTGGCTATCCATGCTATCCTGGGATCTGCAGCCACTGCCTGTTCAGCTCTTTATTGGGATGCCCGGGGGCTCAGTTTAGCATCTGACTCTTGGTTTTGGCTGAGATCATGGTTGTGATCTGAGAGTCATGAGCTCGAGCCCCATGTTAGGTTCAGTACAGAGTCTGCTTGAGAGTCTCTCTCCCCATCCCTCCACCCACCCCTGCTCATGAATGTGCTTTCTATCTCTCTCTAAAATAAATGAAAAATTTTAAATGGAAACACGGAGGGCATGGTGATGGGGGAGGGCACACGTGTGGCTCTCCGGGCTGCGGAGGGGACAACAGTAGGTGTCAGGGACACCTGTGACAGCCACTAAGATGCCAGGCCCAGGGACATGGAACTGATAAGGGAGCAGAAGCCAGAGGAGGCCGGAGTTGATGGAGGGCCATGCAGGCGAGTCCTGACTGGACGTGACTGGGGGCTCTCGGCCGCACACCAGCCAGATGCTGGTGAATTCCATTCCCCTCTGGGCTCAGGAGCAGCGACGTCACACTTGCTTCCATGTCGGTGAGTGTGTGAGACGCAGCAAGACATGGATATCCTGATGGAGTGGGAAGTGACCGAACCCTGGATACAGTGCGATTCCCAGCATAGCAGCGTGGGCACGTTGAAGGGGCGCCCGCTCGTGTCACGGAAACCCAGAGCTCATGCCCGTGATCTGCTGGGTCCCCATCACCCAGCTTACCTGTGCCTGCCAGCATCTGGAAATAGGCCATCTGTGCCGTTCTGCTGAGTCCTCCTGAAGGGACTTCCTGGTGGGGGAGTGGTAAGCGCGGTCAGCGGCCGGGGGTGGCACCCCCATGGGTGCATGAGGGTCTGTCTAGATGGCACACGCATGTCGTGTACTCAGGGCGGCGGCCGCTCCCGGGGCCATGGGGCCTCCTTGTCTCAGTGGTCATTGCCAGCGCGCAGTGGGTGAGGAACAGTCCAGGCGCATGGGGATCCTGTCTTTTCTCTCCGAGCCCGGTCCTTTCTGACAGTAACGTGGCTGTTCCCTGTCTCGTTACAGGTGCGTCTCTTGAGAAATGCCATGACAAAGTGACCATCACGATTGAGTAGCTCAGGGACGCACCATCATTTCTAAAGCTTCCGTTAGGTAAGGGACGGCGAGACCTTCAGGGGCCCGGGGTTTCCTGCTCCCCATGCTGTGTGTCCCCTCGGATGGGAGTCATGCCTGGGTGTCAACAGTGGTCACTCCACGGTGGAGGATGCAGGTAGACGCCTCAGCTGCAGGCGTCCCTGAGACCCTGCATGTGCACACACCCAAGGCCTTTCTGGAGAAGGAGCCTCAGCCGGAGGCCTGTGCCCTGATCAGCTGTAAAGTTCCTCCTTCAGGCCAGCTCACTGGTCAGTCCCCTGCACACACGCACACACAGAGAAACCAAGTTTGTGCCTGAAATATCAGTGTGACGTGAGGAATGTACCCCAAGAAGGAGAGGAGGGAGGCACGCGTGTGAGAGGATGGTGAATGGACGCGTGTGAGAGGAGGGGAGGGCATGCTTGTGAGGAGGGGGGAGGGCACACGTATGTGGGGATGGGGGAATGGATGTAATGAGTCTGTGCTGTGAAGGGGTCACCCCACCCTGGACACGACCTAAATCTCTTGCTCGCCGAGCAGTGACCGGGTCAGTGAGGCACCGCCGGTCCGTCCGGAAGTCTCAGTCCAGGTCGTAAACCATGACCTTTGCTGACCGTGCGGCCACTGTGCATTTACAACAGTGTGTGGTTGCTTTCCTCCTGGGCAGCCGGGACGGGCATCCGGCACCTTCGTGCTTGTTGGGGCTTCGGCTCTGACCCTCTCACTCAGGTGTGCGGCTCGGCGGGCATGGCCGCGCCCTCCTCTCCCTCGTACAGGAGCGGCCCTGCCCTGGGCTCGCCCGTTGGCCTCATTTCCTGTCCCTTGGCTGCTGCCCCATGCCATGGAGTCCCCAGCCCCTTCCGTCCACAGGTTCAGGGGTGACTCCCCAGCAAATCCGGCGCAGGAGGGACCGCACTGGACCGAAGGGCCGTGGACCTCATTCATCTTCCTGCTCCCCCCACCCCGAGGCCTTGAACAGATTGGCCCCAGAAACCATGTGTTTTCCTGTCAGAGCCCCATGGGGTGACCTCACCCATATCCACATTCCTAGGGGAGTGAAGGTCCCTTCTGTCGCTGTGCAAACATGTCAGGACAGCTCGCCACGTGACATCCCTCCCTCTGAGCCTGCACGTTGTGACTGGGGTATTTGGTGAAGTGCTAAGAGGGTCTGGGGTCCTGAGAACAGCCTGAGGGGCTGGAGACACAGGAGGTGGTGTGGTCAGAGTGGCGGTAGCAGGCGTGTCCACCGTCAGCCTGGCCCTCCAGGGAGGAGTAAAGAACATGGAGCCCTGTGTCCCGTCCCGTGGGGCTGGGGGAGTGTGGGCCACAAAGGGGGCAACCACGGTGCAGGACGGGCAGGTCCTGGGATCCAGGGGGTTGCCCGTCCGGGGTGGACGGTCTGCTCGCCAGCTCACGGGAGGGGGCCCCTCAGGCACTAGCAGCTCCTGCCTGTGGCCTGGTGCTCCAGGTCCTGGGAGCAGGGACCACAGCCGTGCATGCGTTCGGCAGGGAGGAGCTGCCCTGGCATGGGCCGGTGTCTGCTCGGTGGCCGCAGGAAAGCCGGGCGGCTTGGACAGCAGATGCCTCTCGCTCCCGGTTCCGGGGACTGGACGTCGGAGGAGGACCTGGTTCTAAGACACCTCTCATGGCCATGTCCTCACGTGGGGAAGGAACAAGGGAGGCCTCAGGGGCCTTCTACGGGATGACCTTGTCACCTCCCACAGGCACGAAGCACCTTCCCATCCGGGAATGGGGACACAGACAATCCGTTCGCGACAGGGGTGAGGTTTGGTGAGATACAGGGTTTGGTATAGGCAGGGGAAGGTGCAGTAGGAGCTTGCCCTGATGGCAGGAGGGCTGCCCAACCATCTCTCCTCTTTCTTCTAAATCTCAGATTGCGACGGGGACGTGGAATTCTTTATGAATTCAGTAAATGTCCATGGTCGTTTTATTGGGTTCTTTGTGAACTACAAGAGTTCAAATCTTAGTATCCCAAGAAACTGCGGTGTAGTGGCCGTAATCCTTCCTGAAATTCAAGCAAAGTTTCCAATGCTGAGGCCACAACATGAAGGCAGAGTTGCTCTTGCCTGCTCGACCCTCAACCCCACATCGGGTCATTGGTAGCGGGCAGCCACACTCTAGAACATGGAGTGAGCCTGGACCCTGTCCGTCCACGTCCTCAGCAACCACAGCTCTGTCCTCATGCCCCATCCGCATCTGTGTCCAGAATGGTCCATCTGGCGTCCCCTCCGGCTCAGCTCTGTCCCCACGCCCCGTCTGCGTCCCTGTCCGGAAGCAGCCTTTTCCTGGGAGCTGTGGAGGCTGTGGGGATTAGGGTGGCATGGATTCTGCTGTGAGTCGCTAATGAGCCAGTCTGGAGAGCCCACGTGGAGACACTGAGAGGCAGACTTGGTGCTGGCCCCAGGGCAGCGCTGTGCTGCTGGTGGCCGTCGGCAGGAAGAAAGTGTGGCTGTTGGATGTGAGCACCACTGTTGCAGCAAAGGAGGACAGAGCACGCGTCTCCTGAGTTCTTGGGGCTGCACACCTCACCGTGCAGCAGGAACATGGTGGTGTGCGGGAGGGTTAGGTCCTGCTGGACGTTGAGTGGGGCAGAGAAGGAGGCCTCATGCGTCACCCAACGGCAGGGGCAGGACTGGAGGCGGGAAGCCTGGCGGCAGCACACACAGCCCCATCTGCAGAGATCCAGACTGGTGGCTTCGGAATGATGGCATGCATGGTGTGGCTTGACCTGGGTTGTAGCTTTCAGAAAGGGACGAATCACTGGGCCCTCTCGGGTAAGCGTCCGGAGCCGTACTCAACAGCTGTTCCATGATTTCAGGCTCACACGCTCTTCCTTGCAGGCGCTTGCAGAAGGGGAGGTGGACATTCACGCGACGTGGCACAGCAGGATGACTGGCCGCCAGCCGTGGCAAGGTCCTGCAGCCTTGCTGTCCATGCTGTCCCCTGCTTCCAGCGGTCACGTGCCAGGTTCGTGGGTCCGCCCAGAGGTGCCCGGGGTCTCCTTAGGACGAAGCCTCGATGCTCCGTTCCCGCAGCAGGGGCCTCACACACTCTGCTGATGTCTTCCCGTGTCTTCACCACCGAGGTAAATGGACTGTCTCAGTCGCAGGAGGTGCTCACGGTTAGGCTGTGCCAGAAATACCCAGGATGGGCTTCCCGGGAAGATGGCTTTGTGTCTGAGGCTGTTCCCACATGGGAGACGGTGGAACACTTTCCCCTTCCTTTCCCAGGAGAGCCCCCTGTCAGGGTCTGTGAGTTCTTGTTGGTTTTGTCGAGCTGTTGACAAGCTCTGGTCATCTTGTCCAGTTTTTAGAGGGACTGGGGGCGTGCCCCCCCTTTACCAGAGCAGATGCTCCGTGGGGAGCCTTCTCTCCCGAGTGCCCCCAGCAGCCATCTGGGGAATACCGTGGTCAGCAGAAACAAGTGCTGAATCCCCCTAATTTTTTCCTCCATGAAATGATGATGGGGGTCGTGGTCCCAGCACAGCTTTGCAGGTGGCGGGAGGAGGTGAAATGCTTAGGAGGCTTCTAGTTCCATTTCCAGGACGTTGCAAGGATGCTAATGATGTTGTGACCAACAAGGGCTCGTCTCTGTGCCCCTGCCAGCGGCCACGTCACACCACTGACTGGCAGCACATAACCTTGACACCGGCAGGGGTGGGTTTGGGCACAGCGTGGCCAGGAGGTGAGGGGGCAGACCCACTCCGCTCTGGCTGTGTTTTATCACTGGGCACGTGAGCTCAGGAACCTCCGATTCTTCTCTTTCCTGGAAAGTCAGAAATCTGGATTTTTAAAGTGATGCCTTGGTTTTTCTCAAAACAGATTTGTGGGGGGTGCCTGGGTGGCTCCGTGGCCTGAGCCTCTGAGTCTTGGTTTTAGCTCAGTCATGTTCCTGGGGTCCTGCCTGGGCTGCACGTCAGCTTTGTGCCGACACCAGAGTCTGCCTGCTTCTCCCTCCCGCCCCTCCCCTACGCATTTTCTCTCTCTCTCAAAACAGAGAGATGCGCGGGTCACACTTGCCCCCCCCCCCCAGTTTGGTGCTTCCACCGGATGGGACCCATTCCCTGCCATGGGCTGGGGGCGTCCACAGCTCCCTGGTGGGGTGGCCTCCACTTGGGGTAGGGAGAGGACATGGAGAAGAGGAACTCGCAGCTCAGAATGGTGATAGGGTGACCCCAGGGAAGGTGCGAGCATTCCTGGCCCTGGACCTTTGCTCCCGGCCCTGGTCCGCAGTCCTACCCGTTTCCTTCGTCTTTGTGTTTTTCACTCATGTGGCTTGCGACACCCAGAGCATCAGAAAACGTCCGACAGATAAGTACTTTGACAGCAAAGAACAGAAAGTCAGGACTAGGGTTAAGTGAATCAGCCGATGTGACGCTTGTGCTGGGAAGGACAGGGGAGAGGCCCCGGTGCCACATGGGCGTGGTCTCTGGACTCCGGTGCTGGCGCCTCGGTTCAGGTGTCTACCTTCTTCCCATTTTCTGTGTGAGGCCGGATGGAGGGGGTTGCTGCAGGGTCCCAGGGCAAGGTCGGCATGTGCTGACAGCCCAGACTCTCACCACCCACCCCGCGTGAGGGCCCAGGTGTGGGGTCCTGGGTGGCCGCCTGGGGCTGGGGATCCTGGAAGGCGCCCCATCTGAGTAACATCTCTGCTTGTCTGCAGGGTCCCCGGAGCCATCCAGTGCCCACGGCAGCCGGGCCTGCTCCCCACAGTGCAACAGTGGCGTGCATCTGAACGGCAACCCCACAAGTACAGTAAGTAAGCATGGCTTCTCTCTCTCCGACCGAGCGTGGGACTGGTCGGCACAGATGCCCCAGAGGGGGCAGGTCCCACACGCTGGCCAGTGCAGAGCACAGATGTAAGACAGGATGGGGGATGCCACTGGCCGGCATTCGTTTCCCTGGGGGACACCTCGATACGCCACGACAGGGGGTCATACTTGTGACTTGTATCACCGCGAGCAGGAGGCACACCCAGCTCCAAGGCAGACCTCATTGTCCTGCTCTCATCTGCCGAGCAGTGGACCTTGTCTTCAGGATGCCTTTTTCAGGTCCCCTTGGTGGGGGGGGGCACTGCCCAGGGTTTGTTCCCTAATCAGGACAAGCCTCTGAGCAAGCACGAGGCTGTGTGCCTGCGCTGAGTGTCCATGAGGCTCCAGATGCCCTCCCCATCCAGAAGCACCGCGGGGCTGGAGCAGGGCAGTGGACCGGCTACGGAGCCTCCTCCCACAGGGGCCTGGTCCTGGTCCCCAACCAGCGGGCCTGACATAACCTCTTCCCAGGATGTGAGCTGTCCCCCAACGGCATCTGTGGGCACAGATCAGAGTCACGTTAAGCATCTGAGAATGCTCTGTTGGAAATCTTACCTAGTAGCACGGCTAACACCACCGGCTGCCGGGCCTGTGGTGGAGCCCGAGAGCGAGGTGTAATGTTCCGAAGATGGCATCATTTCTGGTTTGAACCCTTTAATGTCACTCTTGATATGTAAAGATGGCAGTTAGCATCTTGGTCAGCCGTGCAGCAAAATACCAGCACAAAACCCCATGAACTCAACTCAGATCTATAACCAGAATATTGTCACTGGCTTTTCAGTCTGCATGTCACATGTCTATACTGGCTCCTGGCCCGCCCAGAGGCAAACAGCATCCTGGATCTATGTCATCCCCTTGATCGAATATGTTTGTGTGTGTGTGTGTGTGTGTGTGTGTGTGTGTGCAACCCTGAAAAGACGCCATTTCATCTAATCCTAACCCTTACGAAGTATTGCTCCAGGACAGCATTTGGGGTTTACGCTTTTTTCACCATCCTGGTTTCAGGATCCGCAGAGGTCACAGCGAAAGGGCCCCATGCTGTGTTGCTGCTGCTGCATGAGTTGGTTTCCCGACCGTCACCGGGCAGTGGGCCTTCAGCATGTTCTGTGGGCCAGCACGTTGTGGGTGAAATCTGGTGGCCGTGGTCAGAGGGCGAGTTCCCTGGTGTTTGCTTTCCGGCATGACGTGGCTCCTGTGCCCGCACCCGCAGGGGTGTCCCCACTCCTGCCCCCGCAGCCCAGGAAGCCCCGCTGGCCACCGCCCCCACCCTGCTGTCTCAGGGGCTTTGATCCGTGGCGTGTATACAATGGCCGCTCTGCCTGGGACGGATTTTGTTTCCGCCCGCGCAGACGAGGTCCGCAGCTCCTCCTCCCTGTTGATGTCTGGTTCTGTCTTTTGGCGACCACTGTCCTCCCACCTGTGTGCAGGCACGAGGTTGTCTGTCTGCCACCCCGACCCACAGGGATGCTGTGGTGCTCTCGGAGCGAACCCTGCTGCGTGCTGGCGGCAACAGCTGGTTGTCCTGTCGGGAGGAGTGAATCTCCGTGGATGATGCACCCACATCTTCCTGGGGTTCTAGAATCCGCTTTGGGGACCCTTTCCTTTCCCTTTGCTCGTAAAAGACACTTGCTTGTACTTTCTTCCAAGTGTTTTCTTGTTTGCTTTCCATATCACATCTCAAAACCAGATGAGACTTTTGTAAAACAAAAGTGGGAAATAAGGATCAGATTCGTTTTCCTGGGTAACAGCGCATCGAGACCTGTTTCCTCAGGGGCCATGGTGCTGCCTGGATCCTTGGCCACGTGTCCCGGCCACGGGTTTACCACTGAGCCCAACTCGTACTTTTTCCATCAGCGTCCAGGTCTGTGCCACGCTTAACCGCCGCGCGTTTGTAGTGCAGCGTGTGCCGGCCATGACCTTCCCACCTCCTCATCCGACGGTTGCTCCCATCTTCGCACTTCCTGTCTTTCTTGTGAACTTTACAACCTCTGACCAGATCCCGTGGACATCTTGGGATTGTTGTAACTGTACGACATTCAGATCTGCAGGGATCTGAATGTTGTACAGTCACGGAAAGAATCTATCACTTCTCAATCGGTTTTTTTTTTCTTTTTTATTATTTTCCACACAAGAGCATTCATTTTGCCGCTGGTCCTCCGCAGAGCCATGTACCACCAACTCCGACTCATTTGTGTTCCCTTACTCCTTTCCCTTTACTTGTGTTTTCGTGTTTTCCTGTGTCCTGCGCTCTGGTCTGGGCCCCTTGCGGGAGCCTGTGGCAATGACTGGACATGCTGGCTCGTTTCTGATCACAGACGCAGGATTCTTATCCGTCCCCTTTACTGTCCTTCTTTTCTTCTTGATCTTTAAACTATTTTGGTTAAGTTCTTCATGTGTCTTTCCTCTAAAGTTCTCCTCTGCACGTTAGAAATGTATTTGCTTAACTTCTACTAATTTAGAGTTTGCCCTTGAAGTGTTGCCACCATCTCCTCTGTTTGCAGCACAGAAACGTACCCATCCCCAGCTCCTTTTGGAAGGACGTGTGGACCTCACACCCTGTCCTGGTGGTTCCCCAGGGTGTCCCCGTGTGGCCCCATGGCGCGTGAGGTTTGGGTCGCGCCTCATGGAGCCTCCCGTCGTCCACAGGATGTCCCGCATTTGATGCTCTTACAGACTCAGTGGCCCTTCTCAGGGACTCTGAATGGAAACCCAGACCTGTGGGCTGCCAGTCTGTTTCAGGTTATTTTAAAACTGGTTATTTTTTCTAAACTTAATCCTGTTTCCACTTTCTGTGGTGTCTAGTGATAACGCCAGGACGTTTTCTTTCGGTGTGGCTGTGGGCCTGGGGCCGTGTGCTCAGGCAGCTTCCTGCATGGTGACCGGAGACAGCCTCCTCCTTGTCTCTGACACCCCGTGTTTCCTGAATCCACGTCCTCAGCCTTCATCGGGGCCCTTGGCTCCCCGAGGGCCTCACTCCAGCCCCAACCCTGGGACTTGGAAGCCATGTGTGCTTGAACGCCTCATTCTGTCTGCCAGAGCCCCTACTTCTCCACATTTCCTTTCATTTCTCGTTGGGTTAGCTGCTGGGAAATTTCTTAAGATCTTTATTTCATTACTTTTTTCAGCTTTGTACAGTGTCCTGAATGGTCTGCTGAGGGCTGTTTTTTTAAAAACCATCAAGGATTGCGTTAATGTGATTCCTCGTAAATGAGAGAGTCGTGTGGGGCGTGGGATGCATGCCCCAGAGTCACTCAGGAAAGGTGACACAGTCTGTGGGACATGGAGTGCACTTGAGAAAGGAGTGGACAGGGTTGGGGAGAAGCTCCCCATGGTCTCCCCACACCTCCCTTTCATGGCCTCGGGCCCAGTGGACATGTGGCTCATGCTGGCATGGGCGCAGGACCCAGCGCGGGGCTGTGAATGTGCATCCTCAGCTGTCCTCCCGCCCTTACTGCAGAAGGGGAAGAGAGGGCTTCAGAGCTAGTTAGTGCTCTCAGACTGGTCCAGCCAGTCCCCTTCCAGACAAGCTCTCTGAGTGGTTCAAAACGCGTCATAGAGGATCTGAATACCAGAGAATCAAAATATAGTCATTTTTAAAAAGATATCAAGATTCAAAATCCTATAAAAAGCTTTAAAGGCCTCCTCCTTGGTTCTCCAGATGGAGACACTAGTCCCACTCACGGTCTAGCGGCTGGCCCACCGTACGCTTTGAGCTGCTGGGCTTTCCCTTCTGGACGCGACCGAGCACTGTGGTCATCCCTTACCCTCAACGGAGGACTGTGTCAAACACAGCCGAGTGGTTATGCACCTGTGGGTGGGAGAGTAAAGGGACCCCAGCCGCACTTCGTTTTACGGAAAGAAATAAGTTGGAGACGTTATCGGACTCTCAGGGTCTGGACCACTTCTCATGGGGACTTTTCAGAATGGCTCAGGTCGCTTGCATTCTCCTAGGACTGAAGCGGCCGACCACGAGACGGGGCTGGTTCCGAGCCGCTCTGTAATCCGGGATCCCTCAGGGGTAGTCTCTGGCTCGGTGGCGGAGCCTCTGAGCGCACCATGCCTGCAGCCTCGTGGAACACGTCCATGCGCCAGCGCTGCTGGGTGTTGCTGGGCGGCCATGTGTGTGACAACTGTTCTGTGTGTTTATTCTGAACTAGAATTTTAACCGCCCCTTCCCCCTCCCAGACTTGCCACCCCCACTCCCGGAGATGAGGTCAGCTCACTCTTGGCCTCAGGGCGCTCCCAGGGGAGGGTCCGGGCCTGAGGCACCCAGGGGAGGGTCCCGGCCTGAGGCACCCAGTACCCATCATCTGGACACATGGCGTTCTCAAAGTAAATGCAGATGGGAGTGGCAGGAGAGGCTAAAGCTGTTAAGAAACTGTCTTAATTCTGAGTCTATTCAAGAAGAATTAGGAAAGTACCCACTGTGGTGCCCATGACCCTTCTCCACCCCAGAGAGAATCAGATGCAGACCCGAGTCTTAGCTCACACCCAGGTGACCGTATTAGGCCACATAGCTGGTCAAGGGGGTACCAGGGGCAGCCCTGTGGCCACAGCTGCAAGGCCTACCTGCCGTGGGATGCACAGACAGTCACATGCTTGCTCTGTGAGGAGCTTCATGGTTTCCATGGAGGCCCCACAGGAAAGCTCTTCCCAGGTGCCTGGGTAGGCTCCTCCCCGGGGCCCTTGGCAGATGTGCCCCAGCCCTCCTATGCAAGCCGCTTACCGCCTGTGTTCTCTGAGCGCCTGCAGTCATGCAGCCCAGAACGTCCACACAACCACACCAGGCCCAGCAGTTGCCAGGACAGCAACCCACCTGTGTCCCCGGGAGGAGGAAGGACGGACCAGCGTCCTCCAGACTCAGCATGGATGAGGAGCTCAGGGCCCCAGAAGCAGGCTCCCTGGTGGGCAGCCTAGCACCTGTGTCTGGTGCCCGTTACTTGGTCCCTCTCTTGCTGCCTCCCTAGAGCTAGGACTCGGTGCTGTGGAAATACCCAGCAGCGTTTGTTTTGGGGAAACCCGCCCTTCTGCAAGTAGAAGGGCTCACGTCCCTGCAGATGGCCCATTTAGGAGCTGTTCCTCCCTGAAGATTGTCGGCAAGATTCCCACACTCTTTGCCATAACCTCCTGGGTTTCCCAGGGACAAGCTGACTTGCAGAACGCGGTCCAGTCTGTAACCGGAGGACGCTTGCCGCTGCTGCAGGAACGTTGGTCTGCTGGGACGGCGTGCACCCCTGGTGGCAGAGGCGCGAGCGCTCAGGACTTCCCTGTGTGTGCACATGTGAGTGTGCGTGCATGCGTGTGTACGTGTGTGTGCATGCACGCGTGTGTACGTGTGCATGGTCGGTGCCATGGGTCATCTCTCCTGCTGCTTCAGGAGTCGCCTCGGAAGAAGAGGGGGAAAGGCCAGGGCAGGGGCGTGGCGAGCAAAGCGCAGAGCACCAAGGCCGTGGGGACCCGTCCCTGAAGCCGCCCAGTGCTGTTGCCATCGTTCCCCTGAGGAGAAGGCAGGTGAGGCCAGCGGGTGTCATCAGGCTCGTGCTTCCCGCTCCCCGCCCTGTCCTGGTGCACACTCCTCGTGATCTGAACCAGGGGAAGCTGGAGCAGCAGGGAGCCCTGCCCGGGTGTTTGTCAGGTGTTTCTCCAGTAGCTGTTGCTTTTTTTCCCTGAAAAATATCTTGACCAAAATGTTGGTCTGGCGCTGGGTGTCGGTGGAATTTGCTGTTCTGAGGGTAACGTGGGAGGGAACCTGACCACGGCAGGTGGCTTGCAGGGACTCGAGCGAGCTGCTCACACGGACACTGTCTCGTGGTCTCCTGTCCACAGTTCCAGACAGTCGACAGAAGTTGTAAAGGTTCACTAGTGAGGGTACATCCCCCCCACTGTGTCATCACATGACATCCGTGATGTCACAGCGACAAGCTCTCCTGGGACCAGTGTTCGACGTCCACAATGAGCTGCTGAGAAAACTTGGCATCCTCAGGTGCGGGAGTGGATGGGAGACCCGGTGCCCGAGAAGATGCTATCACATCTGTGTTCGGCACTGACCACACCCCTCCCATGTTTTCTGGCACAGCGCCGTATTGTCATGGCTCACCCTTTCTGATCTCCTGAAGGTGGCCACGTGCGTTCTCCTGGCAGATGAGAGAATTGAGGTTCACAGGGTATATCCAGGGCCCCAAGTGACGAGTAGCAAGGATAAGTAGCAGCGTTGAAGCCGGGTCTGTGTTGGGGTTAAACAGCGTTTCTTGTTGAAGGGATATACTTGTATAAAATACACATTTTCATGTTTACGTGATTGTGATCACACAGCATGTGTTTCTCCTTTGCTTATGTTGTGCACAGTAGGTGTGTGTGTAAGTATTTATTCAGAAGGCTGAGTCGGTCCAGAGACAGAACGGGGTGAGCCCAGGAAGCTCCAGGCAGCAGGTGTCAGGACCCAGCGGGGCGGGGAGCGTGCTCAGAGTGCCTCAGACCCGCCCCTCAGTGCTGCATTAGGGATTGCTCTTGCCTGGGTCTGTCCAGCACATGCACGCGGGCATGGCAGGCCGTCATGTTCACACAGAGACCGTGGACAGATGTGAGAACCTATGGGGGATGCTTAGGAGGTGTTGTCCGGAGTTTCACTGAATGTGAATCATGACTGATTTACACTCAGACCTCGGAAGCGTTTCATCGTCACTTCTCAGTGCAGGGTACTTCCTCCCAAGCTGCGGTTTGGTGTGTGTGGGCCTCTGCTCTGCTTCAGGAACCAGCACGACCTGACCTCTTCAACCTCTGGAAGCCTGGCTGTGCCTGGGCCCCCCAGCTCCAATCCCCAGACCCGTCTCAGACAACATCGCATGTGCCATCTGTGGGACGATGGAGCACGCAACAGCCACATCTGTGGTCTGTGTCCCCCATTCTTTTACATCCAGGGACCTAGTAAAGAGCAGGAGCTACCAGACCAGTGCTGTCAGCACTGTTGGAGGAGAAGTAAGCACCTGTCACGGGGAGGCTCACAATGCTGTCACCACACACAGACCCCTTGTCCTGCCCATAGCCTGCATGACCATGTACCGCATCCCTTGCCGCTCTGTGGGGACCCTCTGGTGTCACAGGACTGATGAGACGAGGGGTGGGCCCAGGGGGTGGGGAGGCCATCGGCACGAGGACACCAGCAGTCACTTCTGGGAGGGGGTAGCAGAGGGGCCCAGCCTCTCTGGGTGGGCCCAGCCTCTCTGGGAGGAAGCGCCCATGGCCGCTGGGAGAGGACCACAGAATGAGATGCGGCATTCCTCACCCTTGTTGTGGCAGTGACTTCTGTGGACATGGTAGCTGCGACCTTCTCACCCATACCTGGAGTTTCAGCAAAATCCTTCTGTGTGATAGATCCCTACTAACATTACCTTTAGTTGTATTACACCCTTTCAGTTTTATAGTTCTGTAGGAGCGACAGCTGAAACTTCTTCTTTTGTATGACAATGTGGAAATGGTGCACCACTGTTCTTGCATTAAATGTAATTTATATTCAATGTTTCTGCTTTTTTATCTCATGCAGTGGATTTGCTTTTATGTTAAATGCACAAAATGACTATCGTGGATCGTGGATCGTGACTACGGTATATCGTGTGTAAGGAAGTAGGATCCCCGGTTTCTTTTAAAATGTGTGGTGTGTCAGTAGGAGTAAAGACAGAGGAGGGGTTGTGCTTCCTGGGGGTGCTTTTCCTTGGCCTGCGTCTTCACGGCTGCAGCCACACTGCAGGCGGTGGGGAAACCGGGTCTGCGTGGCCCTGGCAGCAGCTCCCAGCAAGTGCAGCACAAACCACAGGAAGGGACTCGGGAGGAGGAAAATCCTCTGCATGAAACAGTTTCCCTAGTGTTGAGACCTTGCCATGTTGAGACACCTGAGACGTTCCAGGGAAATTGAGTGACACACAGATAGGAAATTAGGAAACATGTGACTCCGAAACAGTATATAAGTTTAAACTCCTGTGAATCGCTGACCAAGAATTATCTAATTTAGTAAATGGTAAGTTCTGGGAATGTCAAATCTTCTGTGGGTTCCACATCCCCTCCTGTAACCCATGTTAGCTGTAGACTCTTTCTGCGTAAAAGGTGCAATAAGTACTTCTGATGCTTCTTAAATGCTATTGCATTCAATAAATACATGTTCTGAAGTCTGCGACTGTACCCAGTACTTGGAGGAAAGCGCCAGGCTGGATTCGCTCCTGCCTCACAAGGCACAGGAACGCTGCTCTGGTGTCCCCGAAGGCCTCTCATGGGGACTTGGGGTTGGGCTGTCCGTGGCCCCAAGCCCTAGGGAGGTGGGGCTGGGTCAGGACCTGGCACAGAGCAGCTCGGTGACATGGAGCTGGCTCCTGTCTGCCCTCCTGCTTCCCTGAGCACGTCCGTGAGGCCCGTGACCCGTGGGGACCCCGAGCGGTCCTCCTGGTGTCACCAGGATGGGTGCACGGTGGATTGAAGGTCCCTGAGGCAGCTTTGGCACCCACCTTCCCAGTGTGGCATGTGGGTTGTGGTGTGGAGTCCTGCTTCTCAGGCGGTGCCAGCAGGTCAGGTGCCCGGAGCTGCTCTGCTCCAGCCCCGTGGTCCATGACACATGTGGACAGTGGCCCTGCCATGGATGCCTCCCGCCAGCTCGTGCATGCATAGCTGTGGGTGCCAGGAGGAGGCCGTGGGGCCGGGCGGTCACATGCCGGAGACATACTCGCAGGGGCAGCAGTTTCTGCAGCAGAATCGCCACCCGCCAGTCACTGAGGAAGCTGGAGGAAGGACCACGGTGCAGACCCAACACAATCGCCAGCGCCTTCCCCGGAACTAGCACACAGCCCCCCACCCTGCATCAGGGTGATGACAGTTGAAGTAAGAAACGAGACCCCGGACGTGACTGTTTGGAAGGGCTCGTGATGCTGCCATCACAAGGACCGCTGATCACGTATGTCGCATCCTTACCTGAAAGGAAATACTGAGTGCAATTGATCACAGAAATATTAAAAAATCCTTCCCTTAAAGAAAATCTTCCCCATCAGGGCATTGCTGCTGAACTCAGAGGCAACAGTTCTGGGCAGCTCCTCGGCCTCTGGTGCAAAACCATGGGTCCTGACCAAGTGTTTCCTCGTATGTGTACTTCAAAAAGATGAGATTGGAGACCCCACACTGGTGCCTGCGCCAAGACCCAAATGCACCTGACCATCTGTGTCGTGCCCAGGGGAAGTCTTGTAAGGAAACCAGTCTATTCAGACTGTGTTAGATTTCATTTTCCCCCATTTTTTTTAGGAGTATCAGTGAGGGGCATCCACGAAAAAAGAGAAGTGTTCATTAAAGTATTACGTGCATTTTGTTCTAATCAATTTCACTTCTAAAAACACGAGTTCTGTGATGGGGTCGTAACCTCTGAGTATGACGAGGAGTGTCGTTAAGCCCATCTCCTCAGGGCTGTGTGGCGAGGGCAGGAAGCAGTGTGCTGGGACACATCCGGGCTGCGCCCTCACAAGGCGGCCCACCTGCTCTCAGGGTCGCGCATGGACCTGACAGCCCCGGCGGCTTCACGCTGTGGCCACATCAGGCTGGGAGCGTCACTCTTCCACACAAGCTGACAGTACAGCGGTAACGGTAACTGTGACCTGTCCTTTCATCTCTGCTGGGTTGTGAGGGCCCGACAGGGGTCCCCATCAGCCAGGTCAGCATGACCCCCCTTACCCCAGCCACGCATTGCTCCGGGTCACTGTACGCAATACGAGTGGGCTGTGTTCTGCACCATTCCGGCTGTGTCTGTGACAGCCTGCAATTGCGTAGGGAATGGGCCCAGCCTCCAGCGGGATTCCCCAGGGTAGAAACACAAACGTGTGACCCACAGCCCTGTTGTCTGTGGGCAGCACACTCAGTTGTGACTGAACATGAGGTAGTGAAACGTGGGCTGCTTGCTAGAATTTAAGCCTTTCTTAGGGTTCATAATCATTAGTCTTTGCTGATAAAGACCAAAAAGAAATCGAAGCGTGATGGTTGAGCGTGTCTAAGAGCAGCCCTGAGCCACGACAGTCCCACGAGGGAATGAGCCACACATGGCACGGGTCGAGGTTAGGACCTCCCATCTGTGGTCACATAATTGGGGTGTCGTGTGCCACCTTCTCAGTGACCCCAGTGCGAAAGCACTCCATCGTCACTGGTGCTCCGTTGCATTGGGAGATCAAGAATGCAGAACTTCCGTAGTATCACCAAACACCTGCTGCCCACTCCGGTGACCTATTTGTTAACTTTGTGCACATAAATGTGGGAGAAGCTGGGGCCCTGGAGAGAGCCTCAGGCTGAGCGCAGATGGCTGCAGTCTGGCGTGAAGGACATAGCACTCTCTGCGGGTATGAAAATATCATCCAAATCATGGAGGACAAGGGGAGATGGAGAGGAGAAGGGAGTTGGGGGAAGTCAGAGGAGGAGATGAACCGTGAGAGACGGGATTCTGAGGATCAAACTGAGGGTTTGGAGGGGCGGGGTGGGGGGTTGGGTGAGCCTGGTGGTGGGTATTGTGGAGGGCACAGATTGCATGGAGCCCTGGGTGTGGTGCATAAACAATGAATTCTGAAACACTGAAAAGTAATTAAAAATAAATTTTAAAAAATCATCTTAGTTTATTTGAAATGATTTTAACATCAGCATTAATATTTCTGTTTAAAAAATTGCATTTAGACCGAAGTGTGCATTGACTGATGAACAGGTAAGAACAATTTGTGCGCACATGGAGTGTCACCACCAGGAAGGAGGAACCTTGCACTTGGCCATCTTGCTGTGCGGCGAGAGTGTGTTATGCTGAGTGGGATCAGAGGGAGATGGACACCGTATGACCTCCCCCAGGCGGATTTAAGAAACAAAGCAGATGATTCCGTGAGGGTGAGAGAGAAGAGAACGGGAAACAAACCACAAAAGATGCTTAATGACCGAGAGCAAACTAACGGGTGGGTGGACAGAAGTGGGTGCAGGATGGGCTGGATGGGGGACGGGAGGGCCCTTGTTAGGGTGAACCTGAGTGTTGTGCATAAGTGATGATCACTGAATTCTCCTGAAACCAGTATTGCCCAGGTGTTAACTAATGAGAACTTAAATAAAAATTTTTTAAAAACTAAAACTTAAAAGTTGCATTTAGGTCCTGCCCTGGGTGGTGCTTCACCAGCAGACAGTGGACATGTGTCAACACACTTCCTTCTCATGACGGACATAGTGTGTGAGGTGCAGGGTGTCCCTGCCACAGAGAAGCTGTGTTTCAGAACGTGTGTCAGAGCAGGTGCAGGTCAGATTAATGGAGACCCTGAAGTCCTAGCTCTCTGCCTGTGAAACATGAGTCTCAAAGAAAGGGACCTAAGAATTTATCTTGTACAATTTCCCTGTGTGTTTCAGTGCACAGTGATATTTTCAAGTCTTTACATAAGGAGTGGACATAGAAATAAGACTGAGCAGCTGGTGGCGTGAATCTCCCATCTGGCACCGGTTCTGGGATCAGCGAGCACTGGTAGAACAGGGAGTGCTCGAAGCCCACACAGCATTTCCTCTGCAAAAGAACCACCACACTCAAACCAAAACCAAAAACAAGGCACACCTGTTCTCAGGCGCTGGACGGCTGGCAGTCAAACACCATGAGCCCTGAGAGAAGGGACATCGCACGGCGAGCACGGCCTGGCACCGTGGGACTCCAGGATAGCACGTGGTCCTGCTGCCCTGAGGAGACAAAGATAAGGACGTGGGCCTCTGCATCAGCCTGAAGCTATGGGGCAAGAAGGCACCAGAGTCCCCTGAAGGAGGGGGGAGTGGGGAGTCGGTATATGTAGGGTTTCCAGAAGTCCTTGGTTGAATGCCAGGATGCCAGTGCACCAGGAAAGGCCATCTGGTGTCCCTTTGGAAAGGCACTGAGGGGCACGAGCACACAGATACTAGAGGTCTAGCGGCGCTCACAGCATTGCAACTCCGCCACAGCCAGAGTAGGAAACCTGTTAACTCCCAGACCTACAGCTATGAGCCCGAGGGGCTGCTTGCTGGCGTGAAGGCCACCGTAGAACTATCCTAAACAGAGCCTCAAACCAAGCTTGGCAAACACCTGCAGACAAGACAGTGTTGGAGGTGGAATGCCCTAAAGTCCCAGGGGTTTAAGAAACACCTTCATTTTCCACAAATACCACCCCTGTGTTCAAAGTGACCAGAGTAAGGGAGCTGCCTGCTGACCAAAAGTCCCCGGGAAAAAGAGGTAACCATGACCACTGACAATGGGCAGTATGTAATTGGAAATCACTAGTAATGTGAAGAAACAAGAAGTGATAGAAAAGTAAAAAAATGAAAAAATGTAATCAGTAGAAATAGACCCCATGTGAAGATGTTGAATTTAGCAGACAAAGGACTTAACACTTTCAAATATGTTGAAGGCCTTAGAGGTAAACATGGTCTTCATGACTGAACAGATAGGAACTCTTAGTGAGGAAACCGAGACTTCAGAAGATAAATGGTAACCATAATAACTGAACTAAACACCACTAGTTTGGCTTCCCGCATAAGGATGATGGCAGTAGAACTGGTCAGGATACTGGGGGATGAACTGAAATGTTGTCAGTCTCAAGAACACAGAGAAAAAGACTGACAGAGGAGCACTGGTGACATTTGGGACACATCAAGGGGACGAGTCCCAGAAGGAGAATGGAAAGGAACACAAGCGGGATGCATATGAAGAAAACTATCTACAGGCAAATTCCCACCCAACCATGGAAAGCCAAAGAAGAGAAGGACATTGAGGCATCAGCCAGATTTTAAAAAGACATTTCTTACCCAGGAATAATGATGTAAATGACTGTTTATTAAGAATTTTACATGCAGAGGAAAATATTCTTTAAAAATGACAGGATACAGGGCGCCTGGGTGGCTCAGTGGGTTAAGCCGCTGCCTTCGGCTCAGGTCATGATCTCAGGGTCCTGGGATCGAGTCCCGCATCGGGCTCTCTGCTCAGCAGGGAGCCTGCTTCCTCCTCTCTCTCTGCCTGCCTCTCTGCCTACTTGTGTTCTCTGTCAAATAAATAAATAAAATCTTTAAAAAAAAATGACAGGATACAGACATTTTAACGTGAACCTAAGCTAAGAAAATGTCACCAGCAGAGCTGCACTAAAAGAAATCCTAAGAGATGACCTTCCAGAGGAAAGAACAGGGTGGCAGATGGAGATGCACACACAGGAAGGAGTAAGGGGCTCCGTAAGTAGTGAGTATGTGCGTGTGTTTATAAAATACCTACTTTTATTCTTCTCTGAGTTTCCTTTCAAGTTAAGTGATAGAATATAGCAAATCAACATGGAGGTGATGGTGTGTGTGGAAGTAAGAGATGCATCAAGTAGAGCCCCACTCAGCAGACAAGAGTGGTCTCAATTTCTGCTCAGGTCGTGATATCCAGCCATGATCGAGTCCTGCATTCGGCTCTGTGCTCAGCTCTGCTCGAGGGTCTCTCTCTCCCTCTCTGTTTGCTGCTCCCTCTGCTCATGTGTATGTTCTCGCTCTAAAAGTAAAGTAAATAAAATTTACCTACCTATCTTTAAAAAGTATAATAATACAGTGTAAGGAACAGGCACTCTGAGCTGATCTGTTTGAATTCTTACACTTGTGAACTGAGCTGTGGGAAGGGGGACGTATCAGATATAAGATTTTGGTGTTTTTTTGTTTTTTGTTTTGTTTTATTGTGTTATGTTAGTCACCATACAGTACATCATTAGTTATTGATGTAGTGTTCCAAGATTCATTGTTCGTGTGTCACACCCAGTGCTCCATGCAGTATGTGCCCTCCTTAATACCCACCACCAGGCTCACCCAACCTCCCACCCTCCCACCTCTCTGAAACCCTCAGTTTGATTCCTGGAGTCCTGAGTTTCTCATGGTTTGTCTTCCCCTCTGATTCCCCTTTAATTTTCCCTCCTTCTCCTAATGTCCTATGTGTTATTCCTTATGCTCCACAAATAAGCAAAACCATATGATAATTGACTTTCTCTGCTTGACTCATTTCACTCATCATAATCTCCCTCAGTCCCATCCATGCTGACACAAAAGCTGGGTATTCATCCTTTCTGATGGAGGTGTAATACTCCATAGTGTATATGGACCACATTTTCCTTATCCATTCATCTGTTGAAGGCCGTCTTGGTTCTTTCCACAGTTTGGCTGTTGTGGCCATCACTGCTATGAATACTGGGATGCATAAGGCCCTTCTTTTCACTACATCTGTATCTTTGGGGTAAATACCCAGTAGTGCAGTGCAATTGCAGGGTCATAGGGAAGCTCTATTTTTAATTTCTTAAGGAATCTCCACACTGATTTCCAGAGTGCCTGCACCAACTTGCATTCTCTCCAACAGTGTAAGAGGATTTCCCTTTCTCCACATCCTCTCCAACACTTGTTTCTTGTCTTGCTAATTTTGGCCATTCTAACTGGTGTAAGGTGGTGTCTCAGTGTGGTTTTGATTTGAAACTCCCTGATGGCTAGTGATGATGACCATTTTTTCATATGTCTGTTAGCCATTTGTATGTCTTCTTTGGAGAAGTGTCTGTTCATGTCTTCTGCCCATTGTTTGACTGGATTATTTGTTTTTTGGGTGTTGAGTTTAGAAAGTTTTTTATAGATCCTGGATATCAGCCCTTTGCCTGTACCATCATCTATGAATATCTTCTCCCATTCCATGGGTTGCCTCTTTGTTTTGTTGACTGTTTCCTTTGCTGTGCAGAAGCTTGTGGTTTTGAAGAAGTCCCAAAAGTTCAGTTTCGCTTTAGTTTCCCTTGTCTTTGGAGATGTGTTTTGAGAAAAGTTACTGTGGCTGATGTTGAAGAGGTTTCTGCTTGTGTTCTCCTCTATGATTTTGATAGATTACTGCCTCACATGGAGGTCTTTTATCCATTTTGAGTTTATCTTTGTGTATGGTATAAGAGAATGGTTGGGTTTCATTCTTCTATACATAGCTGTCTAATTTTCCCAGCACCATTTATTGAAGAGACTTTCTCTTTTCCATTGAACATTCTTTCCTGCTTTGTCAGAGATTAGTTGACCATAGAGTTGAGTATCTATATCTGGGCTCTCTGTTCCATCCATTGGTCTATGTTTCATGTGTCTCTGTTTCCTTGCCAGTACCATGTTGTCTTGGTGATCACAGCTTTGTAGTAAAGCTTGAAATCAGCTGACATGATCCCCCCCAGCTTTGTTTTTCTTTTTTCAACATTTCCTTGGTGATTCAGAGTCTTTTCTGGTTCCATACTGATTTTAGGATTGTTTGTTCCAGCACTTTGAAAAATGCTGGTGGAATTTGGATCAGGATGGCATTGAAAGTATAGATTGCTCAGGCAGTATAGACATTTTGATGATGTTTATTCTTCCGATCCATGAGCATGGAATGGTCTTCCATCTTTTTGTGTCTTCTTCAGTTTCTTTCATGAGTGTTCTATATTTCCTTGAGTACAGACCCTTTACCTCTTTAGTGAGATTTGAAATGATATGATATATTGACTCAGAGTAAACACCAATATATTCAAATGTGTATTGCAATCCCAATCACCAATGAGGAGAGGTGGAGATAAAAAAGAATAATGAAAAAAAATGAACCCCTAAAAAGGAGAATATGTTCAACAAAGTAGAAAAAAATCCAAGAAGAAAAAATAACAAATTAGCAATAAGTAATGAAACCCAGGGACATGAGAATCACATTAAATATAAATGAAACAAACATTCCAATTAAAACATAGAAATTATCAGACTGAATTAGAAAGGCCCTTATTGCTGAAAATATTGTTTAAATATTATTTAAACACAAAGGCACAGACTGGTGGGGATTAAGCGTGGAGTTGGCGTGGCCTGCAGTGGGTGGCTGTGGGCATGGGACTCCTGACTTACCTGTGCCGGTCATGGAGTCCTGACAGGTGCACCCACGGCACTCTGGTGAGAGGGTGGGCACAGGCCTTATTGCCTCTGCAAGCCACTAAGCCATATTAATTGGGGCAGAATGGAGAACTGAGCAATTCTGTGTTCCGCAGGAGGAGTGTCCGTCAGGTGGGGATTTGCTCCCAGGTGTGAGGCTTGCACTGGCCCTTCAGCTTCCTGCGGGGTTCAGAGGCCCCAGAAGGCTCACCCGGGCTCACCGTGCATGTTGTCTGCTCAGCAGAGCCAGTGCAGGCTCTCCTGCATGGCCAGACCTTCACTCTGTTTGTCTCAGTGTCTCTCTGACCTCAGGGCTCAGCACCACCGAGGGCAGGTAGCCGGACATCCCGGAGTGGGAGTGAGGCCCAGGTGCCATGGGGGGACACTCCTGGCATGCCCCTTCCCCTCTGCTGGGCCCCCTGCCCTGGTCGAGGAGAGGGCATCGGGACACCCCAGAAAACCCACTTATCCATGAAGGGAGTCTCGTGGAGACCTGGTGTCTGTGGTCTGTGAGGCTGCACCGCAGGGTCTTCGGGAGGGTTTGCAGGCAGAGCCAGTGGCACTGAGTCAGGTGCAAGCTGGCCTGGAGCACTCACCCTTGTGCACGGCTGCTTTCGTTGTCCCTGCTGTGGGCTCCAGAGTGAATACTGAGGCAGCTGTCACCCCCCCCAGAACCCAGATAGGAGCTTGGGGGTCCCTGTTGCCTGGAGCCCTCTTCTGACTGTGCTGCTGGTGGACACCTGCCAGGTGGGGTCATGACCCTGCTGGCCTGGGCTCTGTGCTTTCCACACACCTGTGTCATCTGCAGGCACCGCACAGGCAGGAGCCACTCCCCGTACCCCCTGTGCCCCCCGGCCTCACTCTGTGCCCTGCCCACCAGACAGGGTGGCCTTGTGACCTGGACATGTGAATGTGCCCAGTACTAGCCGTTACTGTGTCTTGGACGCAGAGTCACTCTGCTGTGACACTGGAAGCGGGACGGGCTGTCCGGCCTCCTCAACTTAGCACCTTCCAGCTTCAGTCTCTCCCCATCGCTTCCCCTTCGACCTTCCTCTCCTTTGTGCCACGTTTGGTTCAACAAAGAAACAGTTCAGACTCTCATGGACATGCATCTGTTTCTTTCTAGACCTTTGAAGACCTTGTCACTTGCGGTTTTATCCTCTGGGTTGTACTGAGTGTGAGCTGGATGGGCAGGGGTTGGCCCCACGCCACACCCCATGCCGATTCACTGCCCCTTGATCATTGGCTCTCCTGTGTTTTGCACAGGCGTCTTTGTCACCTTCCTCACCCATAGCTAACAAACCAAAGTACAAGAAGCACTGGCTAGACACCCTGTCCGTTCCTCTGTCTATGGCTCAAATCGCGAGGTAGCAGACTGGCACGGAAAAATTAAGATGTGTGACCATGGTCTAGAAGGCCACAAGCCCTGAGCATCGTTCATGACCCGGCTCTTCGGAGTCACGAGTGCTCCGGGGGTCTGGCTGCGGCCGGCTCTGGGTGGCTTGAGGAGCACCGTTTAAGTCAGGACCTGAAGGAGCACTGATTGGAGCAGCCGCGGGTTTGCTGAGGGCAAGCGTTCTGTCTGGCGTGGACACGACTCTTGTTATGTCCTTGGGAAGCAGTGATTCGAAGAAGATCCGTGTATCCACTTGCAAATGTTTGCAGTTAGATGTCAGCAAGAGCGTATTCTTGTCCAAGCTGCAAACAGCCTCAGAAAAACTGCTTAAGCTCTGTGGGCCTCCTTGTCACCATCAATAAAGGGAGAGGCTGGACCAGCATCCACGGTCCAGGATGCTCCCTGGCATATGAGCCTGGTTAATTACTCAGCTTCAGAGATGCAAGGTGTGTCCTCTGTGCCGTGGAGAGGCCAGCGAGCAAGTGGCCGGTGAATTTATTTCTATTTGCATGACGGGCGTGCAGAGAACCGTGTGAGCCATGCATCTGTCAGCAAGGGAAGACTTTACTGCTCTGACACTGAGCACTGACGTTAATACAACCTGTGTGCATGCCTGTGTGTGTGCACACCCACCGGAGGGTGTGTCGCGTGTGTATGTCTGCGTGTGTGCACACCTGCCTGAGGGTGTGTCCATGTGAGTATGTCTGCATGTGTGTGCATGCCTCCCAGATTGTGTGCCTGTGTGCACCCATATGTGTGTGCTTACGTACGTGCCTGCCTGAGTGTGCACATGAGTGTGAACCTGTGTGTGCACATGCCTCCCTGAGCATGTGCCTCTGTGTGTACACACCTGCTGTGAATGTGTCTGCATGAATGCCTGTGTGTGTGCATGCCTGCCTGAGGGCGTGTCCATGTACGTGTGTCTGCATGTGTGCACGCATGCCTGAGGGCGTGTCCATGTACGTGTGTCTGCTTGTGTGCACGCCTGCCTGAGGGTATGTCCGTGTGCATGTGCCTGCATGTGTGCACGCCTGCCTGAGGGGTGTCCATGTATGTGTGCCTGCGTGCCTACACGTCTGCTGTGACTGTGTCTGTACGTGTGCTCATGTGTGAGGCGGGGGACAGGAGAGGCCTGCGTTGTCTTCATTCAGGGGAGGGAAAGTCTTCTACCGCTTTCCATAAGTGGTTATAATTTGATTTTCAGGGTTACCCGACATTAGCTGCATGGCCTTCTACAGTGAATGTGCACATCGTGAAAGAGGGCTTAGGACACTGTAGCATGAACAGCTGCTCTAGGTTTGGAATTTAAGTGTGTGGCCACCTTTGGGAAAGGTCAGTAGCCATGAGCAGTCAGAATGGCGGGCAGAGATGGACGGAAGTGTGGATAGGTGGGTGGACGATGGGCAGGCAGGTAGCTGGAGTCAGACTGACAGGTGGAGCCGTGTGCACAGTGAGATGAGCAGCCCAGGTTCTTATGGCTGCAGACCCCGTGGAGCATGCCAGGGTATGGCTTTCTTACTACCTGTTTCCTGGTTGGAGCTGGTTCATTGAGAGCTCATTCGGGGCTGGGTCCATGCTCTCTGGTCTCTGCCTACCCCTGTGGTTGGGTAAATGGCTCTTGGAAAATTAGGGCCACGGAATGTCAGCAAGCACAGGCTGGCCGGTCGCTCTGCCATCTCTCGTGACAAAGGGAAGACAAAAACCAGCCCCCAGACCTGGGGGGCAGGTCAGCATGCTTATTTCTCACAGGCTGTGTCCTCAGTGATGCCTGCCGGGTGCGGGACAAAACGCCCCATCACAGAGCACAGGGCAGTGTCTCTAGCGACAATACTTGCCGTGTCCTACCAGCTGCTGTGGCTGCCTGTGGTGCAAGATGGGCTTCCTTCTTGGCCACAGAAGAGCCCACCCCTGGGGCCACGGGCAAGTGCCCATGGGGATAGGGGCAGGGCGTGGGATGGTACGTGGCTGGGGCCACCCCCTGCCCTGTTCTGACAGGAATGCTGCTGAGCCCCCGCACATAGGGAGCCCTGGGACTCCTCATGAGACAAGAGCACGTTGTTCCCTGAAGGCTCTGGGTCTTAGCTTTGCTGACATTTTCGTGATTTGAAGCAAGATGTCAAGATGGGCAGGAAAGCACAATAAAGCAAAATATTGAATCAGGACTCAAACTGCATTTTATAAAATGTGATTGTCCTGTCACAGCTGACATGGATGCCCCTGATGGGGGGCTGAGAGGAGTCACAAGGCTTCTCTTCCCTGGGAGACCCTCTAGTCTGTCCCGATGCGAACAGACGAAATCCTGCAGTTCCGCTGTATTTTCTCCCAAAGGAGAAGATGAGAAGTATAAGGAACATGTTCAGAAAACACGTCCTGGATCAGTGTATTCTCTTTATAACAAATAATTTCAAATGAACCATTTTTAGAATCTTGGACGAAGGTAACCTGGGAAGGGTGCTCAGGCCATGAGTCAGAGCAGCTCTGAAACTCGGGCTCGGGAGGCAGGATGGCAGCACCAGCGGCCCCACGGCCATCATTGTGCAGCCCTGGGATCTGCTCTTCTGGAATCTCCCCTTTTCTATAGTCATTGCCTCAGTAATGGTTGAGGTTCCTGAATTTCCTCAAATTTTTTTGAAACGTTCTTTAAGGAGTAGATGCCAGTGTGAACCTATGTCATTTGCAATGAGTGTTTGTGGATAGGACCCCAGATGTCCTGGGGGGTGATGCTCCTTCCCTGTGGGCCCAGAGCCTGCAGGACGGCTCCACCAGAATCCCTGTTCCACTTGCAGTCAGGGGCGAAGCTGGAGCCATGCTGGTAGGTACGTTATTGTCCCCATGGATGGACGCGGAATCGTGAGTCGCCATCCCCACAGGCGGGCACGGAATCATGGGTTATTGTGCATTGATTGTGTTCATGTGAGTGTCCCGGGTTTGGGTGGCCGCAAAGCAGACTGTACCCGCTGCCCATGGATCCAGTGCACAGCATGGGGCTGGGCCTCCTGGAAATTCAGAACTGCTCCAAGCAGTGACTGATGTAAACAGTGCTGGTGGCTGGGACTCACTCCTGTCTGACACTGTCACCCTGATCCTGGGGGGGACCTGTCCCATCCACTGTGCGTGCCAAAGAGAAGGGCACCTGTCTCTGTGTCCCCATATCAAACGGCAGTTGCTCAAAGTGGCCAAAGTGACATCTGTCCTAACCACCTCTGAGGACCACTGGCGGTGCCCACAGAGGTGAGCGCCACATCTGCAGGAGACACCGTGCAGCCTCAGGTCCCCGACGTTGGCCTCGTTCTCCATGCGGGATGCACCCTGCAGGCTCGGCTCTGGTGCCAGAATTTAACAGGCTCCTGGGGTCTGAGATGAAAATGAACAGGAGGTGTTTATAGTAAGAAGAAAGGGTCTTCCGAGACCTGCTTGTCCTGGCCCTTCCTGGCAGCCAACGCCCATCCTGGCTCTCCACCCACAGTGCTGGTCTCTCAGCCAGAGCCCCTGGTCTGCCCGTCCTGCCACAGGCTGTCCTCATGCCTCTGTCCTCACTGCCAATATCCCGTCCTTTCCAGGCAACACGGGTACTAGAGGGACAGGCCCTTCCTGTGCTGAAAGGAGCTGTGCCCTGAACAGCCAAATTCCCTCCTGGCACCCAGAGCAGCCCACATGGGTCCTGGCTGCAGGGGTGTGGTCAGAGGGTCCACAGGCTCCCCAGCTGCTTGGGTGGGCAGGACTCCCACGTTTGCCTCCTGCCATGGGCCCTGACCCTGAGCCTGGGGGACTGCAGGATGAATTTGACCATCTTTCTAACGACTTTCAGACCAAACCCAGGAAATTAGGTTCATTTGGGTTTCTATTCCTGCGTCTGCCTGGTAGGCAGGCCTGCGCATGCCTGCTGACCCCGTGGCTCCCCAGAACCTCAGAACCTCAGAACCCATGCACCATCCCTGCCCCTAGATGCCACCTGGCTCTTGCCAGACCCGACCTCTCTGGAGCACAACTTTAGCCCGAGACCCAAGCTCAGAGGTGTCCCGACCTGCTTTCAGATACACGGTGTCCCCCACCTTGTAGAGAGGCTCCAGGGGTCCTGAGGCAGTGCTGGCAGGGTGCACACAGGCCCTGCATGGGAAGGTAAGACCCCCTCAGATGGATGCCTTGCCAGCCTCAGGCCTCGTGCTGCTGCGGCCAGTGCCGGGCCCAAGATGGCATCTGTGTCCCAGGGGAGAGCGCACAGTGCTCACGTTCTGAGGGCCTGGGACTCCCAGCACTCTGCAGAGTCCGTCACACAGAAAACCAAGCGTGTATGCATGCAAAGCAGATGTCTGTGTAGTCATAACCTACAGATGTAACTGGACACTGTCCATGTGGCAGCCCACTGTCGTGAGAACCGAGACAGAGGAGCAGAGACTGGATTGTGTGTGTGCATGTATGTGCTTCTGTGTGTGCACGTGTCCGTGTGCATGCGTGTGCCTGGGCTCCTGTGGGTGTGCGTCTGTGTGCATGTGCACGTATGCACCTGTGCATGCATCTCCCAGTTGCTGGTGGCCTCAGGCACGCTGGTTGATCTCCGTGAGCTCCTGTGTCCTGTCTCTGTCAGCGACCACATCAGGACCTTCTGCGGGGAGTGGACAGAGACTGGAACCAGAGTGACACGTGAAGCGTTTTGCTCAGCAATTACTGCAAAGTCAGAGTAAGTGAGCATCAGTCGCTGTTTTTATCATGAGTTACATTGTCGTTTGTATGCTCTGTGGTTTCCTTTTTCTTCTCTTGAGCTTGTTAATGCTTTACACTTAAAGACTCATGTGGGATTATGGAGAGAATCCATGCAGTTCTTGGAATCCATTAGCCGTTGTTGCCGGTCTGAGAACAGAAGCCGGGGGGCGGGTATGGCGGGCTGTGTTCTACCGTATGACACTCCCCTGAAATGTTTCTTTTACTCATTTTTGTGCTTCCATAAAATCAGTACTATACTATCAGCAAGAAGGTTCTTTCTGGGGACAGAGTTTAACACCACGTGGACTAAGAAATTAGCACAAAGACCGTTTGCTGCCGCACAGAGTGGAAAGGACGGTGGCCTTGAGAGACCAGCAGCTCCCAGGAATGTTTTTCTTTCCACCTTGGGGTGCGGCCCAGGATGCATGCCGGGTGCGCCTGCTGGGCAGCCACGTTCAGAGCGAGCGGAGCTGCGTCCGTGTCAGCCGTGGGACGGGGTGCATCTGAGTTGCCCGCTCGTTTGCTGCAGGTCTGCTGAGCACTCTCGGAAGTGGGTACAGCCTCCACTTCTCCCTGACATGAGCCATCCCTGCGTTTCCTCAACCTCCTGTCTACACTGACATCCGGGGCTGGCAAGGAATCACTTGGGCCCTGGGGTAGGTCTCACACCTCTGCCCGGAGCCCGTGTCCCTTTCCATCCCATCCTAAGGACCACAGACAGTGCCTCTCCAGACGGGGTTTTCTCAGGAAGCATTTCTGGATGCCCTCTGTGCTGTGTGCTCACAGGGAGCCCTTCTGTCTGCAACTAGTGGGTGTGTTCAGTGGAACAGCAGTGAAGTTAGAGACTGAAAGTTTCACACCAAAAACTGCACCATATGGTTTGAAGCAGAGAGGGTCGTGAGTGCTGGGGGCATGGGGGCCACCGGGAAGGCATGAAGCATCTCATGGAGCCAGGGACTGGCCGCCACAGGGTATCTCCGACTCACGTGCATCCGTGCACACACTCGCAGATGCAGGCAGCCAGAGGCATTGGTTCCAGGGAGCCCAGACCACAAGTGTGTATGGAAGCGAGTGCCGCCTGGCTCTGCCGTGAGCTTTACGGTGTGGCTGTTCCACCTGCTTCAGCCCAGACATCCCAGGAGACAGAGATCTCACTGTGGACGAAGAGCGCCAGGGTTCCTGCAAGAACAGGACATTAGCCCAGCTCAGCGTTCACACGGCCAGTTTCTGCTGCTGCGGCCACTCCGAGTCATCCTGGGAAAGCCGCCCCGGGTGCGGACAGGTCCAGGACTCCCAGCCATGAACCGCTGGTGCCTCAGTGCCCACTAAGGCCCTGGAGTCCCGTCGGCCCTGCGTCCTCTGTGTCATGCTGACATGTCAGGAGCTGGGCCGTCTGGGAGATGTGCTTGCTGCGTCCTTTTTAGCTGTGAAGCCATGAGGTTGTGTTTGCTGAAGTCTGGCTCCCATACAGCGTCCTGGATTCCGACACAGGTGGCAGCTGTCTGACGTCCTCACAAGTGGTCCTCCTGGCCAGTCACCATGTGCCGCCATGCCACCGACTGAACTCGTGCGTGTCCCTCTGTCCCTGTCACCTCCTTGTCTCCCTCCCTTGGCCACCACGAGGTCGTTTTCTGTATCTGTGGGTCTGTTCCTGTTGTAACGATTTGTTTCTCACTTGTTTCGTGTTTTAGGGCCCACATTTAAGTGAAATTCTACAGTATTGTCTCTCTCTGACTTAGTTCACTGAACGTAACGTTCTCAGGGTCTTTCCAGGTTGTCACAAAAGGCAAAGCCCCTTCTGTGGCTGAGCAGGGTTCTGCCGTGTGTATGTAAAGCGTCTGCGTTACCCGTTCCTCGACCTTTGGACGCCTTTCATGTCCTTACAGGTGTGAACGACACCGCGGTGCCCCTTGGGGAGTACGTGCCCCTCCATGTCAGTGCTTTTGTTTCTTTTGTATGAGCACACCTACTTGTGCGATGGCCGGGTCTCAGGGTAGCTCTGTTTTCAGCTTTTTGAGGAACCCCCACACTGTTCTCCAGACAGCTCGCATCCCCACCAGCAGCGCCGGGGCCCCTGTCCTCACATCCTCGCCAGCGTAGGGGGCTCCTGTCTTCTTGACTCTGGCCTTTCTGGCGGGTGCAAGGGCACATCTCGTCACAGTTTCGGTTTGTGTTTTCCTGATGATGTGATGTCGGGCCTCCTTCCATCTGTCTGTCGGCTGGCGTGTGTCTTTGGAGAGAAGTCTCTTCGGGTCTGTCCATTTTTTAATTGACCAAACGCATGATTTTGTCACGTGACACCTTGATATCTGAGATCGCTCTTGTGTCCCAACCCCCACCCTGTTTTGGGGTTGAAGAAACAAGACACAGGAGCTCACTTAGCATCTGGCTTAAGGCACCCACTGCTCATTGCTTCTCTGTCTACGGCCAGAAAGTGCAGCTCCCACCCACGTTCCACGGGATATCTTGGACAATTTTCGCTGCTTGATTCACACTAGGCCACTAGCTGTTGTCTCGATTATGAGGTTTTATTCCTTGAAATGGAAGGAGGACACAGCCAGTGAGGTGAGCATGTGCGCATGGTGTGTGGTGCTGCTCTTGGCACATGGGACTCAGCCGGCAGACAGACAGGAAGTGCAGTTGTGTCTTTGGGGGTGGCGGCTGGAGGGTTCAGGGGACCTTTATGAGGACAGGCTTGTGCTGGGGCTACGTGTTCAGCCGGTCTGTGTGTAGTCTGTGCTCACGTGGGTGCCATGGGGTGGGTGCCGGGCTGCTCTGGGGACAGTCACTGCTCTGACGACTTTGGGTATTTGTGCTTTTATGGAATAAAATGTGTGTGACAGTTTTGTTTCCATAGGTCGAGGGGTTCCCTGCCCAGAGCACGGATCTGGAAGGAGCTGGGTGGGGCTTGTTAGCTGCCCACCTGGGTGGGGGACGTGGCCTCCTGATGCCACTCTGGGAAACAGAAACACTAACACCTGTTTTTTAAGATTGCTGAGAGGAGAAATATGTTAAAATTGTGACTCACTTAGCACAGGGTCTGGCATGAAGCCAGACCTGAACAAGTGATCCCATCAAGGTCTCCTTCTAGCCGCTGCCATTCTGGTTTCAGGTACCATGTGGGAACCACTCCTGCTCTGGGGCGTCCTTGTCCGCCCAGATAGCAGCTCACGTGCCCAGGAACACATGTGCTGGAAGAGGCACCTGCCACCCACTGCAGTATCTGGGTCCCATCGCTGGGTTTTCAGAGTCTTTATGTGCCTGTCACCTTCTAGATGGGCTGATGCCTCTCCAAGCTGGGTAACGGATCTCACGGCACAGCCCCAAGGCCCATCGCACACCTGCTTTCACGTCTGGGAGCCAGAGCTGGGCTGAGTCTGGAGTGCAGGGGGCTCTTGCATCCGCCAGGGGCTCTGCCGCAGGCGCGCTGGCCATCACGCCACGTGTTCTCAGGCAACAGGTGTTCCCGCCCCTATGACGTGCAGGCACCCTTGGGAACGCGGGTGGCGGTGAGAAACACCCAGGACCTGTGTTCTCGTGGAGCAGAGCCTCTGCTCGGACACGGGGCGGGAGGCAGGCAGACCTTCTCGGTGTCCCTAGGGTCCTCGGCGTTCTGTTTTCTCGCCGTTCCTCCCTCCATGGGACCCCCTGCAGGTTTCTGCATGGGCCCCTCCGCAGGACCGGGGGCTGGAGGACCCAGGCCTGGTCTCAGGATGGTGACAGAAGGTGACACAGGAGGACGCCAAGTTGCTCTCTTAGGCAACATAAGGGAGAAGTTAGCTTTCTCTGCTGGACCCACTCAACTGGTGAGCTCAACTGAGCACTTTCTCTGTGCCCTGAGTTTTCCAGGAATAGGGACTTTTCGTGAACAAACTGGTGCAGGGAAAATGCTGCCCAGACTCAAATTTTTGGTCTGTATTGATATTTAACATGGAGCCCTTAGAAATGCCGCTGCCAGATGGGGAGAGGAGGAAGAAAATATTTCTCTGGCTTCCACGAAAAAATTATGCCAATGCTACAGAGATGGTCTTGAAATACAATATAAGAAAGCAAATTTGAAGATTTTATAAAGTCTGAGAGGTACACACATTCTCTTCTCATTCTGTCTAACTCTCCGTCATCAGCAAAATAAACACACGCTCTGCCCCAGCTGCAAAGTGTGGGGCCCCGGGCTCCACAAAGGATGTGGGTGCTGTCCATCCCCCACCCCGGGTTCCTGCCCAGGTGCGGGGATCTGGGGGTGCTCCTCTCTGGTCCCCAACCTCCCCATTGATGACGCATGTGGACGTGGCTTGGTGTCTTCCTGGGTAAGCGTTTCCTGCTGATCCTAAAACCTCATGCAGGACGGTCACAGGATGCGCTGAGCCTGAGTGGCGGTGTCTGTGATTTTCAGCTCTGACGATGACCTTGACCATCTGGATGAAACCCCAAGAAGGCAGAACAGATGCTCTGAGTCCAGAGCTGTGAGGCCGGCTTCCTCCTACGTGCCATGGGAGGGGTGACGTTGACAAGCTCAAACTCGCTGCCCGAGAACATGGAGAACCTAAATCCTGAATTTGGCCGAAGATGAGAAGGGACGCCTGTCATTCTGGCAGGCCCGAACGTTCACAGAAGTGCCTCTCGGTACTGCCGCCCTCGCAGCAGCGAGCCCGAGTGTACGTGCCATCTCGCACATCACTAAATCACGTGTGTCCTCAGCATGAATACCCCTGGCGGCCCTTCTGTGTGACAGCCAGTCTGCATGGTCTCTGCCACGAGTTCGTGTCTGAGTGCCAGTGTTTACACGGGACCGCGATTGGCAGCAGCCTTCCCCCGTGCAGGTGTGCTGTGGCTTGGTGGGCATCGTGAAGGTCATCATGTGGACAAGGAGGACGGACCTCGGAGGTTAAGGGTCCAGCGTGCCTGAAATGTGCACTCAGAACACATGGCCCTCCTGATGGAACCAACTCTGCGCGAGGCTTCGTGGAAGTCTTTGTCAGACCGAGGGCACTCCGCTGGGTCCAGGCCACGAGGAAAAGTGGAGAGAGTGGGGAGGCTGTGCTGTGGGTCCCTGGGGTTAAACAGGACATGGCGGGAGCCGACTGAACAGTGATGTGCACACAGTGAGTCCTAGAGTGGCCGACCCTCTGTTGTACACGTAGTGTATGAAAGTTACGCTAATTGTTAACTCATCCTTTATTACCAGCTCTGCTGGGCATCATCCAGCCTCTGGCTAGTGACTAGCAAGTACGTCACATGCGTGTCCCGTGTCTGCGGCACATGAGCCTGGATGTCGTGCGTGTCTCCATCATGTGGGCCCAGCAACACGGCATAGCTCCCTTGGTCCTACAATGACTCTTTACATGATCTGCAGTGAGGGAGGAGACGAGGGGATCCTGTCCTTCGTAATCCCCTTGTCACCGTCCGGGTGCACTCCCCTGTGCATTCACTTCCCCTACAGGACCCACCTTCAGCTCCCGGTCTCCATCCCTAATCCCAGAGAGGGTTTCAGGAGCACCAGACTCTGTTTCCTCCATTCATCTCCAAGCTGGATGGGGTGGCAGGGGCAGCACGGGGCTGGGTGGACCCACTTGGGCACTGAGCATGGGGAACACGCTGTCCCTCTGTCTCCTGGCATCCTGGCCTCCTGGCCTCTGCTGGAGGTTGGCTGGGAGGTTTGGGGCTTCCTCCCAATTACCGGTTGCTGTTCTCCTGCTGCTTTGAGATGTGTCCCTTGTCTTTGATTCTCAGCATGTTGACCTGAGGTGTCAGTTGTGGATGTGAATCCCCGTTTGGATCCCAGGACCTGCTCGGCGTGCAGACCAGCAGTTCTCAGAATGGTCTGGAAGGGCTCTGGCCACTGCCCCTTGGGACATTTGGTCTGTCCTAGGTCTTGGCTCCTGCTGGGGCTCCTGCTTCTTGGTGTCCCCAGTGGGTGTCTTCTTTCTCTGGGCTACACGGACTCCGCCAGCCAGCCTTGCTCATCCTTCCTTCCGGACAAACCTGGCTCCAGCCTCTCCAGTAAATCCTCCTTCACAGTTCTTATACTTGTTACGTCTAGGGACGCGCTGGCCCTTTCCGCACATTCCCCCACATGGGGGACTGCTATTGGATGAGTTGCTTCAGACACGGTTTCCTTAGTCCCCGGAATGTCCCCGTGATGGCTGTTTGCACTCCTTCCTGTGCGAGGTAACCTCTAGCCACATGCACCAGTCACACTGTCCCCTGTCCAGCCCCCTGGGTCCTCAGCCCCACCGCATCCAGGGCTTATCACTGTAACTTGTGTGGGAATCTGTCCTTGCTGGCTGGACATTATAGCACAGTGGATGTGCTCAGGGACAACCCGTTGGCTGTGTAACTGGTCACCTTGGGATGACAGGGTCACCCAGGTGTCAAACCACTAATTTTCACATGAGTGGCCTGTGGCTCTCAACCAAGCTCTGTGGCCTAATGGCTCCATAGAATAATGCAGTCAAATCGGTTCCTTTGAAGGGACAGTTTCGGGGCTGGTGTTTGGGACTCGTCCTCACCATGACCTCCCCTGCTTCTGCAAGGGCCCCTCCCTGGGAATGACTCTGGGCTCTACTCCAAACAAGGTCAGTGTATTTGCAAATCCCTCAGGAGCCAGAGCTTTTGTGCCTTGTTTTCCCCAAAGCAGGAGGTAGGGATGGTGATGCTTATCTGTCAGTGAGCCTTGTGCTGGGACACAGGCAGTGACGACTGGGGTGGACCCTGGGGGTATGCGGGGGAGCAGATGAGAGGTCGGACCTGAGGTCAGGGTCAGGGGCAGACACGAGGTCAGGGCCACCTGTGTGCACCACAGGGGGAGGACGGTCTGCTCTGTGGACTTGGCTGAGAGCCCAAGAGAGGCTCTGTGGTGGCCCCTGCCCACCCCTCCTCTCAGGCCGTGTCTCTACTTAACAAAACCGTGGATACACTCACAGCTGAAATATTATCAACAGGTAGTGTAGACTTGTTACTTAAGATAACATGTCTGCTTCATCATTCGTTTTTTGAACTTCTCAGTATCTGCTTAAGGGCATGATGGTCCAGGCTCCACAGGTTAAGACACACGGTTTTCCTAAGGAGAAGGGGACAGGAACACAGAGGACAATAGTGGTGTCAGCTGGGCTGCCCACTTCGGGTGTAAGCAGCAAACACTTAGCTCTCACACTTCCCAAGGCTGGAAGTCCCCATGGTCCCCACACCAGTCCCTGCTGGTCACAGTCGCTTCTGGCGGGCAGACAGCCCAGCGTGGAGTGCTCCCAGGGTGGGGAGGGAGCTGGGGAGTCTCTTCCCATAAGGGCATCAGTCCTGTGGGATCAACTCCCCACCCGACCAGGGCACTGAGCACTAATTCCGTCCTAGAGGCACCCCCATCTCCAGAGACATCCATGCTGATGAGATGAACGTGGGGACGCAAGTCAGCGGACCACAGAATGACACGAGGGGTATCTTTGAAGAAGGCTTCCCATGATAAGGAGGAATTACTGAAAAGACAATTGTCCTGCTGTTATGAATAGTTTGACAGGAGGGTCTGTGGCACCTTGACTTTTATAAAAAAAAAAAAGAAAGAACCAACTTGTTGGAAAGCTCCACTGTAAACCAGAAATGTGTGCCTGTCATAAAATAGTGTCAGTGTTGGGTAACGATGATGTTTGACTTTGTCAAGATCTTCAAATGCCTCAATAAGTGGCCTCGGAAAGAAGTATCGCTGAGGACCCCGTAGAGCAAGGATTCCAAAATCCCTGGACGAGTGATAGTCATTTCCTACACAAATTGGCTCTCCTAATTTTTAGTGAATTAGAAAGAACTGTTAGTGACAGATTTCCAAGTTCTGAACTTACCGTGGGGACCGTCTCCCCGTGGGGCTCTGGGCAGTGGGGAGGCTCTCAGGCCGGTGTCACAGCGCGGCCCCCTCTTCCCGCAGGTCCGGTATGTTCAAGGTGCTGGCTCTGGACGGGGTCATCACGGGCGTCCTGCAGTTTCCTATGGCCCGGGACAGCACCGACTGGCTGAGAGCGGTGTCTGCAAACATCCGTGACCTGACCTTGCAGAGAGTGAGCTGGCTTCTGGACTTTCTGCTTTTGCACTTAATCCACAAAAATGATGGATATTTTTTGTTATTTATGATTAGCCCTAAAATGACTGATTTTATGATTAAACAAGGAAGTACATACTTTTTTCAACATACCACATCTTTGACTAAAATAAGTTCAAAATTAAGTCCTCCTGATATCTCCTGAGGGAGAGTCTGGGTCCGATCAGACCTGTGGGTGCCCTCCCCATCCCTTTCTCTCCCTCCTCTTGCCCATGCACAAGCAAAGACCCTTTCACGTACATGTAACAGCATGGATGTGTTCCCTGGTGCGGGGCCGTAACGTGGGGAGCCTAACGCAATGGAAGGCAGACGCCCCATAGCGTATGAGGACAAGACCTCCCCGACCAAGATTACTTCCCCGATTCCCAGTGCAAGCTTCCAAGGCGGAGAACGTGTCCCGTCTCCTTGGGTGATCTGTTCGATGTTTTGAAATAAAAAACACAACCGGCTGGGAGTCAGGGTCAAAGTAAGAGTAAGTTCCCCCCGGAACCACCGTGTGCTGGCAGGGAGCTGGAGGACTTGCTCCGGAGGACTTGCTCGTGGCCACAGTGGCCTTTGATCAGTTGCCTCCCAGGTGACCTGCCCAGGGACTGTGTTTGTGTCCCCCACTCCACCAGCTGCCCCAACCCCACTGCCCGTTCCCACCTTGCTACCCATTCCCTGCCCTGTCTGCCGGTCCCCCACACTACCACCTGTCCCCCTGCCCCACAGCGAGAGCACGGGAGCCCCTGTGTTCAGTGCAGTGTCACACCTTCTCGCTGGCGGCCAGAGCCCAGGGAAGGAAGCTGCCAGGTGGTCTGGAGCCATGCTCTGGCCTGCATGCTCAGCGGCCACACAAACACTGCTACTTCGCAAGGTTTCTGGAGAGTGACGCGAAGGACACGCGTGATGTGTGAGATGCAGGGACTTCTCCCCATTTTCTTCAGATGTTGAAATCTAGGCATCACTGGTCCATGACTTCACTCACACAAAATGCTGATGGTTAGAAAGAATAAGTATTAGTTGTGGGTTTTTTCTTCGCTGTGAGCATTGCAGCTGTACACGGTTTGGTTTTTAGGGAAGAAATGCTTCATAGAAGAACTTGTTCCCGAGGACAAGTCCTGCTGCTAATTAAGATCAGTTGCCAATCCGACAGGTGGAAATCACCTCATCAGTGTCTTGTCCTACTGACCCCATCGTCCCTCTCTCTGCAGATGTGGATGGCGAATCGTGCTGTTCCCCCTGTGACCAGGTAGGTCCTGCATTCTTGTCAATCTAACGACCAGTCTCCCAAAGTAGCTTCTCCTGGCTCAGAGGCTCGATTTGGGGATTTGGGTAGAGGTCAGTGTCCCCAGCCTCGAGTAGGAGGAATCGCTCTGGTCTTCTGTCAGGTTATGACTGAGCTCTCAGCAGCTGCGTTTTCTGAGGAAACGAGGTTAAACAATCGTGTAGGTGAGATCGTGTAAGCTGGGAGGCGTTTTACTTGGAGACAAACCTGTATATCTAGAACCTTAAACACCGTGTAACACTCCTAGACAGCATCCCCACCAGGACAGCTTTGCCCTGAGGAGCACATTGGCCAACAGATGTCACTGAGGATGGGCGGGAGACCCCCCCGGCAGGCAGCTTCCATGCACGGACCGAAGCTTCCGGCGGGCTGCCTCGTGGGGGTCCACAGCTCATTCCTTCTCTGAGCAGGGCCAGCCCTGGCGAATGACTCCCGATTTGGGGCTCCTGCTCCCCGGTCGCCGGGTCTGTAAATGCATAGGGAGGGGCTGATCATAAATTTAGAAAAATGTTACAAGAAATAAAATTTACATTACTTCCACAGGAAAGAACCACTTTCCTGAGCATTTCTTCCCTAATCACAGAAGGTTGACTAGAGAATTAGAACACAGCCACGGGGCTGCATCTTCCCTTACGTGGAAGATGCCTCGGGCTTTCCCAGTGTCAGGAGGGCTCCGGTCTGGAAACCAAAGCCTGTTCTGTTTTAGTTTGAGTCACCAGAGAGTTGGGAAATGGGGTTCAAAGAAACAGAACTCCAAATACTGAGAACATGAAGTAATTAGGGCTCGGAGACCCCGAGGCCAGGGGGTAACCTTGATCTCACGTTATCTCAGTGAAGTTTTACCACACATTAAACCATGACCGTGTCATGTCTGCCTGTCTGCGTTCTGATCCCAAGTAATGCCTTTCCTGGTGGCATAATTTGGCCAGACTAACATCTGAGATGTCATTTTTTCATCCATAAAGTAAAAGACCTATAGCAGGTAGAGACTTTTTTCTAACTTGAAAATTTTTTTTCTTTTAGCATCTTTATTTTATTTTATTTTTCATGTTCCAAAATCCATTGTTTACGCACCCTACCCAGGACTCCATGCAATCTGTGCCTTCCACAATACTCCCCAACAGCCTCACCCAAACTCCCACACCCTCCCCTCCAAAACCCTCAGTTTGTTTCTCAGAGCCCACAGTCTCTCATGGTTTGTCTCCCTTTCCAATTTCTCCTAATCCATTTTTCCCTTTCTTCTCCTAATGTCCTCTGTGCTATTTCTTATGCTCTACAAATAAGTGAAACCATATTGACTCTCTCTGCTTGACTTATTTCACTCAGCATAATCTCCTCTAGTCCCGTCCATGTTGATACAAAAGTTGGGTACTCATCCTTTCTGATGGAGGCATAATACTCCATAGTGTATATGGGCCACATCTTCCTTATCCATTCGTCCGTTGAAGGGCTTCTTGGCTCTTTCCACAGTTCGGTGACTGTGCCCATTGCTGCTATGAACATTGGGGTACGGATGGCCCTTCTTTTCACTCCATATGTATCTTTGGGGTAAATACCCAGTAGTGCAATGTCAGGGTCATAGGGAAGCTCTATTTTTAATTTGTTGAGGAATATCCACACTGTTTTCCAAAGTAACTGCACCAACTTGCATTCCCACCAGCAATGTAAGAGGGTTCCCCTTTCTTCACATCCTCTCCAACACATGTTGTTTCCTGTGTCATTGATTTTGGCCATTCTGACTGGTGTAAGGTGGTATCTCAGTATGGTTTTGATTTAAATGTTTTTTTTTTCCCTCAGGGGCTCAAATTAGTGTACTTGGAGAGGAAGATTAGAAATGAGAGTTACTGCACAGGCTTATGGAAGAACTGTGCCTGCCATATATCACTGGGCTTTATGGTAAAGGACTAGCTCACATTTTCCCTAAAACTGAACATTCTGTGTGTACTGTAGGAGTTCATATTTGTGACACTGGGCCTTTCAAGAATGAGAAGCCATGCTTTTCTCATTCTAAACAGCTCGTTTCTCATATTGGTAATTAGCAAAGGCATAATATTTGAATAAATATTTGAAAAAACATTATGTATTTGGGAACCTTTGAAATTCACAAAAAACAAATATAAAATAGGATTAGAAGATCATACAAAAGGCCTGGAGTATAGATTTTTTTTTTTTAGACTCTTGTGTTCAGTGAGTAAGATAACTGTGTCCTTCGCCATCTGAGCAGACGCCTGTCCTTCTGGGATGACAGGCAGCCTGAGAGGACGGGCATGTATTTGAAATTGTCCCCTGCACACTGGAACCCCTGTTCCCTGCAAAGGTAGCAGGTCCTCCTGTGTATTTCCGAACTAAATTTCATCTGGGAAATCTGAATTCAAGGGAAACATGCATTTCTTCCTCACCAAATCCAAAATAATCTAAATCTGAGGTGTGCGGTCTTGTTCTGTGTAAAGGTCAAGCTGTACGGCGTTATCTGATGGGCACTTTGGTAATCATCTGACTCAGTCAAGTGATAAAGGAAGACTTTTCTATAGAAAGGGCATCTGAAAAGATAAATGAAAACATCTCACTTTTTATAATGGTTATGCCCTCTGAATTTAATTATGATGATGTCACCAGGGAGGTGTTCATGAAATCATAATATACGTTTCTTGAGCCATCGGAAAATTCATAATGTAAAAGATAAAATTAGCTGACCTTAAAATTATTTATGAACTGTGTATACCTAAAAAAGATTCATAATGCAGGGAACATTTCCAGCAATATCTAAGCTATGACGTATCTCTTTGCTAATCGACCTAGAGAGAATTAAATTACACACGGAATGTCTTAAAGTTCATGTGCAGTTTATAGACGTTCCCGATTGTGAATGATCTGATTTTTATATAATTTCTTTCTGTAAAATTCCATCTGGCACCCTGACCCAGGCCCTCTTTCGCTAGGAGTGGAAGTGAGAGTTGTCAGGGTTTATTCCGCAAACTGCAGCAGAGGGGACAGCCCCCTGAGCCTGGGCCAGGCAATCCCTGTAGCACTGTGCTTGCCCCGCCGCGCCCCCACCTCGAGGCAGCTCTGAGGTCAGGTGTACTGAGCAAGTCGTTTGAAGCCTTCCTCCCTGCCGTACCGCAGCATTACATTTCCGGGTCAGACACAGGGACTGACATTTGTTTGGAATCCTGCCCCCAATGCGTCAGCCATATTACTGTTTCATTGACGTTTCGAACGCTGTTGTGATTTGTTACAGCTGATGTAAAGAAAATCAGTTTTTCCACTCAGGCCAACTCTGTGTTTGCTGCAGCGACGGTGGGGGGGGCCTGGAAGTCACAACCTCATAGACAAGTTGGCAATCCGAGCCCCAAACAAAGTGTAATTTAATGCGGTGTTTTTAAACACCCACAGAGGGCACAACACTACTGTAGCCGGGGGACCCACGGGGCGCTGATGCTCCCAGAGATGCTACCGGCCCCTGGGGACCCACAGGGCCCCCACAGACGCTCATATCCGTCACCCTGGTTTGGGCAATAGGAAACCCGCTGCTTCTGAGCGTGCCCACGGTCTGTCCCTTCTAGCCCCAACGCACGCTCGCTACAGCTTGGGTTTAATTTCAAGGGTTTCCCTCTGCAGGTTGTGCATATGGGATGGGTCAGCGAGAGACTCAAAGGCACCAGCTCCTGTCACACCTTCCAATCCAGGCTCCTGGCCCTGAAAGGCTTGTGCCTCCACATGTTCAGCTCTCCTCCCGTAAGGACTCTCTTCTGTCCAAGACGCCCAGGGCTGCTGCGAGAAGTGGGTGGGACGTGTGTCCACAGGAGGGCAGACACAGAGGGGCCGGTCCCCTGCTCTCCTGCTCACATGCCAGCCAACGGGGAGGCAGGGGCTGCAGAAGGCCATTCTCCGAGCATCAGACACAAAACAGAACTAAACCCTCCTCTTCACGTACTCTGAGTTACTGCCCCGAAGATTAGACTCAGGAGGTTACTCTGTCCTTCACGTCTCCCATGTCTCATTATAAGCCTACCCCATAAGCCTAAGGCGAATTTCCAGAGTTCACGATCACACTGTCAAGCTATCACCAACCCTGTGGTGCCAGAAGGACCAGACAGAACGTGTGTGCCCTGCCCTCTATGGGGCTAAAGCAGCTTCTGGAACTCAGAACAGCCAGACCTGCTGGCCCTGGTGTGCGGAACCCAGATGCCAGCTGCCCGCAGAGTGGGTGCTGCTTTCTGCCACCGGAAGTAAACCAAAGGGTCTCCTCCCTATGAAGGCTGGGGCACCATCCCCATCATCCGTGTGCGCTGCACCTGCTCATCTGCCCGTGGTCGGGGGACCTGTACTTCGCATCCGTGTCCTGGCTGCTGTGGGTAAGACTCCACATTTCACCTCCCCACCAGCCGTCATGGTCCTACAGTCTGGGCTGGAGGGGCGTGTGGTGGGGCAAGCAGGGGCTGGTGTCAGGGGCTCACCCATGCTGACTTGTGGAGCACCGCTGTGAACCTAGCGCTTGGATGTCAGTCACGTCTCAGGAAGTGGTTTTAAAAATAAAAAATAATGAAAGGACATGATCATGTTTTCCCTTCAGGCATCAAGACGGTAGTGTAGGTTTTCAGTGATAAATACAGATTTTTAATAAGGTTTTAAATTTGGAATGATTATAGATTTGTCAAAAGCTGAACATATAGTACAGAGAATTCCCATGTCCCAGACTCCCTGAAGGTTGGCACCAAGTGTGACTCTAGCATCTGGTGGGCACTAGAAATTCAGTAGCGAGTTCCCTAATAACGACCTCACAGGCCACCAATCCTCCCTGCATACCTGACACTCTCCTTCTGTGTCTGGAACAAGCAGGACACCACCAGGTTGCATGTGTTTTAATCAGCCAGTGCTGTGGCTTTACTGAGGTTAAAGACTTACCTAAATTTAAAAAAAAAAAAAATCCAAGAATCCTCCTCAAAACAAATGTACTTATTTTTTTAAACATTTGTTGCAGATGTGATATTACGTGATTTGCCTGAGAAACACACAGCAGGAGAGAACTTGAGCCCTAACACAGACACACAGACACACTAACCGTGGAGCTTACCTTGGGCTCAGCAGAAGCAGACATCTGCGGGGAGAGGGCGTGGGCTGGCGAACCCTGGGGAGGGGCCGTCTGTCCGTGTCCTAATGGAGATGCTCACAGGCCCCTGTGACAAAGGGAGACTCGGGGCAGGCTCAGCCCTATGCTGGGTGGGAGGACGGGTCTCAGCCTCCCCTCCACCTGGTTTAGCATGAGCCTGGAGGCAGCCCTTGCAGGGCTCATGTCCAGGGCACAACCCCTCTTGCTCCCAGTTTTTCCCTGGGGATCATTGAGGTTTTCTCTGACATTTCTCCCACTTCCTGAGGTCCCCAGGACTGATCTTGGCACCCTGGTATCTCCAGGCACACCTGGGTCGGAGAGCCCCAAGGTGCCCATGGTTCAAACAGCGTGGCCCTCCTGATCACAGAGTTGTCCCAGCATAATTGCTGTCATTAGTCACTTTTGTGTCCAGCATCCCAAGCTGTGGGAAGTGCCTCTGCCCGGGACAGCGCCCATGGCCTCCTGTCTTCTAAGGAAGAGCAGTTTCTAGTTAAAGATGATGTCATTTCCAGCCATGTTCAGTTACTGGTTTCTCTAAAGTTTCATGGAGGGCGCACACTTGGACATCTACCACGCTGTCCCTCACCCATGCATGGCCGTGCCATGTGGCTGGAGGTGTGGGGTCTCTGAGCCTCCACCTGTCCGAGTGGGGATGCTGTGACACGCCCCACCATCTCCATGGAGGGAGAGCTGAGCAGAGCCATCTCTCGGATACAGCTGGTCCATCCTGGTTCTCTGCCAGAGTTTGTGCAGATCTCTGCGGTGAGAGGAACTGAACACGATGGCACGTCCAGAGACCTGGGTGGACAGGTGGCCGCTCCTGGGCTCAGATGGTGTTTGTGGCCCAAGAGGAAATGCACACGTGCAGAGTGCTTGCACGGCTTGGCCTGCCCCAGCCAGCCCTGCACAAATGTGACCCGGCGTATCCCATACTCAGTGGCGGGGACGGGATGATCAGCCCTGGTGCCAGTCGGGACCTGACCTGCATGCTTGCTCCCTGTGGGTGCACCTGCTGCTCCATCCCCCCGCCAGGGCTCACTGTGTCTCAGGCTCACCCAGTCTTCCTGCTTGCTCATGGTCTCTGCTGACTCCGTACCTACCGTGGGGCCCTTCTCTGTGGCCGCACTGGCTGGGGAGCCGGGCGACAGGCTTATGTACTCTCTTCCAACAGACTGGGATCGGGTCCAGGATGTGGGGATAATGCTGTGTGATATTAGGCAGGTCACCGCCCTCTCTGGTCTGCTAGCACCCCAGCACACTGTGTCGGTTAGACTAGGTGACGGAGGCAAGTCCGGCTTCTGCTGGCCTGGAGAATGGCTCCACAGAGACCGCACGGCTCTTCTCCTGTCCAGCCAGTGTCCGTTCCTGCCAGCCTCTGCAGAACTTGTATGTGTTCAAATTCAAGCCACAGAGGGAAGGTCTGACAGGCTGGCACGGCCCTTGAGTGCAGGTGAGGTGACTGCACCGGGGAATCTGACACAGATGCTCTAGCCAGGGACCCCGGTGTGGTGGGTGGTGGACCCCCAGCGCTGACTCTGGGGAGGGCCTGGCTGTCCCAGCTCCGTGCAGTGGGTTCCATGGTGCCGCTGTCCACTTCACCTGTAGCCGTGGTCACCAGCCAGACCTCTGTGGGACCTGGGGTCCTGCACCCAGTGGGTGTGCCCAGGAAAGGGCCTTGGCAGCAGCTGTGGAAACTGGGGTAAGTGCGTTAGGTGTCTTTCTATGGTGCTTCTCCCAAGTTGTGTTTGCTCCCCAAGGGGAGGGGTACAGCTGGCATTCACCACTTGTAACCCAGCAAGGCGCATGTGAAATTAATCCCAGCCTCCCAGAGACTCCTGCCAGCCAAGACAGCCCCGTCTGTGCATCCCCAGTCCTTCCAGTCTTCCAGCTAGAGACCCTTGTCCTGCTGGAGTCGGTGATGGGGAAGCGTCCCGGTACCTCTTTATCCCACTGTCCCGATTTCATTGTGGGTATTTATTTGATACACAGGAGAGGAGTTAGAAGCATCTAGTCTAATCTTTACGTGTACGTACACTGGTTTCCTCATCTGAGCCTTGCACAACCAGTGACGTCTGTCAAATGGGCTCCTGAGGGACACGGGGTCAGTGTGTTTCTGACCCGCACATTCTTAAAATGCATCTAAAAGCTGCAAGGATGGGCCTCGTGGGCAGATCTCTGCATTAACGATGCTGAACTGAGGGAGGTTCGGCTTTCCAGGCCCTGGATCCAGCATGGCACTTAGAAGTGCCCTGCGTCCCCTCGGGAGGAGTCTGGTGCCAGACGTGGGACGCCAGACGTGGGCAGAAGTTTGAGCAGAGCGGGGGTGGGGGGGGGCGGCACGAGAGACACTGTGTAAACAAGGGCTCTCCGGGAGAGGAGGGGCTGCGGGCCATCACCCTGTGGAGTGAGACCCCATCGCTCCAGTGGAGGCAAATGTCCCTGACCAGTGACTGCCGCTGTCCCCGCATCTCAGGTCCCCACTTACCCATCCTTCCTCCTGGGGGCAGCGGTTTTGCTCGGATGGCCTGACCACACTCACCCAGCCTGTGTCTCCACACTTCAGGTCCGAAAACTTGAGTACATTCTCAAAAGGCCCAGAGGTTCTCTAGCAGGTAATCTGGGAAGAGCTGAAAGAGGGCATCTACCACCATGGATGGTTTCTGGGCTCCATCCGGACAGGGCAGATGAGACACTGAAGCAAGAGGGGGAAGAAGGACAGAGGCTGGGAGAGAGATGGGGCAGGGGAAGTTCTTCCACCTCTCCAGGCTGCAGGTGTCCGGGGCTGGGAAGCAGAAGCCAGCAGTGGGGGCTGGCCCGGGTCTCTTGGGCTCTGGGAGGTGCTCCCAGGGGTGGGGTAAAGCCAGGGTGACTCATCACACTGCTCTGCTTCCTGCCAGCTTGCCCTCCAGTGTCCCCCAGTGGGGTGGCTGGGTTTAGTGCCAGCACAGCCACACAGTTTCCAGACTTATTTAAATTAGTTAATGGAATCAAAGAAAAGTGAAAAGAGCCCTGAGGGCCTCATGGATATTTTGGAGGGAGTTTGCATCAAGCAGAACCTTAGGAACACTTTGTGTTTGTGCTTCTGCCGAATCAGAGAAGCATTCACGGGGCAAAGCCTGAAGATGGCCAACCCGCGTGCACCAACGTGGGTCTGCCCAGTGCAAAGTCACAGCGGTGAGGAGGCTCATGAGGGATTTCTTCTTGCATTTTCACAATACTCCAAAAATAAGTGCTATTGTTGTGACTGGAAAAGTTAAAAATCATGTCCACGTTCACCCTATAGCTTGTACCCCACATCGCCTTCCAGCGATCACTCTGACTGACCTCGCTTGCATGTTTCACCTTCTGCGTTTTTTGAATCACAGGACAGTGACTTAACTCTGGGTCGGTTAATGTGAAGCGGCCGCACGTCCCTGGATCCTCATACCATTAACTGCCCAATGAAACGTCCTGAAGCGATGGGCGTGGAGTGCCCAGTTGCCTGGTTTCCTCCGGTGTTTCTCTGGCAGAGCGATTTTAAGAAGGCCACCATGCAGCACATGGAATACTTGGAACATTTAAAAGACACCGTGAACTGTGATCAGTTTCATTTTTTATTTGTATATGTAATGGCTGGAAAGTAACTACAGAGTGAGCAGTAAAAATCAAAATTTGTTGAATATTTCAGATTTTCTCATGAGTTACTCTAATGTAGAGGTCATACATGCAAACATGAGTTGTCAGCTGTAAAACAGTACTCAAATTTAAGATGATTTGGGGCAAATGGTAGTCAGCCAGTGAAGCATCTGCCCTTCGCTCAAGTCATGATCGCAGGTTCCTGGGATCCAGTCCTGCATTGGGCTCCCTGCTCAATGGGGAGTCTGCTTCTCCCTCTGCCTGCTACTGCCCACTGCTTGTGCACACTCTCTCTCTCGTTCTGCCAAATAAAAAAAATATTTTTTTTAAATCAGGTGATTTCCCTCAACTCTAGTGCCAACTAATCTTCGACAAAGCAAGAAAGAATGTCCAATGGAAAAAAGAGAGTCTCTTCAAGAAATGGTGTTGGAAAAACTGGACAGCCACATGCAGAAGAATGAAACTGGACCATTTCCTTACACCACACATGTAAATAGACTCAAAATTGATGAAGGACCTCAAAGTAAGACAGGAATCCATCAAAATCCTTGAGGAGAACACAGGCAACACCCTCTTTGACCTTAGCCGCAGCAACTTCTTCCTAGAAACATCACCAAAGGCAAGAGAAGCAAGGGCAAAAATGAGCTGTTGGGATTTCATCAAGATCAAAAGCTTTTGCACAGCAAAGGAAATAGTTAACAAAACCAAAAGACAACTGGTAGAATGGGAGAAGATATGTGCAAATGACATATCAGATAAAGGGCTAGTATCCAAATCTATAAAGAACTTATCAAACTCAACATCCAAAGAACAAGCAATCCATCAAGAAATGGGAAGAAGATATGAACACACATTTCTGCAAAGAAGACATCCAGATGGCCAACAGACACATGAAAAGTGTTCCACATCACTCGGCATCAGGGAAATACAAACCAAAACCACAATGAGAAATCACCTCATACCAGTCAGAATGGCTAAAATTAACCAGTCAGGAAATGTCAGATGCTGGCAAGGATGCCTGGGAACCCTCCTACACTGGTGGTGGTAATGCAAGCTGGCGCAGCTACTCTGGAAAACAGTATGGAGGTTCCTCAAAAAGTTGAAAATAGAGCTACCCTACAACCCAGCAATCTCACTACTGGGTATTGACCCTGAGATACAAATGCAGTGATCCAAACGGATGTGTGCACCTGATTGTTTATAGCAACAATGTCCCCAATAGCCAAACTGTGAAAAGAACCTAGATGTCCATCAACAGATGAATGGATAAAGAAGATATGGTATACACACACACACACACACACACACACACACACGCACACACACAATGGAATACTATGCAGCCATCAAAAGAAATGAAATCTTGCCATTTGTGACAACATGGATGGAACTAGAGGGTATTATGCTGAGCAAAATAAGTCAATCAGAGAAAGACAATTATTATATGATCTCCCTGATATGAGGAAGTTGAGAGGCAATGTGGGGGCTTAAGGGGGTAGGAAAGGAAAAAATGAAACAAGATGGGATCAGGAGGGAGACAAACCATAAAGAGACTCTTAATCTCACAAAACAAACTGTTTTTGTTTGCGTGGGGGAGGGGGGTAGGAAGAGGATGGTTGGGTCATAGACATTGGGAAGGGTATGTGCTGTGGTGAGTGTTGTGAAGTGTGTAGACTGTAGCCCTGGGGCTAATAATACATTATATGTTAATAAAAATTTTAAAAAATTATAAAAATTTTAAAAATCAGGTGATTTGATCATTATTATTGTTAAAATAGTTGTAAAATGCAGTGTCAGGCCAATCATAAACATGTTCAGTTAAATTGATAAGATAAAGCTTTTATTATTCCTTGAATGGAACAGACTAGTGATGTTAGTCCTAAGTCACAGGACAGGACACACACACTTCAGGTCACACTCTGGCAAACACTCAGACTCACCCACACTCACATGCAAACTAGTCACCCTCTTAATTCTATAGCTGTCCCTGAGTGTGTGTGTCAGATGAGCTCCTGCCTTGCCCATGTGTGCCACACCCCAGCGGAGGTGAGCACAGGTGACCCACGTACAAGGGTTAGCATTCCTCCCATCCGGCTCACGGCTGAGAATGTAATTAAGGTAAAGGCTCTCCGCCGCTGGGAACGTTTACATTCATCCAGCCAAAAGTACCATGTTTAGTTACACGTATACTTTACAATTTTTTCTGTTTTTATTGAGGTGTAATGGACAAAAGCGCAGTAACTTTATAGTGCACGACACGGCAGTTCGCACGCTGAAGTGACTCCCACAGATAAAGACTTTATCTCATCTCATTAACTTTTAGGAATAGGAAAATGCTTGTGGTTTATATGTATATTTTATATTTCTCACAGGTGAGCACATTAGACTGGGAACAAGCAGAAAAATCCTACAACCTCTGTGAAGTACTATTTAAACTTCACAAGGTAGGTACCCTCTGTGCACGAGATGCTGTCATATAAATAAGATGTGCCTTTGGGTTTGAAGAGTCCATTGAAAGATTAGGTTAACCTGAAAGTCTTTAGCACTCTTCCCATTCCCCACCCTCAAAGCTGCCATCCTGCTGTCCATCAAGGTGGATGGCTGGGTGTTGGGTAGATGGATGGATGGATGGGTGGGTGGATGATGGACATATGGGTGGATGGATGGGTGGGTGGATGGGTGGATGGATGGACAAATGGATAGGTGGGTGAGTGGGTGGATGGGTAGGCATATGGGCATATGGGTGGTTGGTAGGAGGTGGATGGATGGATGAGTGGATGGGTGGGTGGTGGATGGATAGGTGGACAGATGTGTGGATGGACAGAGTGTGCACAAGTGTGTAGGTGCACATGTACTGGGAAGAGGGTGTTTTGTTACCGCCACGTACAGTAATATGTTCCAGAATCTTTGGTTGATTATTGTCTTTGCCATCGTCTGTAATATATCAGATATAAACCTGAGCTTTCATATCCAAGTCTGGCCTAGGCTGACCTGAATGACTAATCAAATAGTCCAGTCCTGTTAGAGGGAAGGCACTCATTGCCTAAGGAAGGGCAACATGTTACCTATAATGTGCATCCCAGCTTTCAGAATCATTCTGTTGAGTTGAACAATTCCAAAGTAATGAATCCATTGCAACAGCATCCATTCTCGGTTTCTGCTCGGCCGGCCCATCGGGGACTGGTTGGGTCAGGGGGTCAGGGCTGTGAGCGCTCAGTGGGACTCAGTGTGCTTGCTGCTCCCGCATGTTGCCGTATTGGAGATGACAAAAACTGGTGACTATGGATTCCACCAAGGTGCACATGCCTTGGAGACACAGTTGTCCCACTGTTCACTCTTGGCAGATCTCAGAATGGGAGAGAATTCTTTAAAATACTAAATTACACAAAAATGTTGGGACCGGGAACCTGAGATGGGACATGTGGGAAAGAATGTGCTTGTCACTGAGCCCACTCAAGTAAGGGCAGACAACCCCTGGAGGGGCGTAGTCCCCCCACTTCCCTGGCAGCCGGGGGGGCCCGGTGTGCTCCAGCTGTGGCTTGTGTCTAGGCTGGCAGGGAGGCAGGGCCTCTGGCTTCCTGCCCCTGCTCAAGGAGAACCCAGGGCTCACCACCCGTCATGGGGGCAGAGGCGCAGGCAGCCTGCCCTCAGCCTGCCAGGTGCGGCCCTGCTGAGGTCAGGCCGGCGTGCAGCGTGCAGCAGTGGGGACGACTGAGGGCCGTGGATGGTTCGTGGTCATGCGTGAAGTGCCTGCTCTGGAGTTGGAGGGGCCGAGACCACCCCTTGGAGTTTCACGTGGTTTCTTCACCTCCATCCATCGTCTGTGGAATGGGAGCCGTCCTAGGGCCCTCTGTCGTACGATCCTTTCAGCAGGGTTGTGTTAATGCAGTGTGGTGCTGTCACTCTGGGCAGAGTGAAGTCCCCACTCCGCATGGCCTCCTGGGCGTGTCTGAGGTCCCTTCCCGTCCTGCGCGTCCTGGGAGCTGGGACGCACTAGCGCTGGGGTCAGGGCCAGTGCACTGCCCGTGACTGTCTGTCTCGTCCTATGTGAAGTCGCCTGGCGGGAGCTGTAAATCAGAGCTCAGAAGTCCTTCTGGTGTGAGATGTTGCCCGGACGTCTGTCTTCATTCCTTAGGCTTCCGTGGCGACGTTATCATGCAGCTGAGTCCCCGCCCAGTTGTGCGTGCCCAGCAGCCGTCCTGGCTGGACAAGATCTTGTAAATCAACACCATTTTATTGCAGTAACAGACCCCTGTGAGTCATCGGATATTAAGTAAGACGGAACCCTAGGGATCAGGAGTGTTGTACTGACACACCAGCACAACCATGAGAATATGAATTAGTTGTGATGCCAGTGGTGACCGTAATTGTATTTACTTATACCTCCTCCATGTGTTTCCTCTTCAAATGGTGCCTTTGCACGTACCTACCTTTCCACAGTAGCTGGAATGCATTTGCACAATCATTTGCTCATGGGTGAAAGTGTGAAGTTCTGAGGAGAGAGAGCCGCCTCTGTATTTGTGCTCCACTGCTGGGAGACGGACAACGCAGACACGTGGGTGTGTGGGACGTTCTCTCATCGCTGGGTCAGGCACCGTCTGTCTCCATTGCTCACAGAGGGGTTGGGATTTCAGCCTGTGGTCGGCTGGACTGGGGGGCTCAGGGCCTTGCGGGGGGCAGCTCTCTGATCCCAGCCAGGTGGCGCGCTGCATCAGAGACAAACCTTCATTCCTGCTGTGTTGTGTTGGTGATAGCAGGGCACTGAGCATGTATGTAACATGACACATGGCATGCATGATATCGTATATGTGATACGTGGATGTGCACGTGCAGGACGAGACCATACCGTGTTGGCCGCAGCACGTCAGGGGCATGTTGCTGTTGGCCAGACTGTGCTGCTGATGAGGCTGGTGTGCAGAGTGTGATGTCTGTGGGCTTCAGTGAGCTGTCGGGGTTGGGGGTCATACACACTGTGGACGAAGGCTGTCTCCACGCTTCCTTTGGAAAGACCAACAGCAGGCCTTGACTGTGTAGTCAGGGAGGTGAGTTTGGGAGCTGTGTCCTGCCAGTTGCCGCTTTCCTTCGTTCTGGGCAAGTAGCTGGCAAGGACGGAGCTCTTCCAGCAGCAGCGGCCTAGAAGGAGAGCTTCGGCTCAGCGGTGAGGGAGGCAGAGCCCTGAAGTCTGAGCTACTCGCTGTGAGGCCAGAGGATTTGTCCTGTGTCCCCATGCAGGAGGGCAGGGTCCCCTGCATAGAAAGCACCTGTGTCCCTTTCAGGTCAGTGCATGCAAATCCAAGCAGGACGTCTCTGTCTAAGTTGAAAATTAAAACCATACCCCGTGCAATTTTTAGTGTGTTTTGTCTGATAATTGGACCTTCAAAAGTCATTAATCAAAAATTAGAAGTTTTGGGCGCCTGGGTGGCTCAGTGGGTTAAGCCGCTGCCTTCGGCTCAGGTCATGATCTCAGGGTCCTGGGATCGAGTCCCGCATCGGGCTCTCTGCTCAGCGGGGGGCCTGCTTCCTCCTCTCTCTCTGCCTGTCTCTCTGCCTACTTGTAATCTCTCTCTGTCAAAAAAATAAATAAAATCTTAAAAAAAAATTAGAAGTTTTGAATGAAAATTCTATGTTTTAAGTTTTGGTTTGCCTCCTTAAATATCCTCGAAAAGACTTTTAAATTTGAATCTGGGATTTTAGGCTGCCTGTAACAGTAATGCACATGGGAAACATATTCCCAGGATACTATGAAAAAATGGTAAAAAACTGACATTATGTGGAAGCTGTTCTCAGGGCAGGTCATGTGCAGACTTTCATCTGTCAGTACCCAAAAAAAGAATTTTATAGAAAGATCTAGAGTCCTTTTCCTTTTTTGAAAAAGGCGGCTCACGGTCCCACGTCAGCCTCTTTGTCATCTTGCCTGTGGCTTTCCGCACGCTGGAGGTGTGGCATTGGTGCCGGGGGTCAGCCCTCTGTGTGGATGTTCCTCCTAAAACACCAGACAGCCGCTTCTGCCCCCACCCCGTGGGACGCCCGGGGAGATGGTGGGAAGGCTCTTGGCACTGCACGTTAGGAAGTGATCATGAAACCATGACGTTAGCCAGGAGCTCAGCCATGGCACCAGGTCAGGCAGCCCCGGGGCCCGGCAGTGACAGTGAAGACAGTTTTGTAGAATGAACGGTTTTTACAAGGAGGCTGCGTTCGGTAGGTCATGGGGCAGGTTTGGAAGTGTTAAGTAGCTGCTCACAAAATAGGATCTCCCTTTTGCGCGCACCTTCTGTCACTGTGGAAAACCCTCCTCATGCCTCGACTTAAAGTCGTCCATGTGCTGTTAGTTCTCTCTCGGAGACTGAAGACGATGGCTGCCCTGGGAATGGACGCAGGGCACAGAGCTGTAATGACTGTCCCCCAGGACAGCCATTAGGATGTGGTCCGGGAAATACATGTTGTAGTTGCAACATCGTTTCTGACTTTCTTCTCCCTAAAAGTTACTTCTACTGATGCTTAGAATTGTTGTTCCCTAGTTCAGGTCTCATCAGAAAATGGATGAGAAAGTTGCCTCAGTCAGCTTGGGTGCAGAAGACACCCAAACCGCGCCCAGCTCCCGGAGGGCACCTAGTACAGGTGCCGCCGGATGGCAATGACCATCCTGCAGGAAACCCCCCAGGTGTCTCCGCTCGACGTGAGAATATCCCGGTTAAAACCATCCATCCCTGAAGTTCACTTGACTGTTTGGCCAAGGATGTGGACAATAAGGTTTCTGTAGGGGGCCTCCCGGGAGGGCTGAACTTCCCCTTTACGTCTGAGCTCAGCCTCAGTATCACCCACGGCTCCAAGCTCAGAGGCACGGGGTAGCTGCCCGCAGCCTCACCGGAGGCTGGATGGGACCCAGGTTCGCTCAGCCTCCAGCTGCTTTTCTAGGCTGCTCTGTCTCACCGGTTGGAAACATTGCATTCAGGAATCTCTCTAACTTGCTCTCCAGAAACCTGTGAAGCAGTGGGTTTCTGGAGTTGGATTCCCAGGGAAAGGGGTCCTCAGTGGAGGGATGACTAGGGATGACTGTGCCGTTGGCTCAGCTGCATTGCTGCAAAGGGCAGAGGGTCTCTAAGAGTGGGGTGGGCATGGGGGTCAGCAGAGGGACCCTGGGCCAACTAGGGGACCCAGCATAAAAGTGAGCTGTCTCTGTCTTTGCATAGACTATGTTTTTGCAAGTGGGAGCAAACCCCAAAATATGGGGCTCCTGCCTGGCAGGAAGGTCTGAAGGCTGGGGCACCTCTGGCCCTGATGTTTGCCTTCCCAGGGAAGAAGGCTCTATGTCCCTGAGAAACACAGTCCCAGGCTGTGGAAGTGGCCACAGATTTGCATCTCCAAGGGATCTATACTTGGGCTGTCTAGTGCTGGTGCCCCGCAGATAGGAGGCTGGGCCTGGAGCCTGGCAGGGGAGCCGGGGCTGTGTCAGAGGAGCCCCCACCCCACACTGACCGGGTGACTGATTCAGACAGGAGCTGCAGGGAAGCACCAGGAATGAGCTACCATGGAGCTCTGTGCACACGCCCACTCTGTTGACAGCACATCATTTGCTGTGCGGCTGTGTACTGGGGTGACAGAAAGTAAAGACAGCTCTGAAGCCATTCTGTGTTCTGTTGCGGGATGTCCCAGGTTGTTCAGAAGCTATTTTTTAATTCCTCCTGTCTTTTCCTAATACAGAGCTCAGCTCACTGCTTTGAGTTGTAAACATGTGACTCCCTGGAAAGTGACCTCATTCCCCAGAACTGCTCTAAACGAGTAATTCAAAAGCGACAAATCACTACGTGGGGGAGAGCATTTAACGGGAGCTCAGTCTCAGCTCATGCGATGGTCGCACCGCTCTGTGTTGCCTTAAGGGCGCGTGCTCTCGTGCTGGTGCGTGGTGACCTGGCGTGAGCTGAGGACGTGCATGTCTTATGCTTTACTGACCACCTGTGCAGCCCTTCCTGACATCTGCATCTGGAAGTTCAGGAACGGTTCAGAGGGAAGTGAACAGCCGAGGTTGCAGCTCGTGGTCGCAGCACAAAGTTTCAGGTTGTGACGGTCCCAAACTGAAAACACCAGAGGACCTCCAGTTATTCCAGTGACGGGAGAGGACGTGACTGGCCACGCCCCTGGCTGCCTTGCTGGGCAGATGCTTCCTGAGGGGTCTCCCTTGGTCATCAGCCTGACGGTCACACTCAGTACTTAGAGACAGAGTCTCTGAAAGCAGCTCGCTAGTCCTGGTTTACGACGTGTCATTTTCTTTATTAAGGGGTTTCTGTGTTCGCAGGCTGATGTGAAGGACCGGGGATTGGGCTCCAAATTCCAGGGGCAGTCTCTGTCGCAGGACTCATTTAGAATGAGGAACACACACGCACACACGCACACACGCTGGGGAGGCGGGAGGCATCTGACCGCGTGCGGGAATCGGCGTGTCGGGGGCCAGCAGCAGGGACAGCACAGAGAGAGTCCTGCAGAGACGTCCACCAGGCCTGCGGGAGGCCAGGGGCACCCCAGAGCCCACGAGCCCCGCTGCACACATCAGCCATCACCTTTACCTGCAAACCCACACCCAGAAAGTGTAAGAAGCATTTGGCCAATGACCATGTTCCCACAGATCTGGGGAATCAGCATTGAGCATATGTGTGAATGGGGTGTGTCTCGCTGGACTGGAGGGCACACCTCGTTCAAAGTGTTTCAGAATCACACCAGGCCAGCTCGGGTCATTCCTGCTGTCACACCTGAACGGCGGTGACATCACAGGCCCACAGGCCACCCGGCATCCCCTTTATGGGACAAGGCAGTGTTGGTGGAGTCCTCGCAGAGGAGCTCCAGGGTCTGGGTGGCCACTTCAGGGCAAAAGCACGTGTGTGTGCATGTATGTGCGCATGTGTGTGTGTGGACATTTGTGTGTGTGCAGACATGCATGTGTGAGTGGGCTGCAAGGGGCAGGAGGGCAGATACAGTTGGGCCACCCACTGCCCACAGCTCCGCACACAAGGTCTGTGAGGCCCATGTGGCCAGCAGTCACCCATGGCTTCACTGTGTCGGTAAAGGACTCAGAAAAGGAGAGCAGATGCCACAGCCCATGGCAGACACAGGGTCACTGCTCTGATCTTCACTGTTTAAAAAATATATGTATTTTATTAACATGTAATGTGTTATTTGCCCCAGGGATACAGGTCTGTAAATTATCAGTCTTATACAATTCACAGCACTCACCATAGCACATACCCTCCCCAGTGTCCATCCCCCAGCCTCCCTCTTCCTACCCCCCAAACCCCTGGAAACCCTCAGTTTGTTTTGTGAGATCAAGAATCTCTTATGCTTTGTCTCCCTCCCCATCCCATCTTGTTTCATTTATTCTTTTCCTAACCCTCAAACCCCCCACATTGCATCTCCACTTCCTCATATCAGGGAGATCATATGATAATTGTCTTTCTCCGATTGACTTATTTCACTCAGCATAATACCCTCTAGTTCCATCCACGTTGTCACAAATGGCAAGATTTAATTTCTTTTGATGGCTGCATAGTATTCCATTGTATGTGTGTGTGTGTGTGTGTGTGTATATATATATATCTCACATCTTCTTTAACCATTCTTCTGTTGATGGACATCTAGGTTCTTTCCATAGTTTGGCTATTGTGGACGTTGCTGCTATGAACATTGTCATGCACATGCCTCTTCAGATCACTATGTTTGTATCTTTAGGGTCAATACCCAGTAGTGTGACTGGGTCATAGGTTAGCTCTGTTTTCAACTTTTTGAGGAACCTCCATGCTGTTTTCCAGAGTGGTTGTACCAGCTTGCATTCCCACCACCAGTGTAGGAGGATTCCCCTTTCTCCACATCCTCACCTGTCATCCTCATCTGTCATTTCCTGACTTCTTGATTTTAGCCATTCTGACTGTTGTGAGGTGGGATCTCATTGTGGTTTTGATTTGTATTTCCCTGATGCCCAGTGATGTGGAGCACTTTTCATGTGTCTGTTGGCCATCTGGATGTCTTCTTTGCAGAAATGTCTGTTCATGTCCTCTGCCCATTTCTTAATTGGATTCTTTGATAATGACACTGATATGTTTTTTATGGATTTTGGACACTAGCCCTTTATCTGATATGTCGTTTGCAAATATCTTCTCCCATTCTGTTGGTTGTCTTTTGGTTTTGATGACCATTTCCTTTGCTATGCAAACCTTTTTTTTTTAAAAAAGATTTTATTTATTTATTTGACAGAGAGATCACAAGTAGGCAGAGAGGCAGGCAGAAAGAGAGGGGGAAGCAGGCTCCCTGCTGAGCAGAGAGCCCAATGTGGAGCTCGATCCCAGGACCCTGGGATCATGACCTGAGCCAAAGGCAGAGGCTTTAACCCAATGAGCCACCCAGGTGCCCCATGCAAAATCTTTTGATCTTGATAAAGTCCCAAGAGTTCATTTTTGCCTTTGCTTCCCTTGTCTTTGGCAATGTTTCTAGGAAGAAATTATTGCAGCTGAGGTCCAGGAGGTTGCTGCCTGTGTTCTCCTCAAGGATTTGGACGGATTCCTGTCTAACATTGAGGTCTTTTGTCCATTTTGAGTCTATTTTTGTGTGTGGTGTAAGGAAATCTGACCTTTGCTGTTGAAGGGGTTTTTAAAGCATTCATTCTATGTGGTCAGGGCCACTGGGTTAACACTGGCCAATCCCAAGTGAGGGTCCTGGCCCTGTGGCCTCCAAAGTGTGCACAGAGGCCTGTCACTCAGGACCGAACTAGGCAGTGGGAGTGCCTGTGGGGCCCTGGGGGGTCATGGGGACATGGGGTGGCACCTGTGCCGTTTTCATTGCTCAGTGGTTTGGCGCTGAACCGCAGCACGGAGGTCTCCTGCCTGTCTCGTAAGTTCCATAAAGAACCTACAGACCTTTTGAGGAAACACTGAAGCAGAAGCCATGGTTACTAGAATTTTAAGTGAAAGGTGCTTTTGGCCATAATTTGCTCAAAATCAGGGTTACCTGGGGCCCATTTCCCCAGGAGCCCTGTTGGAGGACATCCTGTTCCTGCACATGCCCTCAGGTGCAGCCGCTGGGGTCACAGCAGTCACAGCAGTCTCCCGTGGGCTGGCAGCTCTGGGACATGCACAGCATGGGGCCCAGCCCTTCATGGGAATCCCCGTCCCATGCTAACATGCCACCAGCTCTGTTTTCCAGTTGTGGCTCGCAGAGGACCGCTGGCTACCCATGGACTTTGGCCTCGATGACCTGGGGCCCTTCTGCTTCAGCATCCAGGTCAGCCACAGCTAGAGCCGCCTCTTCAGCATGGAGCTGGCGACTGAGCTGCCGCATGGGAGAGGTCTTTCCAAAGAGCTACCTTCATGGAAGTTCAGAGAGCCGGGGTAAGCGACTCCCAGCTTTAAGGGGAAAGCCCTGTGGATGTCTGGCCTCGTAATTCCGTGTGTAGACACTTGCTCCAGAGAGAAATGGATCTTTCAACATTGAGCATGCCTGCCTGGTTGACAAGGTCCTAGCGACCGTCCTGCTCCATGTGTTTCACCAGGGACAGGGTCATGAGAGGGAGGAGTGAGGGGCTGTGCGTCTCCGCCATGCCGTGTGTCATGTGCGTGGAGAGCACCCACTTCCCTCTGCGGGGCTCCAGGGACAGCACGCCTGCACTCCTGATGGGCAAGGCTGCCACAGACTGTTCTCTGCAGACAGCGCAAGGGAGTAACCCACCATCACCGGGACGTCCATCATGTTAAGGCACACTCGGTGGCCCTTCCTCTGCATCTTAGTGATCGCGGGGAGAAGACAGGACACCCCTTCTTGGGACAGCAGGTGTATCACTCACACGGTCGAATGTGTATCGACGGGAAGCATCAGGACAAGGTGTTTTAGTCCTCGTTGTCATGACTGTGGGGTTCCCTTTACGAGGAGGCCACCCTACAAGCCAGAGGCAGGAAATCCACACACTGATGTGTCAGGGAGAGGACTTAGTCCCCAACAGCACCAGGCTCATCCGGCTTTGCATCTGTGACCGTAAGGCCGTGGGATCAGCCATAGAAGACCGCCCACTCCCTCCGACACGCATGTTTGGGGTGGGACGATCCTGAGCCTCTGGCTTCTCTCCTGGCTGCTGCACCGGCCATCACTGCAGTCAGTGGGCCTCCCTGTGAGGGTTTGAGCATCACTTGCCACCCGTGGGGTCTGCATGGGGACATCGCACTCAGATGCTGGGAGACCCTCCTCTCGAGTGGGCCAGTGCGTCTGGAATCGGTTCTAAAGCTCATGGGGCCCCGCTTGCTGCAGGCGGGTGTGGGAGGGCCAGGGGCACCCAACACTGGCTCCCGATCACAGCACCCACTTGGAGATGTTGCGGCGGTCAGCCACTCAGATCCTGAGTGCAGCCGAGTTCCCAGAGTGCATGTGGCAGTGCATGTGGGCCCGGCTGAACCTACGTTCTTACCTTGGGTGCACGTCACGCTGCCAGAAGACGGGGAAGATGTGAGGTGTCCACCGCATCCCTGGCTGTGGTGCAGCCAGGGGCCGCCCGAGCCTCTGATGGAGGGAGGCCGCAGGACCCGCTCGTCCTGTGCCTGTCACTGTGCAAGTTTTCAGCCATCCTGGCTGGTTCTGTTCTCTCTTCTCCCTTCCTTGTGTCCAGAGCCAGGGGCAAGGCTTGGGGACACCAGGCCTTTCATAGCCGGAAATCCCCTCAGAGGAATTAGCTGCTCCTTTTGCGGAGTCCTTGGTACCTGAGGCTGCGAGGAGGAGGGAGAAGGCCAGGGGGACACTCTGTGGAAAGGAGGACGTGAAGTCTGGATAGGACATGGCAGGCCATGTGCCCAGCACGTTCTCTGGAAGTGTTTCCAGTAATGCAGGATGGAGACAATGAGGACGTCTCGTGGGTGGGGGCGGCGAGGATGAGTGTGGTCGTGACGGTGACTGTCCGGTGACGTGCATAACAGGCCGGCCCATGCGCCAGGTCCTCCTGGAGAGCTGGGGTCTCCTCATGCAGGAGAGAGAGGTCACCCAAGGCCTCCCGAATCCGAGAATCCCCAGACCCACATGGGCTCATTCTCGGTGCGGGGGTGAGGGGGTCCTTCCCTCAGGTGCTGGTGTCCAGCGCCGAAGCCTCTGTCCTCATTTCTCGGTTTCTGGACGTGGAGGTGAGGTCGGAAGGAGCATGTACTTTGGAAGGTGCTGGGTCAAGTCCAGCCTGACCAGTCTCTCCCTCCGTGGACATGGGCAGAATAGTTCCTGACTCCTTTACTTGGTCTGCAAAGTGAGAAAGAGTACGCGCCCCAGAGCGTCACGGGAATCATGATAATTTCCCCACATGCCCCACGCCACGCTGTGGGCCATGTGCACTCCTGCTCATCTTTTAAAGTGAATCTAAGGTGTGATACTGTTTCCTTTGCTTTTTCTCCTTCACTGACAAGAAGACTCTGTTTGCAAAAGTTGAGTGGCCCCTCCAGGGTCACCTGTGGAGGAGCCAAGGGACCACAGACCAGGTCTCTGCGCAGAAAACGCGTTCACCCCTGTCACACGCTGCCTTCCGCATGGAGGAGAGGGCGGGTGGGAGCAGCTGTCCTGGGCGGGCAGGCTTCTCGACGGATTAACACGGCCACCACTGTCCCTGTGTCTGCTGGCCTCGGCAACTCCTGGGTTCTACCTTTGCTCAGACCCCAGGCCAAGTTCCCAGCTTTAAAACTCAACAAGGTTTGCACATTTATAATTCAGACAACATTGGTTTCCTTCTCTGTGTTCTGCAGGCCGCACGCTGATGGTTTCCTGCATTCATCTTTCTTGTGCTACTCCATAAGGATTTCCAAAACAGAGCTCTGGGTTTAAACACAGGGCACGTTTCTCCCCAATGGTTTCTCCATGCCCCTTGCTTGGGCTCAGCAGGGTAGAAGCTGGGTGCTTGCCTCCCACCCGGCTCTAGCTCAGCAACATTTTTAAACTAACAGTATTTTACGTGGTACCTATCTCACAAATCTCCTGCAGGCCCCCGGGACCCAGGTGTCCCCCATACACGTGACTGAGTGACAAACTTCCTTGTTGGGGCACCTGCGGGACTCAGTCAAGCACCCGACTCTTGGTTTCGGCTCAGGCTCAGCGGGAATCTGCTTGAGACTCCCTCTCCCTTTGCACCCCCACCACACACACGTGCTCTCTTTCTAGAACAGAGCCCCTCCCCTGGTTGTGTGTGCCGCACTGGCCTGGGTGCGAGGGCAGGAGTCGTGTCATATGTTCCGCAAGCGGGTTGACACGGATGTCAGCACTGTTCTTTCATTCTTACTGGAACTATGTTTACCTCGTGCACACAGTGCTTTCTAATTTGCAAAATGTTGTCTGTTTTATACACATAAATTCATTTTTTTTATTTATACCAGCACTATCTTCTCAGAATTTAAGAAAAACAAATAATCTTTTTTTTTTTTCCCTCATCACAGCGTGCCGTCTCCAGGCCTGCGTCCAGCCAGCTGCCTGTGGCCGCTACGACGCACTAGGACCCTTCCTGTCCTGATAACAGGACTTCCCATAGATGCACCAGCTCTCCCCATCTCCACCCCACTGAGCTTGGAGGTTGGGGTGCTGGCTTTAGAACGCCTCCCCCTGGTTGCAGGATGTGGCGGCCTTCTGGTCCCCTCTCTGGAGGAGGGTGCCACTCCCCCAGCAGTGGGACATCAATCATAGGGTCCCCCTTGGGTCTGATTTTTCCAGATTAGGTTGTGAATGCAGTGGATTAACATGCTTGTCAGGGCACACCGTCTGCTGACCAGTGTCTACTCTGGGACCTGGGGTGCGGTTAGCCTCCCTCTTGGGAGGAGGAGGAAAGAACACCCAAGGAAAGTTGATGCTCAGTTCTAAAGCGGTTACCAGCGGACGGCAGTGGGACTGATGGCTGGTTTATTTCACCTTGACGTGGGCGTCATCGCTGGTGCGAGGACAAGAGGTGAGCACTGAGTCATGGGAGTGGGACGGCATGTGTGAAGCCCTGCCTTGGTCACAGCTCCCTGCATCCCAGACATCGTGTCCTGCTGGCGGGAGGTCTTCCAACTCCAGCCATGCCTGGGCTCACTCACCCGGCGCCATCACCTGCCAGATGGATAGCGTATGAGCGCCACCCTGCCCCACCCCGTGTGCTGGGGCTGTCACTAAGCCGGCTGGAGGCTACTTAGTAGTGCCTCAGCTCCTCCTGACAGGACTTGCGCTGCTGGGAGAAAACGCACTTTGCGAGGAGTTCAGGCCCTCCTGCGGCCACACCATCTGCACACCTCAGGTGCCTCCATCCCGCGAAGCACAGTGACTTTCCCAGGGCAAGTCAAGAGAGAGCGTGTGGGTTTGGGGCTCCCTCTCTTCCACCCTGTGCAAGACGCCCGTGTCCAGAGCTGAGTCAGACACAGAAGCTGCAGAGAACCAAGGCCTGAGCAGCAGAACTATGGTAAAGTAGGATGGACTGTTCCAGGGCGGAGTGAGTGCCCTGTCATCAGAGGCATCCAAGTGTAGTCTTGCTTCTAGAGACTTTGCAGAGAGGACACAGCGCCCACAGGCTGCACTGCACAACCTCTGCCATGACAGTGAATTCAGAGGATTCAGGTGACCATGGGTGCCCAGCGAGGAGCTGGCTTCAGAGGTGACCTATGGAGGGGCTGGCGAGGGAGGGAGCCGCATGTGCGAAACGGTGTGCGTGTGCGAAACAGAGCGTGTGTGTATCTTCCCTCCTCCACTGAGGGTTGGAGATGGACCCGCGGCAGGAACGAAGGTCACCGCAGAGAGCCACCGGCTGCAGGGAGGAAGGGCTTGTGCTGGATTCCACGGATCCCCGGAGGACAGGACCGCAGCCCCCGCTCCTGCTGGTGTCAGGCAGGCTGGGGGTCCGAGGCCCCTCCCGTGTCACCCTGGCCCTGTGGGCATTGGCCCCTGCACCCCTCCACGCTGAAGGGGACCCTCAGAGCAGGCATCCACGCACGGCCACCCCCATGGGGCCTTCCTCCATGGGGCTTGGCTCCCCTCTGCCTGTGTGCCAGTGTGCATGTGCTGCTCAGACCGCCGGCACTGACCTAGCTGACCAGGGGACGCTGGGAGCTGCGGGGAGTGCAGGAGCGCGTGGGGCTGTCAGGGGGCTCGTGGGGCTTTCCAGGGGCGCATGGGGCTGTCCAGGATTGTGGTGGAGACTGAGCTGGTGTGTCCTGAAGCTGGGTTTCGGCACTTCTCCCTTGCCAATGTGGGTGCCCTACGGCTCGCGGCCCCACCAGCCCAATGTGCTCAGTCTTGCAGCCACGGCTCCATTCAGGCAGGTGATGGGGGGCGGCCCATACTCTGGAAGTCGTGTTCTGTGTGATGATTTGGTAACAAGAAACGAGAACTTAGGGCCCGTGTGGCCTGTGTCGGGCTACTGCTGGGGACACCCACAGGAGGTTGGTCCTAACAGTTAGCGGTCAGGGCTGGGGGGTGGGGTGCCTCCCCGGGAGCTGCGGGAGCACCCTGCACCCCGAGGGCAGGCCTGTGTGCATTGGGGAATGTTTCTCTCTGGATTCACGTGGTTAACCAGAACTTCTCCTGCTGCCTGACCTGACCCATTTTTGCTTCATTACACTCAGCGTGCAGATAGAAAGCATTTGGACAATCATAAACGTTGTAGTTTTTTTGAAGGTGGGGATAGATTGCTGCAGACACTTTCTGGGATGCCTCTAATTATAGCAAAGAAAGAACTGGGGGGATGGGAAGGGGTCCAGGAATGTAGTTTCCCAAGGAGAACCCAGGAGCTCGTGGGTCCCCCCAGTCCCAGCCCTGGTCCCCGGGTTTCCATGCCCATTTAGACCCAGTGAGCTACCCTCCTCGCCCCTTTGCAGCCCCGCCTGGTTGGCCAACAGTGGAAACCGGCCTCTGCCTAGAGGAGGTGAGGCCCAGAGCCCCTGGGGTTGACTCAGAGTCCAGCAGCCCCAAGGCCGGGGGGTGGCCCTGAAAGTCGGTGTTTTGGTCCCAGATCCCTGAGTCAATCCACAGCATTTCCTCTCACTTCCTCCTCCACACACACTGTACGTGCTGTGGGCCAGCTTGCTATTTTGTCCCATCTTCTCCGTAAGCTGAGGCTCGGGGGCAAGGCCGGTGACGGGGACAACTAATGGGATGGGGCCAGAACCGAGCTCCCCTCGGGCAGACCAGGTGTGTGCGACGAGCTTGTCTGCCTCCAGAGCATTCCAGAGAGCATGAGAGCAGGTGCTCCCACCTGTCCCCGTCCTCCCCCGGAGCCTACATCGTTCTCCAAATGAACACGGTATAGGTACGACCATAGCTCTCCTGGAAGTGTGAAGTGAGCCTGTGTTTGAAGGTTTTATTTGATTTAACTCCTTATTAATGAGGGAAGTAGAGGTGGTTTGAGCCGTCCAGAGAGCCCCTGAGAAGAAAGTCCCTGAGCCTAGGCTCTGTGACCAGGATGGCTCTGGGTGCCATTGCTGGGGAGACAGATCCTGCACTCAGCGACCTCCAGCGCTGGCCCGGAAGGCTGTTGGCTCTGCCAGACGGCAGCTTCCGTCTCAGCAAACAGAGGGAACCGGGTCAACGTTGGCCTGTGGAGCTGGGTATTGCCCAGTCCGTGGACAACCAGGTCAGGACTGCATCCCATGGGCCCGGCCCCCTCCAAGGAGTACGTCGGGTTTCAGAAAAGGTCTCTGATCGTTTCCCGTTTTTGCTCCTGAGGAGTGTCTGAAGACCGTCGTCACACTCACACAGCCTGGTTCCCCTGTCCACCTGGAAGGGAGACCTCAGGAGAGGCCAGAGCAATGACCCATCTGGGGGCCGGTGCGTCACCCACAGTCCTAACTCGGGAAGCACCAAGCCACCGCCAAAGCAGAGAACTAGTGTCTTCTGATGAACCTGAAAACACAACAGGCGGCCCAACCCAAAGTAACCAAAGGAAATAAATCAGAGTACAAATCAGTGAACCAGAAAACCCAAGAAAAACAGAGAAAGTCAGCGAACTAAAATTTGATTTTTAAAAAAATGTATGAAAGACTTGTCAGACTGATGAGAAAGAGAAGCACAACTTAGAGCGTTAGGAGCCAGGTGACACCACGGCCAGTGACGCAGATGTCTGCTGAGACAGGAAGGGAGCATTACATATACAACTTCTAAAAATGGGCTCTAAGTCTGACAATTCAGACGGGAAGGACCAGCGCGGGCAACAAAGAAACCAGCAGAGCTCCCTCGAGGGGAGGCAGGGGACCTGAAGGTGCTGTGTGGCGTAAGAACTGCGCCTTTGCTCAAATCACTTTCTGTGAAGGAGATTCCATCCCAAATAGGGGCCCTGGCGAGTTGTACTAGATACTAAGTATTAATAATAATGATAATAATTCCACACAAAGCGGGCCTGAAAGCTGCATGGGGACTGTGCTTTCAGGCGCCTGTGAGGCCAGCGTCCCCCAGTACCTGTACCGGATGAGAATGTGAGAAAACAAAATGCAGTTATAGACCGTTGTCTCTCATGAATGTGCGTGATGTTCTAAACACAATTCTCCCTGATAAAATCCAATACTAGTAAAAATTATTCTAGGAAAATGCAGTTGGTCTTATAATCAATCAATTTAATCTATCAGGCTAACAATTCAAAAGGGAGAAATCGTTGTAGTAGACCAGAAAATATTTGACAAAACCCAGCGTCATATCAGCAACGTGGGTGTGGAAGAAATTTGCCCTAACCTGGTACAGAGACAACCATCCCTTACAGAAGTGCCCGCGGGTGACATCCTATGAAACGGTGAGAGACCGAGCTCTTCCCTGAGACCGAGTGTAAGGCCCAGATGGGCCCATCTATGCCTCCGTGAATGCTCCAGCCCAGGCCTGCCAATGTTCTAGTTCCGATGCTGCCCGATTTATGGGTTTCTTCCTCTGTGGCTGCGTTCTTGGGGTCCGTTCTAAGACCTTGAGCGGTCGTTCCTGCCTTGGGTCTTCCCCTGAAAGCTTACTACTTCCCCGTGTCGCTGTCACCCTCACAGGAGCAGTGCGCCCTGCTGTGAGCCCCACGCGGGGCTCATGGGGAGTCCGCCTGCGCCGGCAAACCTGGGAAAGAAGGGCTGCTGACGCTCTCGTCTGCGGTGGGAGTTTCTGTCCATTGGGTCTGGCTGTGAGGGGGCTGGGGCAGGGCCAGGGCCGTCCTCAGATGAGGAAGCCCCTAGCGGACTGGGCTGGGCAGGGCCTGGCCCACACGGGAGCTCCTGCACGGTCACCCCGTCTGGAATGGGGTGAAATGGTTTCCATTCAGTAAACTGCCTCTGACGCTCTGAGACATGGATTTGATTTACAGATGACGTTATGGAAACTGAAATGATTTCACTTACCGACTTCATGTATCAGCACATTTTTGAGAAAACCTAGAGGGAGCCCTGTTAGTTCCGGCCAAATCTGTAATTTCTCCCAGGTGCATCAGGTTCAGAATGTCACCGCACTTCACCCGTTTAACCCCACGTTGGGGCCCCTGGGCACAGTAAACAGATGCTGGGCTCCTCACCACGTGGCCACGCTGGGGCAACACAGTCCCCAAACCCAAGGCCCCCTGTTTGGTCTCGTTTTAGGTTTTCTTGTTAGTGGCCCCCAAGAGCTTCACTCCCATGCTGTGGTTGCTTCCTCTGCCTCCCTGTTGGGCCCCGAAAACAAGGCCAGACTAGCAAGGACGTTGTCTGCAAAGAGCAAATACCAAGGCAGAATGTAAGGGTCCATCCGTGAATGGGCTGTACAGACCGGCTGTCCCGAGTGTCCCAAAGCCTGTTTGCTTCTTGGTTTCTAGCTGTGGTTGTGTTGCTCCTGTTCCTAGGTGAGGCTCTCCCATTCTCTCCATCCATAGAGCCTCCCCCACAGGCCAAATCCTCTCCTGGATGACCTCGGCTGGGGCTGTGTGCAGGTAGGTGCTCTCCCCACCTGGGGTCGGGCCGGCTGCTCTCAAACCTCCCTCCCAACCAGCCAGTGGCTACAATGCAGGGTTTAGAGGCGCCGTCCTGGCGTGTCACCAGGAACCGACATTACAGAGGCGCCCTCGCTGGCCCTCAGCAGGGCACGTGCACCCACACGAGAGAGATGTGCTGCCTTTCTGATATGGTTTGATTTTGTAAGAGAACAAGAAGTAAGCTTGGATAAGTCACGCAGTTTTCTTAATCACTTGCTTCCTCCTTCCTAATGTCATTACCGCGTTGTCCTGGATGGTGTTACCAAGTCTAACTCACACATGTTTGTAAAGTTCTTGACGTTGAAATGCGCACAACCTAATTTCCGTAAATGCTTAAATTAACCTTCCAGATACATTTTTAAGAAATCCCAAGCTTGGGTTATTAAAAGCAAAACACTCGCTTCAGTGAGAGCTCTGGAATGCCGTGTGGGATCTTATGAAGATGCTTCCTCGGTTCTCCTGGAGGAAATAAACCTTGAGGACCTAAGATACAAGCCAGTGAGACGGGAACAGCACCAGGACTAGAACAGATTTATGGCATCATTAAAAGACAATTATTAGTTTATTACCAGAAGCACCAGTTTAATTACACACTGACCTTCAGACTGTTTTCCTTACGGGCAGGAAGCCTATCACGATTCCGGAGCTCAGGGAACACCGCCCATCCGCTCGTGCAGCTGAAACCGACTGCTCTTTCCTTAAACACAACTTTCCCTGAATGACCTGGAGGCACCTGGCCTCTGCTGGGAAGTCCCTTCTTCCTCCTCTGTGCATCTTTGTGCCTATCCTTACAAGAAGCCCCGGGCCCACCCTCGGGACACAGGACCACTTTCAAGTGTCATCTGAATTCAGAAAATTGAGTTTTTCCTTTAAATTGTTATTCATTTGGTTGAACAGTCTCAGGAATGACATCACAATTAAACTTGATACATTCGTGTGCAAACTTTCTAGAATGATCTCACTGATCATTGCTCTAATCCTAACTTGCCGAGTTACACCAACTCTGCAAGTGTGATGCCTATCACTTCGTGTCTTCAAACCGAGATACCGACGTGTAACCGCTCTGTACTCCTGTGGTACGCAGACACGCAAACGTCCATGGGGGCTGGCGGCAAGGGCACATGGGGCCTCCGGCATCCATGGGCACTTTCTGTCCAGCTATGCTCATCCCTGACCGAGGGTCATGTCCCTGAGCCTGGCAGATGTTGGCATGTCCCGGGACGGCCGGCGCACTGAGCGTCCAGCCAGCGCCTCCTCCCAGCCAGGCACAGTAACAGCGGACAGCAGTGTGCATCTGTGCCCTTGGCCGCTGGCCACACACGGCTTGAGCTGCTATGGGAGCCCCGCAGAGAACGGCTCCTGAGAGACCGTTTGGGAAAGGTGGTGTGAGATGAGGCAGAACATGTCTGTTCAAGGATGAGGCCGAGAAAACAGTCTATTTCAGCTGAACTTGGGAGAGGAGAAGGTGGTGAATTTGCTCAAAGTCACAGAAAAATCGGACATGGAAGCATCCAGTGACATGCGGCCAGACACCTGCAGTGTGTTTGCATTAGGTCCATGCGGTGGAGACAGAGCCCCCAGCCTCAGCATGGCGACCGTCCCCCAACCCGACAGGGGTCTCTTGGGGCACAGATCCAGCGGCTGACACGGTTCCTCCCTCTGGAGGTCCAGGGCCATCCACCACCAGTGCAGGGACCAGCATGTACCCGGCCCTGTCCTCAGAGCCGGGCACACTCCTGGGCCCTTCCTCCAAGGCCCAGCACTCTAACCAGGTGGGAGGAGCCCTCCACTTCTGGGACTCCAGCAGCCTGGTGAGAGCGAGCCAGGATCTCCCTGCATCACAGGGTCCCTCCTCCATGCCACCCACAGCATTCTTCTTGCCACCTGAGCAAGCTTGTCCACCAGTGCTGGGGTCCTGCTCCTACACCCCTGCCACAGCGTCCAGCCCACTCAGGGTGTCGGCTCCATCGGGGTCGTGGAGGATGCACCTGATTCATGTCTCAGGAGCAACGGGGACAAGGAGAGGCGGCACTGGGTAAGTGTGCTGACATGCGCCGTGGCCGCCAGTCCCTCAGAGCAGACAACCCAAAACAGCCGGGGAGCCCCAGGGCTGAGGGTGACTGGTGCTCGCTGGGAAAGCCAAGCAGGGAGATGGCATAGGAGTCCACATCCTGTCCTGGGAGGAAAGTGAATTTCCATTTAACGTCAGGAGGACCAGTGTTGGAGTCCATGCCTGGACCAGCCATGACCCTGGGAAACAGGCACAGACTCTCCTGTTCTCCCTTCCAGAGAGAGCGTATGCAAACAGATGTTTTCTGGGAACCCCTGCAGTAGTGCAGATGTTACAGACACGTTTCCACTAGTCACTGGTGTGGCATTGTCACTATAGGCACTGGTGGAGCATCATTGCTCTGTGTACTGTTGTGGTATCATTACTGGGGTGCTTGTGTGGCATCGTTATCATAAGTACCAGTGTGGCATCATTACTGTGGGTACCAGTGTAGCATTGTTACTTTGGGTATCTGTGTGGCATAGTTACCACAGGTACCTGTGCAGCATCATTACTACGGGTACCAGTGTAGCATCATTACTATGGGTACCAGTGTAGCATCTTGACTATGGGTACATGCATGAGATCATTACTACATACACCACAGCCCGTGTTCAGCTTAGTGATTGAATGACTGCCTCCCTCTCGGCTGGGGACATGATCAATGTGAGCAGACACAACTGCTCATGTTGAATCAGGAACGTGCCAGTGTATTTAGAGTGCCAGCCTTCGAGCCAGACTTCATGAACCTCTTCGGTTATGATGCCTCCAGGTCCACCCGGCACAAGTTGCCGGCTTCTGCGTGTGCAGACTCTGGCCCAGCATGCCTCAGTGTGGGCCTCCTGCTTCAGCACATCACTCACTGGATGTCCTCCAGCCACTCTCCTGTGGATGTCCCGTGACCAATGTGGGTGGCAGTGAGAAAAGGTGTCAGCACGTCCTGGTGTTGGTGGTGCTTGTGTTGAGCTCCCTTTCCTCATACAGGTGCCCTTACCACAAACGTACATACCTACCTTCCAAGTTACACTTAGAATATAATTGAGAGGCACAAAATACCGATGTGACGAAGGAAGTGGCCCCAGGGTGCAGCAGCGAGGCTAAAGGGAGCTCTGGATCCCAGACTCGGAACCTCTGAGTGTGGCCCACAGGCTCTGCTACAGGGAAGGGAGCAGGATGCCGGGCCTCACGGGACTCCGGCCAAGTGCCCTGCACTGCTCTGCCCTTGCGGCGCCCTGGGGATACCTGGAGCTGATCGCAGCGGCCTCTCCTCTGACAGGGGTGGGTGATGAGTGGGAGATGCGCCTGCTTGCCTGAGCCTGGGTGCAGCCGTCTTCCTGGGGAGGAGAGTCCCGCTGTCTCTAAGGCTCACTCTGAGAACGGGTCTGGGGCATTTCAATATGTCATGTGTGCTGAGCATCTAGTCGCCACTCAGAGCACATGCAGCAGAGACATGTACTTTCCACAGAATCCGGCCATTTCCCAGCTGGTGCCATGCAGCCCAGTGCTTGAGGGGCTCCAGCTGGGGTCCTCCCAGAATGAGCTGTGCTAGAGAGTCTGGGGGACAGAGCCAGTTACGGGGAAGCCACGAGAGTGCACGTGTCAGGACGTCCATCCCCCCAGGCAGGAATGAGACCCTCCCCCCGGGTGGTGTCAGGAGTCACCCCCGCTCAGCTGCAGGGAGCAGAAGCAGGGACCACGTCGCAGGCCTGGAGCTCCCTCCTGTCAGTGGTGAGGGTCTGACGCCCAGAAGGGGACCTGGACCTTGCCAGCCTGGCCGATCCGGGACAGCCCCTCCCCTGCAGATGGTTCAGAGAAATTCAGGTAGAACGAGTCAATGGAGCTCAAGGACCTCAGAACAGAAATATCTCCATATTCAGTGACTGGGAGGGTCGCAGCCCAAGTGAACAGACAGCAGCTGCCCCCATGGCAACGCTGGCGGCCGGGATCTGAGGACTGTGTTCCGGCCGCCATGGGTGACGTGCTTCCGGAGGAGGTAAAGCCAGACAAACGGAACCCAGGGAAAGACAGAGGAGCTCGGCGAATCCATCTGAAGCCACACAAGGATGACATGACGCAGTTCGAGACGAGGGTCGTCCTGACGAGGAAACGGCTCTGCAGCCGAGCTGGACATGGGACTGAGCACGGAGGGGCCACCTCGTGACGCAGCTGCGTGTGGGGCTGAGGGAGCCACCTTCCCGCTAAGGGGGACCCTGGAAAGTCCAGAGGGGATCCTGGTGGAAAGCCCCAATTTGGTGGACGGGAGGCGGTGTCCACAGCGTCCTCCTGCCCGAGTGTGAGGCCGAGGGGTGGACCTGCAGACAGACCACGCAGGTTGAGGGAAGTGGCGCTTCCCAGTACACTGTGGTGTCCCTTCCCGAATATGGTCCTTCTGCCGAGCGTGCGGGTGCCGATGACGGACCTCTGCGCTTCCATGCCCGCATGAGTGGTTTTGTGTACACGTGTGTGTGCCCACGTGTGCGTGCATGTGGGGGACTGTGCGCACAAGAGAGAAGGCTGGTCCCAAACATCCATGTGTCCTTGCCCAGCAGATGAGGCGTTCCTGTTGAGTTTCTTGGCAGGGGGACCCCCCCAAACCAGTGCCCTGTGGGTGGCCGGGAGCTGCGCAGTGCAGCCTGTCCCCGGCGAGGCTGTCCTGGGGTTTGGCACTGCTTCACTTCAGGATCTCATCCCCCCAAAGCACGTCCGGCGTCCCGGGGACAGGCCCGCGGCCCTGGCCTTCTGTCCTGTGGGCTGTGCGCAGGGAGAGCCGTGAGCACACCCCACCCCGGTCCTTCCCAGCACGTTGGCAAGTGGAACCAGGTATCCCGTTGTTTCCGAAACCGCTTCTCACTGGGGATGTGCTGGGCCTGGTCGCTGATTTGCGGTGAGAGTGGCACTGGGCCCGCATCCAGCTCCTGCTCGGTGGGAAATGTTTGCCCATAGACAGCATGCCAGAAAGTGCTGCCTGTGGGAAAAATGTCAGGACTTTTGAAAACCTGGTTTCTGATGGTGGGGGGCTGTGGCAGCTACCAGCTCACATTGGACCCTGTGCTAAAAAATGTTCTCTCCACACAAATGCTCTTTTCAAGGCCAGAGTTGGCGAGGAGAGGCTCTGTGCTTTATGGTCAATCTCGCATGGGGTTTCACCTGTTCCGACAGGAAGACAAAGGTAAGGTGCTTGGCAGGCCTGCGCAGGGCCCCAGAGACAAGCACGGTCACATGTCAGAGGGGCGGACTGGACTCCAGCTCTTCCTCGATTCCGACTTGAGCCACGGGTGGTTTTACCATTCTTCACTGAGCTGTTGGGGCCTTGCCAAGGACCCTAGCAAAACCATGACATGGCCATGGCCCTGGCTTCCCTCGGTGACAGGTTCCTGTGTAGCGTTGGGGAGGGTTAGCATCTCAGCAGACAAGTCTTGGGCTGTTGGGTCTGAGTCCCAGTGGTGGGCACACCAGGCAGACATAGGACCCTGGGGCCAGCTGCTCGCCAAGCGCCCTGCTCACGGTCCTCAGTGCACCTTCTGGATAAGTGCATTGTGTGCTGCTCAGTGGCTGATGGCAGCGGCTGGGGGCTGGCCCCAAGGAAGCGGTGCTGGCATTGTGAGTTCTGGGCAGAACCTCCCGATCCCAGCAAGAAGAGGCCGTCTGCCGGGACCGAGGACGCCCAGCCATGCCGAGGCCTGGGTAGACCCACCGTCCTCAGCCTGGAATGAAAGGCCCCAACGGAGCCCGTTCAGACACTTTGCCCCGAAACACGGGGACTGGATTCAAAGTCACAGAACTGCAAGACCCTGAGGTCACTGGGGCCAGGGGTTAGGGGTCACGGGGCAGATGTGCCTTTGAATCCCTCCGTCCCTCCGCTGCCTCTTTTCCTCTTGTGGCACTTAGAGAAACTTCATTATTTCAACACAAGCAGCTTGATTTACTAGAAATGCAGCCCACAGCTGGCGCTGGCTCTTCCGGGGACGAAGATGTTTCTCCTCGCGCGTCTGATCTCAGACTCAGTTTTAGAAAAGCCCCCGAGTCTTAACTTGCTGCAGACTCTTTTTTTTATGAAACTCTGAGAATTTAGGAGCCGTGTTTCATCTCTGACGTGCCTAGTAAGCAGCACGTAGGGTTTGTGGTGGCACAAGGGGGTCGTGGCCACTTTCTCTCTTCGGTGCGGGGGACACGGGTATGGGGTGACTTGGATGAGCCTCAGGTGGGGCCTGTCGGTGGGAATGCAGGATCCCCTCCATAGGCAACGGGGACCGAGTCACATGCTCTAGAGCCAGCAGTGGGCCTCCTCATGGGTGGAGACGTCTTACAGGCAGCGGACGGGGCCGTGATAGTCCGACGGGCAGCCACATGCAGGGAGGAGAAAGCCCAGCAGGGCGGGTGGGCAGCCGGAAGCCTGCGGCCTGCTTGGGCCAGGCACCACGGCACAGAAAGGATGTGGCCGTATGGGGGTTGCCTCGCGCAGACCAATGGAGGGGGAGGTGGACGTGCTTACCACATGCTCAGGGTAGACGGGAAAATGAGGCGAACGTCGGCCTTTTTAGAAGCAGAGTCCGTGAGTAGATGAACAACGTGCGTGAGCTTCTGTTCCATGTCCCTGACTGGCCTCATTCTCTCCCAGGACGTGCAATGGAGGTTCAAGTTCTCTCAGTTGAAGGGGTCCTCGGACGACGGACGCGCTCAAGTGAAGCTGCTCTTCCAGCACCCAGGCAGCGGGCAGATAGACGTGAAGGTAGGTGAGTCTACGTGGCCGTCAGCCGCACACGGGTGACAGCCGACCGGCAGAGGAGGTTTCTGTCCCCTGCGGCCGCAACCCCACTGAGCCCCGATGGCGGGACATCTGAAGAGCCTGGGGTCTGTGTCCTGTAGCAGGGCTTAGAGCTAGGACCGGGGTCACAGAAGCACGTTAATGGATTCTACTAAAAATTATGTTCCTCAGTAAACATTAACAGCCATGCACGCTCAACGGTGCACGAGGTGAGTCTGTCTATCGGAGAAGCAGCTGACCCCGGCTTTTGTAACAGGTCATGACCTCAGGGGCACAACAGCGAGCCAGGCACAGGTTCTGCATGGTTGGCAAGCTGAGTCTCTCCCTCTGCCCTGACCCCCTACGCACCAACTCTCTCTCTCAAAAAAAAAAACAAACAAACATCCATTTGTCTGTTGAAGGGCATCTTGGTTCTTTCCACAGTTTGGCGACTATGGCCATTACTGCTATGAACATTGGGGTACAGATGGCCCTTGTTTTCACTACATCTGTATCTTTGGGGTAAATACCCAGGAGTGCAATTGCAGGGTCATAGGGAAGCTCTTTTTTTAATTTCTTAAGGCATCTCCACACTGTTCTCCAAAGTGGCTGCACCAACTTGCATTCCCACCAACAGTGTAAGCAGAGAGAGTCAATTATCATATGGTTTCACTTACTTATGGAGCATAAGAAATAACATGGAGGACATGGGGAGATGGAGAGGATAAGGAAGTTGAGGGAAATTGGAAGGGGAGGTGAACCATGAGAGACTGTGAACTCTGAGAAACAACCTGAGGGTTTTGAAGGGGCGAGGGTGGGAGGTTGGGGGAACCAGGTGGTGGGTATTAGAGAGGGCAGGTATTGCATGGAGCACTGGGTGTGGTGCAAAAACAATGAATACTGTTACACTGGAAAGAAATTTAAAATAATAAAAAAAATAAAGACTCAATTGTAGCTATTAATACCAATTTAAAAAAAAAGAATACAAATACACGAGCAGCCAAAATTGAAAGTGTTTTACAAACTTCATTTTGCATGATTCAGTCTGTAAAACCAGCCCTTCTGTCTGTTTTATGCGCACTTGTGTTGCCGACAGCCCAGTCTTGGTATAACTGAAGACAAATGACAAATCCGGAGAAAGACAGACCCGTGAGATGCAGGAACCTGTGCCACTCGGACACCAGTCACCACAGTGCCTGTGTCTCATTCTCATGAAATCGGAGACACGGCACATGGGATGAGCTCATATCCAAATTCAGGTTTTAACATCTTTTTATTGAGTTTAATGAAATAATGTTCTCTATTTGCTTTTTAAAAAAGATTTTTATGTATTTATTTATTTGACAGAGAGAGAGCACAAGAGCACACTATCAGGGAAAGCAGCAGAGGGAGGGGGAAGCAGACTCCTGGTGAACAGGGAGTTCAATGCGGCACTCGATCCCAGGACTGGGGGACCCTGACCAGAGCCGAAGGCAGACACCCAACTGACTGAGCCCCCAGGCACCAGGCATATCTATCTGCTTTTTAAGTACGACGGTGACTGTACAGAATCTGCTGACGTTCTTAGCTTTAGGGAGCAGATAAAATCAAAGCCTGAACGTAGATGCCCTCGGGGTACCCGAGACACCCCGTGAGGGAGCAGCAGGTGATACAGCAGGTCTGGTCTGGACGCAGAGTGGGGAGACTTGCGGTAATTTCGTATGTGTCTCTCTCTGCACTAACACGATCGCCATGGGGACCGTCAGCACCACATACTCTCCATTGCTTGACTGATTGGCCTCTGGTGTGGGTGGGGGCGGGGGGGGGCATTAAGGGTTTCCTGCCGAAATCCTGCAGCCTCTTACTCTGGTGCATTCTGTGGGTGCGTGGGTGACGCTTTAGAAGTCGGCTCACGGCGGGGTCTCAGGGGTCCGTGCTCTTGCGCATTCCCGTGGCTTCCCCAGGGAAACTGCCGGCGTGAGGTGCATGCTTCCGTGGTATCACAGGGTCCTTTGATGGTGACGTAGGTGTCACTACATGGGAAGGCATTTGTTTTTGTAGTGTTTGGGGAAGTTTTGGTCTTCTGGATTCATGAGAGGAGTGGGCCTGGGAAATCCAGACCGGGCTGTGGGACAGGCAGTCGAGAACTTGGGGCATGGGTTTGGAAACCTCTCACTTTCCCTGGGGAATGTGTAGGCACTGGACCGGTTCCGTTTTCAGCTAATGAAGACAGAGAGCCCTGGAAGTCATGGGGGTGCGGGGATGGACACAGGAATTAAAGGGCTTGAAGCTTCAGTGATTTGCAGTGATTTCTCTATGAAAATTTACAATTGGGAACACGGTTAACTCAGCTACACATGGACAGCCTCCCTTCTGGGGCCGGTGGGCAGACGCAGAGGTCAGAGCCGAGGGCAGGTGCAGGTGGGGCTGGTGGGCATGTCACTTGGGGCAGGCAGACATGCAAGAGAGGAGCCGTGGCACTCTCTGCTGGGAGGGAATGTACTGTGTGGCTTCCGGGAGCGGGACAGATGCACGACGGCTCTTTCCAGAAGCTACCCTGAGCCACATCCCCGTGACTACCGCCTGTGAGGTACAAGAAAATGGGAAAAGATAGAGGGGAAACCTGGGCCCCATGAGAACACTCAGCATTGAGGCTCCATTTTAATGAACAGCCTGTGGCACCGAGCTCTGAGCTGGTAACCCCAGTGCTTGCAAATGAGTGGCATGAGTGGCACATTGCTTGCGTCAGAACTCGGGAACGGGTAATTGCCCAGAGAAGGCAGCGTTCCCGTCCACTACATCTTCTCGTTCAAGCAGTGATAACCATATAATGATTTTCCTCCTAGTATTTACTGGAAATCTCTGCACTGCTGGGCCCAGGTAGTGCCTCCCAAACAAGTGCAGCGGGAGAACTCCGGGGCCCCCAGCGTGTGAGGGGCTTGGGGCTGGCATACCGCTCACAAGCCTGGGTGTGTGCAGGGACAGGTCCTGACTCCAGGCTGCTTCTCGTGGCCACAGGGTGGGAGCTGCCACGTGTGGTTTTCTTCTTATCTCTTTCTCCTGACAGAACTGGGAAGCGAAGGACCTGCTTTCCTCTGCTCCGTGTGTTGCTGCCGTGAGCTGCGGATCAGGAGGACGGAGCCTCGGGGCTGATGGTGCCTCCCCAGCCCTCATCTCCAGTCCCTGACATCGCTCTGAGACCAAGTGTGCAAAGTACACGTTTCTCTGGTTTCACTTCTGCCGCCAGACCAAGCCACCGAGGGGCAGCTCTGCTTCAGTGTTTTAACTTCAGCACATTCCAGGCCTATTTTACTTGAACAGAGGAAGAGCAAATCCGTGTCAAAAGCACTGCCAGGGGAGCACCTGGGTGGCTCAGTGGGTTAAAGCCTCTGCCTTTGGCTCAGGTCATGATCCCAGGGTCCTGTGATCGAGCCCCGCATCAGGCTCTCTGCTCAGCAGGGATCCTGCTTCTCCCTCTCTCTCAGCCTGCTTCTCTGCCTACTTGTGATCTCTGTCTGTCAAATTAATAAATAAAATCTTTAAAAAAAAAAAAAAAAGCACTGCCAGGTTCATGCACAAACACATTTACCAGTTTGCAAGAAGGAGACTGTCCCAGGTGCCACTAAAGCCCAAGAATTCTGATGCCGCCCGTCCAAGGCTGCGGGCATGTGGGCAGAATGCCCGCCGTGCTTGTGAGGGCAGCGTGCTGAAGGAGGCAGGAGCGTGTCTCTGGGAGGATTGGTGGTGTGTGGCCATCGCCCAGCAGTGACCGAGCTGGTCACCTCGCCAACACCTGCTCCTTGGCCTGCAAGGAGTTGGCCCAGAGTGCCCAGTGAGGTGGGACGAGCCTGGCCGTGGGTGCACATTTGCATGAAAAACATCTAAGCATGTGGACGAGGAACGGATGTCGTGTCTCTGAACCTGAAACGTGGCTGTGGAGCCTCCGTGGCCAAGAGCATTGGTGCCACAGCATTTGTCCTCTATGTGGCTGACTCGGTAGACCTGGGATGCTGCCCAGGAAGCAGGCGGCGCAGGGAGGGAGCCATAGTGAGGCCAAGCCACCATGGGAGACACGCAGATGGGCCACTGGGGTGTCTATCTCTGTCTTTTTCTCTGTCTTCATCTCTCTTTCTGTGTATCTCTCTCTGTCTCTCTATCTCTGTGTGTGTGTCTCTGTGTCTCTGTCTCTGTCTCTGTATTTCTGTGTCTCTGTCTCTGTGTGTGTCTTTCTCTGTCTCTGTGTCTCTGTCTCTTTCTGTCTCTCTCTTTATATCTGTCTCTGTGTCTCTGTCTCTGTGTCTTTGTGTGTCTCTCTCTGTCTCTGTCTCTCTCTCTGTCTCTGTCTATGTCTTTCTCTTTCTCTGTCTCTCTATGTCTCTGTCTCTGTCTTTCTGTGTCTCTGTCTTCCTCTCTGTATGTGTCTCTGTCTCTGTGTCTCTGTCTTTGTCTCTTGCTGTCTCTTTCTGTGTCTCTGTCTCTTTGTGTCTCTGTTTCTCTGTCTGTCTCCTGTCTCTGTGTCTCTCTCTGCCTCTCTGTCTCTCTCTGTGTATCTCTGTCTGTATCTCTCTGTGTCTCTGTCTCTCTCAATGTCTATGTCTCTGTCTCTGTGTCTCTGTTTCTGTCTCTGTGTGTCTCTCCCTATCTCTGTCTCTCTCTGTGCCTATGTCTCTCTCTCTGTCTTTGTCTCTGTGTGTCTCTGTCTCTGCTCCTGCACTGGGCTCCTAAGTGGCTCATTCCAGGCGTGAAGTAACAGTGTTTGTGGGACTCTGGTGCTGGCCCTGTCTTGGTGTGGAGCTGTGTGCCTCTGTCTCGTGTGTCGCTGGTGAGACCCGCAGTAGCCACGTGAACAGCGACGCGGACAAGCCACATCTCCGAGCACCTGCCTTGTCCTTGAGTTACCAACACTGAGGAGAGGAGGTTCACGGGCAGAGATGGGAGTCATGCGCCGGCCGGCTCTGCCCTTGTGGCAGCAGGTGGCAGGCCTGAGTGAGCCCACCATCAGGGAGGCTCCGTGGGTCCACAGCCTACACGCTGGACCCTGTGCACAGGTGCCGAATGCCCTCAGTGCCCCGCTGTGTGGCCGCTGCACCTCCGTTAGTAGCATGTGGGTCTCTAACTCAGCCTGGCGTCCTTCTGCCTGGAAGGTTATTGAGTCCCCATTTTCAGGAGGAAGACTGAGGCCAGCCTGGCGGGAGCATGGCCAGCTGGCTCAGCGACCGCCAAGGCTCCCCTTGTGTCCGTGAAACTCTCCCTTCCCAGCACGAGGCGCACAGGTGTGCCAGCCGTGGGCCCACCTGTTTCCAGGTTTAAGGCAACAGGACCCAGCCTGGTCCCCATGAAGCCACTCCCAGTGGCCTCACCCTGATTTCGAGTCTTGGTGCCTCTGCCTGTGAGGCTGTCGCTTCCTGCAGACACGGAGCTGGAGGACGGCTATTCACTTCCTGCACAAACAGAGCTGGAGGACCGCTGTTCTCTTCCTGCACACATGGAGCTGGAAGACGTCGTCCAGCATCCTCTGTGTTGTTGGACGTGGGTGCTGGGACGTGGGGAGACGGCAGCGCTCAGAAGTACGGACAGGGATGGAATCCATGCTGCTCAGTTCTGCCGTACGGAGGGCGCGCCCTGCAGAGAAGCTGAGTCCGTCCGTCTTAACGACCTTCTGCTGAGCAAACCCTCTCTTGACTGGGCTCCACCACGGCGAAGGCCCTTCCCTTGGGTGGGACGGAGCTGCCTGGGAGCCACTCCAATGGCTGCAGCAGCACTGAACATGGGCTTTGGTGCCGGGAAGCCTGGCCCATCCCGATGTGGTCACCCAGCCTGGCCCTGCTGTCCGCGCACCCAGCTCTCGCTCCCGCGCTTTGTAAGCTGTTCCGTGGCAAGTATGGTCACTGTGCATGTCCCTCCTTCCACACCCAGTGTGGGGCTTGAACTCACAGCCCCAAGATCAAGGGTCCCATGCTCCCCTGACCGAGCCAGCTGTGTGCCCCTCATACACGTTGTTTTCAAGGACGCTTGGTAGCATAGGCCCGTGGGTGCAACCTGCTATCCTCGCCCGTGTCCTGCAGCAGCTGAGGTGGGCGGCAGGCCTCGGTCTCCAGCCGCCATGGGCTTAGAGCCACCAGTGAGTGCTGCGCGCCCAGAAGACAAGACTTAGGACTGGCCTGTGGAGGGCCGGGCTCGTCCCGCTCCCAGCCCGCCGGTCTTGGTCATTCCCAAGTAGGAAAGAAGGTGCTTTAGAACAGTGGCCTGTCAGGGGCTGAGGTCCATGTGTGCCCGGGGCCCTTTGTGAAAAAGTCTGTTCACCGGACACTTAACCACTCCGCTTTCAGATGAACTGAAAATGAACTCAGGCCCTGTGGGAGAACTCCGTCTTCCCAGAGGAGCTTCAGGAAACCCGATGCATGTCTGAGGTAGTGCTGGAGCCTATGGGGCATTTGGAAGCCACGCAGGATGTGCTCAGTTTCCCTCAGAGCACGTGAGTAACCCACGACCCCAGGACTTCAGGCCTCTTTCCTTGTGTGGCTTTATTCTGCGGACTGTTTTGAGGGGAGGATTTGGGGTGGGTGAAGGCTGCCCTGGGGAGCGGCCCCAGCTGCGTGTTTGGTCCTGGGAACTGGAAATGCACCCGATGCACCTGCTGGGGCGGGCCTCGGGGAGCGGGCTGGTTTTGTTTTCTTCCTGATAGTGATGGTCACAGTTTTTATCAACCTATCAGCCAAATCATCGTCTCATGACTGCTTCTTTCTATCCCTTCCATAGACTATCTCTGTTGGGGTCTGTATTCTGGACATCAAAATAATACTGACTTTTGGATTAAAACATTGTATTTCAGGGGCACCTGGGTTTCTCAGTAGACTAAGCCTCTGCTTTCAGTTCAGGTCATGATCTCAGGGTCCTGGGATGGAGCCCTGCTTCAGGTTCTCTGCTCAGCAGGGAGCCTGCTTCCCTTCCTCTTTCTCTGCCTGCCTCTCTGCCTACTCGTGATCTCTGTCTGTCAAATAAATAAATAAAATATTTAAAAAACATGGTATTTCAGTTCAAAGACCTTGGTAAAGAGATACGTGCAAATATGCCCCCTTTGGCCCAAACTTAACAAGAGAACAACCCTAAGGGCAGTAATCACTGTCAGGCTTTTTTTGAAAATTCAGGGCATGTCATGCTGTGCTGCACCCAGACAGCCTCCCCTTCTCCCTGTGGAGGCGGGATCTCATCACAGCAGCATAGATGGGGAAACTGAGGCCCAGGGTGCTTTGTGGGATGCCCACACCCCCAGCTTCTGTACAGCGGAATGAAGGGCATATGAGGCCAGGCTGGCCTCAACAATGATGAGCTAGGGCTTCTTTCCTTCGTGTTTAAAAATTGTGGTAAAGCATATACAGCATAAAATTTCCATTTTAACTACTGTTAAGTGTACGAGTTGGTGTCATTAAGGACATTGTCATCACTAGGGAGCCATGCCCACCGGCATCCCCAGCTGTTTCCATCCTCCCTCCCCCAGCCCTGAGTCCACTTCCTGACTCCATAGACACGCTCTTCCAGATACCACGTACATGGGTATCTGTACCCATGTTCATGGGACGAACGCTCTCTGTCCAGGCTTCATCTGTGTGGCACATTAGTCACAGGTCTCTCTGTTTGGGCTGTGCAGTGCCCTGTCCTTGGACACGCCAGCTGTGCTGGCCTCTCCCCTGTCCATGAGTGCGTGGGTGGCTCCATCTCCAGCTGCGTGGGCACTACTGCACAAATGTTTACTCAGTCCTCGCTGTGTCCCGAGGAGTGGGACTGCGGGGTCCTGGGCTGTCGGCCGGGCTTCCCACCTGCACCCTGTGAGTGATCCTTTTCCTGCCGTCCCTGCCGACTGATTATTTTCCTCTTTTTAAAGATTTCAGCCACGCTTGTGGGTGGATTTCTTGGCGATTAGTGGTGTGCAGCGTATTTTCACGTGGTCTTTGGCCATTGGTGTATCTTCTCTGGAGAAATGTCAATTCAAGTCCCTTCCCACCTTTCAAGAGGGTTGTCTCCTTGTGGTTAGTGAAAAGCGCCCTCTCTATGCATTCCGGGTGTTAACCCTGCGTCAGAAACACGACCTGCAAATGTCTTCCCCCAACCTGTAGGATACCTTCACTTTTTCTTCCCTTGAAACTGTCCCCTGATGTCCAGAAGGGTATAATTTTGGTGAATCCAATATATCTGCTTTCTTGCTGCCAGACAGCCATGTGTGGTGACCCCCCCACACCTTGCGGACCCCCACCCTGAACCCGTGAGGCTGTGCAAACGGTTTGCAGCTGGTTGTGAGCTCGCCCAGACAGTGGGATGTAGGCTTCGGACAGGATGCCACCACCTCAGTTGAGGCTGCTCACGTGCCACAGAGACCTGCAGGCCACCCACCCTGCGAGAGCTCCCCAGACCCACACGCAGCTCTGGCTGCCTTCAGGGACTGCTGCTGCTCTACGCGTCCTGGGGGTCTGCATGGACGTCTAGCCGCCGTGGGCCGTGATGTGCCACAAGCTCCAGCCAGGCAATGCTGGCCACCCCATCACAGGGTGGGAAACCTCGGCTGCTATCTGCATATCCAGACACTTCCCTTGTAAGACTTTGGTGTAAAACCGATGGAGTGGAGGGAAGTCGAGCTCAGACCTTGGTTCCCATCTTGTGTGAGAAGCAGCCGTGCCTCAGGGACAGAATTCAATCTGGCCATGCTTCCCTGCATTCCGGGGAACTGAGGAGAGGCTCCATACAGGTTCCTGCTTCCCCACCTGCAGGCCGTGCCCTCAGACATGCTGGCGATGCCTGGATGGGTATGTCGCACCCAGACCGGCCATGGCAGGTGGCGTAGCCAGTGGGTGGAGGCCAGTGTCCTGGAGCCATGGTCCTCGTCACCTGCCATCTGCTGCCCTCAGCAAAGGTGGTGTGGACCCCACGCCAAGCATCCCTGACTGTCAGGCACCATGGCTCACAAGGAGGTGGACATCTCCACGGCACCAGCTGCAAGAACAGGGGCCTCCTCTCCCCATCCCGGGCATGGACACCCGGCCCAGCTCAGTGAGGACAGCCTCATCTCCCGCTGAGCGCACACCCACCGCTCAGCACTAGGGGAATTACCGTGCTGTGGAGGCAGACCCCACACCTCGCACAGGCCCATCACTGCTCCATCCCCTTCTCTCAGGGCCTACTGTGTGCAGGGGGGTGTTGTTGGGGGCGGACGTGGGACAGAGCTGCACGCGGATGGGGATAGGTCGTGTGAGTTCGGACACAGGCGCTCAGGAATATGTCAGGAACCCTCAGTGAGGGGACCGGGGTCCAGGAAGGCCACACCCCGCCCTGGGAGTGCAGTCCCTGCGCCGGCTCTGGCCACGGATCACCTTCCGCCCCAGGGGTTCCTGCAAGGCCCCAGCTGAGGCCTTGAGGGCCTTCTGTCATGACGGAAAATGAAGTCACTGGTGGTGCTGTGTCACCAGCGGTGTGGACAGGGTTTAGAGCTGCCGTCCCCACAGGACAGAGGACCAGCAGACTCGAGTGTGCAGTGGCCACCTGCATCCGCTTAGTTAGCAAGAACGTACTTTAACGGGGACAAATGTGGCTTCTAGAATGATGGCCTCCAACCCAGGGATCTCCCAGAAACAATGCCAGTCAGCATGGCCCACGGCCACTGACCCGTCCCTCCTCTGAGCCCACAGAGGACACTGTGGGGCCTTTGGTACCCATCTGTGTGGACTTGGGTCCCCTGGGGAGCTGGCAGGGCTGGACTTCCACCTACTGTCCCCACCACCCCAACCTTGGCCGGTGCCATCTTCGTTCGGAAGCACGGGCATTCTGTAGAAAGTGAGAGTTGGGGGGACGCCCACTGTTGAGTCCAACAGGAACCGCCTTCAACCAGCATCTGCACGCTGACCTGCTCTGTGGGGCAGTCCCAGTGAGCCTTCATTCCTAGACAGTCAATGAGCCACAAAGAGCCTCGAACAGGTGGATCCCCGCACACCTGTGCCGTCCATGCCATGGCCCAAGGTTACATGGTCGCTGAGTGCAGGAGTCCATGCAGGTGACTTGCTGAGGTTCCTAGGCGACGGGCTGTGGGCCGGGAGCTGGCCGGCAGCCCCAGCTCAGACGGGGTCTCCATTCATGCTGCCTCCTCCGCGCCTGTTGGGGAAGCTTGGCCACAGGGAGTGGGTGAGAGGCTGCCACGGGAGCTCTGGCCAGTGTCTGAACCCCGGGCCTGCACCTCCTGATTTACAGAAAGCGCAAACCTGGTGGCCCTGTTGGCCTGAGGTTGGGCACGTGAGCACCGGAGGCGCTTTCCTTGGTGAGAAGGGGTGGGCATAAGTTGCACGGGGCTCCCCTATGACCACGGGCCTTGACCACCCCCCAGAGCAAGTGCCCGGGAAGGAGGGAGTGATGGGCCAGCTGCGAACGTGACGTGAACGGGAAGGACCCTGGGTGGGGGAACAGCAGGCCCCCCCACTCACAATCCATGGCAGTCCTGCCGAGAGCCAGCCTGATGCTAGCTAACGGCACAGGCTTGGCAGAAACTGCATTTCAGAATCTTCTGGAAGAGCGAGTGGGGGCTTAACGTGTGACCACCAGGCACATGGCAGCATAGATCAGGCGTCCCAGACAAAGCTCCCTGCTTGGGCCCCTCTCCTCCTCACCGGCCATTCTCTCCCTGTTCACGGCTTGTTCCCAAGCTCGGTGGAAGAGAGAGAGACAGGATCACCGGCAGGGGCAGCATCCCAAAGTGTCCACTCACAGTCCTTCCTGCCACACGGACCTGAGTGAGGACAGAGGATACTCTCTTGGAGACGCACGATGGACATTGGCAGAGAAAGGCAGCTGGGGCCATGAGGCGGGATTTTCTTAGGCGTGAGGGCCACCAGGCCCACAGGGCCGCCTGACCAGGCAGCGGGGTCCCTGCCCTTCTGAGGTGGATGCAAGGCAACGTCCGGCTCCCACGTGTTGGTCGGTTACTGGGGGCCCCAGGCGAGGGGAGTGCATTTTCCCTGGTGTTCTCCTGCGGTCGCGTCTGCATCGGATTCTTAGTACTGACTGCAGAGCGAGGGGGACCCTTGTCCCCAGGAAATCGCCTCTGTGGACGTCCCAGTGTGGGAGGTGTGTCTCTTCATTGGGCATGGAATTTTCCAGTAAAATGTTGGCCAGAGCAGAGAGAAGGCCCGGGGCCCCGGAAGCCTCCCGCGGGTGGGTAACTTTTGTCTGGAGCTGCCGCGGCTCCGGACCCGCACCTCGTGCCAACGGTGTTGAGCACCAGGCACTCAGCTTGAAGACCGTGAGCCCAGGGAGAGGCCACAGGCAGACGGGGCAGAGCTGTGTGGGGAAGTCAGACTTGATAGCATCCCAATGAGGTGCCACCACTGAGCTTCCACGTCAGTAAGACTCACGACACTCTAACCACATCATCACTGAGTAGGACGGGTGTTGACACGTGAGCGGGCCAACGGAGCGAGAGCCATGGTGACCCTGGCATGGCAGCGTCCGATGCTTTCTCCCAGGAAGGCAGAGCAAGAGCCTAGCGAGTGGCCTGCACTGGATGGCGAGGGCAGGGACAGTCCGGTAGACTCCATGCGGGTTGGGCGGTCAGCCACGGGCCTCAGGAGGGCACCTGAATGGGTCCCCATCTGACCAGATGGCGGACAGGCTGGATTTTCCCCTCCCAGGCCTGTTGTCCTGGGGAAGCGCGGTCTCAGGGAGACTCCTTCCTTCCAGCCATCAGCTGCCCTCTTGGGCATTTGGGATCTTGGTTTTCCCTTGCTCTGTCCGGTGGCCACTCACCAGGAGCTCTGTGGTGTCTGCCCCCAGTGTCTTCCAGCTGTCACCACCTTTGCGCAGGTCCTGACCCTTTTCCCCAGGAGCACGGTCACCTGTCTCTCCGGTTCACACTCCATCCACAGAGCCTCTGGGACAGTTGGGAACTGGGCCCCGCAACGGGCCAGCACTCACAGAAGGGAGATCCGTCCGCTCAGACGTGTCCTGACCAATCCAGGCAGCTGGTGCATTGAGACAGGCTGTGGTAGAGATGGGGTTTCTGGTGGAGAAGACTTTCCCTGGACACACGGGGGATTTCAATGTCGATGCACTGATTGGAGGTGTCGCTCTAGAGACCAAAGCCACAGACCTGAGGCAGGACAGAAGAAGAAGGAACATTTGCTCAAGCCTGGGTGACCTCGTTACTCATGTCTTTGCATGATGCTCATGGGTCTTTACTTCGTTACAGGAAAAGTTTCAGGTCCTAAAACACGAGAAAGTTGGTAATTGTGCAAGCTGCGACTCATGTTCCCAGTTGTTATCTTGGCCACCACGAGATCTTTAAAAACGTTTTATGAAGACAGAGGTCATCAGGACACACATGCTGCCAAGGAAGAAAGGGGCCCGACGTGGGGGACAGGGGATGGACAGGGGTGGGAGGTGGGAGTGTCTGTCCCTGGGGGCACGTGGCCCTCTCCCCAGCCCTCAGCCCTCTGGTCCGTAAGGCCCATGGCGTCTCCACCAGTGTGGCTGTGCACTGTGAAAGGGCCTGACTAGACCGTGCACGAGAAGAGAACTGGTGAAGTTATGGGTTTTGAGGGTGAGCACACAGCAGGACCAGGCCCTGGGTGGAGTGGCCTCCTCCTTCCAGAGGCAGGTGTGTCCTCACGATGCAGTAAACCCCATGCGCTGTTGCAGTTGTGGTTGTGGGAGGACGGCGTGTGGGCCACTTTGTCTGGAGCTTGTGGATCTCGGTGCCTCGTGGCAGGGACCGTACCGGCCATCCTCCAGGATGGGCTCAGTCCACCCAGCACCGTGTCCCAGTGCTCGTCCCTGTGGGATCCGTTCCTTCCTAAGGCAAATGGTCCTCACTGTACAGACAGACCACATGTCCCTCACACGTTCACCAGCTGAGTGGGCCTCCAAGCCATGCTGTCTCAGCAGAGTCAGGCCAGTTTGAGGGACAAAGCTGCCAACATCATACTCAGAGGGAGACAACGCGACTGACTGCATGGGGTGCCTGGAGCCCCTGTGACCCGGGCCTTCTTAATCTGTCCTTGAACGGTGAGCAGAGAACTACTCCGTGGCACCCATCACCATGAGACATTTCAGGGAAACACTGCTCTGGGGGTCCCGGCACTTCCTATGTCTCTCTTGCCCCGCGTGGGGAAGTCTCTGTGTCAGGCCTTTGTCACCCGGCGGGCGGGTGTTACAGTCCGCTGTCGCCCGGGGCCCGGCTGCACACGTGTCACCCAGAGAGCCTTGTGGGGACCCACAGCGAGAAGCCAGCTGCCCCACACAGCCCTCGACCTCGGCCTGAATCGACTGCTATGTGAGCTGCTCTCAGGGGCCTCCCTCAGTGTCTGGAAAAGATGGACTTGGGGCGTTCAGTCGGTTCAGGGTTTCAACATCGTTGTCCAGGTGTGGGCACAAGTCGGGGGTCAGCTTGCCTTGACTTCGGGCATGGGGTCTGGGCAGCTCCTGGGTCCTGCCGGGGATGGGAGGGCCACCGGGTAAGGTGATGCGGCAGCAACCATGTGACTATTAGGGCACTTCCGTAGGAGCATGTACTTCAGCTGCTGGAATATTTTGCTCATGACTCAGAAAATGCAAAAATGAACAGTGACCGATCACCAACAGTCAGTCTGTCCTGCAGCTGTCACGGTTGGGATCCATTCTCATGCAAGGGAGGAACTTAATTCAAGGTGGAACACAGAGAAGGGGTCCCGTGGTTCCTGTACCTGGCATCGGGGTGGCTCGGAGCATAGGGACCGAGGTCATGCAGGGCCCCCCATCTGCCCCTCTGTGAGCAGGTGTCCGTGCTGGACACACCTTCTTGCTGACTGTGTGTGCTGGCAGAGCTGCTGTCCCCACACCCAACACGCCCGTGTGGACACCCTGCCTCCGCTCCCAGGGTCCACGTCAGCCTCCCCAGGATGCTGGCTGCCCACTTGCCTCCTGTCCCCATCTGACAAAAGGAGCAGCTTCCAAAAAGAAGTCTCACGCCTACACAGTCCTAGGAGGGGACCGAGGTAGGCATCCTGCTTAAGGGAAGTGTGAAGCCAACATTGAGATGTCAGATCTCGAATCACCAAGAGAAGAGCTGAGGTGGGTGTCGGGGCAGGATGTCGGGAGGCATGGTGAGGGGGCGAGTGTGCTCTGCCCTGGCCCAGAGGTCCTGCCCCCAAATTAAAATATCAGAGATCCTGCACTTACAGGCATGGAAAGGAGCACACCAGGGATGAGACAAGCCAGCTGGCTGTCCTTGCTGTCGTGATACAGCTCTCCTGACGTTCGCACGACAGCTCAGAGCACAAGGCAGTTTGCACAAAGTTTAGTTAAGCTGTCAGTTAGGTAGCAGTTCTCTTAAAAGGAATTCTGGTGGCTTTAACTATTTTGGAGTTTTATTATGCCATAGTAGAAAAGAAAGAAACAGAGTAAGATGTGAGGCTCCTTCCCCATGTGTCAGGTGGGGTGGCAGCCAGACAGGAGTCATAGCTCACCATCATGCATGTCAGGACACCAAGGACCCATGTCTTCTCCCGTCTACATCAGCAGCAGGTCCACACCCACCTGCTCGCAGATGCATCATGGGCACTCGCGTGGGGTGTGCAGGGAGCGGGAAGACTGTCTGTGGAACGAGCTCCACATCACAGCCTCCCGGGGTTCCACCTGGCTGGTGTCAGCAGGCTGGGGCTGAGGTATGGGACCCCCGGCCCCGCACAGACGGAGTTAACTCTGGGAGGTCGTTACCTCTGGGAGACGGAAGATAACAGGGTCAGGCCAGCCTGTGGGTGTCCACATGAACCAGGATCTTCGTGGCTATGGTCATGTTGACCACAGGACTCTGCCTCTCACTTTAAACCTTCCTACTTCGAGGGTATTTTTACCAGAGTGACTTTCTTGGAGCCCAAAAAGCATAGAATCCACTAAATGTTTCATAATATGCTATTCTAAGATGCACAGCATTATATTTTATTTTTCCTTGTAGGAACTCAAATTCCCAGACCTGACGGCCATCCTGCACTGCATTCACGCCTTCCTAGCAGCCAAGGTGGCCTCCGTGGACCCTGCATTCATGGACAGCCAGAGCATTACAAGGAAAGTGCTTCTGTTGAGCACTGAACATTAAATTATTTTCTTAAGATAAGTCAAGCAGAGAGAGTCAATTATCATATGGTCTCACTTATTTGTGGAGCATAACAAATAGCATGGAGGACAAGGGGTTTTAGAGAGGAGAATGGAGTTGGGAGAAATTGGAAGGGGAGGTGAACCATGAGAGAATATGGACTCCGAAAAACAATCTGAGGGGTTTGAAGTGGCGGGGGGGGGTGGGAGGTTGGGGTACCGGGTGGTGGGTATAATGGAGGGCACGGATTGCATGGAGCACTGGGTGTGGTGAAAAAATAATGAATACTGTTTTTCTGAAAATAAATAAATTTATAATTAAAAAAAAAGAAATGACTTTTCCCTGCAAATGTTGCAACTCTGTGATTTTATAATAAGCCTATAGTTGTGATACCAATAAAATACGTCACCAGTTTGCAGCGATGGGTCATTCATAGAGCTGACAGGCCGGGGTGCTGCTCAGGCAGACCAGGTGGGCCACTGGGGATTCTCCGAGCCCTGAGAACGGACTCCGCACCACATGCTCCGCCTCCCCCATTGCTGACAGCTGGGCCGCGTTCCCATAAAACATGCAGTAAGATCATGAGAGCCGTCGCTTGGAGTCTCTCATGCAAGGAAAGTGTTTCATCAGCACTGGGTCATTAACGTCCTCTTTTTCTCGAGGAGGGGTTCAGTAAGGTTTTGATTTGAGAAATGAGTAGGAGAAATAGGTTGGAAAGAAAAATAATTTTGAATACTTAATTTTAATCCTGAAATTTTATAAATTATTATAAAATTAAATAACATATCATTTAAGTGCTAATTTAAATGACTTTCCAAATTCATGAAATACAACCTTTATTATAGTTTCCTGGGTTTCTGTACTGTTTGCCACTTCTAAGAAGGTCCTCTTTCTGCTTTTGTCATTAAAAGCGACTCATGGACTCCTGAATCACACGGAGGCCGACTGTGGTCCTAGATCACGACTTCACGTCTCACGTGGACATATGCGAGGACAGGAGGCATGTGACCCTCGGACTGTCCAGTTCAGGGGAACAGGCAGATGCAGGAAAGCAGGCGCACGGTGCCGACCGCTCAGCGTCCCTCCAGGGCCAGCTTTGGCAATGACCGCCCGCCCCCTATGGCCCACCCAGCCCTTGTGGGTCTGTCGGGAAGAAGGAGGTGTTTGGGTTTGGAGCGTATCAAGTGCTGATGATCACTTGTCAGACACAGTGATATGGAGAGGGCATCTGCAGGTAGCGTGGGTGCAGTGCGCAGGGTACACGGAATTCCTGCTCACATAGCCCCGGCTTCTGTGGAAGGTTAGCCCGGCATAGCAAGGGGCTTTAACCAGTATTCCGAGAGAAGGGGGATCACGGAGCATCAGGTGGTGGCGTCCTCTGGAGATGACTGTCCTCCCGCCTTTGAAGCACATGCTCCATCTACATTGGGGTGAGCAGCAGCAGGAGCAGAGCTGACACCCAGACCCCAGGCTGGTGACCCCCGGCTTCAGCAGCATCTCCAGGTGTGGCTGATGTCTCTCCAGATCTCGCGGGGTCTCAGTTTTATCACGTGTTATGCCAATGAGCCTAACTCACTCCACCGTAGGAGGCCTTCTTCTGCACTCAAGAGAAAAGAAATCATGATTATTCTTTGTTTATTTTCACGAAACTGTAGATTTTAGAAGTGTACTTTTACTAGATCATAATGAAAACAATAATATTTTCACAGGAAGATTCGATATTAAAGTTTACATTTGTATACATACAATTTTTTGAAAAGATACACAACTTTTTTTTAAATTAAAAAATAGCAAGAATCTCTTTGCATGAAGTGAACAGTGGCCACGTGCCCCTCGCCCTTCCCCTTGCACTCCTGAAGCACCTGTCCTGCCCCCACGGGTCAGGCTGCACCCCTCAGACACCCATGCAGACTGGGGCGGGGCAGGCAGGTAAAATGACACTCACTGCCCCAGTTCGGAAGCAGGGCTTGTCAAGGGCATGGATGGTGTCTCCTGACTGGCTCTCAGGGTGCTGGGTCAGAAATTATTTTATTTTTATTAAGGAGATGTGGTTAATCCTAAAATCTCAGTTTTGCATTTTAATTAGACATCAGTAGGACCCACCACAGATCTCTGATTGGAAACTCATTGATATGGAGACTGTGCTGAGAGGGCTGGGCCCATGGGACCCCTTTTAGCTCATGTCCTACCTGGCGTAGGTGCATCTTTCCTCACCATGCTGGTGAGGAAACTGACCACTGAGCCTCCGCCCAGGTCTGAGGCTGGGCTGGTCCTGGCGCTGGAGGAGGCATGGGGGGAGCCAGGCGTGAGCGAGCCGAACTCAGTGCGGGAACAGGGTGGCAGGCAGGATGCCGCGCGGACACCCCCACCCCCTGCTACAGGGAGTGCTTTTGAACATCGGGAACAGCTCTACGGGATTCCAATAAACTTCATTTTTCTCGTCTCCAGGTCAGACTCTCCTCCTGAGCCCCAGCACTTCCACATCGAAGCAGGGGATCTGGCTGTGTTTGGTCTCTGAGTTGAAATGAGTGGCCTGACTGCGCAAGCACATTTCTGACAGCCTCTCGCTGTCTGCAGTGGAGCTCTGTGTGTGTGGACACGCAGTGGTTCCCACCGTGGAGGTCCTTCAGAACCAGCTGACTCCTGACGCCTACCAGGACCAAAGTGGACATCAGGGACGTGTCCGTGGATCCCGAGGCATCGGTCCTACTTCTCTGTCCCTGCGGACAACATGTGGAAAGTGATTCTGAAGGCCTGTGGTTTGGTGGGGTCTGCAAGGAGAGCCCGTCTTAATCCCCTGCCTGACTCTGGGCGATGGCACAGCCCTCTGGTCATGCGCAGGGAAGAGGCTGGGTCCTTCCAAGCAGGAGGGACCTGGCAGCTCCTGCCATTCTGATCGTTCTGATCATTACCACCACTGGCTTGCTCTACGCACACTCGGCTCAGAGCAAGAGAACCAGCAGAGACGGCCCGTAACCCACCCATCCATGTGTTCAACACGACGGTTTTGGAAGTCAAATGATTTATTCAGCTCTGGATCCAGACTCTGTTTTCTCATGGTTTGACAGGCGGATGATGGATTTATCTAGTATTTACTTTTTATCAGGATGCAGCTGACACACGATGTCATCTTAGTCTCAGGTATAATCACAACAACGAGGCCAGACATCTGTGCTGGCGGCGGGGGGGTCCCCTGCACTGCCGTGGAATGCCGCCGTCGGGCCTCGCAGCTGCGGAGTGCACACGGGATAGAGCACTGTGCCAGCCCGGACTTCACAGTGAGTGAGGCTTGACCCCTGAGAGAACTGGCCACTGTGTTTTCCAGGTACAGAGATGAACGGCCCTGAGGCCCCATCCCGGGCCCCAGCTGGGCAGGGGAGGGCCCTCCGTGAACTCTCTGAGACCAGACACATCCCGCCCAGAGCCACTGTCCTCTCTCGCCCCGCAAACCATGTGCCTCCTGGGTTCACGCATGACCTCCACGTGCAAGCACTGGAACACACAGATGTGTAGACTGCCGGGGTGAGGCCATTGACAAAGAGCTTGTTCTCTCAGAGTAAAGGTTCTGATGGAGATGAACGTACCATGGGCTATGAGTTCTCTGTGTCCGAGAGGCACCTGGTGGTCAAGCCCCAGCTAGGCGGGCCGACCGTCAGGGCTGGAGCCACAGGCTCGCAGGAAGAGCACCGCTGAGCTGGACAGAAACACCCAGTGAAAACTCCGTAGGCTCTTAACGGGTACAGCCCGGGATGAGCAAGCCCTGTGCAGGTTTCCGACGACACCATGTCGCCTAGGGGCCCATTCTGTCCACAGATGCAAGGAGACCTGAGCCAGGCTCCCTGGTGGCTTCTGTGTGCAGAACGTGGATGTTCGAGGCAAATGCACTGGATTCCTTCATTCGGCAAAGATTTGTGGAGGGATTGGGGGTGCCAGGCTGTGAGGGGCGCCTACGGCTGGAGGGGGCAGAGGGGGCATGTGGTCAGGACTCGGGCATGGAGGCAGTGGGTGGCTCCCATGGGGCCATGCCCTTGGGGCCCGTGCTCAGGTGTGTGGACGTCCAGCCTCATGCAACGTCTCAGAAGAACACGGGCATACTGGCTGCAGGTAATGGCCTCGTCGTGTCAGGGGCTTCGCGTGAAACATGAGTCTGGGCTTTTCTGTTCTACTTTCTGTTTCTCTTCTGGGGCTGGACTTGGGGCTGAGCTGACCTGCTGCTGACACTCAGACACAGATCATGGATGTTCCACTCTCACAGATGTCCCCGCGGTTTGTCAAGGAAATGACTCTTGCTTTGCTCAGTGGAGTCTAGTAACACTGCACGTTGGTCCGTTTGGGGGTCAAAGTTTTCACAGAAATTTGAAAGGGTTTATGCACACATGCTGACAAAGGAGTTCCTTAAAAAGAACGTCACACCTGAAAAGGTGAGACCTTTAGGTTGTAGATTTGTCTTTGAAATAGACAAAAAATGTGTTTTTTATCCTTTTTTCCTCATTTGAAATTTAAAAAAGGAAAAGTCATGAAGAAAAGTTTATTGAACTACTCCGCACGTTGCCTTACAGCTGATAAACCTATGGAAGATGGAAGGAAGATACTCGACTCTCCACTTAGAGGTGCACAAGCCTCGTATTTTGGTGAATCAAGAAACTTAGCTTGATAACTAAGGAAAAAGTCCATACCATGCACACGGAAATATACCCAGAGTCAGGAATTACTCAGTGTGTCTTTCTGTGCTCAGTTCTTGGGCTTCCGATCGAAACTCTGTTCCTGCCTTTTGGAGAAACTGTGTGCCAACCACACGATCCCCTCGTTTCCCTAAACACACCTGGGTTCCAAAATGCAGAACGAGTAAACGCTATAGGAAATATTTGGCCAAATGTGTCCTTGTTCGCCCCTACAGAAGATAAGGAAAATATCCATTTTCGGGGTGTGCAGACAAAGAGGCAGGTTTTTTTCAGGACTCCATGCTGTGTGCTCCTCTCATTCTGGACAGGAAAGTCAGGCAGCAGGTCAGCAGAGAGCTCCATGCTTGTGGTTGGGGAGCCCGGGTTCTCGCTGGGCACGCCATGTGTTTGTTGGCTTTGGGACATGCATCGGCTCAGACATCCTCCCAAACCTGAAATAGAGACACAAGAGTGTCACTGTCTCTCCCTTTAGGATGACAGTCCCATTTAGAGCACGGTGACCCTAAGTGCTGGGTCGGCCAGGTCCCAGGTCCTACCAGAAATGTGCCCCCTTGAAACGGAGTCCGGGGTAGTAAACAAGTGAACAGTAGAGCTACCGTATGACCCAGCAGTCACACCACGGGGTAGCTACCCAAAGGACAGAAACACTGATTCAGAAGGACGCAGGCACCCTGATGTCTCCGGCATCCACAAGGGCCCAGACATGGAAGCAGCTGACTGTCCACCAGCCGACGAATGGATGAAGAAGGTGTGGGGTAGACACACTATGGAACACTACCCAGCCACCAAAAAGAGTGAAATCTTGCCATTTGCAAGAACGTGAGTGGGTCTAGAAGGTATCACGTGGAGAGAAGAAAGTCAGAGAAACAGATGCTTGTGGAAGTTAAGGAACAAATGATCAAGGGAGAAAGTTCAGAGAGAAGGAGAAACAAGGCAGGAAGCAGGCTCTGAACAACAGAAAACCCTCAGATGTCAGCCAGCGGTGGGGGGGTGGGGACGTGGCACAAGGCGCACGGTCTGGTGGTGGGCACCAAGTCAGTGCCCAGGTGAGGGTCGCGACAGCGGACACTGTGTGCTGACTAGCCCACAGTTAAAATAAACACAGGAAAAGAACTGAGTCAGGGAGAAAAGGTCAGGTCCACCTCTCAACGCAGTGATAGGTACCAAGAGATTTGTAAAAAGGAGGAGAAGGAGAAATAGAAGAATAAGGTCCTCCTGTTGATTCCTTTCCAGCGACAGCCACACGCGTGTTGAGGCAAACAGCGTTGGCCGGCCATTCGGCTCCTTTCCAAGGTCCGTTACGGATGCATTCCCAAGTCTGCTCGGTCAGATCAAGAATGCCGTGGAGGGGCGCCTGGGTGGCTCAGTGGGTTAAGCCACTGCCTTCAGCTCAGGTCATGATCTCAGGGTCCTGGGATCGAGTCCCACATCGGGCTCTCTGCTCAGCAGGGAGCCTGCTTCCTCCTCTCTCTCTCTGCCTGCCTCTCTGTCTACTTGTAATCTCTCTCTGTCAAATAAATAAAATCATAAAAAAGAATGCCGTGGAGGAGCTACTCCGCTGTGCCTCCAGAGGTTGTTTTGGTTTTGTTTTTTGCTTAGAACTTGATCCAAGAGTCCCTCTTGTCATAAAACAGCAACCGCCCAGAGCTAGACGCGGTCTTCACGGACCACTTGGCGTGCTGGAGTGCCGCAGTGCTGCAGGGGGCTGGTGTTTTCCTGATGGGGACAGCACAGCTGTAAGCTCCCCAACAGCCCACCGGCTCCTGCCCCGCCCAGCTCTTCTCTTCTCCACCTGAAGACGAGGGGCCACAACACAGACAGAACCAAGTCGCTGAGGCAAAGAGGACCGGGAGGGCATTGTCACGTCTTCTTCTGACTCCCAAAATCACGGCCCAGCCTTTCCCCGTGAAGTAAGAGTAAAGACGTTTATCACAGAAACAAATAATGCAATATTCACATATAAACTTAATGTTATTATTGTTAAAGCAGAACAAACTGAAATGCTTCTGGCAAAAGGAAAACCAAATCCACGTTTCTAAAAATATTTCCCAAGGTTATATCTTGGCAATGACAAAATATAATACAGAATTTGGTTGGGGGGAAAGGATATATATTTTATTAGTACTTAACAGTAATTTTTATTGTAATGAATATATTATTTTTAAAATTTAAATGCAATTACTTAACATAGAGTGCATTACTAGCTTTAGAGGTAGAGCTCGGGGGTCCATCCACTGCAGGTGACACCCAGGGCTCTGTCCATCCCGCACCCTCCTTCCTGGCTGTTCCCCAGTTACTGCACCCCCTCACCCCTCCCCTCCAGCAACCCTCAGTTTGTTTCCTATGATTAAGAGTTTCTTCTGGTTTGTCTCCCTCTCTGTTTTTGTCTCATTTTATTTTCCCTCCTTTCCTTATGCTCCTCTGTTTTGTTTTTCAACTTTCTCATATCAGGGAGATCATGTGATAATTATCTTTCTCTGATTGACTTATTTAGCTCAGCATAATACCCTCTAATTCCATCCACGTCATCGCAAATTGGCAAGATATCGTTTCTTTTGATGGCTGCATGGTACTCCATTGTGTATATACACTGCATCTTTATCCATTCATCTTTTGATGGACATGTAGGTTCTTTTCATAGTTTGGCTATTGTGGACATTGTTCCTATAAACAATCAGGTGCACGTGTCCCTTCGGATCACTGCATTTGTATCTTTAGAGTAAACACCCAGTAGTACAATTGCTGGGTCGTAGGGTAGCTCTGTTTTCAACTTTTTGTGGAACCTGCATGCTGTTTTCCAGAATGGCTGCACCAGCTTACATTCACACCAACAGTGTAGGAGGGCTCCGCTTTCTCCACATCCTCGCCAGCATCTGCCATTTCCTGACTTGTTAATTTTAGCCATTCTGACTGGTGTGAAGTGGCATCTCACTGCGCTTTGATTTGTATTTCCCTGATGCCAAGTGATGTGGAGCATTTTTTCATGTGTCCCTAACAGTAAATATACACCAGATTTGAGAATATTAAATAATACATATTTATCCTGGGAAAAACTGTTCTCCTGTAATAAACTTTTCCTTTAAAATTGGAATCAAGGCAAATGCAAACCAAATAAATAAATAAATAAATAAAAATAAATAAAACAACAACAACAAACAAAAAAAAACCATCCAGAATGTTCCCTTGGGGAAACCAGCATTGCCGTGTTCCTTCAGGTAGACATGTCTGGCTCTAACCTTGTCTTACACTCTGGAACAGAGCCTGACCCTTGTAGATGCGGTGGTGGGTAGATTCCGAGAACTTTACAGATTAATGTGTGAGAACCACTGCCCGTCATGGCTGCTGAGATCATGGCTTCAAGGTGATCCGGGGGTTTCTGTGCAAAACCTCCCCTCACTGAAGCCTGGGAGCCAAGAAGCTTGCTGGTGGCTTTATGGAATGTTCTTTGATGAATGAGGGACTTTCTGTGCCTTCGTAAGAGCTCACTGTGAACCCAGACCCGCCTGAAAAGGACCAGGTCAGGGCCCCAGGCCTGGGCCATGGCCCCGCCTTACTGTCTTCAGATCCTCCGTCCTCCAGACAGATGAAATAATGCCAGTTTCAGCCTGAGCCTCTCTCCTGCCCTAAAGGGAAAGCTCTAGAAGGTGGGGCTGGACCCACGGCTGAGCATTTTGGGGTCATGGCAGGTGTCATATAAATAATTGGTGTGGCGGTCTCTGCTTTTTTAATTAATGGGAATCTTTAAGTTCTTGAAAGCAGGGGTCAGCAGGCCACAGACCATGGGCCGCATCTGGTCTGGGCACGACTTTTGTCTGGGCGGCTTCATTAGAACCTGGCTGGTGGGTTCGTTGGGGCCTCTGCACCCGGTGCCGGGGTCTCAGTGCTCAAATACTGTGGCTGCGTTCCTGCTTTGTCAGAAAGCATTTCCTGACATGTGCGTGTGTGGACACACTCGGGGCTGGGGACACAGAGGTGCCCTCGGCATGGTTAACAGTGTGCCAGAGTCTTCTGGCCCTGGTGTCTCAGGGAGTCTGCCCTGTGCTGTGCCCTCAGGGGGATGGGGGAGCAGGGAGGCCCAGGCCCCCAAGAAGCAGATCTGGGAAGAGCAGGTCTTGAGAAGGGCAGGAAGCATGTGGGGGCCTTCCGGTGGCTCAGGGTCTGCGGACCCCAGATGGGCAGGGAAGCAAGGGAGGGGCCCGGGAGCGAGGGCAACGCAGGCTGCTGAGCATTTGGGCATTGTGATGCCTCAGGACCCCACATTCATTCACCACTTCATTCAGCAGGATCCCGCCATGAATTCTGAGCACAAGTCTCAGGTGACCAAACCCTTCCTCTGGGGACTGCCCCGCACCCGGTGGGGAGGACAGAGCTGCTCCTCCAACAGGTGCGCGTGCGTGGAGGCGACAGGAAGGGCAGCAGCGCACCTGAGGGCAAGAGAGCAGTGGAGCGGTGGGCGCGGCCCTGTCGGTGAGCCTCTGCCAACGGGGGAGGACATGCTGCGTGAATCTGGAGGGACCGCAAGCCCCTGGATGGGTGGACAGACGGGTGGACGTGGAGCCGGAGCCCCCTGTCCCGTCTGGGGGATCCCCAGGGGTTTGCAGAGGCTCCGCCCTCCTCCTGCAAGGGCTGCCCGCTGAGAGCCAGCTGGGAACCCTGGAGTGCAGATCCCTGAGCTGGAGCCGGGAAAGCAGCCTCCACGCGCTTGTCAGGGGACCAAGGGTCGCAGAGATGGGGTGTGCGGAGGGCGGCAGCCGGGGGAGGCAGCCCGGCGCTCTGGGCATGTTGCGAGCGCAGGAGGGCAGCTGTGGGGGCGAGAACCGGAGGAGCCTCAGGACAGCTAAGGAGCCGGGCTGTTCGCCAGAGCTCACGTGGCCAGAAAGGGCAGCCTTGCCCGGGCCAGCCCGCCGGAGGAAGGACAGACCCCATCTGGGCCAACACCTTACTCCCACTACATGCCGGCACTGCCATGGCCATCAGGACAGTCGCCGAGAACTGGGCATGCACAGCTGGCTGTCGTCCGTTCCCGAGCGTGAGAACGGGGAGCTCCGTCAGGCGCTGCACCCCAGGGGTCCCAGATGCGCTCGCGGGGTCACCAGCGGGAAGAGGTGCCGGCCCGCAGCAGCAGCGGCATGAGACCCCCAGCCCCAGGGCGCCAGCCGTTCAGCGTGGGGCCCACTCTGCCTCGCAGGCGGAGGTGCACAGTCTGTCTTGTGGTGTTTCTGGACCAAAGGCAGACGAGGAGGGAGAGGAGTCAGTCTGCCCAGGCCTGGCTGCTCCGGGGTCGGCCCGGGTCGGCCGGTCAGCGCAGGGAACAGCGTCTTCTCCCAAACGGGACTAGACCGGTGCCCACCTTGCTGAAAAGCGTCAGGGACGCCTAAGTCAAGCAAGAACTCACGGAGTGCGACGGAGGCGTGGGCAAAGCCGCGGGGCAGCCTCTGACCCCGGAGGCCTCAGAGAGTGAGTCAGCTGTGAGCACTCTGCAGCGGCCAAGATGTCTGTCCCCTCCCTGGCTCTTCACGTGCACACAGATGCTGGCCAAAGGGCATGGAAGCAGCCCTGGCACCCTCCCACAGGCTCCTGTAAGGGCCACCGTGGGTCAGCCTCGGAAACTCCTATGTGTGTCTCTCTCAGCATTGGCAACACACCTGTGGGAAGGGCAGTGACCTCAGAGAGGTTTTCTTAGAAGAGACAGAATGTTCTGGAACACATTGATGGCATGAAAAGAAGGGTGTGTGTGCCACTTTGCAGGTGGATGCAAGCCAGCCCTGGGCAGCATGGGGCACTTGGCCTCACTGAGCCTGTGAGTGGCTCTCGTGATGGAAGCTTCTGGAAATTCATAGGAATGATGATGCATAAAGGACAAACAGACCGTAAACAAACAAAGAAAGCAACGTCCCGGAACACTCTTGGAATTCCTATGAAAGACAAGGGGCTCTTTCCTGAGTAAGAATCTCTCTCATTATTTCTCGCTTATCTGACCTTCCCCGTCTTCCCTGATCCCTGGTCCACGTCTGCCTGCGTCCATCCGCGTCACGCCAGCTGCACTCCCCCCACGCCCCGTGTGCTCACGTCCTCCCTCTCAGCTTCTGTTCTGTCACTGCGGCCAGTCCCTCTGTGCCCTGCTCCCTGACCCCCGTGACCTCGTGACACAGCCCTCTAGTGTCCCTTCACTTGGCGCCATTTGCTTTAAGCACACAATGTCGTGGGACACCTCCAGTGCAAAGATGAAACGAGGCCAGGGCATCTGGAAGCCGTTCCTTATACAATGTCTAGAATGAAAAGATCCAAGTAAACAATGATATGTAATTTTTGACAGATGTACAAAGTTGATGATTTTCACTGTAAGGAAGTACACGATGTGACAGGGAAGTGTGGTTGTGTCCAGGATCGATCATGTATCATTGGGCAGCGAGAAGAGATTGAGTTCATCTGTAATCTGAATATTTTACATTAATTGCTTTTGAGCTCTTCATAAAAAAAAAAAAAAATATGTTCACTAAACAGAAAACTCACAGTGTCAGTAAGAGAGCAGCCCACGGAGGTATGTATGGCCGGCGCACCCCAGACCAGCTCTCCAGCCAGGCGGACAGCGGCCACGAGATCGGCAGGAGACCGGCAGGAGGAGGGGCAGAAGGGAAGCCAGCACCCCAGGAGTCTGGAAGAAGGTTGGATGAATCTTCTAAAACCAGGCAATGGCGTTGGCTGAGATCCTCCAGGCATGGGTGAAACTTAACATCCTGGAACACAGAAGCCCCCGAGTTCCTGGAGTGGCAGGTGCATGAGCAAGCCCCCGTCTCACAGACAGCAGGAGCTCAGGACCCGGACCCCAGCATGCAGCGCCTGAAGATGGCGGCCTGCACTGTGCCCATGACCACCCTGGTTCCCCTGCAGCGCTGCTCCTGGCACAAGGAGCCCCTGGAGGCCTACGCGAGTGCTGTCCACAGACACTGCAATGTCACATGCTTGTCCGGGGATAGGATGACTTTCCACCCTGTGCAATCTGCCAATTTCGGCAGCTGGCAAGGACATGGCAGTCACGGCTGGCCCTCACATGTGCAGGCAGCTGGACAGGGACGCTCTGCGGAGGTCGCAGGATGGACGTGTGCAGAACCCACAGACACTGGTCATCTCAGAGGCTGTCTCTGCTCACGGAGCGTGAGCCCTGAGCCTGCGCTGTGTGTCCTACCCACGAACAAGGAAACACACACCTGACCACCGGGCGAGGCAAGGCGCCCTCCCTGCTGGATGAAGACTTTCCTTCCCTCCGTGTTCTGTCCTACATTTCTCACACTCAGAAAACTCCTTTGTGAAATATTACTAAAAACCAGCAGGGAAACTCCTGGGTTCCATAACACACACGATGTTTTGATTGGCTATTAGGTAAAATCCCAAAATATCTTGACCCAAGCTTGCGTGTGTCTCCGAGAAAGAACGTCCCCCACCACACGGCATGAGATCAGCCACGCACACCAAGAGAAATGCGTCTCTTCAGTCCTGAGGGAGCCAACCTGTGCTTCTGTGAAAGGTGCAAACGGACTCGGGGGTTTTAGCAAGAACCAAGTATTGGTTCCATGTCAAGTCTTCATGTCTCAGCAAGTCAGTCATTAACGACCAAGCCTACAGGAGATCTTTCTGAAATCCCTTTTACTGTTTACAAAAATAGAGATGGTTTTCTAATACACACCCTCGTGGCTAAATTTTTAAGCAATCCAGGTAAAAAGAGAAGCCCTTTGGAAGGTCTCCTTTTCCTGCCCCTTTGTCCCAACCCAGCCAATTTGCACACCTTGAAGTGACTGGCTTTTCCCTTGCTGGTCGACAAACACTTTCTTCCTCCTGGTTTGCAGTGGGGAGGGCAGCACATCCGGGCCCCTGAGGGGAGTGGGGCACAGGGCCAGTTGGTAGAAGCCCTCCCAAAGCAGCATGCACCCCAAGTCCTGGCCACTGTTCTCCCCCAGAGCTGAGCCTGCATAGCGGTCCTTCCCGATCCCCCCGTGTGGGCTAGGTCTGGAGATACCTGGGAGTTCAAGTCAACCACTGTCCCGGAGACCCCAAGAGGAGCAGATACAGCAGCTCTTGTGGACAGGCAGGCAGCGAGGACCTCGGGCACACGCACATCAAAGACTCCTCCCATGAACCCAGGAGCCTGGGGTGCATGTGAGAAGACCTCAGCCCTGTGTCCACCTGGGCACTCCTGTTTGCACTAAGTGGCCCTGTGGGGTCTCGCCTGATGGGACCCCAGGTTGTGGAGGCCCCAGCCTCAGCCAGAATGGAGACTCAGGGATATCCCCTACAGGCTTGTTCCCCCCGGGCCCGTGTGTGGCTGGAGTCAGATGGAGCAGCACCAAGCCGTGCTCTGGTGGAGAAAGAGGCCAGGAAGCCCTTGGTCCTGAGGGACATGAGAGCAGCCGGGTGGCTTTCGGCAGCTGGAGGGGGCGGGGAGTTCATGGACCGGCTGGGGTGGGTGTGTCGCTTGTAGGAGAGAGTGGCAGGAGTCGGGTGCCCGTCCTGACAGCCTGGATCCCTGGATGACCGTGAGGGCAGAGCCACACGGACTCTATGGCCTTGTTGACAGCAGTTGCAATGTGGCTACTCGTTACTGTGGCAGAAGGGGGCTTGCCTGAATCCGGATTCCATCCTGCTGTCCTGCATGGACGCCTGTCAATGCTATGTGGACGTCACATGGCAAGAGAACCTAATGGGTCGCAAAAAGCCACACGGTCCAAGCACGAACCATGTCTGGAGGTGAAATGAGGCTCCGTGTGCTTCTGAAACCAAGGGGAGGCATTGGGCAATGCGGGGTGTGTGTTTCCACCTCCTGGGGACCCTGGTGCACACACCTGCTGGGCAGCTCCTTGTGTGTCTCTTACTCACCACGCCCGTGATGACGATGGCTGTGTTTCCCCGTGGTCGGCCGTGAGTGCCAAAGGGGCTGGCTTGACTTCACCACCGTCAGGAGAGAAGGGAGTTCTGCAGCGGTCCTGTACTGGGTCCCAGGGGAGGGGCAGTCTTGCCGCCGCTTCTTTCAGCCTGCTGTGCGCTAGCCTGTGTGCCCTCAAAATCCACCAGCCAGAGCCCTAACCTCTGCCCTTCGGGTGCACCTGGAGATGGGGTCCTTCAAGAGGAACTTGAGTGAGGGCTTCAGAATGGGCCGAATTCCAGTGGGACCATGTCCTGACAGCACTTGCTGACTGGGTCACACATGCAGGGAGGGACCGCTATGCGAGAACAGTGGAGGGGCTGGCCCGACCCTGTAGAGAGGCCTCCAGGGAAACCCGCCTGCCCACACCCAGATCTCGGACACCAGGGTCTCTGCCGCCCTGGATCTCAGGGGTCTCAGCCACCCCACCGGCAGCTCCGCCAGGAATACGTTTCTGTTGTTCAAACCTCTCCTCCGTGCTGACTTGCCCTGATGACCCTGGGGAGAGACACTGGACCTTCCTTCCTCCTCAGCTTCACACTTGGATCTTTACTGAATCCTTCTATGGATTGCACATGAAAAGATGTGCGATCCTTTACAATCTGCTCCTAATTTTCCCTTCAAGCTTCATTTCACATACTGCTCTCCTGGTCATTCCCTGTGGTCCCTTCTCTGAACGACACAGCACCTTAGATCTGTCCTTCTCTTGCTCACTTGTTCGTCCCCACACCCACTGATTCCACTTGTCCCTCCCCCACCCCTCCTTCCGTCCACTCATCCCCCATCCCTCCTCCCCTCCCTCCCTCCATCCGCTCATTCACACTGTCAAGGGCTCACATGTACCCACCTTTTCTCGGCACCATGGACAGAACAAGAAACAAAACCGACTTCTCCGTGAGCCGTCCTGCCGCGCCCTTTAACCAGAATCTCTCTCTCTCTTTCTCTCTCTGTCCCAGTCGGCTTCCCACTCACACGTCCTCTTCCGCAGCAGGTTTTCCTCATCACACCTGCTGTTACCTCTTCTGCACTTCTGTGTTCCCACGATCCCCATCCAGGATTTTCACAGGGATCTATCACACTCCACAGAAATGTCCCCCCGTTGTCTTCCTGACCCGACAGCACATTGGGTCAGTGCGGGGAGAACACCTTACCTCTGTTCCCATCCGTCGAGCTCAGAAACCGGGGGTGAAGGCGTGTGCAGTGCTTGTCGTTTGGATCCAGGAACAAGAGTGCTATTTATTTTATGAGTCAATGTAAGAAGTTTCGACAGGATTGTCAGACCTTTTTTTATGACCTTTGTGGGTTTTTTTACTGTCACCACACACGCAGCCTGAGTCCAGCTAGAAAGAGGACAGGAGCTCTTGGACTGAAGGTGTGTCATAATGACATTGAACACACCACTTGTGTTCTGCTGTTTACCTTAATTGACTGAATTGGCTGATTTACCCACGTGTGAGTGATGCCTCCAGCTCAAAGGGAAGAAATGCCTCACCACGTTGCCCGAGGAACTGCTGTGTGCTTGCACATCAGGAGTGAGCTGGGGAAATGGATGTGTTTTCCCTGGAAATCACTCAATGGTGTTTATTGACCTTCGCTGCTCAGGTTGGAGCAACAACCTCGGAGACCGAAGCCCCGAGCTCCAGTACGCTTGGATTCCCGAGCCCTTTGCAGGAGCTGCTCACTCCCAACCTGGCTGAGCCGCTGCATTGACCCACATGACAGTTCTTTAAAATCCCAATGTTAGGGGTGCCTGGGTGGCTCAGTGGGTTAAAGCCTCTGCCTTCGGCTCGGGTCATGATCTCAGGGTCCTGGGATTGAGCCCTGCATCAGGCTCTCTGCTCAGCGGGGAGCCTGCTTCTCCCTCTCTCTCTGCCTGCCTCTCTGCTTGCTTGTGATCTCTGTATGTCAAATAAATAAATAAAATCTTAAAAAAAGAAAATTCCCAGTGCTGGCAGAGGGTCCTAAGGGGGCCCGTATTGCACAGAGCGCTGGGCGTGGTGCACAGTGAGTGCTGGAGCACTGGAAATAGAATTTAAAAGATAAAAAATAAAAATAAATAAATAAAACCCCAATGTTTTTCTGTTCCTTCCCCAGGGAAGGTGCTCTGTGTCCCGTCTCTGCAGAAGCATGAGGAGAGCTCAGCCCAACAGGGGAACAAGCCACTCGTGAGGAAGTCTCCTCAACAGGTCTTCCTCCACCATCAGCCATGACCTGGCCTGCGTTTGCCACCCTTCCTCGAGAGTGACAATGACAGGTGCTCCGATTGGCCCCCGCTTGTCACTGTGCTGCCCTGCATGTTACCGCGTCATCAACACAAGGATGTCGTCCGTTTGTCCCCTCTGTTGGGGTAAGGACCGCACTGGGAAGCAGACACTGCAAGCCATTTTAGGGATCACCCTCTTAGCAACCTCCAGCCAATGCAGGCGTTGGTTTCCCCTCAGGAAGCAAAACCGAGTCTCTGTTCTGCTGCATTAATGAGGGGACGGTGTGACTGTCAGAGGCCCCTGGGTCCCTGCCCACTGTTGGGATGACAGGACATCTTCTCGGGATGGAATCATTCCGAGCTCATCGCGTGGAGGGTCTGGGACTGGGGAGGACCCTGGGATGCATCCAGCTGTCATTCCAGCTTTGAATAAATGCACTCAGTGTGTGACAGGGACAAACACGCCGTGCTCCGGGAGTGGAGGCGGGGGGACCTGTGTTGTCACCACGGCGAGCACAGGGCGTGGGGATCAGCCGTGCAGTTATCAGTGTGGTAACAAAGCCACACAAACCAAGAGACTTGGGATGCATGAGTCCCCTGGACCAGTCCTCGTGGGGCTCAGACACGCAGCTGTGGCACACTGGGTTGTCCCGTTACCTTCCAGACACCTTGAGAATGACGTCACGCTGACGAGCGCATCTCCACCTTCCACCAATCCCTCGTTCTCCCCAAACTGACTGCGGCCTGAGCTTGGTGGAAAACTGGGGGTGCCACCTCGTGTTACTGATGTTCTAGAATACTCTTGTGAACACTGACAGCAGATGCTAGCCCTGGGGTCTGAAGGGCCACTGGAAAGGGGCTGGATGCCTTTCCCAAGAGCCGCTCTTGGCTTGGTGCAGACTGACTTTGGAAAGGCTCCTGCATGTCGTGTTCCTCTAACACGTGCCGAAATGTATTCTTGATTTCTTCCTTAAAATGACACATTTTTTTAAAACCTTCCAAACAACTCCCTTTCCTAGGTTGCCTTTATGCAGTTACTTGAATGGCACAGCCTTCCAGGAATGGCATAGCATTCGGTTTAAGCTTGCTGTACACCAGTGCATACGCACAACGCCAAACCACGGATGATGGAAGAGCTAGCAAACCCTCCTCACATCCACTAGGATTTCTCTGAGGCCTTGAAGGAATTTAAATTTACTAAGATAGTAAAAGCAATTATGTGCCCTCCTGAGTCTTATCTCCATAAGCCTCTGTTCGAAAGCTGCCCCAGGACAGTCAGGAGTCAGTGCGAGACGCGGGGAGTGCCCGTCCCGGTCCGTGAAATTCCGATGTTTTTGTTTAATCTGGTGATGCTCTGAATCCCGGGAGAGTGGAGGAGGGATGACCATGAACTGGAAACTGCTAGAAGGCTCAGACAGCCAGGGATTCCCCTCCTCCCTCCATGGGCCGTCCGTGCAAACACAAGGTCTCCTGCCACACGGCGGAAGTCACTGGCGTCCGATGGCAGAACCTGCCGCCCCTGCACACGGAGGGTGAGCTGCCGAGACCGTGCCCTGCCCGCAGCCGTGCGAGCTGTCTGCTGACGTCATGAGTTCGTAACCATGTCTCAGCCTCTCCCGTGCTCCATCTCACATCCAGGGATGCAGCCAGAGGGCGGCTGGTGCTCAGATCCCCCGTGATTCCCAGATTTGGGAATCTGGGAATCTCTGCCATAGCGTGAGTCTCCGGCCCGAGAGCCAGCCCAGGTGCCACAGGTCCCCCCCTCCTGCTCGGAGCCTGCGGTGTGTGATCAGTGTGGCCCCAGGGAGCTGGGGTGGCTGGTGCCAGGCTGAATTCTGGACATTGCAGACCTCCTGCAAGCATCCGGCCGGGCGGACAGCCACAACTTGTCAGGAGAGCTGCGGGCGAAGCCTGGATGAAGACTCTAATTTATAAGGAAAGTTAGCTGAGTTTGGATCCCAGATTTCATTTTCTTCTTAAAAAGGGGCTCATTAAGATGACTGTAGGTTGACCTCAGAGTCAGATGGTGGTCAGGGATGCCCACGCACTTCCCACCAGCCCCTGGTGTCACTGACGGCGCAGTATGGGGATGGAGGCCCACTCGTCCTCCTGAGGGAAGCCCGCCTGAGGCCGCGCATCCGGCCCCAACACCGAGATGTGGGGATGCTGTCCCCGAGTGCCCTTGTTCTCTTCCCATCAGTGACGGTCTTTCCTTTACAAAGGCGAATGTGTGCACAAGTGGGCAAATGGAAGGACGGACAATGCGGCCGACAGTGAGTGAATGGCATGAGTGGGCTTTGGTTTGCCAAAATGGGGTTGGGGGCTGCACCGGGGCAGGCGGGCTTTGAATGCAGCCATAGGCCTGTGTCCCTCGGAGTCGGGGTGAGCACCCAGAGGAAGCATGACACTTCCCCGCAAGCTCAGGGACCAGCAGGCATGAGGCCAGCGGAGTAGGAAGGAAGACGCTCTTTTCCAGCCCAACACTTTGGAAATCCATGACCACTCATCCCCTGAAGTGTTGGTGACCCAGAGCTCACCACTCAGACAAGCGGCTTGTGGACCCCTGACTCCCAGAACAATCAACCAGAACTAGTGCTTGAACTTGTACAGGAGATTTCTCAGGATGTGAGTTCTCTGAGGACAAAACCCGCAGTCCTCTCTTCGAAGGCCGGCATGCAGACTGTGTCAGAGACCTCACACGCGTGTGCACCTCGGTCATGGCCATCTTCCTGCAGGCACAATGCGGGTACCGTCGTGGGACAGATGTCGACACAGATGAGGCAGCCACGCGTGCACCAGGAATGTCTGGGATGCTGCACGGGGTGCACAAGCTTGGAGAAGATGCTGAGGAGGGTGTCTGCAGCCATCTTTCCCATTCGTGCATGTGAGCCGCACCAGGTGCTGTGGCTCTGTGCCTGTGTGTGTGCATGTGTGTGTGCACGTGTGAGGGCATGCACCTGTGAGAGCACACAGGTGTGCGCATGTATGTCTGAGAGTGTGCACGTGAATGTGCAGGTGGTGTGAGTGTGTGCACTTGTGAATGCAGGCAGGGGTGTGCAACGATGCACATGCAAGTCTGTGCAGGCAGGTGAGTTCTTGCACATTTGTGCACATGCACGGGCAGGTGTGTGTGCATGCAAGTGTGTGCACATGTGCACACAGGCAGGTGTGAGGGCAGGCTCATGTGTGTATGTATACATGCAGGTACATGTGCATGCGTGCACACACGTGTGTGTGCACACCGAATATACTTATAGATGCATAAGCGCAGTCTCAGCAGTTATGCTGGTGGGTCCGCAGCAAGAAAGAGGTGGGTCAAAGCCCGGGTTCCCCTCCGACCTCACAGTCAGGTTGTGTCCCCTGGGCATGGGGAGGCCACTGAGATGTGGATGCTGGAAGAGCAAGGAGTGGGTCCATCAGGAGCCGTCACGGGGTGACAGGGGTCCTGGCATCTGTGTGTGGAGCCAGTGAACCAGCAGTGGAAAGGATGAGTGAAGGAGCCCACCAGTTCTGAACTCCAGGCTTTCCTCTCTGACCTGCTGAGGCCCTAGTGTCATCCCCCAAGCCCCCAGGGCCCAGGTCCATGCTTCAGAGCCTCCCGCGAGCCACCAGTCTCCTGCGTGTCCCCCTCTAGCTGGCACCGGAAGTCCCAGAGCCCCGTGTCGCTGTCCCCCCAAACCTCCCTACCATTGTCTCTAAGACAAGAGCCTAAGCTGCACATACCACTAGCTGTCCCCTTTGGACTGGCCCACTGGGTGTCCCTCCCAGCCACTGAGGAGCACAGGTCCCCAGGACACAGGTGGCAGTGCAGACCCTCGTTCCTGTGTGAGCCCAGAGACCTCAGTCACTCCTCTGCACACAGGCAATGGTGCCGACGGTGACGGCGAGAAGGCCAGTTTCCCAGACCCTTCCCATCTGCCTCCTACACCCTGAAGCCACACAGCCCCCTGACCACATGTCCCTGTGCCCCGAGGCTTCCATCTGGGCTTCACCACCGGTCAGAGCCACCTGCAGGACAAATGCACGTGGGCCCACAGGCTCTGCTCTGACCTGCCTCCCTGGCATTGATCACGTTCTGTTTGTGATGATTTAGGTCCACATCCGCGTCCACATCCACTTCCAGCTGGCCTCGTCCTGTCCTTGGAGCTTCAGAGAGGGACTGAAATGTATTTTTGTTGGGAGAGTCCTGGGCATTTCAGCAAAAAGCCAACATGGGAGAAAACTCCTGGTCCCCTTGCCCCACACGAGCCTGCCCTGCACTCCAGGACCCTGTGTCTCCCACCCAATCCCGTGAGGGCCCAGCATGGAACCCACCCCCATGGCTAGCATCCATGGGAGCTCTGAGCTCTTCCTGGATTTTGTCACCAAGGGCTTCCTGTACCTTGAGGACAAGGTTCTCCCAAACCCCATGACCTGGACCCGTCAGGTAAGAGAGGTTGGACAGGACCACAGGACAGGTGGTGTCCACTTCCAGCATGGTGATCGTAGGGCCACCCAGTGCCATCGCTTCAGACAAAACACACCAATGACCAGAACTTGTCCTTCACAAGAAGACCTGGTGTGTTTTGATCCTGGCTGAACCGTTAACTTTGTGTCAACACAACCAGTATAATCTCACTGGGCCCATGAGGACCTGGACGGGGGACGCTTGCTCGTGACGGCATCCCGCAGGCTTGGTGCCCGCCCAAGGGCATGGGAGCCGCCCTGGCTGCTGACGCTCGAGTGGGCATGGAACTGCAGGAGGGTTTATAGGGTGGCAGCAGCCATCCAGGAGGCAGGTCAGAGTCTTTGGGCCTCAGACCCAGCTGGGGGGACGCTGAGTGCGGTGCTAGACACGTAGTGAAGAGCCCAATGACAGAGTGTCCCGCTCTCAAGGTCCCAGAGAAGCAGCTCGTGTGGACGTCGCCTTGATGGGCCACTTGTTTTCCGCTGGTTCCGCCGTCAGAAGGAGAGCACTTGCCGTCCTGGGTGTCACGCTGGCGGTGGCCTGTGCACACAGCCTCTTCCCCTTCCTCCAGAGAGGCCAGGACCTCCTGTAGGGTGAGTAACTAGTAAATACCATCTCTGGCCCTGGGAAGCTGCTGTCCACAGCCACAGAAACAGACAGCAGCGTGGCAGCCCTGAGAGCCAGGCAAGGCATGTGCCGTGTTTCCTCCTGAGTCCCGAGAAGGGAGCTGTGGTTCTAGAAGGTGGACGGGTTGCAAGTCGGTCCTGTCTGAAGAGTAATTCAGGATCTCTACCCACGAGACTCTCCATTTCACCTGCTTGACTATTTGAAAAACTGTCTTTGGGAGAAATCACTTGTTCCTTTTCCTGGGCATGGTGTGTGTCTGGGACAAGCGGTGCTGCAGTGTCAAGTGTGATCAGGATTGGTTTGGGTGCTTGCAATGGCCACACCTCAAGCTCTGCATCTGTTTGGCTAAAAAAAAAAAAAAAAAGGCACCAAACACATTGAAGGCATTTGCCTTGAGCAGAAGGTTGGAGGTGCCTCTGGCTGCCCCACCCTGGGGACGCACTCTGTCCCCAGCAGGCTCCTGCATCCCCGCAGTCCGGTTGGGGCTGTCTACAGACTCCTTAGAAGTGGGAGGACTCTCACACTGACAGCCCCCATCCCACCTCTGCTGGGCCCCACTTCTCCCAATTCCACTGGACTTGGGGCTTCATGACCATGTGGAAAGTTGCACCAATATCCCTCACAGACCCCCGTGCCCCTAAGAAAGCGCCTAATGCGGCGCAGGCAACAGGAAGCCTGAGGCGAGCACTGGACTCAGAGAACATGGGTCTGCACGCACCCCTTCCCTCGCCATGCCTGCCACGTGCAGGAGCTTGGGAAGTCGTCCGTCATGGGGACCCCTGACATGCCACGCTGTGCTGAGTGCCCTGTGTCTGGACGATGGCAGGAAAGGACACCAGACACGCGTTTCAGGCGCTGCGGGGAAGGCGGGCTCGTCTCGCCCACATGAGCCTGCAGTCCCCGTGCTGTTCAACAGCTGTCCTGTGGGTTAACTAATCTGCCCTTCTATCTGATAGTCATTAAGGCCCCACCTGTATAAAACCACAGTAACACAAGTTAGGAGTCACGTGGCTGTGGTGGCTGAGTTGTCATGGGTGGGAGGAGCCCATGGACCGTCATACACACAGTCAGCTGTGGAAGTCACAGTCCACACATTGGAGCTTGTGATCTCTGCTGCTTCGCTGGAGTGCCATACGCCACCGCCTGTCGGAGGGCTGGACCCGCGCCTGCTGGACTTGGAGTCAGCACAGTGATCGCCCACGAGGACGCAACCCGTCAGGTTTTATCTGGGGCTGTGGATGACATGTCGTGGGCGTTTTAGCATCAACGGGAGCATTTTGAGGCTGGCTTGTTAACTGTTTACAAATACTTATTTGGAGAATATTTCTCTCACTGTGTCCGATATCATGTTCGTTGATAGAGGACAGTGTTTTCCCAGCCGACCATCAGCTCACTGCAGTTTCGCCGAAAGATCACTGTCGCAGGTTACATTTCTCGGCCCCCAGTTCAACTCACGATGCTGCTCTGTGTTCTCAGGGGTTTGCGTTCTTATCACAGCGCTGGGGTCTTCGTGGAGCTGGAGGCCACGAGGTGGGGCTGCCGGCGCGCTCACTGCTGGGCCCTTGCCCCGGCGTGTCCAGTCTAGGCTTGGCCCCAGGAAGGCCCCAGAGGCCCGTGTCCAGGGCCTGGTCACCCCCGGGAGGGCCCCAGGAGCCTGAGGTACAGCTGTGTCCAAGATCACTATCCTTCTGAGTCCTTCCATGAAGCCCCCCATACAGGACTGGAGACTGGACGGGGCACAGTCGAGGACACATGGAGGTCCTGGACATGCACACCTGATGGTCATGCTGTGGCCTGTAGTGGTCTGATGGGGTATGGGAGCAAGGCCAGGGCACCCTGCATGTCTGTGCCGCTTGAGTCTGGCTCAGGAGAAGCTCCAGAGTAGGGTACCGGGGCTCAGTTCAGGGAGGAGCAAATGGAGGCAGCTGGAGGTTCTGGGTAGGAAGGAGTCGGCCGTGTTTGCGGACAGATGTGTGCATGGCCATGTGGGTCTATAAGAGCAAGGCTGAGGCCCTTCTGCGGATCCTGAAGTCCTCATGGAAGCCATGTGCTCGTCAGCACGGAGGGGACGCGTGTGCACTGTTTGTGCAAAGCTGAGACTATCGCACAGGCATCCTTATGGCAATGGTTCTCACAATTTCCAGCCACTGCCGAAAGGAAGCCGTGGGAAGCAGAGACTGGCCTGCAGACCCGGACACCTGGGCCTAGCCGGGCTGGGACGCGCCGAGTGAGGAACATTGGCCAACTTCATTCCTGGTGACTGGGTTTCGGTAAATGGGTCAGGCACATCAGGATCCCAAAACAGCTCCATGGCCATCCTCAGTGACCCCGGGGCCCACACGGTTTGTGGCCCCAGGGTAGGAAGACTCCAGCGTCCGTGTACTGAACAAGGGCTCTTCAGAGACAGTGGACGTGCGGCTCTTCCGCAAGTGTGTGCTCACCCGCCGTGGGACCGGAGGGTTGGAGGATCTGGGGCACCCAGCCCGGCCTCTGGACAAGGGAAGGGCTGGGAGGGTGATAAGATGCCCACGGCCAGGGTTTCCGCCTCTCTGCCTCTGTGACGACACTTCCGTAAAATCCCAGAAGCACTGGTTCCGAGAGCTTCCAGATGGGGAGCTCAAAGGTCCCTGTGTGCCATGGGCCGGCCACACAAGCCACGAGGACAGACGCATGTTTGTTGTGGGCCTCACCCCTCACGTCTCTCCTTTGGGCTACTGGTCTGTACCCTTGAGTGAACCGGTAAAGGCCGTGCTTACCTGAGCTCCCTGGGACCCTCTGGATAGCTAAGGAGCTGAGGAGGGGGTCCTGGAACCTCCCTGGGGCAGCCTGTGGCCAAAAGGGCAGACACCGGCCCGGGGTTTGTGACTTTGGGATGAGGCCACCTGGGGTGGACCAGCTGGGAGTGGAGATCTCAGCCACCTGGCGTCTGCCCAGTGTTGTGTGCAGGGCCAGCTTCAGATGTGCTCCACGGCAGCCTGTGTCCGGAGCCCTGTGAGTCACCTTGGGGCACAGAGTCCGTGAGCAGGGCCATGCTGCCTCAGCAAGGGAGGGCAGTGCTGGCTTCGGGGGTAAGAACGAGAGTCATGAGGTTTGGACTCACACGTGCCCTGTGCCCTTGCTTTTGTGGGGTGTCCCTGTCCCTCTGGGTCCGGGAGAGACTCTGCAAGCCCAGCATGGTCCTTGGAGCCCCTGTCTGTTGTGCAGGTTTCTGCCTCCTTCCTGCTGCCCCTTGTTCGCATCCCATAGTGAGAACTCCTGAGGTCACAGGCCTGGGGCCCAGCAGAGCGGCACCTGCCCTGCAGTGTGCTCCCCAAGCCCTTAAGGACGAGGTCCCCCAGCGCTTGGTGGCCAGTCTCATCTCCCAGAGTCCCAGGATGATGCACGGAATTGTGTCTTTCCCATAACACACTCAGAGGCCGCGGGGGGTGCAGGGGGCTGGAGAGGGCGCATGAGGGTGTCTGTGCCAGGCTCTGCCCCCCTGGACCTGGGAGGCGGCTGGGGTCTCTGCATCCGGCACCTGCGGTCTTGGGCTGCACAGATGCCCTCCAAGCTCAGAGACTGGTTCTTCCTGCAATGGGGTCATTAGTGAAGATTTAGGACAAAAAAGGAGAGAAGAGAGCTGCCAAGAGTACTCACTGATTTTCTGGGGTATCTTGTGCCCACCTCCTCCTAAATATAGACATTTCCATCCTAAACAGTTTAATTCCTACAAAGGTGTATGTGTTTGAAAGTATTCTGATAGTCTATTTATTTTTACAAATTATGCATTTCCTTTCATGAAGTATTGATTATGCAAGGTTTGTTAGTAACAGAAGCTACTTGGGCACCCCTCAAAGCACTTGCCCACTTTACATTATTCGTTTGGAGCCTCATGTCTGAACCCAGGAGCACAATCTTGGGCTGCAGGTTAGTCTGGGCCACTCTGACAAGCCACCCCGACTGGCTGGCATGCACATAGGAGACTAGCATGTCTCAGGCTCCGGCCGCTGCAGGTGCAGATCCGGAGCCCGTTTCGTGTCGGGTGAGGCGGCGGGCAGATGCACCAGGCTGTGTCTATGCCGGCAGGGGCCCTCAGCCCATCTTACTCATCCCATCACGGGGTCCGCCTGTGGCTGTCTTCACATCGTCCCACTGGGTGAGGCTTCCGCGTATGAATTTTGAGGGACATGAACATGGGGACGAGGGAAGCATTTCAAGCATGAAATAAAATTAAACGCGAATCTTGTCATTAGAGACTGCCGGCACATTTCAGTAATTTGTCCTTTCTTAAGTGCACAACGTAAAATGGGGAAAGTTTACGAGCTTCTGTGTCCTGGTTAGGGAACAGAGGACTTGGCTCCTTGCAGTCACAGAGGGGGTCTGGGCCAGGGGGAGTGAGACTGCGTGGGGAGGTGGTGGGAGTGGGCAGGACCCTGTGCTCCTTGCACTGCGTGGGCAGCACTGGGGTAGGGGTCATGCCTTCTGTGAGATGTGGAAACAAGGCCCATGGGGGAGCCGGCCAGGACCACTCCAGATGGGGCTCAGGGGACGTGGGCTTGTTGTTGCCTCACGCTGCCCTTGGAGGACACTGAACATGGCAGAGGTGTCTGTTCTCAGACAGGGTTCACCATGCTGTTTTGTTCCACAGGACAGAGTAGAGACCCTCCTGTCATCAGCATCGTGGAGAGACCAGATGCATGGTGGTCCGCGCCATCTACCATGGGGGACACGGGAGGGCAGGTCACTAGGGGCTGGTGCCTGGGCCTCGCTGCCAGCCTTGCCAGCTCCACCTTACCAATCGGGAACTCCCATGCATTTACTCACTTTCCTGGTTTCAAGGGGAAGATCCCGAAAGAACCGGTATTCAGTCCCAAACTCTGTCTCTAGGGTAGCCCAGAGCAAACCATGGTGATCTCACCGTGACATGCATCTGTGGTCTCAGCGGCAGGGGTGGGATCCCGGTGGTGGACGGGGTTCCCGGGACAGGGGGCTACTTGTCTTGGGGCAGAAGGGAGGAGCGGAGACCAGAGCGGGGGCAGAGGACACCGCGAGACACAGACATTCGGTGTGGGACAAGCCCACCCATCCTTCTGGTTTCAGTCATAGGAAACCCTTGGCTTTAATACATAATTGACCTCAGTATTGAGGACATGGTGGTCTCACGTGAGATGTTTGTAAAGAAAACAAAACAGCTAAAGAGCGGGTTTTGTCCTCACAAGCTCATCTTGTTGGTGGCTGACTAATGGTTACAGACGCTCTTGCTGGGGACAGTGGCATCCACATGCGATCCCGGGAGCCAGATCAGCAGAGACCCGGGACCAGGGTGATACCTGTCCTTCCCTGGACGCCTGGATGCCCCGCAGGGCATCATCCCTTCATGCACTCGTGGACCCACACTTTGTTTTTACAACAGACCCGTCCTTGGTCCGCTTGGTGGGGAGCCTTCCTGCGGGCTGTGCACTGCTGAGCGTGGCTGGTCCGTGCAGCACCTACTGCCATGGGCGGGCCACGGGGGGGACCCAGGCTCCAGGCCCTGCTCCTTGGCGGCTGCCACTGCGGGGTCCTTCTCCTCTGGAATGGTGGTGGGTGCAGTCACACAGTCTTACTGTCACTCCCTCTGATGGTTCTTTCCCATTTTGCTTCATTGTGCCTACCAGGGAGACAGCATCTGGAGTACCCAAGGGACGTCCTCCTACGCCTGTGGTCCCCGTCACCTAAAGCTCCTGCCCCTTCCTGGACCCACCACTGGGCACACTGACCACTGGGCACACTGACCATGGTGGCGCGGGACCCACACCGGTGTAGGGGAGGGTCCATGACCCTGTCTTTTGCCCTGGAGAGGAAGGTGTCCATGCTGTGCTGGTGCTAGGGCCGTTCTACGGAGGGAGATGCCACTTCTGCCTCCTGTGCTGCCCCCTTTCTAAGAAGACTCCACGCCCACCATGTGGCTTGGACTCGGGACCCTGAGAACAAGAGTGGGGACTTTGCTGACAGCCCACCAGGCGCCCCTCAGAGCAACCCCTTTCAAAGCATCCTTGAGAGAGGACAGGAGCAAAGACAGTCGATGCCCTTTGTCTCACGAGGTGTTGAGAAATAACCCAGGGCCATGAAGACTGTCCCCCAGTAGTATCTGTCCCTGTGCAGATGCCACGCTGGCATCTTGCAAACTTATCCAGGACCCTGTCCTTCCAGGGACCACAGTCAGACCCTGGATCTGACCCACAGGGCTGGGACCACATCTGTTTGTCCCCATCCTGCTCCCCAGGGTCGGCGGCCGCCTCATGACTCTGGGCTGCAGGTGTGGCCCTGCGTGTGGCATCCTCCTAGCAGCGCAAACCAGGTCCCTCGAGGTATTCCTCAGGATGCTTGGGCTTCTCCCTGGATTCTGAGCTGAGCTCTGCCCCTGGCCAAGGTGTCACCCAGGGAGGGGAGGGCGTCTGCTGTCTCAGGGCCCTCGACCAGGCGGTCTCATCCATGGGTCTGCCAGCGAGCAGAAACTGGCCAGAGTCTCCTCCCGCCATCGAACTCTGAGGACAAAGAAATGGGGTCCTCGAGCTTAACTGCACTTGTCAGGGCCATGGGGGTCCTGGCTCATGAGGAGCAAAAGTGACGAAGGAAGAAGGTGTCGCGTCTTAGTCCTGCTGAGTCTCCTTGTGCAGAACTCCAGCCCTGCGCACCAAGAATAAGGCTGCAGATGTGTTTTACCCCTCGGTTTTGCGGTGATGTACGTGGAAATGCAAAGACAAGAGAGCCAATCAGGAAGGTCATTGGTGAGGTCTTCTGAGATTGTTTCTAGACATTTCTTCAAGAGACCTTCAAAGACCAGCATTGCGCAAGGAGGCACTGAGGCTGCAAAGTAAACTCACAGTTCACTGAGGTCCTTACAGTTCGAATCCAGGAGACGCAGCCTCTAGAGGACCCAGAGACGTGCTCGGGGAGGGTGGGCGGTGCTTATGGGGGCGAGCCCATAGCCCTCCTCGCTCGCCGGGAAGAACGCTGACCAGTGGAGACGAGCAGCCACCGTGGGTCCCCCAGGGTGGGGCAGGACAGGTGCGGGGCGCTGGGCTGTGGCCAGAAAAGTAAGCCACGTGCCGGGCCATGTGGCACAGGTTGGCGGGCACCACAAAGCTCATGCCCGTCCGGGCTGGGCAGTTGCCGCCCCACCTCCCCAACAGTCTCCCTCGTGGATCCGCCCAGTCCGTGAGTTCCTGACCTCACATCCCAAGCCGCCTTCCCCCCGAAATGCTGAGATCTGTTCCCTTTACGTGTAATTGTGTCTCATTTAGGATTAATGAACTAGTGAGCCATTTGCTATTTGCTTACTAATCATAGAATGAATTACTACATTTCTTTTTTTCTTAAAGATTTTACTTATTTATTTGAGAGAGAGACAGATTGAGCACAAGCAGGGGGAGAGGGAGAAGTTGAGCAGGGAGACCAATGCAGGGCTTGATCCCAGGACCTTGAGATCATGACCTGAGCCAAAGGTAGTCACTCAACCGACTGAGCCCCCCAGGTACCCTGGATTATTACATTTCAATAAATAATTAAATGTCAACAAGAATCCCCAATAATTATTTATTATTTATGAAATAATAAAACCTGAAATTTATCAGTATTTTTTATCGTGATCATTGAGAACTTCAAAAGCACGGTCCATGGAGCGCATGGTGCCTGCTTCTTTTCTGAATTCTTCAAAAACCAGAAGAATCCAGTCTGTGGGGTGCACAGTGGCCCCAGATGGATCGAACACCTTTAAGGTCTTCACTCCGCAAAAGTGTGCGAGCCCCGTGGCCCGGGTGCAGGAGAGCCCCTGGGTGCTATGGGGCCGCCTGGAGGACGAGGGAGCGACTTTGGGCCTGCTGGTTCCAAGCAGAGAGGACACACAGGGAAGCAGATAGATGGAGGCAGACGAAGGGGAGAGAAGGTAGAGGCAGAGATCCAGAGGGAGAAGGAAGAGTCAAGGAAGGAAGATGCCGTGAACTGACCACATGACCCCTTGTCCATGGCCAGGACCCCACATGCTTGGGGCTGTTTCCACATACGTTCTGGGCTGTGACCCCACATGCTCAAGGTTATGACCCCTGGACTCAAGACAGTGATGCCACCTCTAGGGCTGTGACCCCAGGGGCTGGAGCCCACCAGCTCGGGGCAGTCACCTGTGTCCTGAAGACCGGGACCCCACATGCTCGGGGTTGAGACCCCACTCTGTCAAGGCTGTGACCCCACATGCTCGGGGCTGGACCCCACTTGCTCGAGCTGAGACCCCATGTGCTGGGGCCTGGGATCCCTCGTGTCTGAGCTGTGAGCCCAGACAGTTGGGGCTGTGACCCTGTATCCTCAGGGCTGTGACCCCATATGCTCAGGACCTTGGGACCATTTCTCAGGGTATGACCGTGTGGGCTCCGGGCGGTGAGGAGACCCACCCTTCCCTCGAGCTGGAAGGTGCTGGCTGCCTGCCATGGTGGGGAGGGCCCTGGGGTTCCACGTGGAGGCAGCAGACAACCGGGTACAGGACGGTGCTCGGAGCAGTCTCTGGGAGTGTGGGCCTGACGTCCTGCAGCAGAGCAGAGGACCATGTTCGGAGGCTGCGTGCTGGGATGGAGTGGGGGGTAGGGGCCACGCTGCCCTAGGGCTCACCAGATCTGCCCTGCTAGGAGGGGGGAGATGCTGGGTCTCAGGGTCAGGGGTAGGCAGTTACCTGGGCTCTGGCCTGGAGGTGCTGCTGGAAAGGGGCCCAGGTGAGTGAGTGGACGGGGAGCAGATTGGCAGCCCAGAGGTGCCCACATCAGGGAGAACCCCTGTTGGCTCCCCGCGGGTCCCCAGACACTCCAAGAGAGGTAGGGTCCTGGGTGCCTCCTCCGCTCACTGCCTTGCCTCTAAGGACTGTTTCCCCTTCACGCTCCCAGGATGAGCCTGTGCCTAGCCCGTGTACATGAGTGGCCTGTGTGGGCTGGAGAAGTCGTCCTCTCACCTCAATGCCTTGGCAGGGCAGGAGGAGGTGATGCTGGGCAGGCTTGTACCAGTCTACATGGCGCGGTGCTGGGGGCCACCACCAGTCTGCCACGGCTCTCATCCCCTGGCACAAATCCTGCCTGTCCGGCCTTCAGGCTGTTTCCCACATTCGTGGCTTGCTGGGGGCTCAGCGCATGTGCCGCCGTGCCCCTGCACCTGCGTCAACACCCGCCCTTGGTCCCGTCCACTGTGGACGTGAAGACGGTTCTGGCGGTGCCTAGCGAAGAGAGGACCAAGGACGCTTGGTGACATCAGTAGCAGATGCTTCTGTGTCCTGGGCACCAGGGAGATGGTGGAAACTCAGACAGGCTGTGAGGCCGTCATCACACAGAGGACGCGGAGCCCGCAAGAGCCCACCTTCCCGTCTGAGCTCAGAATCAGATTTTCTGTGCTGCAGATGAGAGGGCAGGTCTGTCATTGTTAATAGCTCACTGACCTCCTAGAGCTGAGGCCTCAGGACGACCTGCAGCCGTGGCCAGTGGTGTGGACCGTGAGCCATGCAGGGATCCCCGCCATGCAGGGATCCATGCTGTGGCTTCAGGGGGAAGGTGGCCGCAGTGAAAGCCTCTCTGTGGGGAGACCCATGTCCCCAGAGGGACCCGGGCCAGCAGCTCTGCCTGCAGCCATCACCAGCCTGCTGTGGCCAGAGCCACAAGCCTGGCACATGGGTTCCCAGTCAAGGGACCACCCATCCGGAGCCCAGGCTGGGGCAGGAGAGGCAGGTGTTTTGAGCTGCAGCCTCTGGGAGCCAGGGCAGGCAGGGAAGAGTCCAAAGAGAATTCCCGTTCACAGCTACAGCGCCTGGCGCGGTAACTGGCAGACAGGACCCCAATGGAAGTGTGGGCCGCACAGCCTTGCCTTGGTGCCTTGGGGTGCCCTGGTCTGCAGGAAGCCCAGGGAAGCCCTCCAGGCTGGAGTCCCCATGGTGAGGCAGGAGCAGCCTGGGCCCCGGAGGAGCTCTCTGCTGGGGAGGCCCCTTTGTGGGGAGCACGAGACGGTCTGCCACCAGCCAGGGCAGGTCTGGTCCATGGCAGTGCACCATGGCCGCAGGAGCCCAGGGCAGGGAGGGGCAGGAGAAGGGGCTGGTGTCTTCCCAGCTCCAAGCTGGGCCAACCCCGGTCTGGATGTGAGGACGTGTCTCGTCAACCTGTTCACTACAAAGACTCCCAGGGCTGTCTCGGTTCTGTCAGTGAGCTCTGGGCTCCCATCACTGCACATGTGTGCACACGTGTGTATGTGTGTGTGTACATGCCATCAAATGAGCACGCATGTGTGTGCACACCTGTGCACACAGTGTCACAAGGGTATAAACAAAGTTCATAGAAGGACTCCCTCCGATGACTCCTGGGACGTGCAGAGCCCGGGGTGTGGAGGCAGCGTGGCTGTATCACATCCTTCCCGGCAGGGAGTGCCCCTGGCCTGTGTCGGACCCCGGGGAGCTGGAGTTGGGGCCGGCCATGTTGCTGGGGGACTGGACATTACAGGGGCTCTCTGGGCCAGGCCGAGCTGGGGGTGCAGAGTTGTGGTCTCTCATGGAGGACCAGGTCTGTGTGGGAACCTCATGGGGCCTTTCTCCATGGGGGGCTGGGCCCAAATGTGCTTGTGTCCTGATGTGCCCAGGGGTTACCCTGGGGCAATGGGGGAGGAGGCGAGTGCCTGCTCGCACCCGGGGCTCCTGGCCCACTGGCCCCAAGCTCAGAATGTGGAGCTCCCCACCCGGGGTTGTCCTCAACCCCAGCTCTGTCTCCCTCATTCCCCTGGAGGACTGGAGGCTCAGCCTCGGGGCGTCCCCTCCCCTGCTTGCCTCTACCGGACACCTTCATGGCTCTTCTCGCAACGACCACCCTGGTTTCTGCAGGTAAACATTTCTCCTGGAGCAGAGTGTGTTTCTTGGGCATGAATCTGTGGTTACAGTGTCTCTTTGTCCCCAAACTTGCAGGCTGGGCCAGCAGGTCGCATGAGTCTGGCCGCGGGCGTAAGCCTGTTCCTCGCTTTCTGGAGAGGAGACCAGGAGACCCCTAGCATCTTCTCCAGGAGCGAGAGAAAGGAGATGAGTTTGCGCACTTAGAGCTGTCATGTCCGCTGTTAACACTGGGGGACCTGCAATCGTCTCCTATCCTTGCGGTAAGAAGCGTGGTCTCGTGCTTGAGACACTGGAGCCGCCAGATGCAAACCGGGCCTCACGCGGGGCCTGCTTCCCTCCCCGTGCATGTCGGCTCACGTGTGTTGGGTCAGCTCTCGGGACGCCTGCATGGCTCCCCACACACCAGAAGATGGAGGGAGTCATTTACGGTGTTTAGAGATGTGATTCCACAAGTCCGTGTCCTGGATAGGCGCTGCCGATCATAGCCACACTGAATACCATCTACTGATGTTGCGTTCAGGGTCCAGACCTGCTTAAAGAGCCACACGGACCTGACCCATGTCACTTTTGCACACACATGGGAGGCACGAACAGGCTCCGCAGGCTGACAGGCAGACAGACTGACGGAGGCCAGCGTGGCCCACTCTGCCAGTGCTGGATCCAGCCTCTGTGTCCGTGAGGACGTGGCACCTCATGTGGCCGTGTCCATGAGGTCTGCAGCCTCGGGCTTCATCTCAGTGGCTCATGCTGGGACGTCTGCACCCCAGGCTGTGGCCCAGAGACTGCGATGCAGGAGGTCTGGGCCCCCGGGAGGCTCTGCTCACCGGCTTGTCTGTTGACTGTAAACATGGTGAGAAGAGGCACCAGCTGCCTTCACTGCAGACAATGTTCCAAGGATGTTTGCAAAGCGGAAACTAGGGCGCCTCCCCGCACAGAGGGGAAGGGTTTGCTCCCTGTTGACGTGACAGAGATGAGCCCCTGGGGTGCCTGCTCCCCTGTTCCGAGGCCACCACACTGGGCCCAGGGCCTCTGTGAAGAGTGGGGTTCTCACCTCCAAGGACTGCTGGAGCACGTGGCCCCAAACGCAGCAGCTTAACACAGCACCCGTGGTTCATCACACCATCAGGGGTCACAGGCCAGCACGGACCTCGCTGGGCCAGAGTCGCCATCTGGGGGACAGCGGTCCTCCCAAGACTCCGAAGAACCTCCTTTTCCCCTCCCTCCCAGCTCCAGAGGTGCCCATGTTGCCTGGCGGGCCTTCCCCGTCTTCAGGCGGCCACAGATCTCTGACCATTTTTCCTGTCCTCCCCATTCTCCTCCCCTCGTAAGACCCGGTGCTTGTGTGGCCGCCTTGAGGGCTCAGGAACAGCCCCTTTCAGCCTTTGCTGTTAGCCGTCCCAGCCCTGCCTGCAGCTGAATGCCCTCGCTGTGCAGCCAGGCCTGCTCATGGCTCTGAGGATTCAGACACAGACTTCTTTGGGGGACTGTTCTCCTGCCCCTGCAGTTTCAGGGAGCCCCAGAAAGGCGGTGGCCCTTGTCTGGGGCCAGGGTCCCATGTCTCTGCCGACTGGTGTGTCAGCTTCTACCAAAAGTTCATGACAAGGACAGCTGGGGGGCTCAGAGGGTTAAAGCCTCTGCCTTCAGCTCAGGTCGTGATCCCGGGGTCCAGGGATCGAGCCTCAAGGCAGGCTCCCTGCTCGGCGGGCAGCCTGCTTTCCCCTCTCCCGCTGCCCCTGCTTGTGCTCCCTCTCTCACTGTGTCTCTCTCTGTCAAATGAATAAATAAAATCTTAAAAGAAAGAAAACTTCGCGGTGACCTGGTGTCACGTGCACAAAGCAGCTGTGACATCCAGAGCCCTTTATGGAAGTTCTGGGCCGCGCACATTGGTATGGACGTCAGGTTCACTCTGCTGTGTCCCTCGTGTCCACCGTGTCTGTCACTGGCTGTGCCCCCGATGCCAGCTACTCGGCTCTCGATGAGGGAGTGTTATAAACTGAGTGTAATTATGGCCTTTGGCAGCCAGGGTTTTCATGGGTGACAGCCTGAGGAGAGTGGTTCTCAGCATAGCACTGGCCTCCTCATTCCCTCGGTGCACATTTGGGCTTCTTACTGACTCATGGTGGCCCGCGGGGTCGCAGCTGGTGGCAGGAGCTTGGCTGATTTTGCTGAGTTGCTCGCGTCGTGAGCCACACATCTCAGGGTGGCTGGAGAGGCTTCCTGCCACTCTGCCTGAGGCCACGGGTGTCCACTCTGCAGCTCCACCTGGGCAGAGGCCAGCTTGGACCCCTGCCCCCGGGGCACTGGCCCCAAAGTGCCATGGGCAGGGGGCTGGACGGATCCCCTGGGGCTGGAGTTGCTGGGATGCACGAGGCCGGGGACGCAGGGCGCTGGGGACCCAGCACGGTGCTTCCGGTCCCACCACAAAGGCTCTGTTGCCTTGTCCTGCACTGCGGATGCCAGTTCTCTGACAGGGAACGGGGCCAGTCTGTGAGCATGGGCTCACCCGGGAGCTCCAGAGGGCTGCGCGCAGGGCCCCTGGCTCACCAGCGGGAGCATAGCACAGGTGTCTAACTCGATTCTGATAAGGCTTATCGCCCTCAAGTCCTGTCCGGCTCAGGACCTCTGGATGTGCCTGTCCTCGACCCCACATGGGGCAGGCCCTGCACATACTCTGCTGAAGTGAGTACTGGCTCCTTACAAGAACAGTGCCAGACAAATAACCCACTTTACTTCTCCCCTTGTGCCATAGAGACCTCTGCCAAAGAGGGATCCTGTCTCCATCACAGCTTCTGTCTTTCTCCAAACGCCCTGAGCCGACCAGCCGAGCCGTCTCCCATGCGGCCGAGATCATGGAAGCTTCCGTGCAGGCCCTGAAGATGAGAGTCTTTGGGAAGCTCCGGGGATCCTGGCCTCCCACAAGTGAGCCCCCTGAGATGCCCCCCCAGCAGCGGTCCCAAGGGGCAGAGACCGGGCTGAGAGGGGACTGAAGAGTGCTTCTTGCTCGCCTCCCTACTCGCTCCCAGGCAGACGCAGTGGGTCTGTCACCGCTGCTCCAACAGACGTGGGATGTGTCTCGGTTCACTTGGGAGGTGACGGTCCCTCTGTGGTCCAGACTGAACAAGGGCAGCCACTCAAGCCCCTGGTAGGCTGTGTCATGGCATCCAAGAGCCGCCGTGCCCTGGTGGAGAGACAGGGCGGCCAGGGATGGCGCAGACGGGGAGAGCCATGTGCGGGGCTTTGCGAGGGGTCACGTTCCTGTAACAGCAGCCTGGGCAGCCGGCAAAGACGGCAAGCCCCTCCCTGCTGTGTGGCTGTGGCCTCTGAGACTTCCTCCGGGCCTCTGAGAACCGCTTTGCTGGACTCTGAATGGCGGACAGAAGTGGCTGCTGGCAGAGTGGCCACCCTCAAGCAAGGCAGCCTGTTGGTGAAAACGGGGGTGTGGTTGGCTGGACCTCCGGGCAGTGTATGAGCCCTGCACAGGGAACTAGAAGATGGGGTTTGTGAGAAGCAGACTAACCTGGACTTTTCAGCGTGGCATCAGGAACCACGTGGTCCCTAGGTTCCTCCCCCAAAAGAGCCATAGACACTTCGTGCCGACTTAGCCTTTGTTTCTTTTATTGAGTTTTATGGTTTTTTAAAATTTATTTTTTATTTATTTTCAGCATAACAGTATTCATTATTTTTGCACCACACCCAGTGCTCCATGCAATCTGTGCCCTATATAATACCCACCACCTGGTACCCCGACCTCCCACCCCCCTCCCCTTCAAAACCCTCAGATTATTTTTGAGAGTCCATAGTCTCTCATGGTTCACCTCCCGTTCCAATGTCCCCCAACTCCCTTCTCTTCTCTAACTCCCAGTGTCCTCCATGCTATTTGATATGCTCCACAAATAAGTGAAACCATATGATAACTGACTCTCTCTGCTTGACTTATTTCACTCAACATAATCTCTTCCAGTCCCGTCCATGTTGCTACAAAAGTTGGGTATACATCCTTTCTGATGGAGGCATAATACTCCATAGTGTATATGGACCACATCTTCCTTATCCATTCGTCCGTTGAAGGGCATCTTGGTTCTTTCCACAGTTTGGTGACCGCGGCCATTGCTGCTATAAACAGTGGGGTACAGATGTCCCTTCTTTTCACGACATCTGTATCTTTGGGGTAAATACCCAGGAGTGCAATGGCAGGGTCATAGGGAAGTTCTATTTTTAATTTCTTGAGTAATTTCCACACTGTTCTCCAAAGAGGCTGCACCAACTTGCATTCCCACCAACAGTGTAAGAGGGTACCCCTTTCTCCACATCCCATCCAACACATGTTGCTTCCCATCTTGCTAATTTTGGCCATTCTAACTGGTGTCAGGTGATATCTCAATGTGGTTTTAATTTGAATCTCCCTGATGGCTAGTGATGATGAACATTTTTTCATGTGTCTCATTACCATTTGTATGTCTTCATTGGAGAAGTGTCTGTTCAATATCTTCTGTCCATTTTTTGATATGATTGTCTGTTTTGTGTGTGTTCAGTTTGAGGAGTTCTTTATAGATCCTGGATATCTACCTTTTATCTGTACTGTCATTTGCAAATATCTTCTTTCATTCCGTGGGTTGCCTCTTTGTTTTGTTGACTGTTTCCTTTGCTGTGCAGAAGCTTTTGATTTTGATGAAGTCCTAGAAGTTTATTTTCTCTTTTGTTTTCTTTGCCTTTGGAGACATATCTTGAAAGAAGTTGCTGTGGCTGATATCGAAGAGGTTACTGTGTATGTTCTCCTATAGGATTCTGATGGATTCCTGTCTCATGTTGAGGTCTTTTATCCATTTTGAGTTTATCTTTCTGTACGGTGTGAGAGAATGGTTGAGTTTCATTCTTCTACATATAGCTGCCCAGTTTTCCCAGCACCATTTATTGAAGAGACTGTCTTTTTTCCTCTGTATATTTTTTCCTGTTATGTAGAAGATTATTTGACCATAGAGTTGAGGGTCCATATCAGGGCTCTCTAATCTGTTCCACTGGTCTATGTGTCTGTTTTCTTGCCAGTACCATGCTGTCTTGGTGATCACAGCTTTGGAGTAAAGCTTGAAATCAGGTAACGTGATGCCCCCAGTTTTATTTTTGTTTTTCAACATTTCCTTAATGATTCGGGGTCTCTTCTGATTCCATACATATTTTTGGATTATTTGCTCCAGCTCTTTAAAGAATACCAGTGGAATTTTTATCAGAACAGCATTAAAAGTATAGATTGCTCTAGGCAGTAGAGACATTTTAACAATGTTTACTCTTCCGATCCAAGAGCATGGAATGGTCTTCCATCTTTTTGTGTCTTCTTCAATTTCTTTGATGAGTGTTCTGTAGTTCCTCGAGTACAGATCCTTTAGCTCTTTGGTTAGGTTTATTCCCAGTATCTTATGGTTCTTGGTGCTGTAGTAAATGGAATTGATTCTCTAATTTCCCTTTCTGTATTTTCATTGTTAGTGTATAGGAAAGCCACTGATTTCTGTACATTGACTTTGTATCCTGCCACATTGCTGAATTGCTGGATGAGTTCTAGTAGTTTGGGGGTGGAGTCTTTTGGATTTTCCATATAAAGAATCATGTCATCTGTGAAGAGAGAGAGTTTGACTTCCTCCTTGCCAATTGGGTTACCTTTTATTTCTCTTTGTTGTCTGATTGCTGTTGCTAGGACTTCTAATACTATGTTCAAGAAGAGTAGTGAGAGTGGGCATCTTTGTCGTGTTCCTGATCTCAACGGGAAGGCTGCGAGATTTTTCCCTGAGATTATTCCCTGTATATTCTCAGATCACAAGGAAACTGGAGCTCAACCACAAGGAAAACTTCCCAAGGAACTCAAACACCTGGAAGCTAAAGACCACTTTGCTTAAGAATGCTTGGATCAACCAGGAGATCAAAGAAGAACTGAAACAATTCATGGAAACCAATGAGAATGAAGACACTTCAGTTCAAAACCTATGGGATACAATCAAGGCAGTCCTAAGGGGGAACTACATAGCCATCCAAGCCTCTCTCAAAAAAATTGAAAAATCCAGAACACAGCTGCTGTCTCTACACCTTAAAGAACTGGAAAATCAACAACAATTCAAACCATCTCCACACATAAGAAGGGAAATCATCAAGATTAAACCTGAGATCAATGAGGTAGAAACCAGAGATACAGTAAAATGTATCAATGAAACTAGAAGCTGGTTTTTTGAAAGAATCAATAAGATAGATAAACCATTAGCTACACTAATCCAAAGGAAAAGAGAGAAAGCTCAAATTCATAAAATTAGGAATGAAAAGGGAGAGATCACAACAAACACCAAGGAAGTAGAAACAATTATCAGAAGTTATTATCAACAGTTATATGCCAATAAGCTAAGCAACCTAGATGAAATGGATGCATTCCTGGAAAACTATAAACTCCCAAAATTGAACCAGGAAGAAATTGACAACCTGAATAGACCAATATCTAGTAACGAGATTGAAGCTGTGATCAAAAACCTCCCAAAAAACAAGAGCCCAGGACCTGATGGATTCCCTGGGGAATTCTACCAAACTTTCAAAGAAGAAATAACATCTATTCTCCTGAAGCTGGTTCAAAAAATTGAAGCAGAAGGAAAACTTCCAGACTCTTTCTATGAAGCCAGCATTACCCTGATCCCCAAACCAGGCAAAGACCCTACCAAAAAGGAGAATTTCAGACCAATATCACCGATGAATATGGATGCTAAGATTCTCAACAAGATCCTAGCCAACAGGATCCAACAGCATATTAAAAAGATTATCCACCAGTACCATGCTGTCTTGGTGATCACAGCTTTGTAGTAAAGCTTGAAATCAGGTAACATGATGCCACCAGTTTTATTTTTGTCTTTCAACATTTCCTTAGCGATTCAGGGTCTCTTCTGATCCCGTACAAATTTTAGGATCATTTGCTCCAGCTCTTTGAAAAATACCAGTGTAATTAAAAAAAAAAAAAAAGTCTCCTATGGTTCATTTCCCTCTCTCTCTCCTCTCCTATTCCCTTATGTTCATCTGCTTTTTTAAAGGTTTTATTTATTTATTTGACAGAGGGAGACCCAGGGAGAGAGGGAGTACAAGCAGGGGGAGTTGGGGAGGGAGAAGCAGGGTCCCCGCCCAGCAGGGAGCCCGATGCTGGATCCCAGGACCCTGGGACCATGACCCAAGCCAGAGGCAGTCATCTAAGGACTGAGCCACCCGGGGCCCCATCTGTTTTGTTTCTTGAATTCCTGGTGCGCGTGAGGTCACATGGTGTTTGTGGTTCTCACAATGACTTACAACATGAAACCCTCCAGCTCTGTGCACTGACTGGGATGCTTGTTCTCTTTCTTTCTGTGTCAAATGGATGCGTCCTTCCCAGGGTTCCCCTAGTGAAGCTCACCCCCACCCCGGTCCCTCCTTGGTCGTCCTTATGGCTTTATCTCAAAGATCTGTACAACTCGTCTTGGAGAAGTGACTAAAAGGTTCCTTCTAGGACCAACAGGGAAGCATGCAACATGCAGCAAGCATGTGGAAGCAACGTGCTTGGGGAAATACATAAGCTTTTGGGCCCCAACCTGGAGAGAGTGGCGAGAAGGGAGCCAGCAGTCCAGCTGGAGAGAGCCAGGCCCCAAGCTCCAGTGCAAATGCTGCCCGCACCCCTGTCTGGCCAGGGGCCGAGCTCTGCTGGCCTCCCTGTTTCACCACCAGGTCGCGAAGGCTTGTTGGGGACACGACCCAGTCCTGTCCCTGGGGCCCAGAGCGCTGACTGGCTTTCCTGAACGGTCACAGCAAACAGGGATTTTAAAAGCCCATTTCCTCTCGTGGAGGGTGTGTGAGGGCATTGTCGAGAGCACCGGTTTGAAGTAGAAGGAAGCCCTGGCCCCGGCGCTGACGTGTCTGACGTGGCGGGCGCTGTCTATGACTGCCTTGCCCCGTGTAGGGCGGGGGTGGGCTTGTCCTCACACGCGGCTTCCTCCCCAGATGTCCTGCCGGAAGATGTGCTGAACACAGTCACGAATGTGTCCAGATGCCTGCTGTACATGCTGCCCCCCTAGTGCCTGGACACCTGCCTGGCCAACAAGTACCGGCTCATCTCAGGCACCTGCAACAACAGGTCAGCGTGTCCTCCAGACGGGCCCTGCCTCGGGGGTGGGTATGGGGCAGCTGCGTTCCATCCTGGGAGGCTGCAGACCTCCAGGGTCTTGTCCGACCACTGTGCGCCCTGGACCCCTACCTGCTCCATTTGTCACCAGGTGTGTCCCCGACCTGACCCGATCCACAAGTGTCCCCTGGATGCTGCCCCACCCTGTCTGTGGGTGTCCCATAGACACCTGTCCACGCCATCTGCGGGTGTTGCTTGGATGCTGCCCCACCCCTTCCACAAAATGTCCCCTAGAAGCGGGTTCTGGGAAGGCCAAGGAGCCATGGATTCAACTGAGATCAGAACCCTGAGAAGGCTAAGGGCCAAGGAATGTGGCTCCATCAGGCCCAGATGTCAGTTGGGCCACAGGTGGAGGACGGCCACGGGACCCGTGACACAAGTCTGCACCAGAGCAGCCGCCCGGGTATCAGAGGGCAGTGCAGCTGTGGCTGTGCCTGCAGTGGGGGCCTGGGCAAGATGGCAGTCCTCTCTCCCTCCCTCCCTCCCACCCTGCCTCCCTCCCTTCCGCCCTTCCTTCCTCCTGCTCTGAGGCAGGCCCCACGGCATGTGTTGGGGAACACGATAGTCCTGTCCTCCTACAGCTGGTGAGTGGGATCCCTGGCCCAGTGGGTCCAGCATAAACAGTACTGGTTCCCATTTTTGTTACAAAGAGTTTCGCAGTTTGAAGGTTAGGTCCTATCATAGGACCATAGTCCTGCACTAAACAGAAGCGCAGAGCGCATCGCAGAATGACCCAGAACAGTGCTGGCCGTGTGGTGGTCACGGGGCTCATGGGGCTGGTCATGGGGCTCCCTGGACCGGTCACAGGGCTCACGGGGGCTGCTGCCAACAGGCAGGGGCATGTGGTCTCATCTGTGGTTCAGGACAGACAGAAGGTGATTCCTGAGCAAACTAAACCATCCGGGATGGCCAGACTTCCTTTCTGCACTTGCTGAAGCTGCTGCTTGCGCCAGGAGTGCGTCCCCTCTCCCCTCTAGTCGCCTCCCCAGGAGGCCCTGGGCCCCTCAGCTCAGCCGCCCAGGTCCCTTCGGCAGGGGCAGGACGTCCCCTGGCCCAGTCTTGGGGAGCCCCGCCCAGGAATCTTGTCTCAGCCCCTCTCCTGGTTGGGCGGTCTCCTCTGTCCCCACCTTTCCCTTGAGGCCCAGGCTGCAGATGGTGGAGTCTTCTGTGCACACAGACGCTCTACTCGGGGCTGCTCCTGCGCCGTGTCTGTGCGACACATGCCACATGCGTGTGCTCTTGGGGCCTGGGGCCCACGCACTCGCAGGTTCTGTGCGATGCCCCCTGGCACATTTAACCCTGGTGTGTTCAGATCAAGGGGCTAGAGACAGGATTGGGGTTTCTTCTGGATACACATTTTTCCCTGAGGAAGCACTTTCCTTCTGGAAAGTTCTAGTTGTTGCTTGAGTGTCTGCAGCACTGCCAGTCAGAGGTGACCTTCTGCTCCGTTTTGAAAGTTTGTCATGGGTAGGACGCTGGGGTTGCCACTCATCCAAGCCACGCCCGTGGTCACACTTCTTTGCAAGGTTTCCCAGGATTTGGGCTCCAACATGTTGGTCTTCGCCACCATGTTATGCTTCCTGCGTTTTACTGAATGTCCAACAGCACTTCTTTCTCATTTCTTGGGGGTTTGTCTGTTACCTTCTCTCTTCTCGACTCTAACGTGGATGCACAGTGGCTGTTTTCCACTTTCTTTTCCTTCGTTAACCGCGTCACTTCTTAGCCCGTTGCTGCTTCCTGGCGTGAACCGTGGGCTCTGGCCCTGCCTGTTGGCTGCACATCAGCCAACGTTCTGTCTTTAAGCAAATGTGGTTTGGAATTTGACTGTATAACGTCTGAATTTCCAAATGGTGGATTGGAAGGAGACTCCATTTCTGCCGGTTTCCCTCCATGCGAGCTGACGGCTGGGTGTCGTGGCTGTGGCTGCCCTCACGGCCCTTTCCCCTTCGCTGAGATGATGCCTAGTGCTGGGACCCAGCCCGTGAAATCAGGTAACTGGAGTGGAGAAGGATTTCTGTGCCCCACAGTCCTTCTTGCCGGGAAGACGGGATCAGCGCTACCTGCGTGGTGCGTGCATGAAGGCAGCCTGTTTCTGGGCCGATGCCGCTTTCAGGAGCGTTGCCCTCGATGGTCATCAGGTTCCCACATCTGCCCGGGTTTCTGGCCATGAGGGTGTGGGCGTGTGTGCTGCTGTCATCCATCACGGCACATCCGGATCTTGGCAGGGGCTGCTGGATGTGACAGTGACCATTAGATGACTGTCATTGACATTCTGGGCCCTGTTTCTGCCTCCACGAGAAGGAAGGACACTCCCGTGATAGAGCCGTTCCTGCCTGTTGGGAGGATTTCTGAAGGTCTTTGTGTGCAGTGTGCAACGCTGCGATGGAAAGCAGTGCCGTGATCATCACCATGGACGACCGGACACTATCTGACTATTTGGGACCTGCCCGAGTCCTTAGCCAGAGAGGACTGTGAACACAGCTCCAGGCGCCTTCTCCCCCGAGCAAGGCTCCCAGCTCAGGCAGCGGTCAGCGACTCCTGTGTGACGATGCTGGCTCTCAAGATTGCAGCAGTTTTTCCGGCTCAGACAGCTGCTCGCCAGCCTGGCCCTGGCCGTCTCTGACCTGCACCCAATGGAGGGAGATGCAGACAATGTTTGCACCCACATAGTGACGGATCCACCTGCTTCCGGAGAAGCCACCAACTAGAGAGCAGAATTGGGCCGGAAACACGCACCCCCCCTGCCCCCACGCATGCACCGCGCTTGTAGCGGCAAAACTGTCCCCCAACAGGAAAGGCCGAAGGTCACTGAAAACCTTCTGCACTTCCATCGTCTCGTGTCGCCGGCAGTGTCTGGCACCCGGCATGTTCTCAGCAGAGGGAAAGGACCGTGGGGCTGTCGAGCAGGCATCCCGTGTGGACACAGGCAGGCTGGACATGGCCTTGAGGGCTGTGGGACACGGCCAGTCTGCACCACGGCGTGATTCTGCATGGAGCCTCCTCACCCTTGGAGAGTCTCTGATCTCAGAACCTGTGAGTTCCCGGAGGAGGCGATGCACTCTGCCAGCAAAATCTGGTTCATGCGTTTGATGTGCCCGCAGAGCCCCTGACCTCCCTGGGTTTAGTGTGTAACTTGCTGTGCATAAAATTCCCTGCATTAATTTGTCAAAACTCTTGCCCAAACCCAAACTAAAAGTGGGGTCAGTCTTCCAAAGCTGTGCGAAGAGGCATATGTCCTCCCTGGCAGCTCCTGTTCCGTCAGGACACCTGCCGCTTGACCGCATCCACTCTCACCACATCTTCCCATTTGTGCTTGACCGAGTGCAGGAAGCCATCCAGCAGAGGTGACCCTACAGATCTCACTGGAGGGGACATCCTCCGCATGGTGGCTCCTGTAGAGAAGCCCACGTTATCCTTCTTCGAACTGTCGCTTCCAGACCACAGATAAGGGCCGCGCAGAGCCGGGACAGCACTAAGGTTGTTCATAATTCTGACACCTGAACAGAGAAAAACGGGAGCCCCTGATGTGTGCACATGGTCCCCGAGGCCCCAGGATGCTCATGTGTCTGTGGAAACCTAGATGCTGCTGGGGTGGGTCTGCTGCATGAAACACTTGGACCATAACATGGGTACGAATGATGCCAGGACAGGGAATTTTCCAGAGTTCTTGGAGCACATGGCATCCAAGCCCATGAGGGAAAAGCACAGCATTGGTCCAACCGCGTCCACCCGGGTCTGTGCCGCCTGCCATCAGGGAGCTCCAGCCGCGACTGCACGCCAGGGGCTGAGTGTCCTCACGCTTCCAGCCAGCAGATGGGACATCGTGCATGGTAGGAGCCACACCAGGTCCTGGGGCCACATGGGGACCGTGCGGGTCTGCAAGCGGTCCCAAGCCCCACTGCCAGCAGGTGCAGCCCCCAGCCCTGGGGCCATGTGGGGACCTCCTGTGGATGGGTGTGGGAAGGATGTGCTACCACGGGGCTCCAAGCTCATTCTCAGTGATGCCGTGGATCCTCGAGCAGACCCCACACACAGCCCCCACATGCCCACACCCGTCTGCAGCCAGGAGGACACCCACGGGAGCCACTTAACCTCCACTGTGGTTGTCCATCCACACTCCCCTCAGACTGGACATTGGGCCTGCCTCTCTCAGCATCTGGGTGCTGGAGCCTCAGAGAGGAGAGCCCGTGCTTCCGAACATCACAGCAGAGATGGCTGTGTCCCCGTGACCTCTTGTCCAGAAAGGCTTCCATCCGCTCTCCCCGTCAGCTCCTGACCATGTCCTCCCTGCAGCTGAGAACCCAATGGACAGATTGTGAGGACCTAAATGTTGGGCCGAGGATCTTCCAACATGACAGTGCACCAGGTGCCTCATGGGGAGGCTGTGCACAGGCCCCTCAATGGCACCAAACACCAGCCCCAGCACCGGTCACTCTCCCTCCAGGACTCCCACCAGGCAGGCCGACTGCACACCCTTTCCTGGTGTCCACAAAGACCAGCGAGCCCCTGGGCTCTCGGGACAGCCTATAAGCTATTGAAATGCAAGTCAGTCAGCAGAAAAATCACGGCCTAAGCACTTGAAGGAATATTTCATTATTGTTAATGGAGTAAATTTGCACCTCCCCCAAGCAGTGGAATTTCCACGACTTAAACCGACTGTAACGAATCTGACCGTTGGGGATAGCATGCAGTCTCCCCATGCTGACTTCCTGCCACTAACGAGATGCGTCGCAGTCCAGCGTCATTCCACAGATGGGGACAGGCTGGTGTGCAGGAGCTCCAAGAAGGATTGATGACAGGATTGTCCACCCCCCCGTGGCCCTGCAGATGCTCCCATGTCCCCACCCCGTCTCCACTGGCAAGTCCCCCAGGGCTGCTGGCCGGGGCAGTGGTGACATGAGTGACTGCGTTTCACCGTGTCCGGAGCCTGTGGCCCTGCTAGGAGCAATGTGTCTGTTCCATCTGCCCGATGCCATGCGGCGTCTCACCCTCCGATGTGTGGACATGTTGTGAGTGTGACCACGGTCTTGGCAGCTCCCTGTGCCTTTCACACCCAGGCAGAGCTTCTCAACCAGCCACACTGGTGGAGGACTGGTCCACGTCAGTGACGTCCCCCATCCTATTGATACCGTGTCAAAACAAAGCAACGGATCTTCAAACGTTTATATTTCTGAACACTCCAAAAACTTCACAAAGTCATGTGGCCTATCACAAAACTCTTGGATTTTGCAACTTAGATGTTCCAAGTGTCAACACTAGGGGTATGTGGGGGCTTTCTGGAGAGTCTAGACCTGACCTTTTCCAACTCGGGCGCTTGTCTACAGCAAGCCTCCAAGCTGGCCTCACGCACTTTGCGAAGACCCTGCAGCAACTGCACAGACATCCCACAGCCGGCGCCCACATAGACGCGGCGCACAAATGTCAAGGGAACACAGACACCGTCAGGATTTTATGCCCAAATTATCCGTTAAAAAAAAAAATCCCCAACAGAGGATTCTCATTTCTTTTTGCTCTTTAAACTGATATTCCCTTTCTATTTTTTCCCAAATGTAGGCTCTTGCACTTGAAAGTCTCACGTCTGTTTCCTCAGAGACCACCCCTGGTGGGGAGCATCCAACAAGGCGCTGGCAAGATGGCTGCCGCAGGCCTACGAAGACGGAATCAGTGAGCCCTGGGGGTGGAACCCCCACCTCCTGTAGAGCGGCTTCCCGCTGCCCCCAGTAGGTGTCCCCCAACCCCGGGACCTGGTCCCTGCTACGCTGTCAGACCACTCCCACCCGGGAGAACGCCCGCGGCTGTGCCCACGCTCCAGGCAGCGGGCTCAGAGCCCCGTGCTCTCTGTCCCCACAGGCCTGTGCCTGGCGGCTTTGTGCCCCGCTTTCCACCTTGGGGGCTGAGGGGTGGAGAGATGAGCATCACCAGCAGTGACGGGGACAAGGCAGACTTAGATTAAGGCTCAGCTGACTCTTGGCTCTTCACAGTCATTTCGGTATTTGGGGGTTTGTTTTTGTTGAAGATTTACTCATTTTGGGGGGGAAGAGTAGAGGGAGAGGATCCCACGCACACTTCCCGCTGGTCCCGGAGCCCAGCGTGGCCTTTCACATCACAACACTGAGACCATGGCCTAAGCCGAAACCGAGGCTCGGTTGCCTGATCACTGAGGCACCCAGGCGCCCCTTATTTTGGCGTTTTGATATAAGTTCTTTATATCAAAGGCAGAGGAGGAGGTCTAACCAAAGATACTTAAAAGTTAAGTAATTCACTTATTTATGCAAAATGATGGTTGCTGCTTTATGCCCGGAGGCAAATTACTTGCTAAGAAAACTCATACAGGCTACTGATCAATTTGGCTAAAAAGTGGATATTTTGCCCTCAATTTGCCTATTTGCTTTCGTGAATAAATCAGTCTGCCTGGTCTTAAACTATATATGACAGTGGAATTCTCCAGAAACACGATAGTGACAGTCTGTTCGGTGTGAACACGCTCGGGGACCAGTACTCTGTCCCCAGACCCCTACCTCGTGCACACACATGAGGACAATTTCTGGACAAATGCACAAGATACTCCTCACAGGTGTTACCTCCCCGCCCCCACACAGGACGAATGGGGATGTGGACCTTTCACCTACAACCCCCTGTTTGATTTCTAAATGACATCTGAGGCGATCAGCTTCCCTGGGCCTTTCTCGCGGATGGCCGCCGAGCAGGACGACCGGTGCCCCTCAAGCTGGGAGCAGCGTTGGAGCTGGTGGCTGAGCCCTGGGAGAGGGCACAGGCCCCTCGGCTGCACTCGTCCCTGTCCCTTTCTGCAGGACACTCTCGGCCTCCGTTTGACTGTCCCTAACAGATGTAGTAACACCTTCCCCATCCTGCCTGATGCCCCAAGGCTCTCTAGGCTCAGCATGAAGGGACAAGGATTCTGTAAACCTGTGTTTCCCAGAATCACGTGGCTATTTGCAATGACTGGTGCTCAGACATTGTTAATGTGGGCTGCTGTGCTCCTGCACAAACTACTCCACGTCACCACTGTCCAGTTCTGGAGGAGAGGTGGGGCTCACTGGGCTGCTGCCAGGCATGGGCGAGGCTGTGGGGGATCCTCTTCCCGGGCCCCCAGGTCCACATCCCCTCTGATGACAGGCAGGAGAGGCTCTCAGATTTTAGGAACCATGTGATTGCATTGCTCCCACTTGGAACTTCAGAAGAGCCCCTGTGTCAAGGTCCCGACACTAATCACATCTGCAAACCTGTGGAGGCCTGAGAACAGCCTCACAGCCCTGGCCCCACCCTCTGGGTCATGGCCCTTATCACACTGATGGCTCCCTGTCCGTGAGCGGGCACCCCGACCTGCAGTCTCCCCTGTTTCCTCCTTCTCTGCAGATACCCATCCCACATGACACACTGGTCTCTCTCACAGGTCCAGGAGGTGACAAGACAAGTCATTTAGGTCCCCAACAAGGCCGTCACTGAGGATGAGCAGTACTCCGATGTCCTGGCGGTGTGGGGACAATACATTGACATTGTGTTCACCCCCCAGAGCACCAGCAAAGCTGCGTTTGGGGGAGGAGCTGACTGCCAGCTTATGTGTGAAAACCAAAACCCATGTTTTCCCATACAGGTAGAATTTTAAACTGTGTGACTATTCACTATGAAAGTAACAGATGTCATTCTAGAAATCAAGCAGGGGAGTGTAAGGGAAGGTCCACATCCCCATTCATCCTGTGCGGGGGGCGGAGAGGTAACACCTGTTAGGAGTATCTTGTGAATTTGTCCAGAAATTGTCCTTGTGCGTGTGTGCATGCATGCTTGCGCGCATGTGTGTGTGTGCACGGGTGTGCACGGGTGTGCGTGCTCTGACCCTTACAGCTGATGGGCCCTGCTGTGTGTGTCATTCAGAACCTGTTGTAATTAGCCAACATCACACCATATTGTTAAGTGGACAGACTTTCGACTTCTAAAGTGTGCACGGTAACGCATTAAGCCATTTGCTTGCTCACAAGCATTTAAGTTTCAAGCTTTGCTGTTTTCATGCTGACACAAATAGCGAAGTGAAGCGTGCCTCCAGACGTGAGCCACGGTGCCCCTGTGTCTGCCTGTTGGGCTGCAGAGCTAGAGGGCAGTGTCCATGGCGTGTCCTGAAGAACAGGTCTCTCTAAATACGGTTCTCATTTCTCCTCTCACCACACTGACCCCGGCAGGAGCCCGTGGCAGGCTAGGACTGAGGGCAGGGACAGGAGTAGACGGGTCAGAGAGTGACCCCCAGGCCGATGACTGTAGCCAACCTAGAGCTTTCCCTGTGCCTGCTGAGGCCGTGACGGCATCTCCCCTTTCCCGCAGCTGCCCAGCAATGCCTCGGGGAGCACTGGTGGCTCCTGTTTGCCATTGTACCGGTCCTTTGCCGGCTGTGGCACTGGGATGCAAGGCACCTTCTTCAGGCACCTGAGCTCGGCCAACCTGCAACAGCAGGTGAACGGGCTGGTGTCTTTCCTGGATGCGTCCATGGTGTACGGCAGCTCCCCAGCCTTGGAGAAATAGCTGCACAACTGGATGAGCCTCGAGGGGCTGCTCCAGGCCAACACGTGCCATCCGGACGCCCGCAGCACCTACCTGCCCTTCGCGCGGCCCACCACCTGCATGCCTGAGCCCGGCCCCTGTGGGACGGCTGCCACGCCCTGCTTCCTGGCGGGGGACAGCCGAGCCAGAGAGGTGTCCGCTCTGATGGCCCTGCACATGCTGTGGTTGCGCGAGCACAACAGGTGGGCCTCGACGCTCAAGGCTCTAAACGCACACTGGAGCACCCACACAGCCTACCAGGAGGCGTGCAGGTGGTGGGTGACCTGCACCAGGTGTGAGGGCCCGGGGGTGCTGGGGTCATGAGGGCAGGGTTGGAACAGAGCGAGGGATCCCAGCACAGAGACAGGGCGGGGGGCCACAGTCTGGATGCACCCCTGCGGGTCACAACCTCATGTCCCAGGCGAGCACACGCAGAGCCAGTGAAGCAGGAATGGGGGAACCACACGGAAATGCGAACGGGGTTCGGTAGAGCAGGGGGGCGGGAAACCTGTTCCTGTCTCAGACAGCTTGTCAGACCTGCTCCAAACTCCAACAAGGTGGATCCCAGAGTTCCTAGTTGGGGGCTCTTTCCCCTCCCCCAACGTGGGGTCCTCCAGGCTGTGTCCCCCTGATGGCAGCATGCTCGGCTGGGTCAAGCCCATGCCCCTCCCCTGAACAAGGGCTCCGTGGGCACATGCTGTCCAACCTCGCACTATGCTCCGGCTGCTGGACCGGACCGTGCACAGTGGACACTCGGGAGTGTGTGCCGAGGGTGTGTGTGCAGCCCAGTCCTTGAGCACCAAAGGAGCTACGCCCCCGTCTGCCCAGGACCAAGCCACATTTCTCAGCTTCACTGTTCACTTTCAGATTCCCTGGAGTGTTTTTTCAGTCAATAGTTTCTCTTCGGTGTTTTTTGCAAATATCTCAGAAACACCAAAATGACAAGAGGCTGTGTTTAGCGTTGATAAACCCTTGCCGGGAGGTGGGCTGCGTCAAAGGGGTTCTCGCAAAGCTGTCCATCTTTCCTGCTTCTGTGGTCTGGATCTCTCCTGTCCTGGAAAGCCTCATGTCGCTGAAAGAAACAGCTGCAGGTCAGAAGACAGAGAGCATGCCTGGTCCCACGGCTGCTGCCTCAGCTCTGAGCAGCCAGGCCCAGGGACACGTGGTCTGGCCTTAGCTCCCATCCCCCACCCCACCCCGCACCCAAAGCAGAGGCAAGCCTTCTGCCTCCTGACCCACAAAGTCCCACAACAGCCCCAATCTGTCCAACAGAGCCCCATGGTGCTCCCCACCAAGGCACTTACCCCAACTTCAGCAGCTCATTCCCCCGGGTCCCCCCTGCTCCGGACAGACAGCCCTATATGGGCATGTCCCCAGGGTCTCTATCTCCACTGGTGCCCCTGTGGGTCAGGACAATGGGCCCTATGCCCCCTGGGGGGACCCTAAGTGAAGCTTTAGAGAAGGGGAGAGGGAAGCAGAGGTCATTAGAATCTCTTCCACTGGAATTTAAAGCTGTCTCGTATTCCTGGCGAGGAAGAGGAAGGCCATTTCCCTTGTGGGGATAAGAAGCAGAAGTGGAGCCCTACCCACACCGGGCAGCAAGGGCCACACTGAGCTTCCGTGCAGGGAAGGCTGTGGACACGTCTGGAGTCTGGGCTGAGGGCCGGGTTCTGCGTGACTAAGTCGTCCCTACTCCTTACCCATCAGTGGCCCAGGTGCTTCTCACTCATCCCTGAACCGGCTCTGGGATGACCCATCAGACAAGGAGCATTGGACCAGCCTCCAGACCCCAGAGCTGAAAGCGGGCTCTGTGGCAGCCCGGGGCTCTATGCGTCCACTGTTCTGCTGGCTCCACGGCTGCTCCCCGCTGCGCGCCTGTGAAGTGCAAATCAGAAAACATGTCCCACTCGGAAGGGATCTGTTCTGAGGGTGCAGGTGGGAGCTTTCTTCCAGCAACTGGAGAAGGAGCAGCTTGCCTGCTGCATGGAGAAGCTACAAGCAAGACCTTTATGTTCTCGACAGAACTGTTCCTATCGGCTTTTACCTCATCAGACAACACTTATTGACCCAAATCCCTTTAATCCTGGAAGAATCTGATGCTAATTTTTACAGGAAAGAGAATGACTGGTAAACCTCCCAGCAGAACCCTTGTCCCTGACCCTGCGGGGGGCACCAAATGGAAACCACAGGATGAGGGTGGGTGGCCTTGTTGTCACTGATGGGGCTCCCTGGAGTCATGGGCCCCGGAATCAGAGACCCAGCACGCCCACAGCTGTGCCTCTGGGGGCCTCAGACTCCAGCAGCCTCCCAGGAGGCCACAGCCCCATCCCCGTCCCTCGAAGGGCCAGCATCTGGCTTGCAGAACTCCCCAGGACCAGAGCAAATGGACCAGCACCTTTCTGAGAAGTCACTCAGAGGCCCTAGCGCAGGGCGGAAAGACGAAAGAGAGCTGATCCCATCAGCGGACCGCGGGGTCCTCATGTCATGAAAGATGCTCCTACGGCCTGTGGGTCACACCTGTCCTGTCCCTTTAAAGAGCACGCTGTATCTTCCAGGCTGAGACCAAACCAGGACAAGGCCTAGTTCACAAAACCCAGGCCCAGTCTGGGCTCCTGTGAGACCCCCACCAGCCCCTTTCCTTCCTGTCTGTTGTGGTGAGCTCACGAGCTAGCAGACGCGTGTCAGGGAAGAAGGAGTAGCTCAGGATCCCAAAGTGACTTTCTTCCAGAACCAGGTGAAGGGCGGATGCCCTTCAATGGGGGGCATTTCTGCACAGCTTCTGGGGAGGGTCCTCAGCACGCACGGACCCACCGGGTAACAAATCCATCTGCCATACGGAGACCACACAACAGACCCAAGAGAGAAAACCGTGTATGTTTTCTACTCTCACAAAAACTCCATGATAAAGGCTTTTCCAGAAAAGGAAGCCAGATTAGAGAGGCCACCCAGCTCCCCACGCACCAGGGTCACACAGCCACAGAGTCGGTGTGGGGGGAGCTTGGAACTCATGGGTTGGGACCTGGGCCTCCACGGCTCAGGCTCCTTGAAGCGCCTGGATCCCTGACTCCTGAGCTCAGGCGTTGCTGATGCCCACGGTGAAGGGGGCGAGGAGGTTGGGGGAGGGGTGAAGCATGGCAGCCAGTCCTGTGTGGTGCACCCCAAGCTTTACGTGACCTGCCCTGCCCTGGGGGTGTTTGGGGGGTGTCGCTGACATGCCCTCCAAGCCCCATAAGTCTCAGAGCTGTGAGGATGCTCTTGGGATCCATTCACCTATTCACCTGTTCCCTGACCTGGACGGCCTGTCCTTCCCGGGACAACTCTGGCCCCAGCGGATGTGCAGCAGAAAGTCCTTCCCTGTCGCTGGACTGACCCAAGTCCGGAACGTGGCCCCTGCTGCCAGTCTCCCTGCTCAGAAGCTCTCCTGTTTTCCTCTCTCCATAGATTATCACCATGCAGGATTATGTCCCCAAAATCCTGCGCCCCGAGGCCTTCCAGAAGCATGTAGGCCCTTATGAGGGCTACGACCCTGCCATGGACCCCACCGTGTCCAATGTGTTTTCCACGGCTGCCTTCTGCTTTGGCCACGCCACCATGCACCCCCTGGTGAGGCGGCTGGACGCCCACTTCCAGGAGCCCCCGGGCCTCCCCTGCTGCAGCTGCAGGACACATTCTTCAGTCCCTGGAGGCTCCTCAAGGAAGGTGCATTTCCCTTCGCGCCAGGGCTTGGCCTCCCTCCTGTGGCTTCCCTGGACCATGCCCCCCGACCTTGTTTATCATGGCCCTGGGCCACCCCTGTTGTTGCTCTGGGGGTCCCCAGAGGCCAGACAGTCATGATAAAAGACCCATGTGATCAGTGTGGGAGGGAACCGAGAGGTGGGCTTCTCCATAAAGGATCCTGTGGAGCAGGCTGGTCCTTAGAGGTGAGGGAGCAGGTGCCCCAACCGACCCCCCTCTGTTCAGCGCCCCCTGCCTGTTAGAATCCAGCTTCTGTCTCCTGCAGTTGTCCACTGCGGGAAACAACACGGAAGCTTCAGGACTACCATGCTCCTTCTCTGGGTTCCCTTCGGACCTGAGGCCTGCCCCTGCGCCTGCTGGTCAGTCCTGGGAACCCAGACAGGTACTCACCCACTCCCACGGCAGAACACCAACAGCACTCAGAAATCCTCAGACTCACGTAAAGTGAAGTCGTGACCTTACATTCGTGATCTTGAAGGGTTTTCCGTTAAGAACAAGCAGAGTTCCACCAGGACTCATGGGATGACCGCCTCTCATCCCTGGTGTTTTCCAGGGGCTTTGGACCCTCTCATGAGGGGCCTCCTGGCGAGACCAGCCAAGCGGCAGGTGCTGGAGCAGCTGATGAATGAGGAGCAGACGGAGAGGCTGTTTGTGCTTGGCAGCTCGGGTGGGCTGGACCTGGCGTCCATCAACCTGCAGCGGGGCCGGGACCACGGCCTGCCAGGTACGTCCACCCCACTCCTCCCTGCTCCCTTCCCACCTGGGCTGTGGGGCAGCCCCTCAGAGCCTCTTCTATCGGAAGCGGTGTCTCCGATCCCCGGCCACCTTCCAGAGCTCTGGTCCATCCACGGGGAGTCCGATCAGTGTTGCTTGGAGGACAGGGACCATAGGGTGGGGTGGGAGCCGTTCCCGAACAGGAGAGGCTGTGTTCTGGCCTGGTGCATACTGGGAAGTTAGAAGGCCCGCTGTCCCGCCCGTCTGCCCCTCTCACCGCCCCCAGACTGGTACATTCCTCCGACTGCCCCCAGGTGGTCTCTCACCAGCGGTCCCATCCCTTGGCTACTCTGGGAGTGGGAGCCTTCTTCTCAGGCCAGTCCCCACTCCTCCTCCCACTTGCTGTGCCCACTCTAACCCTATCCCCTCCATCTGTCCCAACGCTCCCCACCTCTCCCAGAGGCTGACCCTCATGTCCTGCCCCCGTGGCCTTTCCTCCTGGGGCCACCGTGGTTCAGCTGTCTGGTCCACTCTGCTAGCCATGCAAGGCCCCCTGCTGGCTGGTCCACGAGTGCAGACTTGCCTGTCGCCTGGGGCACTGCTCCAGGTCAGGACACACCCACACACGCCTCTTTCATGGACCCACCTGGGGAGCAAGGTGATCTGTCAGGACACGTGCTGCTCTGGCCTCCCCCTCAAAGCCCCAGGAGGTCGAATCCTGACCACTGCACAATATGGTGTCTTCCTACTGTGTCAGTGAGCAAGCTCTCCAGTAAGACCCCAACCGTGATGCTGGAACATTCTGGCCTGTTCCCTTCTGCTGGGCACAAGGTAGTGGGGTGGTTTCTGCAGGCTACAGTGCATGGAGGGAATTCTGTGGCCTTCCCAGACTGCAGACACGGGCCGACCTGCGCACTGCCCTCACCAAAGCCAGCATTGTGGGCCGGATAATGGACCTGTATGGGCACCCCAACAACATCGATGTCTGGCTGGGGGGCCTGGCTGAGACCTTCCTCCCCCAGGTGCACATGGGTCTGCTGTTCGTATGCCTCATTGGGAGACAGATGAAGGCCCTGAGGGACGGAGACTGGTAGGTGCCTCAGCTGGGCATGTCTGCAGCCCCCAGCCCGCGCAGGCCCCAGCACAGCTGTCGTGGGCCCTCACACAGCCCGGCTGTCTCTGTGGGGCTGTGAGACCGGGTCTTGCGTCTTTGCAGCCATCACATGGTGACGCCCAGAAAGCCCCTCTGTATGTTCTTTCATGGGTCTGCCAAGTCGGGTAGGGGGCGCTAACCGAGGAAGGAAACCTAGGTCCAGGAACAGCGTCCGAGCGGGGGCGGGTTTGCTGTCCTTCTGTCAGCATGGCCTGACCACTGTCCCGCGAAGGCCCCCGAGGGAGTCAGGAAGCCACGCCCTCATTTCCGGCCCAGTGGGTCAGGAGGGAGGGGTCTGGGAGCACTCGGACACAGACGACAGCACAGGACATGCTGTCTGACCCGACGGGAGGCGCCCTCAGCCGCGGGCTCTCCTCTCCTGTGCATGTTCTGGTGGGAGAGCAGTGCGGTGTTCCACCGAGGCCCAGCGGCGTGAGCTGGTGAGACATTCCCTGTCCTGGGTCCTCTGTGACAACACGGGCCTCCCCAGAGTGCCTGCTGATGCCTTCTGAACCGGAAGATTCCCATAGGACTTTGAGGCATGCGAGAACATTCCGGGTCTGAACCTGGACGTGTGGAGGGAGCCCCTTCCTCAAGGTGATGTGAAGCACTTTTTAGATTAGCTTGTAGCATGTGGGTCGTTTTCAAGAGTGTCATGTGCCACAAGGCATGCCCAAAGGGGGAGGTGAGCTGCTCCACATCTGCGCCGCAGCGGGGACCCCCAAGTCAGGGCGGGCAGGTGTGTGGACGAGCACGTGGGTGTCGGGGCACAGGGCTTCCGCTGGGCCTCCGTGACGCTGTCCGCAGAGACACACCCGGTGCCGAGAAGCGGTGTGCCCACTAGACTGCAGGAAAGATGGCCCTGGCTGGAAGTGGGGGGGAGGCAAGAAAGTCGGCAAGGTGAAGGAAGTGAGGGAGTTGGGGAGGTGAGGGGAGGGGTGGTGTGTTTAAAAGGGGTGAGAGGGTGGGAGTGACGAGCAGGTGAGGGAAGTGAGGGGTGGAGTGAGGGGGTGAGGAGATGAGTCGGTGAGGGGTGAAGGGGTGAAGGCCCTGAGGGTTAGGAGCAGGAGGAAGATGGGTGGCGCCGAGCACTGTGTTGGGTGAGGATGGCGCCTGGAGGGGTTGGCTCAAGGCAGGGACTGACGTGGAGGGGGAGGCTCCCCCCCATGTCCGCTGCCGCCCATCATGCACAGCCTGGACGGATCTGTGGGACATGGGGTCCCTGTGGCTGGAGGCCACGGAGACAGGGAGGGGACTGGGAGTGAACGCCGCTGGGTCTGTTGCCGTCTGGTACAGGTGACATGTATGGCCTCCCTGACAGCGTGGACAATGGGGACGTCGTGCTCTGCGGCGAGACCGGATGGCACATACTCGTGTTCTCCTGCCGCCATGGGTTCCAGTTGCAAGGCCGGGAGAAGGTGGCCTGCGCCCCCCGTGGCCTGCTCCGGCCGCCCTTGTGCCGAGGTCAGTGGCTCCTCAGTCTCCGGCTTTACTGACTTTCCCCTAGATCTTCGGTTTGCAAACAGGAAGTAGAACGAGTGTCGTCGGGAGAAGGGGCCGGCGGGTGTCGTCCTCTTCCGCCCAGCCGGGCTGGCTCCGAACACGGCATCCACCCAGGCCGATGCGCCCCACAGGCCTCGTGCCAGATAAAGCACCAAGACAGTCACGTCCCAGCGCGGCCATCGGGGATGCCAGCGGGAAGGGGACGTGTTAGTGACCCATGGGAAGAGCTTCCAGAGCCGCCTCCTCCGATGAAGCCCAAGAGAAGGGCTTCCGCTCGGACGGGCCCCACATGTGTCTGAGTGTGGCCATGCGGCTGGCACGAGCGTGAGTGGGAGCCTCCAGGGTCCGCCCCGGGGGCCCTGTGCCCCATTCTGCTGGTTAGAATGGTGTTAGGGGCGGGGGGCACTCAAGTGACGGGCTGGGGACCCTAAGTCACTCCTCCAGAGAAGCGGGCAGAGGGACATCCCCCAGGGGCCCTCTGAGCGCCAGACCCTGAAGTCGGGGTTCCTGGTGAGAGGGGCCGGCACCCCCACAGGAAGGACCCAGGACAAGAATGCGTGACCCCGAGAGTGGGCAGGAGGTGGAGGCCAGGGAAGCGTGATGGGAGCTGGAAGCACACCCAACTCACTGGCCCACGGGCCACGGCCACGGCCACGGCTGTCTGTTGGCAGTACCTGGTATCCGGTGCGGAGCCGCGTGCAGCTGGGCACAAGGGGGAGAGACAAGCTCACGCCGGGGCATCCATGGAGGACGATGACAACTGTCTGGGAACGGGCGTTGCTAACAGCTGCACGAACGTCGCAACATGCCCAGTTACAAATGATTCCGACAGGCAGTTTCTCCTCCAGAACAAGAACCGCGTCTTGGTTTCGGTGTCTGGACTGTCCTGTCCTGGGAGGGTAGCCACGTTCCCTGCTTCCGGCTCAGTCCTGCAGGAAGGTGGACGGAGACTGTGAGCCCCAGGCCTGCGAGGGCGAGTCCCGTGAACCTGCCAGGCTCGTGGCAGCATCTTGCAGCGGCCTGGGTCTCCAGCTGCAGAACTGGGTCCAGGGAGTGCCCCAATGGTAGCAAATGGCCCAGAAAGAGCAGGGTCAGAGCCTGCCAGGGCCGGGGACGTGGTGCCAAACAAACGACCACACAGGGAAACCTTTGCACCCAGATTTGCACCAGCAGGCCATGAGCAGCTGGGCTGGCGAGCACCCCGCGCCTTGTCAGCCGTGAGGACAGAGAGACCACCCAGAGAGCTCTTGCAGATTCGCCTTCCAGAAAATTCACCACACAGGACCCCACATGCCATGTGCCTCACACCCTTTTTGCCTAAACACATTCGACATGTTGATTTGGGCTGTTCTCAGTATTTGTGACCCCAGAGCTCGATTCCTCACATCCCTTCTCAGCTAACCCATCATTCCATTCCTCTTCCTTACCCCGCAAACCAACAACCACTCCTCCCACCAAGTGGGCTGCAAATGACCAGGTGCCCGGCACGTGTCTCATACTGACCACTAGCTGTGAGCCTCCTGAGCCTGATGGCTGCTCCTGGGGGTGACGGGGTGACACTGGTGGATGGCTAGGGTGCAGCCCACCACGTGGGCACATTTCCTGGCTTATAGGGGTTCTGGCAACAGAGAAGCAGCTCTGGGTTCCCCAGCACGCCCAAGTCAGGACCTGCACCGCGACCAAGACCTGGTTGGGCAGGTCGGGCCTGGGAAGGCTTGGGAAGGCCAACCCCCTCTTGCTGGGCCTCGTTCCCCGCTGGCTGTGACCCGGTCTGTGACTCCACATGCCTGGCCTGGGCCACCTCAGCAGCTTCCCAGTCTGCCTCCCAAGCCCACGGCCTCTGTGACTCCACATCATTTCTCAGACACAGGATGGCCCAAGAGGGTGTGATGGTCGTGTCATCCAACACGTGCCCAGGGATCTGTAAAATACAGCATCTATTGACACTAAGACCTCCTGTGTTTCCTGGAATTAGCCAGAAAAGAAATGTTTTATCTAAAGGAAAACGGACTCAGCAAGTCACCAGGAAATAGGCCTCAGAAATCCAGTGAGGGGTCCCAGGTTTCAGGCAGAAGGAGACGTGAGGGCAGCACCCCTTCCTCACCAGCATTTGCCCACCCATGGGCACTGCCTCACTGGGCCTGGGAGCCTCAGCTCCAACTCCACACTGGGCAGCCTGTGCTCTTCTCTGGGCCAGGGTCAAGGGTCGTGGGGTCATGGCCCAAGGCCTCACACGCCCTCTGAGGGTGAGCCGTCCAGTTGGAAGAGTCCACATGGACGCACAGACCCAGCCCTGCCCTGGCCACCCCCCTCCCACTCACCCCTGTCCCACACAGGCCACATCCCACTCGAGGGGGAAGATGTCTCCTGGCAAGGCTCTGGGCCCACGTGGAACAAGACCCAGCTGCCCAGTGTGCCCAGCTCACCATGAGCTGCCGGTGGCCCGACGACACAACCCGCCCATGTCCCAGTCACCTCCGCTCATGTAGGAGCACTTGGCACAAAGCTTGAACGAACATGAGCAGCAGACCGGGTGGGACGGGACCAGCTTCAGTGCGGGTGGGTGTCCCCACAGGATCACGGCCACACCATGCAGCATGGTCACAGCGTGGCTGTCTGCCAAGCTGACCTCAGAGGGTACCCACTGGCGGCAAGAAAGTGGGTGCTCAGCGACGGATGTGGCCCAAGGGAGACATGGCTGCCACAATACTGGGGGTTCTCGATTCTCTTGCCCATGGAGCAGGGAGTGGACAGGAGCCCCCAGGGTGAGGGCCGCAGCAGGGGACAGGGAGGACAGGGATATGGCCTGACCTTCATGTGGTCTGTGCAGATGTCAACGAGTGTGAAAACGTGACAGCCTCTCCCTGCCACCCATCAGCCTGGTGCAGGAACACCAAAGGTGGCTTCAGCTGTGAGTGCACAGACCCCTACATGCTGGTGGAGGACGGGGCGATGTGCGTAGGTAAGAGCTCCCTCCTCCTGCGACCTCCGTGGGAGGGGAGGGCAGGTCGGCCATACACCTTACTGATGGCAGCAGGGTCATCCTCCCAGCGGCATTATGCCCGTGGCCACGCATGTCCCGCCACCATCATGCGTGGCTGGGAGTGACGGGGCCACGCGTGTTCCACGACCACCATGTGCAGCTGGGCTTGGGCTGTGCTTTCCGGCAGCTCTCCTGACCCCTCACACCCATGAGAGCTTATCTGAGAAATGGCTTCCCTGGGTAGTCGTGGGCAGAGGCAAGCCCCTTGGGACCAGGCTGGCCCGGGGCTCTCCGGGCACGCTGACCGCAGCCCTCGGCAGGGGGCTCGCTAACCTCTTCCCCCTCCCCAGACTCTGGGAGGCTCCCGAAGGCTTCCTGGGTCTCCATCGCCTTTGGCGCCCTGCTGGTCGGCGGCCTGGCAGGTCTCACCTGGACGGGGGTTTGCAGGTGGTAAGTCCTCCCCTCAAAGCTGGCAGAAGCCGTCTCCTTCCCTGTGGCAAGGCTGCTGTGTTCCAGAAGCCAGTGCAGACGCTCGGTGCCCCAAACCCCTGCAGCCCCAGAGTAACTTTGTACAAAGCTCCGATTTATGGCTCTTATGCTTACAACTGTGAAGGTGGGAGAGCCCGAACACCTCAGGGCGTCCGCGGCCCGTGGATGGAGACTCGGGGCGTGGGCTTGGCAGTGGCAGAGGGTTGCTGGGGATGCTCCCGTTGGGAGCCGAAATTGTGCCCAGATGTCTCGGAGAGTAAAGGTCCCCCTGGGATAAAACCGGCTCGTCAACGGCCCCGCCCCCGGCGCAGACTCCTGCAAATAGGGAACTTGGATTGACGTAAAGCTGGACCTTTACGTCAAAACCGGCCACATGGTGGGGCCTTCAGAGTGGATCTGGGTGTCTCTTCGGGACGTGGGTCTGCACCTGTCCTCCTGCTTCCTGACCAGCAGCTCCGAGGACTCGAGCTCGGAGTGTTGCTCAGCCTTCCCGGTGGCATAAACTGCAAGACACCACTGCTGGTCCCATCTGCCCAGGGTCGGCCCACACCCCACCACCCTGTGTCTACTGGGACATGCCACAGAGTTCAGCGGAGTCCTCGCCACGGCCCCATCCCCCACCTCTCTGCAGCAGCAAGGTTGCTGCATGCAAACCCAGAGCCCTGGTGGTCAGCTGTTACCACCAGGAGGTCACCATCACGTTCTGAGGTGTCCCCAAGCACAGCCAGCTGCAGCCTGGCCCCTCTCCAAGCCCCTGGGAGCAGCAGCTCTGGGACGGGATGGCTGTGCTCCTCCTGCCCAGGCGTCCCGTCGCAGGAGTAAAGCCAACACCCACTTCCTTTAAACTCCAAGACCACCCTGCCCCCTCTTCTTCACCTGACACGTGGGTTTACCTCTGCCAGGTAAATGGTATTTAAGTGACACACTTTTAACAGACTCGTGATTTCTGGCAGAACCAATGAACACCACAGTTCAGACGGGAATTCCTTCAATCTACCAGCTAAGGGGAACGCGCGACGGCCGTGTGTCTCACGAGCTTGGTGAATCCAGCCGTGATGTCATTAAACTCTCCCTTTGATCACATGAGATCTTTGTTATGGGCTGAAATACATCCCCCAAATTCACATGTTGAAGACCCGGCCTCTGGGACCCTGGCATGGGGCCGTATTTGGAAACAGTGTCGTTGGGGACATAACGAGTTGAGATGAGGTTGTGTCAGAGTAGGTGTCCCCGGTCCAACAGGACTGCTGTTCTCACTGGAAGGGGGAATACGGACAGACAGGGACACACACAGACCGAAGGCTGGGTGAAGATCCGGGCAGAGACCGGGGGAACATGTCTACCAGCCAAGAGTCCCCAGCAAATCTCCCAAAACCTCAGAAGTAGTAGCCCTGCCAACATTTTGACCCCACACGTCCACACTGCAGGAAGAGGAGAGAACAGATTTCCGTGGCCAAGCCCGTGGGGCCGTGGCACGGTGTTACTGATGCCCCAAGAATCGCATACAGCAGTGCTGGGGCATCTGCTGGTGGAAGGTGTCACTTGCCTGTGCTGGGAAGAGCTACAGCAACATCGAGACCCAGGCTCTGTCGGGTCTGGGGCCTGGACTTAGCCTCTGCGCCCCTGGCTTCCTCCCAGGTTGCTTTGGCACCGAGTGTGATTACACTGTCAGGGCCATCACTGTCAGGACCGTCAGGACTATCACCATCAGGACCATTAAGACCATCACTGTCAGGACCTCACCATCTGGACCATCAGGACAGTCACTGTCAGGACCATCAGGATATCACCGTCTGGACTGTCAGGACCATCACTGTCAGGATTGTCAGGACTATCACCATCAGGACCATGACCGTCTAGACCATCACCGTCAGAGCCGAGACCGTCAGGCTGTCATACCAACAAACCACTGATTTGTCAGCAGCAACATCATCTTCAGGGCAGCCCTGCCGACTGCTGGCCATCAGATCAACTGCTGAGCAGCGTCTCTAGTTTTCGGCGGGGCTGGCGTCAGGAAGGAGCCTGTTTTACGGACCACCTGGTCTTAGAAGCTCCGACACGGGCAGTAACTGAAAGCTGTAGCCGGCCACCCGCTGCTCGGTGAAAATGAGCCAGGCCATGGGCACACACCGGCGGAGGGGCTGGGAGCTGCGATCCTGTGGACTGAACATCCACACTGTGAAAATCCAACATCACCATGACTTAAGTTCACGTACCGTCTCTGTCAGACCTCGGCCGCCATACCATGATACAAAGATGCCTCAGGATGCACACAAGGAAAAGGGGTTCTTGTTAAGACGGACAGCTGTTCATCATGGGCACTTGGGAAGACAGTGTCCACTGCCCTGGAGTGTGGACTCTGGAGCCTCCATACCCACCCCAAAGCTCGGCTGGGTCACTGGTCACCCATGCTGGCAGAGAGCAGAGCCGTCTGGCCGCAGAGGTGCTCAGAGCGGCACAGACAGGTGGACACTGACTTGCTGGCCCACAGCCTCTGTGGGGACAGACAGACAGCACCTAAGCCCTTGGGGAGGCGAACCTACAGCCACGCCCAGAAGTGCCCCAATGCGCCCCGCCCGGTATCCGCTCCCCTCCCCACAACAGAAGGCCTTTGGTCGTGAATTTGGTCGAGAGCCTGAAGCCTCCTGGTTGTGGTCCTCCCAGGGAGAGGGAAGCTTGGAAAGGGAAGGAATTTGTCCTCAGGGATTGGAAGGGGTCAGGGTGCAGAGGGAGGGGCCCTGGCCTTGGTGGCCACCCCGATGGACTGTCCTTTGTGGGAGCTCTCGCTGGACAGCCTGTGGGTGGGCCTCCCCCTGGCCCCTCGGCCCGCTGTGTCCACACCAGGGACTCTGTGCCCACAATCCACAAACGCCCTGGCATTGGGACACCTGCTTCCCTCCCAGCCCTTCACCACGAGGCTGTGTGGCTTCATCCAAAGCTCCCACAGCCTGGTGGGCTTCCAGGAGGATGGTGCCACGTGCCCAGCCCGCTGTCCTGGCTCTGTGGAGGACGTGCCCACTTCCGCTCCCATGGGGCTCCGACCCCACAGAGAGCTGGGTGGGGGTGGAGGCGGGGGTGAGGTCGAGCCGCACCCCTGAGTCACCTCTGCTCTGGTGTCCCCGTCCTTCCCTCCGCAGCTCGGGCTCCACTGCTCCGTGCTCCTGCTCCCATGGCTGCCAAGTTACATGGTTTAGCCGAAGTCTTTCTTTTTTTCCATGCAGACATGTGTCACTGGCTCGTCCCCTCTGCATGTGGCTTTCAGTGCGCCTGGGGGTCCCAGTGTGTCCCGTCCACATCCATTCCTCCCGTCACATTTCCTGACTTCCCTGTGATGCCTCTGGTGCTGCTGGTCGCCCTGAGGGTGCTGTTCTCACCCTGGGGGCTCCCAGCTTTGGGAGGGTCTGACAAGGGAGAGCTTCAGCCAGGACTGGCTCCAGCCGGAGAGGAGCACAGCATGCTTCCCAGATGGTCCTGGCTCAGGAAATCTGCGTCCAGATGCCACATGCATGCAGTTGCCTGGAAAACAGAACACAGAAAGTGGGCATGGGGGCCTGCCCCCAGTTCAGCTTCTCCTCCTGGGGACAGTGATTTTCCGAACCCACCTGCACAAATCAGAAGTGGGATCATACAAATTCGGCAGGACTGGGGCTGAGGGTGTCTCTGGGCAGGGTGTTCGCGGGCTGCAGCCGGGGGTCCTGGCACGGGACAGGCTGTGCAGCCTCCTGACACCCCTCAGCCGACAGAGAACGGTGCAGGCCACGCCGCACCTGGTGCTGTCTTCCAGCTAACAGTGGCCCTGTGCTCCTCCGTGGATGGATCAGGAGGTGCCCGGGGTCCCAGCACCCCCTCCAGTCACAGTGACAGCATGACAATGTGTGTGACGGGCCCAGGGCGTTCGCCTGAGTCATGACCTCCGTCAGCAGGTGTGTGCTTGTCCGCAGGGCACACGCCAGCTGGAAAGCCTCAATGTGCATTGCAGGCTCGGGTGGAAGAGGAACCTGCTAACCTCGGCACTCGCCGGGACACAAACGCATCCCAGCCTGCTGCCGCCACTCGGGGCATAGGGCAGGTGGGTACACGCCTGGGTGGGCACAGGGTCCCCACTCTTCCACGTTCCCATTCAGACCAGGAAGCCATCACGGAGACCCTGGTCCCCTGACCCTGCGTGGCTGCCCACGCCGGTCCGGTCCCTCTCTGCACACACTTGCTGTGCGATCACAGCTTGTGCAAGCTGCGTTCTTCCAGGAGGATGACTTATGACAAGTGTAACCTACTTTGTTCAGAGAGTGCAGACATACTAGAATGAGTAAGCCGGGGTGGGAGCCGGGATGATGCTTCCCGTTTGTGCAAACTGGGTCAGAACTGACCCCGTGGCAGGTGCTTGCCTCCATGTCACCCCAAGTCTCAGCCGAACACGACAGCTAGAAATGAAAGGAAATGTTGACTTCTAGAAAACACTTTTTATTAAAAAATTGAGTCATTCCAAGTAGTGTGGAGACAATGGGTCTAGACTCGTGTGTGGCTATTTTTACTTTGTGTGCATGACCACAGGATGGGTGACACTGAAGTCGGGCGTGCGCACGCCTGTCCGAGACCTAGGTGGGCAGCCGGCCCTGGGACACTCATAGCTGGTTGGCCCTGCCCCCGACGCGTCCCGCCACAGAGCAGGACCTGCGTCCATCCTGAAGCAGGGAACCGAAACACCCCGTTGGAATGCACACACAAGGACCCTTCCAGGCACCCTGGGACCCCGCTTGTCCCTGGGCCCCCAAGTAGCTGACTGAGACCCTGGGGCCCTGGCGGGTGCCTGGTCTGTCCACATGCTCAGAGCCAGTTCTCTCCCGCAGGACCCGGCCTGCGGATGCCAAATCCTTCCCTGCCAGTAGGAACTGCAGTGACACGCTCAGAAGCCAGGTGTGACAGGGAAGCCACGGGCTGATTCCTGGGAGTGGATGGTCCTTCTTGGTATGGGAACCCCCTTCCCACACGACAAGGGGGAGGAGGTTCACTCTGGAAACAACTTCGATCCTGGCGTGTCCATCCTGAATAAAGCATGCACTGCTCCCCAAGCCAGAGTCACGTGTCCTTCACGCTCGTTTTCACGGGCAGGTGACAGGGTGGACAATGGCGGCCCTGCCCATTGTCGGACACCAAGCAGGATACCTTGACCCAGGTCACTCCATGACAGCAGTTCTGAGTTTCCAAAATCACCACTGAGGCCATTTCCCAAATCGAGGCTGACTTAGCACCTGCTCAAATCATGACCCGGCACAGGCGAGGAAACCCTAGGCCATGTGGCCACGGGCTGTGCGCACCCACCTGACCCACTCCTCCCGGGGTGGCCTCCACAAGCGTCCACACGCTCACAAGCCACTCCGTCCCATCCAACATGCCGGGACACGCCATCTTCCCTGTACTCAGGGCTGTCTTCCCCAGGGTCCTGTCGCCGTTCCTTCTCCTTCCTCCCTGTTTCCTGCCCACCCACCCCCTTCCCTGCATCCTGCATCTCAGCCACCTCTGAGCCATGGACACTCCACACCTGTGCCCCTCCCTGCTACATCCCCTCCTGGAGGTGTCTCTTCCTGGCAGTGTCTTCTACCGGCAGTCCTCCTTGCAGGCAGCTTTCTCTCCTGACTGTGTCCCCCCGGCGGCCCTTCCTACAGGCAGCAGTGGGAGGAGGTTGGCTCTTCAGATATGTGTCACCCCAAGGGGACTGCCAGGCCCCACTCTGGACACCTGGCACACCCCCAGGTAACAGCCTGACACCCCTCTGAGGGTTTCTGGCCTCAGCGGCATCAAGGGGCTGTGAACTCCCACAAAGCAGTGATCGTCATGGCCCTAGTTTTCTACACAAATGACTGAGTGGCCGGCTGAGATCCCTGCTCAGGTGGCCCATCCCTGCCAGCCCCTCTGGGAGATGGGAAGATGGGAGATGGAAAGCCTGCCCTGCCCCGGAATGTGGAGCGCAGTTAGTGACAGAGACCCGCTCAGGCCGGGGCAGCTCTTCCTGACATGCCAGGAGGGAGGACGTGGCGGAGGAAACGGGAACGTCTGTGACACAGGTCCCACTGCTTGTGACCTGCCCACAATGCTGCTTCGCGCAGGAGCTGGAGACCCAGATCTTACTGCTGTCAGTATGACAGTCACAGCGATTAAACTGCTGCCAGAGGCTCCCTGTGGAAAGCCCACTGGTCCCCTCACCACGAGGAGCCCACGTCCCCCTCGGAGCCCAAAAACACCATGGAGTGCGTGCTTCTGGGCCTGGGACACAAGGCATCTCGGGCTCGGACTCCACGGGATTTCCGGAGGAAAGATGGGAATGGAGAGAGCCCTGAAGGCCCATCTACCTCTGCGGCCGCTCCAACTTCCACCGGCATCAGGGCCAGGACGCGGGCAGTAGCTGCGAGTCCCTGCGCTGTCTGCTCTGGGAGCTGGTCTTTCGTGCCGTGGTGCCCATGTGCTTAGTGTCGCCTCATAAGCTCCTGATGAACAACCAGGGAGCCAGAAGGGACTGTCCTGGATCGTGAGGGTCCCAGGATAATTAAGTATCGACAGGCCACGACCCCAGGGACCCTGAGCTGGGCCTTATGTGCTCCCCTCTTGTCACTTGTAGGGAATCTTCACTCTTGTGCAGTCAGATTGCTTGGGGTATTGGTAACTTTGCCGGCACAGTTCTGGGGGATGCGCTGTCAGGATTAGCGACAGTTTTGTTGTGATCGAAGCACTTGGACTGAGTATGCAGGGGTCCGTCCGCTCCCTTCCCAGGCCCCTGTGTCACTGTCCCTGGCTCGTTTCCCTTTCTCCTTGGCTATTCCCAAGAGGGTGACTGTGCAAACTGGTGGCCTCCTGGGAATAATCAGCCTCACGCGACATTAGCCCCGGATGTACCCCCCAAGGTCACTTTGTGGGGCCCCTTTATTTCGCAGCAGAGCAGCTGAGTCCTGGGTGCGAGCTGGGAACTGCTCTGCGTCCTGAGGAGGGCTGGCAATGCCGTCCCCACAGCGCTTTGCCATCCACCTGCCCGTCTACCAGGAGCCAACCGCCCCAGCATCTCCACCAAAGCTGGACTCCCGATGGTGCGGGAGCTGTTTGGGGCCATCTGGATCATGTGGTGGGAGCCAGGCCCACGTCACTGGGCATGCCCATCGCGTGAGCCTCACCTCCTGAGCGCCCCAACAGGAGCCCAGGGCTTGGGTGGGGCACAACCCCTGCTTAGACCTCTCTCCTTTAGGACAAAGGCCGGCAGCAGGTCCTGGCAATGTCCCGTTTTCCTTGGCTGACAGCACCCCCTCCTGGGCACAGCAGGAAACACAACCCATCTCCCTTGCTTTTCCGGGACACCCCCCTCCCTGCACGCCAGGTTGTGCAGGACAACGCCCAGGGCAACGCAGCTGCTTCCTGGACCTGCTTTGTTAGGGGATTAAGTGCCTGGGGAGGAACGGACTGTGGCAACCCTCACCCCGGAGGCGGCGGAGGCGACACCGGGGGACAATAACAAAAACTGTCAGAAAGAGAAATAAAGGACTTACCAAAACATCATGTAAAGTGTTCTTTCACAACAAAGTACATCTTCCCCTTTTTATTTGAAGTTCACCTTGTAGTGGCTTCTGGCCAAGGCAGCGTGCTCTGAGAGGTGGGGTCCAGCTGCCCTGAGGACAGCGTCTGCCCAGGGACTGGCTGGCCCCACGGAGGCCACATACTGCGTAGCGTGAAGTGCGAATCGGATACGATTTTACCTACCCAGCAGAGCAAATATGTACGACTCGGTGTTGACACCCATTTCTCTACAAAATGTGATTCTGGGAAAGTTTTGCTTTTATTAATGTGCTGTTTTTATAAATTAGAGGAATGAAATCATGTCCTATTGTAGACCTATTTCCAAAGGTCCGGGCAGATAAAGGGTTTGGTTTCCACTGTCGACATGTTTGGACTTTTGTTGCGGCTGCTTTTGGTGCAAAAGCAAAAGAGAATGAACCCATGCAGCCACCCTCCCCCAGTCGGGGAGCAGAGCTGTCGGGGCTGGACCTTCTTGGAATCTGGAAACCAAAGAACCAGGATAAGCAGGTGCCTCTGCTCAATCTCCCACGCCCTCCTCCCCACCCCGCCCCAAACTCGTCTCTCTATGACAGCCAGCTGGGGCTTGGGCAGGAGTCCACCCACCTGGCCCTTGGCTGACGCACCTGCCCCTGGCTAAGCCAGAGACCGGCCCAGGTCTCTGGAAGGTGCAGAGTGCGTTTCCCAGGTTCAGCAGCAAGCCTGGGTGACAGAGATCCACCCCAAGGAAGGTCTTCACCCTCACGACACCTGGTTTGGTGAAGGAGTCACCCAGCCCACGGTCCACGAGATGGCGCTTTTCACACCAGCCAGCATGCTCCAAGCTGGGTGTCTAGGACTGAGCAGGACGTCTCGGGCAGGCCAGCTCCAGCCACCGATCACAGTAATCGACTGACTCTTTTTTTTTTTTTAAGATTTTATTATTTATTTGACAGAGATAGATCATAAGTAGGCAGAGAGAGAGGGAGAAGCAGGCTCCCTGCTGAGCAGAGAGCCCAATGTGGGGCTTGATCCCGGGACCCTGAGATCATGACCTGAGCCGAAGGCAGAGGCTTAACCCACTGAACCACCCAGGCACCCCTAATGGACTGACTCTTGAGACCGACACGGTCCTAGATATGCGCGCAGCTCTTCTCGAGCAAAGCCTGGTTTGAATGTTACCTCTGAGAGCAGCAGCTCACACATCACAAGAGTGCGAGGGAAGCACTAGCTGATCAAACCTGTCGCTGTGCAAGGAACCAAGTCCCACCACCTCTCTGAACCACCTGGGTCTGCCGGGACATGGGACAGATTTGTTCCTAGATGTCCCTAGTGTGGTAACGGACTGACCTTTTCTCCAGTCTCATTCAGGGCTCTAGCCAGAGGCCTGAGGCACTTAGCAGAGCTGCCCCTGGAGAGCTCAGCGTGACTGGGTGAGGAGGGCACATAGTGACCTGTGTGCCTCCTGGGCAGGACTGGACCCCATCCCCTGAGGTCAGAGTGTGGTCTCTGGGCCGACCCCAGACGTCCAACATTACACTGGTCACCCCACTTGGCCTCCAGCACCCACCACCCAAGGCCGCACCCACCCAGGGAACATGACTCCAAACCTCTGGCTGAAACAACCAAACAATGTGGTCTGAGCAGAGCCTCCCAGCTCATTCCTTCCGCATCTGACCAGGAAGAAACTGCGGCACAGACAGTGATTTCTGGCCGAGGGGCTGGAACACGCGCCTGCTGCGGCAGCACTGAGGACGCCTGGTCGATCGGAGTCCCAGCAGCGTGGCCCTTTGGGTGGGGCCGCCTGCAAGGGTGGGTCCCGGCCCTGGTCCAGCGTCCCATCCCTGGTTCAGCGTCCCCTCCCGGCAGCCAGGACACCCAGCCTCCACCGGAAGCCAAAGCAGGTGCCTAGTCTGAAGCTGAGGAGCCGGTCGTGTGGACACAGCTGCGTGTGCTGGGGACCCACGGGGGACGCCTGCTGCCTCCCTGGGCAAACCAGGTGGGGATGGAGACTCACTGCACGCGGACCCTGACCTGACCTCCAAGAGCCCCGACCCCCCATGCACCCCAACATCCACACTCCCTGAGCTCCGGTTCCCCTGACCTCCAGGCACCCCGACCTCCACACGCCCGCTGCACCTGGAACCCCCGGGGCAGGCCCCGGGGAGGCTCCGCGGTCTCTGCCTCTGCCCAGAGCTCGAGCTCCTGCTTCACGTGAGTCCTCTACGCCGCGCAGCAAATTCGCGCCAAAAGGAACTCCCATGCCCTCTGTGGGGCAGGCGACCAGGGGACCGGCACAGGCCTGGCTCTGCACAGGAGGGACCCGCGGCCTCTGGGGGGCGGGGCTTGGAGGCCACGCCCGATGGAGGGGCGGGGCGGGGACTGAGACGGGGAGGGTAGGCCACTCCCCAAGGAGAGGGGAAGGGGGGGATTCCCAGCCCCCAGCAGCAGGCTTGTGGGCATTTTCTTTGTGCGGTTTCAGGTCCTGGAGAAGAAGGGTGGACTGTCTGGGGCGTGGCCGTGTGTTCACTGGTTTGGCAGAACTTTTCTGTGTGGTTTGACCTGGGGTTTATGCTGGTGGCCCCCAGAGCACGGCCCGTGGGCGAGGCTGCCGGCAGGTGCCGGCCCTCATGAGGTGATCCCCACGCGGCTGTGCTAACAAGGGAAGCGACAGCACGTGGACAGACGGGTGTCCCTGGGGTGGCATGGTCGCCGGGCCCTCCCCACGCTAGTGCTTCTGAGCCGGAGCAGGTCCCCCAACGCTCCAGGCGGGACCAGAAGGTGGACAGGGCCGTGGAGTCTGAGCAGAGACCAGCTGCAAGCCCAGATGTGAGGTCACCCACCACTGTCCCCGTGAACTGGCCTCTCCCCCTGAGAGGAGGAGTAAAGACCGGTTCGGGCTCCACCACGAGGAGCTGCCCAGGCCAGTGGGCAGGGGTTTGCTCACCTTCACTGGGGCCCAGGATGCCTGCCAGTCCTCTACCACGTCCGCCTGGCCGTACAGGGATCCAACAGGTGAGACCGCACCTGTCCAGGCAGAGCCTGCCCAGCATCCGGCCAGTCCCTGTCCTGACCACGGGATGGCCAGCATCCGGTCGTGAGCGACACGCATATGTCCTGCCGGTGTGGACGTCTCCATCAAAGGAACAGTCGCTGTTCCTCTGCCCTCCCGGGTTCTTGGGCAGGGCCCCTTGGGAACAGGCAGGTGAATATGAGGACAGGGGACCTTTGTCAGCACATCTGTCTCCTGCCCAAGCCAGGGGACGCCTGGGAAATGAGCACCTCCTGGGGGTTGAGGCTCAGATTCCAGGCACAGGAAAGGTGGGAGGGGCAGGCGAGGCTGTCAGAACGGGCTGGGTCAGTGAGGGCCCCAGTGCCCTCATGGCCTGCTAGGCCTTGTGTGATCCGTCATCTTCTGCCCGATCAGCCAGGGAAAGCCCCTGACATGGGGCGAGGTGCTCAGGTCTGTCTGCAGAGCTGCCACAGCCCGAGGCTGAGCTCCCACCAAGACCGCCACAGGGGCCGTGACCTCCCCGGGGCTCGCATCCTCTCCTCTCTTGACCCTCCCCACTGGGCGAGGCCAGAGGGGAGCATGTGTTGGCAGCTCCTCCAGCCACAGAGGTAGGGGGGCCACTGCAAACACCATTGCACCCGCTGCAACGGGGGGCTTTGTTCTGGAGTCGGGGCCTCTGCTGCTGGTGGCCCTCGGGAGGGACCCTGGAAGGAAGGAGCCGAGGGGGATGATGGGGGCACCCCGTGCTTGCTGGCTGCTCCAGGCCGGGTAGATGAGTAGGGCTCCCGCTCCCACAGGGGCTTTAACATGAGCGGGCAGGTGGGGGCGGGGCACCCAGCACTCACTCTGGTCCTCACCACCCACCCTGCTCACGGCAGGAGGGCGAGGTGTGGGATCTGCGTGCTCCCTGCTGCTGCAGAGACCCCGCTCTCAGGACGGGAGATGCACACAGAAGCAGGAGCCACTTCCTCCCCGTTGGCACAAGAGAAGAATGAGGCACGGAAAGACGCATGAATCCCAAACCCCCAGACCCTGCTCTCAACACCTCACCCTCCCTTCTGGAAGGTTCTGCAATCAACGCTGAGTCCTGCCCACTCCGGGGAGCATATAGGGAAACCAGAGTGGCCTTGAATTCACATTTGCTGAGACAGGCAGTCTGTGGTCCCCAGGGCTGGCCCCACGAAGACGAGACAGCTTTGCTGTGAGAGGAAGAGCTCCCCAGCACTGCTGGCACTGCTCTGGGCCCTTGCCGCCCGTCCTGGATGGTCTTTCCTGAGCTCTGGAGCCATTCTCCCCGGGACCCAGTCATGCCTACCAGCACTCACCACTGCTCCGAGAGGGTCCTGGTCAGGGGTGAGAGCACGCGCGCACATGAAGAAGCTGCGGGGGCCCCAGGACTGAGCGCCTTTCTGGTCCCGACGCCAGGAGTTTTTCTCAGGACCCTTCTGTCCAGCATGTCCTCCTTCCCTTCCTTCCCTGGGGGTCCGGGATGGCTTGGAAGTGTCCCATCACACCTTCTCCCATGTGACCTCCGCCCTGGGCTGTTTCTCTGTTTCCTCCAGATGCTTTGTGTCTCCCTGAGGCATCGCAGGTCCCATGTTTGCATGTCTCCCTTGCTGCCCAGATGGTCAGTTCTCTGGCACGCGTGATCACCCACCAGGCACTTCGGAAGTCTGTGTCCAGAGTGTGGCCTCGGTGGGCACTCAGATGTGCTGCTGGCAGAGGGCAGAGGGCCTCCACCACTTTCCAGAGCCAGCAAGGTGTCCCCTCTGGGATGGGCCTGCTTGGTGCTGCTCTGGGCTTCATATGGAGCGTGGGGTACTGACCACAGGCTCATTCCCTCCTTCCCCGCCCCTGACTCCCACCGCTTCCCGGCCGCCAGGCCTGCTGATTGCTGGCAAGCCAAAGCGGCTGGAACTGAGCCCACATCCTGTCCCCAAGAAACATGATGTCCACCCCAGGTCCCATGGCTGTGGCCGCGGCTACCCCACAGCAGAGGATGATGAAAATCCACCTGCATGCCAGGGAGGTCTTCGGGCTAGAGAGGTCAGGGGCAGGGCAGTGGGCCTGTGTCTGCGCCCACCTGGGACTCCGCTGGAAGTCCCCAGGGCTGAGCACGGGGTTGCAGAGGCCTGCATTCCCCCGGCTGGGGTTCCGGCCTGCAGGGTGAGCTAGAGCTGAATTTCTAGATCTGTGAGCTGGTCAGTCAGAATGAAATCGGAAGCCGCCATAGAACAGGACCCCATCTGAGAGCCAGCTGTGTACACTGACCAGCACCCCCTCTGTGGGGCTGCCGCCTCCTAGCCTTGGACCTCGGGCAGGATGCTTTGCTTTTCTGAGTGTAGTTCGCTCATCTGCAAAATCCAGGTGCAGAGCCGCAGTGCAGGGGTTCATGGGGCCGAGCATGTTCCCTGTGGAGTATTAGCCAGGGCTTGGGGCAGGTCTGTTCAGCAAGCGTCACCTAGGGGCCTTGCTGCAGCCTCTGGCAGGTACCCCACACTGGCCTGTGGCAGCCAGAGCCATCCTACAACTTGGCCCTGCTAAAGATGAAAACAGAAGCTGGAAAAGCTGTTTTCTCAGAGGGTGGAGAAAGCTCCATGAGATTTCCACAGGCCTCCGGAAATTGGTCTGGCAGCCTCTGGAGCTCGCCCCAGGGTGTGCCCGGAAGCCAGCGGCTTTCATCCGGAGCAGCCCCCGCTCCCTGGGGCTGTGGCTACACTGGCCACGTGCCGACCTCTGGGCGGCCAGGTGGGGCCCAGGGCACAGGGCCTGTGGCGGGGACCAGGACAGCTCCATCCTCAGCAGAAGTGTCTCCGCTGGCCCAGAACAGAGAGGAGCACTCAGGTGAGACACGAAGCTGGTGTCCCCCGCAGGGTCTCAGGGTGTCCAAGGCAGTTGGAGAGGATGGGGGCTTTGCAACGTGAGATAGGACATCCTAAGTTTCAGCCGTGGAGAGAGCATGCGTGTCTGTCAGCATGAGCCGGAGACCCCGGATTCATATGTAAGGAGATGCTGATCGTGGTGCTTTCCTCAGATCACCTGCCCACCAGGGTCACCTGCCCATCAGCTCTCACGGCCCTGCGGGTGACCCCGCCTCCCACCACCTGTGCCCACTGGCACCCTGTGTGGACCGAGCCCCATGTCCATGGTGACGCCCCCTGACTCAGGCATTTGAATGTTTAATTGTTAGGGAAAAAGCTATTTTTTGGGGGGGAAAAGTGTTCCTTAAAAAAACATCAGCAGTGAGCACGAGCCCCAGAAACTGAGGGACGGTGAGGAGGTAAGGGTGTGGGTTTGCAGCCGGAACACAGGGCCGGGGCGGACAGGAGGGTGCACGCTGGGTGTACAAACACCTGTATCTCCACAGGGTCTGGAGCGGTGTGTGTCACTGAACATATGATGAACCCACATGCAGCGTGGGAGGTGAGCGGCTGCCGGAGGCAGGGGGCCTCCGGGGACCTGCTCGCTTGCTGTGCTCCTGCACGGACCTGGGAGAGACGGGAGGGCCGGGCGGCCGCGAGTGAAGCTCTGGGGTGTCACACCTGACGAGAGAAGACTACCTGCGTGAAAAAAACGCCATTTTGGTTCAGGACACGGGCAGCTGCCTCCTGGGAACCGCGGAGCAGGGCAGAGAGCACTGTGCCGGCTGGCAGGCGTTCTCAGGTTAAACCGGCCACGCGTCCCAGGGCTGAGGTCCCTGTGGGCGGTTCCAGGCAGCATGGCCTGGCGGTGCCTCAGAAGAAATCCGTGCATCAGACGCGCCTCCTCCCAGTGTGGGCGCCCTCGGCCGGCCATGAGTCAGCGTGAACGAGTGACGGTCCGCACTGGATGAGGGCCTCAAACGGGACACGCGTCAGGCAGGTGCTGTGTTAACCTGCAGGCGAGAGTGCAGCCAGAGCTCGTGGGCTTTCGCCCCTGGGGTAAGGCTGGCCCGCCCTCAGAAGGTTCTAGAACACGGGCCCGCGGTGCACCCGCAGTGAAGCTGTGGGTGACGGGCCGTGCGGCCCAGTCTGTTCATGGATGGGCACGCAAGCGCCCCTTCCACCAGCGGGACTGACAGGAGGCGCTACGCGGAAACCGAGGGCTGTGAAAAACCAGCAGGAAAGCGCCCTGGCCTGGCCCACCACACCCTGTAGGCTGCGTCCTTGATGGACAAAACCCCGGCAGAGCTCAGGAGAGTGGGGTCCTGGGGACAAGGACACCATGAGCTTGGTCACCCAAAGGAAGAGGAAATTTCCCTTTTCTCTGCTCAGTGTGCATGGGGGCACCAGGGCCTGAGTGTGGCATCCACATAGGCAGTGTGACACCATGACTGTCCCCACGAGGGGTGGCCACGACCCCGGGAACAACACGCTTTCCAAGCTCCCTTGGTTGCTTGCTGTTGCGGGCTTTACTGACAAGACCCGGGGAAGGCTTGGTTTAATTTTATGGACGGTGTGTGGAATTAACACCGAGAAATGAGCAACTGGCACAGGTTCCTAGAAATTCTGAGAAAGAGAATGAGTAGAATCACAGCAGAGATGCAGCCCCGGAAGGGCAAAAAGGCAGATGTGGGGCTAGAGCATGAGAAAAGGAAGAGTGTGCCAGACATAGGGGCACGTGAGCCCTGTCGTGTGGGAGGCAGGACGTGCAGAGCTCCCTAGACGCAGGCCAGAGGGAGGGGCAGGGCAGGAGCAGGGACCGTCCCTGGCACGGTTCCATCAAAACAAGCAATCAGCGGGCGCCTGGGTGGCTTGGTGGGTTAAGGCCTCTGCCTTCGGCTCTGGTCGTGGTCCCGGGGTCCTGGAATCGAGCCCCGCATCGAGCTCTCTGCTCAGCGGGGAGCATGCTTCCTCCTCTCTCTCTGCCTGCCTCTCTGCCTGCTTGTGATCTCTGCCTGTCAAATAATAAATAAAATCTTTTAAAAAGGCATCACTGGTCACAATTCTAACCTACTGGGACCCTTGTACCCAAGACAGGTGTGACATCCACGATCTCACCTGTCCTAGAAAAGTCCCTGAGATGAAATGTGATGCAGCTGAGGGGACTCTAAGTTCCAGGGTGACAGAATCACAGGAAAGCCCGGGGATGGGCACAGGCCCCCGAGAGAAGCATCCCCAAACTCCAGGGACACACAGGGGAGAGAGTCATGGTGACAGGAAATTCTACGTGGGACTTTTGCTGTTTGCCGGGAAGATGATGGACATGACATCTCCAACTGGGCATAGCCAACATGTGTTCCTGGGGAAATAAATCACCAGGAAAACCACTTCTGCCCCAAATTAAGGCTCAATTTTCTGATAAGTATGATTAAAACCAGTAGAAAAAGGATTAAAATAATGCAAATGTGGAGGACTGTCAAACTAGAAGACACATCAAGTCTAAGACTCTTAAACTAGGAAATAAACCAAAACCTGCAGCCGGGACAGGGGAGAAGGGTCACAGAGCCCCCGGCATCTCCAGGGGGTCCTCGCTGGCGCTCGCTCGGACATGCAGGCTGTCGGCTCCCGTTTGAGTGTGAAGCAGCCACCCACGGCGCGAGGGGTCACCGAGGGAAATGTGCCATTGAGAGACCACCGGGACCTGGGAACGGCGGACACTGCCCGCGTCCCTGGTGAGCTCCAGCTCAGGGACTGCTCCTGGGTGTCCCTAAGAACCTGGGACATTTCATAATAAGATGGAAGTAAGGGACTTAATGAAAGAGTGAGCATCCTTACGTCATGGTTCCAGAGTTTTCTTTTTCTTGAGATGGAAGGTGAGGGAGGAGAGGAGGACCACTGTGCACTGGTCACCAGGTGCTGGTGGTCACTCTGGTTGACCAAATGTGCAGACAGCAAATGGCCATCAGTTCATGACAGTCAGAAGGGAGTGTGGGTCCCCTACCAGCCCACCAGGCCCTCCCCACTGTCGGCCCCCTCCCCCACAGCCAGCCATCCCCCAACCAGCCAACCCCTCCCCACCAGCCAATCCAACTGCCCACAAGTACAGAGCTCCACGGTCCACGTCACAACCTGACCTCGGAGGCAACAGGGAAGGTAGAGGATGAATGGTTTCGGACAGAGGGGCTCCCGAAGTGGGAGGGTGCACTGCCAGTCCAGACCAACCAGAGAAGGGCCTGCGGCTCCTGGGCCGCACCCAGGTTGGACATTCGCTCAAGAACCGGGTCCCCACCCCTTCCTTGGCCCATGGAGCTTCCAGAGGGAGGAATAACATCGGCGAAGGCGTTCCTTCACAAAATGCAGTTAACGGGGAGGAGACATGGTACCACGTGAAGACACCACTAACCGTGGACTAACCCGTGTCCTCGAACTCAGCGTTAGAGTCACAAACACAGTGTCAGTAATGCCCCAGGAAAGCGCTCCTGTGTCTGGGTTGGGTGAACTCTGCATTGAGGACCACGGAAGCCCACGTGGGCATTTGGTACCTTTACAGAGTGCAAGGGAAATATTTCTAAAAGGGTACTAAATGCAGATAAAAAACCCAAGTTTACTTTAATAGTTGGATTAAAAAATACTCAAGCAACAAGTAATTACTGAGCACTGACTGTATGCAGGGGAGATCGTGGGCTTTCAGCTGAGACCCGCCAGGCTGGCGGCCAACAAGGCCCAGTGCCATGGGGACTGGTAGCAGACAAACACAGCTGATCTTCCATATAGAAAAGACCATAAATATGGGAAACCTAAAAATATTTTTTAAAAGCCATTAGGATCACTAACTGAATTTATCAAGGTTGGACACCAGTGTCCGAAATTGAGCTGCATTTCCTTATACAGGGAGCACATGGCTAGAAAGTTAATTTTTTTTAAAGATTTTACTTATTTATTTGACAGAGATCACAAGTAGGCAGAAAGGCTGGCAGAGAGAGAGGAAGGGAAGCAGGCTCCCCACAGAGCAGAGAGAGCCTGATGCGGGGCTCGATCCCAGGACCTTGAGATCATGACCTGAGCCGAAGGCAGAGGCCTTAACCCACTGAGCCACCCAGGCACCCCTAGAAAGTTAATTTTTTTAAGAAACAACATTTACAGTAGCACAAAATAGCAATAAAGGGAAATATGCCTGACAAAAATGTGTCAAACGTTTAGAAAAATCACTGAAAGAAGTCATAAGTTAATGTAGTCATAAGTTAATGTAGGACGTTTTCGTATTTATGAATGAGACGATTGAATGTTGTTAAAAATGTCGGTGGAGCCCACACTGAATTACAGACTCAGTGCAACAGCATATCAAACTCCTGGCAGACCTTGCTCCCTTGCAGGCAGTGACAGGCTGACGGGCAGCAGGGACCAGACTGAGAACAACCAGGACAGCCTTCAAGAGGACAACAGCCGATGGGCCCACTCCCAGACAACGAACCACGACTGTGTGGTCTCGGCGCAGGAAACCAGGTGAAGCAGCGCTTCAGGGACCACACCTGTCCAGCCCCGACTGAGACGCAGCAACCCCCCCGACCAGGGGTTGGCCAGGTCAGCTGCACACACGTGTGGACAAGCGCCAACCATCCCGTGGGCGTGTTCTACCTAAAACTACTTTCCAGGGTCCCCTGGGGGGCTCATTCATTAAGCGTCTGCCTTCAGCTCAGGTCATGATCTGGTGTCCTGGGTCCTCGGATCGAGCCGCACGTCGGGGGAATGAGGTTTCTGGAGGACGGCGTATGGGGATATATTAATGGTCCACAAGACTTCTCCAACAGGATGGGAAAAGCCCATAAAGGGAGGGTTGGTAAGTAGGACTCGACCAAAACCGCACAAGAGACAGGTGCCCAAGAGAGATGCAAGTGAGGGAATGGGCCGGGGCATGTGTCCCTGAAGGAGGACAGCTGTGCGGAACACGCACGGAACCAGGAACCGCCGACAGACCCGACTGGCTACGTGAGGACAGGCCCGGGGAGAGGGCGTTCAGACAACCAGCCATGACCACGCCGGTGCACAGGCTGCCCGAGAGGCCGCGTCCCCCAACTGGGGACATCCGGGGACCCGGGGACCTGCCACCGCCAGTGGGATGCAAACCAGCAAAACCGGTTTGGAAAGCCTTCTGGCAGTTTCTGACGAAGCTGAGCCTGCGCTTTCAGCGTCCATGGCCACATGGTGCAAATGGGGCCCAACCCCGGGGGGCCCATAGTGGATGCACCTTCTGAGCCAGCATGTGGCTGGTGCATGGTGCTGTGGGGGACGGTCACCGACGGCCCGAGTGCAAGAGAAACCCACAAGCCGAATGGCGTGATCAGTGGAAAGGTCAGACGCAGGCCCCAGTTCTGCACCCGCACACATGCATGAGGTGGCTGCTCCGAGGAGGAAGGCTCACACGTGGAGCCTCTGGCGCCCGCCCTGGTCTGTGTCCCGGCCAGAGGTCTGTGCTGACACACACTGAGATCCGGGGAGCCGTGGGCCCACGTCTGCAAAATCGGCTCTAGCTGGAACGTCAAGGGAGATTCCCCGAAGTCCTTCTGCTGTGAGGTCTACCACCCCGAAATGTTGTGTTCTGTTGGAGGAAGCTCTTCTGGCAGGGGAAGCCCGAGCTGTGTATCGAGGAGTCTGAGGTCAGCGTAGGGGACGAGGATGAGCAGAGGGGTGCAGAGGGCCTCCCTCCCTAAACTTCTGGCCTTGGTCATTCTGCTGGAATCTCGGGGGTCCTGTGGGGTCACCAGAAGGCTTGTGTCCTGGCTTGGACCCTGGTTGTCAGAGAAATGTGCTTCTGCCGGGGGCTGTCTGCCGCAGCCAGACGCCATCCCAGTGCCCAGCACGACCCACGGGAGCTCAGCGGACCCCAAAAGGCTTCCTCAAACCAGCCTGCTGCCCTGCTTCCCCGCATCTCCTCGCACAGCTTCACGTCCAGAGAGACCGCGGTCCGGCGGGCGAGGGACGCTCCCACCAAGCCCAGGAAGGGCCTACAGCCCCAGTGCACCTCCTGGGCGAGGGCCTGTTCCCAACCCCCTGAGACAAGCCACCCTGCAACACTGTGGGCCACGACGGTTTGGTGCCTGCAGGGTTCAGGGACATCTCCCGAGGAGTGACACCACAGCTCCCCCCTCACCGTCTCGTCCCGCTCCCCGGGGAGTCCTGACCTGGACGGGAGATGCTTCACACCCATGGGGACCAACAGACCTGCTAACCAGAAAAGCATATTTTACCAGAAAATTTGGTTATAAACCTGTGCTCCTGGGTGTGGAAGTGGGGGGGGGTGTCGAGGTGAACTCTAGTTACGTCCAGGGTGGCACTCGGCTCCTCCTGCCATGAATCACCACATGCATGGGGTCGGCGGGGGGGAGTGGCCCAGAGGCAGGACCATGAGCCAGCACAGCCAGGGGTTCTCCCTCTCTGCTCCCCACAGCCCCCCTGCAGCCCCTGCTGGGAGGGGGACGATCCCGGGAATAACCTCCAGAGCTCCGGTGGGAAGTGACGGCAGAGGGACCAGTCCTTCAAGACAGTGGGAGAGACAGTGAGCGAGACTCTGCTTCCTGCAGGTGAACCCGAGTCACGTCCTCAGGCCAGTGACTCCCAGAGCTTGTGTAGAAGCCACCCCCAGGGTGGAGCCTACCCAACCCTCAGGTGAGCAAAGAAACCCACTCGCTTCGCCACATCACAAACATGGGGCTGGGCTCTGCGCATCTGCTTTTCCGTGACGCGACGCGCAGCTGCACCCTGAAGCCGGGTCCGCGTCATGTGTCGGCATCTGGGACGACATGTGTGCTCATCCCGGCGGTGTGCGGGGTGGGTCCATCTGCGGGACCCCGAGTCAGCTCCGCAGGACACCACAGACCCCGGGGTGCCCGTCCTGGACTAAAGGCCACCTCGGCTCCCAGCCCCAGGCCCTTAGCTGCGGGCTCAGTTTGAAGGGCGCACTGCCTCATGGGTGCCGTGCCCGGGGTTGTGTTGCTCCCCCAGGCCACACCCCACAGCAAGCATGTCTGTGCCCCCATCCACACCCCCCTCAGCAGTGGCGGCTGCATGGGAGACCAAGAACCCCAGGGTGGTGACTCAGGCCATTGGGTCTGCGGACCCGGACCAGCATTCCCAGGAGTCTCAGGGGCACTGGGCTTCCTCTGGACTCTGCTCCAGCACCTTCCCCGCTCTGCTGGCCCCAGCCTCTCCCTCCCGAGGCCCCCTGAGTCCCACAGTTGGTCATGGGAAGGGGACAGAGCACTGTCCCCACAGGACCACGAACAAGGTCCAAGGTGGGCCGAGCTGGTGCTTCCAAGGGCCCATGGTCAGCAGCTGAAGACTGTGGGGCAGGGGTTGTGTGAGTGGGGCCCCAGCCCTTCTCCCCATCCCAGAAGGACGACCCAGCCTGCCTCCGCCCCAGCGCTGCTCCAACCCTGTCCTTCAACACAGACATCCCGCCAAGGCCCTCCGGCGCAAAGCTGCCCGCCTCTGGGTGGATGGCTGGTCTCAGTCAGGAAGCTGCCCAGCAGCCAAGCGCTGACCTCCAGAGCTGCCCAGGAGAGCATCTGTGGAAAGACCACAGGCAGGCTCCGGCTTGCAGGGGTGGCCGCCCACCCCCGTCCGCACCAGCCAGCGATGACTCCGCGACCACCCCGCCCACGTCCTCATGTGCACTGGGGATGTTTACTGTGGACGCTCGGTCTGCAGAGACTTCTCCGGCCTGGGAGAGCTCTCAGCTCCGTGGGTGCCTGCGTGCGAGCGAGGAGGAGGACAACATCTGCACTGCGGAGGGACAGGCAACTGTGTCCTCAGAGCCATCCCTCCTCGAAGGCCCGGGGCTGCATGTAATCGAGGAGTCCCTTACAGCTGGTGATAGAAGAGTCTGTACCTGGCCCACGGTCTGGGTTCTGAGGGAGCTCATCCGTATTCTACACGTGAAAGCCCAGGTGAACCCAGGAATGGAAGTTTCAGAAAAGCTTATTTTGGATCAATGTTAAAAATGGACATTCAGGTGTTTGCGGCTGAGCTCAAGTGTTGAAGGCCTGTGGAGGGTTGAGCTCCCTGTCATGGAAGCATTCAAGGGGAGGCTACACTTGCCTAGAATTCAGCTCCATGGAAAGCTGTGGCCCCTGGGCACGGGTTCAGGGAGGCCTTTGCACGGGGTGGGCTGTGGCTGCGTGGCTGGGCTCACAGTTGGCGAGACAAAGACTATCCCTTCCAGTGGGCCAGTGCCCGTCCCCACACATCTCTCATGAGGCACTGGGTCCTGCACTGGCCTCGTTCCTGACTTTTCCGGCGGCTTCAGAGCATCTCTGGATGTAAGCAGCCCGCCCAGCAGCCCAGACTATGGGGACCTGGCCCACCTAGCCTGACCCAGGCCCAGGGGACGCAGGGCTGGCACCACAGGGTGGGGGGTTGGTGTTCCAGAAGCGACAGAGCCCACCCTTTCTCCACTCCAGATATGTGTCAGAGACTGTTTCCGTTTCCTGCCTGGGCAGAGACATATGTGTCACTACATGGCAGGTTCCAGAAGAGGGACATCAGGTCCCTGCCACAGGTGGAGACACCCCCACCCCCAAGTGCTCCTCATGGATGCTCATCCCATCCAGTGGCTGCAGCCACGGCCCCAAGGGTGCCCCAGTCCTCTGGCCGCCTTCGCTCCCTGGGAGGGATGTTATGCGGTTCGAGTGCGTCTGGTGTGTGGCGGGGTTGAAGGCGGCTGCCAGCCAGTAGGAAGGAATAGTGCGTCCAGACGAGGACACGGCCTTCCATTCCCGCTCCTCTCCCAGGCCAGGCAGAGGACACAGAGCTGCTCCCCAGATCCCTCCAGGCCATGCAGCTGACTGCCTGGCGGCCAAGCTCCGAGGGGTGGGATGGGACAGGCGCCCACGGACGTGCTCAGACCAGGGAGCCTCGGCCCCGAGGCAAAAGCACAGGGCTCTGAGTCCTGAGAAGCCATGAGGCTCTCATGCTGCCCAAGGTAGCCACCCTGGGCGGTGCCCTCATGGGACGCAGCCATTCAACCACCATCCGGGGGACCAGCCCCACATCCAAGCCTGCAGAGTGGTCCTGCCCTGCCCACACCATTGTGAGAGCAGCTGCAGGGGACACTGACACAGCCTCACCCAGTGGGCACCTAGGCAGCCGCCAACCTACCTCCCCAGGGTGTGTGTGGCACTGGGGAGTCTGTCAAGATGACCCTCTATCCTGCACCCGTGGCCCGGAGCCACTCGGGGTGGGGGTGCCCGTAACCTACAGCCACCAGGAAGTGCCTCCTCTTTCCCCAACGCTTGAACAAGCACTGCGGGCAGACGGGGGGACGCCTCTGTGCTCAGTGCTGTGTCCTCAGGATGGCCGCGTCCTATGCCTTGTGACCAGGGCGGGGGCTTGGGTGGGAGATTTCTCTGGCAAGTCTCGGGACCAAGCTTTGCTCCTGGCCCTACATTCTTCCTGCTGCTTGGAATGAACGAACAATGGCAGGAGCCCCAGAAGCCACCTTGAGAGTATGAGGATGAGAACTGCCCGGCTCCCAACTTAGGAGGGAAAAACAATTCCCTGTCTTTGGAAAGGGACTCATATCTGGGTTTCCTGTTGTAATTTTCCACCCTCACAGGGAACTCGGCTGCTGAACCCAGTCACCAATGCAACAACAGTAAGCAAAGGGCTCTGAGATCCTTTCAGGGTGACAGCCATGCCCTGAGGTCAGGAACAGGGAGGCCAGCAGCAGCCGCAGCCACAGGAATGGGCACTGGAATATGGAGGTCGGGGGAGCCTTCTTCAAGGACGTGGCTGCACAGCAGAGATGCTCCCCATGCACTGGTGGCTTCCGGGGCCAAGGCTGCAGGCCAAGGCCACAGCAGGCCTGGAGCCCCAGGAAGTCAGCGGCCCAGGCCACAGAGGAAGAGGGAGCAGTGTGGGCCCCTCTGGGTGAAGGAAGGTGTGTCACGCAGTGCCTGTAAGGGGACGGGGAGCCTGAGAGGGGAGGGGAGGATTTGAGTTGAGTCCCCACAGGGCTTTGAGGGGATGGGCCAATCATAGACCAGGCTCCCGACCAGAACACTGTGTGGCTGCCGTGGGCAGTGTTGGCTGTCCACGAGCACCCTGTCCCCATTGCTTCCGGCTGCCCACCATCAGCGGAAGCCACTACCAGGGTCTGCAGGCACATCAGTGTCCCCAGGGCAAATCTGGAGGAAACATCTTTCGGCTGGGTCAGACCCACTGGAAATTGTCCCCAAGGCAGATATCACGTTAAAGGTAGCGGAAGATGAAGGAGAAAAATGTTCAGGCTAAAATAATAAGCGCATGAGGTCATGTGGCAACCGGGCGCCTGACAAATGTTGTACTGTGTTCCTGCAGCTTCCCTGCGAGTCAGGCGCAAAGGGGTCAAATGCACAGGATTCCTACCCAGGACGACCCCTGAGACGTGGTATGGTGGGCACCTCTGCACGTTCCCCAGGGCCACAGCTTCCGGAGCACGACCAGCCACCGGGCCTCCTCTGCCTGGGGGCACAGGTCTGCAGAGAAGCTGCCGATTCTGACAGACCCAGCAGGGGCTTCCCTGCGCCCACCTTTCCACGGATGGCAGCCCTACCTCACGTACTTTTTCTTTCCTCAAAAACACGGTTGAATTTAAAAAATCAGTTCTACTGAAGGTGGCCTTAGCGGCAGGGGGCGGGGTTCTTCCTGCGTCCCCAGACTGTTCCTGATGCCTGAAGGTGTTCCAGCCGTGTGGGCGGTCTGTGGGGGACAGCAGGAGACCCCATGGACAGACGCCCAGCCCCTTGCTGGAGGCTGACGCCAAAGGGAAGGGACCCAGTGGCTGGGGAGCCCACAGGCCTGCCCCTCCCACTGCCGGAGGACCCCTTCCCACAGCCCTAGTTTCCTCAACCCTCACCGGGGTCCTTCTGGGCCTGCCTCAAGCCCAGGCCCCACCAGCCCCTCCTCCGTGCCTGGTGGGAGGCTCCTCTCCTGGCCCCGCCCCCAGCAGGCCCCTCTCCCCAGGCTCAGCCCAGCCCCTTCTGGGCAGACAGAACCCATCCCCGGGCCCCTGGGCCCCTGTTCACCTCTGGCACCATCCGCCATAGGGCCTGTGCTCCTGGGGGGGGGGGCGGGCAGTGCCCTCCAGCACCCGGGGCCTCAGGCGGGGCTTGGTCAACATTTGCAGGATTGAAGGACACAGCTGCCCCATGAAGCTCTGCCCAGGGCCCGTACAGCCCAGCAGCACAGGGGCCACGAGGGGCCGGCATAGACATCTTCACACGCACACGCACCCGCCAGAATGCCCCGCCCCCGCCCCAGCCCTCGGGCCTGCGAGGCATCCCGCCCTGGTGGCTGGGGGTCGGGTGTCAGGCAGAGAAGGGTGGGGCTTGCTCTCGGGGTCGCTGGCCCCCGCTGCAGGGGGATGGCGGAGGGCCGCATGGAGGAGTTGGATGGCGTCCAGTCCCTGTGCTCATGCAGCAGAGACAAAGTGTTCCCAGGAAGAAGGAAACTATGCAGTGAGGAAAGTAGATATCCCTGATTTACAGCCCAGGGGAAGGAGGTGCTGGACAGCTGGGGGCCCTTCGGGTCCACCAAGGGGGGTTCCTTGGCCTGGGGGTGCTCCCAGGCAGAATCTGAGCAAGGTGTCCTAGGCACCCCATGCCTGCCACTGGCCCTTCCCCTTGTGGGGCTGGTGTCACCACTTGGCCTGCAAGGTGTTCCCTGGTCTGGTCACCTTTCCAGGCCCCATGAGAGCAAGGAGGGCCAGCTCCAGCTTGGGGACCTTGGGGGGTGGGGGTCACTGACCCAAACAGAAAGTGAAGGCACCTCAAAGCTGCTGTCTGAATCAGCCACGTCACTGGCCTTCCTTCCACCTGCTGCCCAGCTGGGGGGCCTTCAGAGCCCTGTGCCAGGGGCTCTGCAAGCTCCACTCCCTGCAGTGAGGGAATTGGTCTGGCCGGATGGATTCATGGTCCCTTGGATGTGGGGAATCCCAGCAAATGACACTGTGACATCTTCACCTACAGGGAGAGCAGTGTGTGCCCTAACTTCTCATTGGGACAGACGCCAGGAGGGGCTGTGGGACGTCAGAGCCCCATGTCTCCCCCGACCTAGTGTCTTGGCAAAGAGGTGAACTGATTTTAACATCCGGGTCGCTTCCGTTGCTGAATCTGCAGCTGCGCAAATTAGCGGGATGTGTAAGTAAAAAGCAAATTTCTGTCCAGAAACCCGTCAGAGAGAGGACTTCATACCAAACCTCGCTCCACGAGCACCACACCCCACCCTGCCAGAGATGGACGCGCTCCTCCTTCCTTCTGTGACCGACCCCACGTCCGTCCCACAGAGCATGAGTGTGATGCCCACACTCATTGCCGTTGGGAAGATGAACCCCAACCACAGGCACACGGGCTCTGGACAGTGTGATCCCGAAAATTCCAGAAGCAATCTGATACCGCATGTCTGCCTCACACAAGCAGCCTATGGGGGGTGCCGCAGGGGCAGAGACCGTGACGCCACAGAAAGGTCCCCCAGTGTCTGTGCAGCCTGTCCTCCATGAACTCCCCACTCTGTCGGCACATAGCGGCAGCCTCGATGGCACCATGGCTTATCCTGCATCTCAGCTGCGGTTCTGCCCAAGGCAGGGTAGTAGCGGGTGCCAAGGTCCAGAGAGTCTGTCACCTGGTGGGAGACACCAAGGGCCAGGAACAAGAGCTCCCTGTCAGGACACAGAACCTGGGGAGCCCTGAGGAGAGGGTGGTGCGGCAGGGCAGGCCCGGACAGGGTGGGGTGGCTGGTTGCACGAGGCACCCTCCCCCACCCGGGCCACGCTCCCCCACCGGCTGCCTTCCTACCCAAACACGCCAGCCAGGTGTGGTCATCCCATAGCGCGCACAACTGCGGCTGCCCCTCAGACCCGTGCTCAGCGTCTGACCGGGGTCCCATGGCATCCACCCCAGCGTGAACATGGAGGGTGCCGCGTGGAAGACTGGCTGCCCTGTGTGCACGAGGGCCACGTCCCCTCCTGGGCCAGGGATAGCTCCAGAGTCCAGCTTCCCAGCGGAGGGTCCGGCAGCAGGACAGCCCTGCAGTGCTCGGCGGGCCGGACCTGCAGACAACTTGGGAGGACCAGGCAAATTCCCTCTCAAAGCACAGCACCCACCAGAACGAGCATTTTCACTAACCGTCAAGGTCACTGGCTTTCTGAAGGGGTCAGGCAGGAGCCCAGGCTTGCGATGCACCACCCACACCAGCACTCCCATGTGTCTGGGTTCCCCGTGTGGGGTCGCCTAATTCAGTGCTCCCCCAGGCGAGTCCACTGCAGCCCAGCACCTTCAGGCTGAGAGCACTTCTCCCCAAATCTCGCCACCCCCACACTTACAGGTCATGGGGCATTTGGTCCAGGGTTCGCCATCTCTGCACACCTGACATCCTACCTGTGAAAGGGAGCCGTGACTGTGGTCACTTCCCTTCTCCTGCCACCGCCGTTCATGGGATGGGTAAGACCAAGGGTGGGCTCCTCAGTCCCGCTCGCGAGACACCTGCCGACGGGCCCACGCGTGTGTAGGGGGACCTGGGCACGGCTCCACTGTGATCCCAGAGCCTGGGTCTGCACCCAACAGAGACAACCAGCGACGTCTGTGGGCACACAGTCGGAGGCAGCCACGGGCTGGTCCAGGCTCATCCTTTCCCCGGGGGTTCTGCCTTCGACCATAAACCCGCCAACCCCTTGAGCCCCCAGGACCCACACCTGCGGGTGACATCACCCGCGCTCTCTGGGACCTGGGGCCAGCGACTTACAGCCAGGCTCACACTTGCTGGTGGCCCGGCCCTCCTCCCTGTTCTCAGAAGAAACTGTTGGTGCCACAGGAGACCTGAAGGGGAGACACGTGGCTTAGTCATTTGCTTATGGGGCTGAGTGTGCTGTGGGGTGGACGGGCCGGAAAAACAAGCGAGATGCCCTGCCCCTCACCCACCAATGTTCCCTCTGCTCTCGGGCCCCCTCTTCTCGGGGGCCCCCCACCCGCCCGCCAGTGCCCCCTCCTCGCCGGGATGCCCCTACCCTCCTGCTAACTGCTCCCCTCTGTGCTGTCCACACTGAATTCATGGCACCAGGAGCGCCAGCTGCACGTCCCTCACGTGGGGGGGGGGGGTCTTCAGGTCCAGGCCCCTGGATGGTCTGTCCCACAGCAACCACTTCCCAGCAACAGGGGCATGAGACGCACGTTTCCCTCAAGCGCTGGCTTGTGGAGAAACTGAGGCAGGCGCTCTGGATGGGGCCTGTGGCTCTGCCTAGGTGCCTGCGGACACGCAAGCTGCTCTTCGTCACTGACACGGGAATGGTGCATCTGCCCTCCCACCGCAGACGGGGCTCTGGGAAGCAAAGGGCACCGCACGCGTCACCACGGGGCACCTGTTGGACCTGATCCCGTCTGTCACACGGCTGATGTGGTGCGCAGGTGTGATGGCTGCCGACGGGCGAGGAGCTGGCCGTGTGGGTCTCCGTGAAGAGGTCACACCACGCAGAGTCGAGGGACCTTGGTCCTTGTGGCCGTCACTCCTGGCCTGGTCCTGTTTCCATCTGCCCACTCCTGCCTGCAGCCCCACAGGGCTGGCCACAGCAGGCGCCTGGCAAGCCATTGAACACGCACAGCAGGGAAGGCGGCCAGTGGGGTGCCGGGACCTGGGGCTGACGGCCTATCTGCGGACCAAGGCCTGTGCTGTGTCTGCTTGCCCTGACCAAAGCACAGCTGATGGCTCGTGAGAATGACGGCCCCAGGCAGGAGCGGCCGCAGAGTCCTGGCAGAGCTGGCTTCCCTGGGAACCTTGCAGGTAACTCACTCCACGGCCGCACCCAAGGGGCTCGGACCACGTTCTCCCTGCAGGACAGCTGCCTGTGGTGTAGACTCGACAGCTCTGGGGGGTGCCGTTCTCCAACAGGCCACACATTTCTGTTTCCCACTGACCCTAACTGTGTTCCTGTCACATAAGCTGCACCAGCTGGTTCATTCGACAGCCTGAGGGGCTGCGGAACCTGGGAGCCAGGAGCAAGTGACTGCAGCCAGACGCTCACCTGAATCCCACTTCTTCAGACAAGTTATTTGCAAAAATGGAAACACTCTGTTTTCATCTGCCCACAGGTGGGGACCCTCGTGCTGAGAGGTACGGGGACCACTGCCAATGAGGGGCGGGGTCAGCAAGGATTTCCGAGTACCTGGTACTCCGTGGTGGCCAAGGTAAGACAGTGTGGGGACCAAGCCGTGAGCCCACTGGGGACCTATGAGCCATGCCCATGAGACAGGCCACAGAGACCAGCGGTGAGCAGCAGAGCATGGTGCTGCCCTCACAACCCGACCTGGCTGTGGGCCACTGCAGACCAACGTGGCAGGCGGGGTAGGGACAGAAGACCCCTTCATGGAACAGGGATGGGGAGCAGGGCTGACAGACACGGGAACGGATGTTTGGAGGCCTCAGAAAGAGGCAGGGGCAGGCGGCCGACAGGAACCGGGGTCTCATTCTGGAGCAGGTGCTCCGTCTCTCAGGAGCGGTTTGGGGCTCCTGCGGAATGGGGAATCCTTATGGTGCTCCTGTGTCCAGATGCTGCACTTTGCACGACAAATGGAGTGAGGACAGTGTTCCACCGTCTACACCCTCTCTGGTTTGTCTGAAAACATTACAGAACCCGGGGGAGCAGTGTCCAGGCAGGGCTGCCCAGGAACGAGGCTGTGCACAGGGGGCCAGGAGGACGGTCCAGCTCATGCTCTGTGCCTGCTGGGGCGCGAGCATGCCGGTATCTGGTCACCGGGGTGGAGGGCTCTCACAGCAGGCGTGGGACGCAGCAGGCACAGACATACAGGGAGGGGAGGCCAGTCTACACCGCTGGTCAGCACAAACGAGACCGAAGTTTCCCGAAGTTCCAGAACTCCATCCTTCCCACGCAAGCCCAGTTCAGAAAACACGCAGCCCCGTCGAAGCGTGGGCAGAGCGCAGAATTCAGGGTCACTGTTCACTTTCTCCAGGCTTGATGACGTGACCAGAGTACCAGCCCCAGAGTAGCGGGACTAGCCCTGGGCTCCAGCCCTTCCCGATTTTGGGGCGCTGAGCCTACCCTGGGCGATCCGCACATGCTCGCGACCCACACAGGCCCACGGCGCAGGCTGTCTCTGTGGTGAGCCACGCTCGGGGCACAGCGTGATGGTGGCGAACGGAGTCCACGTCTGCGATGGGCATCCTTAACGAGCACAGACATGGGCGCCCTCCAGGGAGTTCCTTGGAGAGCAGCCGCACACCAGTCATTCGGCGAAGGCTCTGGGTGTCTGCCCTGATTGGTTTTGCTGACTGTGGACAAAACAATACGAAAATCTGTTTGCACTGGAAGGATGTGGGTAATCTGAGCATCTAACAATGACGTCACAGAGCTTCTTGACTCTGGGCTCAGAGCCCAGGCTCGAACCACCAAAGGGGAACTGGGTTCTGGCCGACACTTTGAGAGCAACGTTTTCCCACTCCATTTATGAAGATCGATGTTGGAAAAGGACGAAAAATGATGGAAGTCGGATTCCAGTTCTTTCTGTCTCCCAAAGCCCTGAGATAAATAGCCCCACAAGGATCAGATTCCGGTTCTTTCTGTCTCCCAAAGCTTGAGATAAATGGCCCAACAAGGAATGGTCCCAAACCTTGGCATCAATGCAGATGACTTGGGACGTGAGGTATTTCCTTCCCTCCGCAGTCCCACCAAATCAGCAGACGAAGTTTCTCCTGGAAAATGTGGCTTCCCTGCAGAATGGCCCTCGACAAGCTGTCAGGAATCATCGTGGAAAAAACATGACTTTGTGATGGCCATGTGAAGGCCAAAACACGCTTATGACAGGAACTGAGGCTGGTGGGGACGCCCGGCTCTGCACAAGGAAACCGGACACCAAAAGAGCAGACAGAAGCCGAGTTACTCTCAACAGATCCCATGAACATGAACACAGGCACCAATGGAGTCTGCAGACCCTTCTAGAATTAAACATGCCACCCCAAGGCCAATGCCTCGCGGTTTGGGGCGGGAGGATGCTCATCTCCCTGAACACAAATGCCCTCGAAAGCATGACTTGAGAATTGAGTATAAAATGAGCACTGAACAGCCGAAGAGCCAGAACGCCACCTGGTCAGGACCTTTGTCACCAGCACCATGATGTTGGAGAGTGCCTGGGGGACAGCCTGGAGGAGGAGAAACAGGAAAGTGGGGGAAGTGCAGGGGTCCGCGGCTCAGTCCCTCTGCTGGTGACACCAAGGGCAGGGGCACGTCCAGAGTCCCCCACCTGCTCTGCACCTGCAGGAGGCCCGGCACATTGTCCCCCACCACAGGGGCCACATGCCCGTCTGCACCCACAGGACGAGGCTCGGCCAGCCAGAGCACCCAACGTGTGCCCAGACGGTCTGTCTCCTGTCTCAGCCTCCACCACAGGAAGTCGGCAGGGACGAGCCCCAGAACAAAACCTATAAACCGCAAGACTTCCCGAAACTTGGTCTCCATGGCAGATACGTTTTTTCCTAAACATGAAATACATCAAAACCGCATTTGCTGAGTTCACTAAATGCTTCTGGTGAGTCGCTTGGCAAATAAAACACAAATATTTGGGTCACCTGGTGTGTAATTCTGCACACAGGAAGCAGGTATGAAATGTTTTTTAAAAGGCAGTAGAAATGTTTCTAGACCTTCCTCACAGTTCTTAAGAGCAAAAGGCAAATGATCACTTTCTGCCAGTTTCACATGGTGAGTTTCCTGTAAAGTAGTAAGAGGCGCCCATTCCCTGCCCCCCGATGCACGGCACTGACGGGGGCTGCACCGGCTGTCTCTGGGTGGAGCTGCAAGGCCCCCGTGAACCAAACCCTTCCTGGGTCCTGCACACGGCTCAAGGCTTCTCTAGTGCAGAGGACTGGACTGTGGACCCCACTCCGTCCTGCTCCTCCCGGGGAAGGTCTTGGTGACACCCATTATTGTGCCTGCTCAGAGTAGGAGAGAGGAGAGCTCCTCCCCCCACCTACCCACCCCAAACCCACTGCCGGTCTTTCCAGGGGCTGCCATCCCAGGTGAAGCCGGCACACAGCCCAGGTGCTCTTCTCCAGCGATGGGGACTGAGGCCAAGCGGGTGCAGGACACCCCACCCAGAGTCCTAGTGAACTTCGGCTGACTGTCACCACTCTACTTGGACACGTGCCCCCCAAGCTTCAGCTCATGACAACCTTGAAACAGTCGAGCTTAAGTGGAATGGATAATTTCCGATGTCATACGAAGCGTGTAGCATGACACACGTCTGCAGAAAGCTGGCTGAACCCCGCAAGAGCGGAAAACAGGTGGCTTCGAGCTCCCCGCGTCCCCGCGAGGGGAGGCCCGCCTGTCAGTGTGCGGCACCAAGACCGACAGGACACCCTGTCACAGCAGCAGACGACGGGGCACAACCACTCCTGAAACTTGGCACGCACACGCGAGCAGCTCAAGTGTCAGATTTTGAAGCAATTCAGCAATTTAAGAAACTCCTTTAATTTTCCTCGGTATTTCAAATGTTCTTCTCATGATGATTCTGTCCACGGTAGTGACTTTCTCTCAGCCTTGTGAAGATGCCACAGTTCCCTCCGGTTCCCCTTGGAGTGGTGTCCTCTCCTTCCCTGCACCCGGAGCCCAGAGCAGGGACGGGTGTCCCCCACAGCCCCACAGCATGGTCCCTCGGGGGACCTTCCTGTCACAGGACCCGTCCCTACCACAGCACATGTCCGGTGCTGTGACACAGTCCTTCTGACAAGGACATGTCCTCGTCCACAGCACGACGTGCCCGGAGGCAGAGGCAGCTGCCACAGGCTCACCTGAGACCCCAGGTCCCCTGTCCAGACCCAGCCCCTCGGCCCCATGAGAGCATCCAAGCTGCCTGGGAGGACACCCCTCCAGGCTGCCGGGAGATTAGAACCCACGTTAACAACCCTCCAGGCTGCCGGGAGGTCAGAACCCATGTTAACACCCCTCTTGTCCTTTCTCCTTGCTTCTCCCATCTCACATTTGCCCAGGACACAGTGCCTGGAGCAGTCTGGCTTTCTCCAGGAGCCGTCCCCTTCCCCACCTGCTGTCAGCCACTCGCAGCCAGCAAGCAGTCACCCCAATGACAGGCTTGACAGGAAGAATGCCAGTCCCCATTTGAAAACATGGCCCATTTATTTGAACTGACAGCATCAGTACATAGTGCAAACATTTCTTTGGTAATGAACTGATTACAATGAACACAGAAGGCACTTGGCTGTCGGCTACAGTCAGAAAGTAAATAAATATGTACATTCGCTTCTCAAGGCTGTGATCCCCCCGCAGTGGCCGCAGAGGTTCCCTCGGGGCCCTACATGCAGCTCGGACACCGCATATGTGATGAAACCAGGGGCCTGACACTCCTGCCATAGTCACACATCCTCACCATGAGTTGCAGACAGCCACCCTCCCCACCCCACCTAGAGCACGGTCCTACCCCACATCCTGACCCACGTGCGTGCACATCTGTGGCAAGGATACATGGCCGCCTGTGAATGGCAGACCCCCGTGCATAGGTGCCACCCTGTCCCCAGACGCCTGAGCAGCTTTCCTAACCACCATGCTGGGGACGCGGTTATCCACTCTCTCACTGGCAGAAACGGCTCTAAGGTTTGGTGGTCAAACCTTGATATCCCCAAATATGCCCCACGCCCCGCAAGACACAAGCTGGTATTTGCCACTTGGCATCCCGAGTCAGTTCGGCTGTGTTTAAAGCCACTGTGGACACTCACGACGTGAGTGCTCACCCCACCCCATGGTCGTGGGAGCCCAGTCAGAGCCTGGGGTCTCCTGCTTCTGGAAGGATGCCTGTGCTGGGCCAGACTGGGCTCTGAACCCACCCACCACATGCCTGATCCCCAGAGACCTGACTCCAGGCTTCCAGGGTGAGGGCCAGCCCACAGAGCCCCACCCTGACTGGCCACCACATACTGGGACCACCTGCATCCTTGGGGGTCGCGCGGGGGCCCCACATCTGCGCATGCTCCTCAGGACACGCATTACCTCGTGCTAGAACAAGGAGGAGGCTGCTGGTCGATTACGAAGAGAGACCATGAGGTATGATGGTTGCTTTTCTCGAAATTCTAAGACAACTTTTGTGTAGTGGGAAGTGATTTTTCTGTCATTCCTGATACCTAGAACATGTGCAAAATCTCATACAATGTCATGCATTTCAAAAATACAAATGAGGTAAAGGGGTCAGTGTTGTTTCTTAAGGCACTCACACGACCTGAACGTAGGAAGTCCCTCCGTGCAGAGAAGTCTGCAGCGCTCAGCTGGGACCAGAGCCCAGTGTGTGCCACTGGCCGCCGGCATGGACCCGGCCTTCGGCAGGAACGAACTTCATGTCTGGCCCACGCTGGGCAGCGTCACATGAGTGCTAGTGAAAACCAGCCTATTTCTGCCTTTCTGCACGTGGCTTTATCTCACTCTCACGGGCGAGCTGCTGGAAGCCGCAGGCAAGTGGGGCCATCCATTCAGGGATGACATGCTGGCACTCACTGCCCAGACCGTCACCCTGGCTCTTCCACGAGTCTGTCCGTTGGCCATGCACCAATCTTCCCTTCCTAACGCGGTGGGCGTCCTTCTGGCAGCTCCGTGACATGCCCTACTGCGGGGCTGGTGGGGGTGGGGGTGTGGGTGGGGGATGTCTGCAAGCTCCGGGTGTAGAACCAAGCGGGACTCACTTTTGGTCGAGAAGAAATGGTGGTATTCAGGGAAGTGAATTTAGAAGCCTAAATGACTTAACTGTGCAATTTAATAGTAGCACCAATATTTCATCAAAAACATTAAATAAAGACCTGAGAATCTAACATGAAGTCAGGACACGTGTCCACGGTTTCTCCTCTGTGAATGCTCTGCTTTGAGCACCTATGCTCTGCCCAGATGGAGGGGGTCCTTCCTGTCTGCACGCCCTGTGCCAGCTGTCGGTCTCGAGGACGTGTGAAGGGCCCTGAAGGTTCTGAGGTTCTTCTTTGAAAGTTTGGTAGAATTCTCCGGGGAATCCATCAGGTCCTGGGGTCTTGATCACCCCTTCAATCTCATTACTAGATATCGGTCTATTCAAGTTGTCAATTTCTTCCTGGTTCAATTATGGGAGTTTATAGTTTTCCAGGAATACATCTATTTCATCTAGGTTGCTTAGCTTTTTGGCATATAACTGTTGGTCATAACTTCTGATGATTGTTTCTATTTCCTTGGTGTTCGTTGTGATCTCTCCCTTTTCATTCATAATTTTATGAATTTGGGCTTTCTGTCTTATCTTTTGGATTAGTGTGGTCAATGGTTTATTGATCTTATTGTTTTTTAAAAAACCAGCTTCTAGTTTCATTGATACGTTCTACTGTATCTCTGGTTTCTACCTCATTGATCTCAGCTCTAATCTTGATTATTTCCCTTCTTATGTGTGGATTTCATTTGATTTGTTTTTAATTCTCCAGTTCTTTAAGGTATAGAGACAGCTGCTGTGTTCTGGATTTTTCGGTTTTTTTTTTTTTTTTTTTTTGAGGGAGGCTTGGATGTCTATGTATTTCCCCCTTAGGACCGCCTTTGCTGTATCCCATAGGTTTTGGACTGAAGTGTCTTCATTCTCATTGGTTTCCATGAATTCTTTCAGTTCTTCTTTGATCTCCTGGTTGATCCAAGCATTCTTAAGAAAGGTGGTCTGTAGCTTCCAGGTGTTTGAGTTCCTTCTGAACTTTTCCTTGTGATTGAGCTCCCATTTCAAAGCACTGAGATATGAGAATATGCAGGGAATCATCTCAGTCTTTTGGTATCGGTTGAGTCCTGATTTGTGACCACGTATGTGGTCTATTCTTGAGAAGGTTCCATGTGCACTTGAGAAGAATGAGTATTCTCTTATTTTAGGGTGGAATGTTCTGTATATATCTATGAGGTCCATCTGGTCCAGTGTGTCATTCAATGCTCTTGTTTATTGATTTTCTGATTCCATGATCTGTCTATTTCGGAGAGAGACGTGTTAAGATCTCCTACTATTAATGTATTCTTATCAATATGATTCTTTATCTTGATTAACAATTTTCTTATGTAGTTGGCTGCTCCCATATTGGGGGCATAGATATTTACAATTGTTAGATCATCTTGGTGCATAGTCCCTTTAAGAATGATGTAGTGTCCTTCTGTATCTCTGACTACGGTCTTTAGTTTAAAATCTAATTTATCTGATATGAGAATCGTTACCCCAGCCTTCTTTTGAGGCTCATTGGCATGAAAGATGCTTCTGCATCCCTTCACTTTCAGTCTGGGTGTATCTCTAGGTTTAAAATGGGTCTCTTGTAGACAACATATGGATGGGTCCTGTCATTTTATCCAATCTTCAACCCTGTGCCATTTTATGGGCGCATTTAGGACTGTTCACATTGAGAGTGATTATTGATAGATAATGTTTTTATTGACATCGTGTTACCTTTGAAGTCTTTCTTCATTTAGATTGTCTCTATATTTCTATTCCATGCTATTCTTACGATTTTTCCTCTTTTATAGAACCCCCCTAAATATTTCCTACAGTGTTGGCTTGGTGGTTGCATAGTCTTTTAAGCCTTGACCAGGCCCTCATTTTAACAAGAATGGTATATTTTGCCCATCCATCTTCCTGAAGAAATGTAAGGATGCAATACTTTCTAGATATCACAAAGATAGACTGTGCGAAAAAGTCCATCTAACAAGTTGCAGACCTTGCCAGCATACAGAGCCAAGAAGCTACAGACCAGAAGGAGAAAAACAAATGAAGTAAATATCATTCTGTTGTTATGATATCCATCCATAGGAGACACTTCATGATTCTTAGAACACAGACTTTGATACAGAGCGGTGTGCAGGAGGCTTATTGTACAATGCACTTAGGAAAAAGTTTCAAAGAATGAAGGGGGCAAACTTAACGCAGGGAGATGTTCAACAGTGTTGCAATTACAACAAAGTTATCCGTTGCCCAAGGAAGAGCTCTAACATATTCCTTCTATGCTGTCCTGCTGTGAGGAAAATGGTCCCATTTGTGCCCCAACGGGAGCATTAATAGGTTGTGGCCTGCCCCCAGGAAGGGAACATGGCCTTGAACTAGGTACTGTTCCTTGACCAAAAACAATTCCTCGAGAAGGATTTACCAGTGTGTCTTAAAATAGCACTCTGAATAACTGGGGCCCAAACAATGTATTCCTGAAAGGAAAAGGGAAGTATGGGAGCACAGAATAATTAAAGGCATATGCATGAGTTACACTCAATCAGAAGTCAAAATGAAGGGAGTTCTTTGTATGTCATTCACAGTTTGGTTCCTGTGGCACAGAGCAGGTAGATAATGTAATTTGGGTGCACCAATAACATCTAGCAAAAATGAGAAGTTCAGTAAAAAATATTTTCTTCCAATATAAGATACAAGGTAGTTTGGAATTTGCCCACAAGGAGTATGCTGGTTTTAAGAGCTCAAAACCTCTTTCTGGCAGGCCTAATTTTTGTTTTTAGAAGAACTGAGATAAATAAGTCAAACGGAGAGATTCAATTATCATATGGTTTCAGTTACTTGTGGAGCATAAGGAGTAACACAGAGGACATTAGGAGAAGGGAAGGAAAAGTGAGTTTGGGGAAATCGGAGGGAGAGATGAACCATGAGAGACTGTGGACTCTGAGAAACAAACTTAGGGTTTGGGAGGGGAGGGAGGTGTGGGTTGGGTGAACCTGATGGTGGGTATTAAGGAGGGCATGGAATGCATGGAGCACTGGGTGTGGTTCATAAACAATGAATCTTGAAACTCTGAAAAAGTAAAATTAAATTTAAAAAATGGTGCCCTAAAAAATAAATGTTAATATTTTCCTGATAAAAGCTTCAGTGCTGAAATAGGAACCTGGAATTCTACCCAAAAGAGCAAAAGTAAATGCAATGAATAGCATATATTTCCCATATGTCAACTGTAATGAGAAGGGCATTCCATTATACAAGTGTCTTCTAGTGTTAGCTCAGACACTCTGTAACCAAGAGCTCTCAAAATATCTCAGGATTTTTCTTTCTCTTAAATGTCCTTGCTTTGTACTCTGGACTTAATTGCATCCTCCCAAATTTCTTTGTTGGACACTCTGCAAATGTAGAGGGCTTTGGAAATAAGAATGTTACTGAGGTAGTTAAACTAAATTGCTTCATATGTCTTGATTTAAGGATTAGTGTGCTTTTGAAAGAGACCAGAGTTCATGCTATTTTTCTTCTTCATGATGAAAGGCCATGTGAGGCAGCCTTCTGCAAACTAGGAAGAGAGATCTCACTGGGAGCCAACTTGGCCTATAGCTTAATCTTGGAATTCCAAGCCTATAGAACTTCAGAAAATAAGTAGCTGATGTTTAATCTACCTACTCTATGGTATTTTTTCATGCAAGACCGAACTGCAAATCCATTATGGGATATAGATAACAAGTTTCTTTACAGAAGGATTGATATATATTGCCCTCATGCAATTTTTGTGAAATTGTTGGGACTTTCTTCACAGTTACCTCATGGCTTTTACATTTGATCTATTCTAGGACTAATAATGGACTCAAAATAGGATGCAAGAATGTATTTTTTCCCTGATGACAGCTGTGATCAGATTTTTACTCCTCAAGTCTTTACCTTATTTTTATCTTAAGCAATACTACTGGTAGCTGCACATATATCTCATTTTAAGAGAGTCAGCATTCATGTCCATTTTGTTCACCATGCTTTTGAAGTGTTTGTGGCATCACATGGTCCATGTTATTCCTTGGCCCTTTCATTCCCACTTATATATGTAGCTCCAGATCCACAACAGTATATTTGATCATTAACTTTGGCCAAAATGTGCAGCTGCCAATGAAATTCACAATGCTTTTGGTATTTCTAGAGAATTCCAAAACACTCTGGGCTTTTCTGTGGATCATGGTCAGCTGCCAATGCATAATAAGTATCAACATATCCTCTGCCTTTTTATTTTTTAATATCTTCCTCAGCTGTCAGCCATGGTCCATCAGGTGTCATCATCCCACCTATTACAGATACTTGGTTTGTTATTTTGATGGGTACATTTATGCCTCAAATATAGTGCCCAGTTAATTTTTATCCAAACACAAAATTGTTGTTTTTTTAATAATATTTTTTTAAAAAATTAAAAAAGCATTTTATCAATATATAATTAGCATTTACACTTTGTAAGATTAAGGTGTATGATGTGATTATGTGACACATGTATAGATTCCCAAATGGTTACCACAAGAAAATTAGTTAACCCATCCTACCACTTCACATAATGGTCATTTTGTTTTTGTTATTATAGTGATAACATTAATTTTTACTTTTTTTGCATTTTTTAATTTCTTTTCAGCTTAATAGCATTCATTGTTTTTGTTATACCTTTCATGTATACATTATACTGATTCTATGTGATTGCTATAGTCATTATGGTACAGATTAGATATAGAAAATATGATTCTATCAGTTAAATTTCAGGGCTGCTGAAGTTGTTTGACAATAGTATCTGTGACAAGCAATAGAGAAAACTTTATAATTAATTAATTAATAATAAATTAGTTCTGTCAAGAGGGAGACAAGATGGCAGGGAAGTAGGAGGAGGCACCTTTTCAACCTGTACCCTAAAGTGAGCTGATTACTTACCAAAGAACTCTGATCACCCATGAAATCAGGCTGAGATCAGAATTATACACATCTGGATCTCTACAGGGGCAGAAGACGCCAGTGGGCAGGTAAAGCAGAGTGGGAACATCAGACTTATATCAGAAGATAAACAAAACGGGGAGGGAGCCCCCAGAGATGACTAAATGGAAAGTAATACCCCTAACGAGAGTGCCCTGCATCTGGGGACTAGCATTAACTTGGAGACTAGTTGAAAGCACTCCAAAAAAGCAAAGGATCTCGGGGGGGGGGAAATTATGGGGATCTAAGTGGCTAGAGAGAGGGGCTTAAGTCCTCGGACACAGGACAGCCTCCCCTGGCACTGAGCCAGAGAGAGTGAAGCGGAGAAACCAGGTCCCTGAGCTGCCAGCATGCCCGAGATTGCGTGGGGTCTAGCTTCTGTGAGGGGCTGGGAGCCATGCCAGATGGCAGAAGGCTGAGCCCTGCTACAGAGCCTGAGACAAGCACACCCCTCACCCTCCCCTGAGAGAGGTGCACAAAGGCCCAGCTGGCACTCTTAGACACGCACCATTGTTTCAGAGCCTGAGACACGTGCCCAAAACTTTCCCCTGGGAGAGGTGTGTGAAGGCCCAGCCTGGTGCTTTTGGACCTGCGCCCCGCTCTCAGAGCCTGAGACATGCGCGTGACCCACAGCCTCCCCTAGAGAGGTGTGCGCAAGATGGGTGCTCTTAGACCCAGAAAGACCAAGCACTCCAGCCCCGGCCATCGGGAAAATCTCAGTGTGAGATCGCTGCTTGGAACCTCTCTGGCTGTCTGGAGCTACCCAGACAGCCGCCGCTGTCATGGTTTTGGGTACAAGCAGAAGATCCTGCATCCCCAGGGACCACAACTCAGAACCTGCTTTGCCAGTGGCCAAGGGGGAATTTACATGGGCTCTGCATCACCCACAGAAGAGCAGACTGAGAGGGAGATCAGGGTGCAGTTTGCTTTCCTCTAAACTACAAAAACCATCAAAAGTGGTCAAGGCGAGAGGAAAAAAAAAAAAAGTGAACAAACATTAAAAACCTCCAGAGAACAAAAGCCTGAAAAAACCAGTTTCCTCAGAGCACACCCCCTTGAGGGGGATGGAAAGACTTAACTCAGGGAACATCATTGACTGAAAACCCATGTGGAAGGCCCCTCCCCCAGAAAACCAACCAGGAAAGAAAAAAAAAAAAAAGAAGACTACAAGAGAACAACCACCACTACTTCATAGGACAACATTTATTTTAAATTTTTTCCCACTATTCTGGCTCATTTTTTATATAGATAATTTTTTAACCTATTTACCATCACAGTGAGATGTCCAGTACATCAAATTCCATAATAATCTTCTAACCTGAACTTTTTGTTGCATACACTTGGTTTCTCTTTTGCATTTCTATTTTTTAAATTTCTTTGTTTTCTTAATTTTAGTTTAGTTTAGTCTAGTTTATTCCTTTTTTGTTTTTATTTTATAATATTCATATAGAGTTAAACTTCAAGGTAATCCCCTTTCCCCAATCAATACTACTCCTATAGGTAAATAAATTTTTAATCCCCCTTTATCTTAGGAAAGTTGAGTCCTTTAACAAAGATATCAAGATACATCCAGGAAGAATCAAAACAACCTTCTTCACCCACACTGAGACTTTATAACCACTCTCCCTTCTTTTTCTTCCAACGGTGTTTCTGTGTTTTTGTGTTTGTCCTGATAGTATATAAATATTACACTTGGGTTTCTTTTTGACGAGGGTCTTCCATTATTTGCATATATATAATTCTTTTGTCATATACTTTTATCAGTCTTTTCGTTTGTCTGTTTTTGTTTGTCTACTTCATAAATCTTACCTTGGGGCCCATTTGGGCTGAACTTTCTCTTTTATCTTCCCTGTTTTTCCTCTCTCTCTCTCTCTCTCTCTCTTTTCTTATTCTTTTCTTTTTTTTTTTCTTGTTTGGGTGGGGAATCCTGATTGCTCAGAAGTGTTCCAGGGTGCACTTTGACTGCATCATGGTTGATACATCCACCTACATCCGTTCAGTCATCTCTCACCAAAATGAGTAGGAGGAGGAATGTGCAACAGAAGAAAAATACAGAGTATGGACCTTCTGCAACAGAGCTAATGGCTATCAACATAGACAATATGTCGGAAAGAGAATTTGGGCTAACAATTATCCAGGCAATAGCTACGTTGGAGAAAGCCATGGATGACCAAACGGAATTGATTACGGCTGAACTGAAAGCAACCAGACAGGATGTTCACAATGTTAGGGCAGAGGTAAAAACTACCAGGGCAGAGGTTCACAATGCTCTCAGTGAGTTCCAATCTATCTAAATTCTCTCAAAGATAGGGTAACTAGGACAGAAGATAGAATTAGTGATCTGGAGGACAAACAGATAGAGAGAAAGGATCAGGAGGAAGCCTGGAACAAACAGCTTAGAAACCACAAAAACAGAATCAGGGAAATAAATGATGCCATGAAATGTTCCAACATCAGAATTATTGGAATCCCTGAAGGGGAGGAGAAAGAAAGAAGTCTGGAAGATATAGTGGAACAAGTCATTAATGAAAATATTCCCAATCTCACGAATGGAACCAGCGTTCATGTACTAGAGGCTGAACTGTCTCCGCCCAAGATTATACATTCCAAAAACACATCACGACACCTGGTAGTCAAATTGAGGAATTATAATTGTAGGTATAATCTCTTGAAAGCCGCCAGGGAAAAGAGATTCCTTACTTACAGAGGGAAGCCCATCAGAATAATGTCAGACCTGTCCACAGAGACCTGGAAAGCCAGAAAGGGCTAGAAAGATATATTCAGGGCACTGAATGAGAAGAACATGCAGCCAAGAATACTTTATCAGGCAAGACTGACATTCAAAATGGATGGAGAGATAAAGAGTTTCCAAGACCGGCAAGGCTTAAAAGACTCTGGAACCACCAAGCCGACACTGCAGGAATTATTAAGGGGGGTTCTATAAAAGAGGAAAAATCCTGAGAATAGCAATGAACAGAAATATAGAGACAATCTATAGAAAGAAAGGCTTCAAAGATAACAGGATGTCAATAAAAACGTATCTATCAATAATCACCCTCAGTGTGAATGGCCTAAATGTGCCCATAAAATGGCACAGGGTTGCAGAATGGATAAAAAGACAGGACCCATCCATATGTTGTCTACAAGAGACCCATTTTGAACGTAAAGATACACCCAGACTGAAAGTGAAGGGATGCAGAAGCATCTTTCATGCCAATGGGCCTCAAAAGAAGGCTGAGGTAGTGAGTCTCATATCAGATAAATTAGACTTTAAACTAAAGACTGTAGTCAGAGATACAGAAGGACACTACATAATCCCTAAAGGGACTATCCACCAAGATGATCTAACAATTGTAAATATCTATGCTCCCAATATGGGAGCAGCCAATTACTTAAGAAAACTGTTAATGAAGATAAAGAGTCATATTGATATGAATACACTAATCGTAGGAGATCTTAACATGCCTATCTCAGAAATAGAGAGATCATCGAAGCAGAAAATCAATAAAGAAACAAGAGCATTGAATGACACTCTGGACCAGATGGACCTCATAGATATATACAGAACATTCCACCCTAAAACAACAGAATACTCATTCTTCTCAAGTGCACACAGAACCTTCTCCAGAATAGACCACATACTGGGTCGCAAATCAGAACTCAACCGATACCAAAAGACTGAGATTATTCCCTGCATATTCTCAGATCACAATGCTTTGAAACTGGAGCTCAATCACAAGGAAAAGTTCAGAAGGAACTCAAACACCTGGAAGCTAAAGACCACCTTGCTTAATAATGCTTGGATCAACCAGGAGATCAAAGGAGAACTGAAAGAATTAATGGAAACCAATGACAATGAAGACACTTCGGTCCAAAACCTATGGGATACAGCAAAGGCGGCCCTAAGGGGGAAATACATAGCCATCAAAGCATCCCTCAAAAAAACGGAAAAATCCAGAACACAGCAGCTCTCTCTATACCTTAAAGAACTGGAGAATCAACAACAAATCCAACGAACTCCACACATAAGAAGGGAAATCATCAAGATTAGAGCTGAGATCAATGAGGTAGAAACCAGAGATACATTATAACGTATCAATGAAACTAGAAGCTGGTTTTTTGAAAGAATCAATAAGATTGATAAACCATTGCCCACACTAATCCAAAGGAGAAGTGAGAAAGCCCAAATTCATAAAATTGTGAATGAAAAGGGAGAGAGCACAACGAACACCAAGGAAGTAGAAACAATCATTAGAAGTTATTATCAACAGTTATATGCCAATAAGATAAGCAACCTAGATGAAATGGATGCATTCCTGGAAAACTATAAACTCCCAAAATTGAACCAGGAAGAAATCGACAACTTGAATAGACCAATATCCAGTATCGAGATTGAAGTAGTGATCAAAAACATCCCAAAAAAAACAAGAGCCCAGGACCTGACGGATTCCCTGGGGAATTCTACCAAACATTCAAAGAAGAAATAATATCTATTCTCCTGAAGCTATTTCAAAACATTGAAGCAGATGGAAAACTTCCAGACTCTTTCTATGAAGCCAGCATTACCCTGATCCCCAAACCAGGCAAAGAACCTACCAAAAAGGAGAATTTCAGACCAATATCACTGATGAGTATGGATGATAAGATTCTCAACAAGATCCTAGCAAACAGGATCCAACAGGACATTAAAAAGATTATCCACCATGACCAGGTGGGATTCATCCCTGGGCTACAAGGATGGTTCAACACTTGCAAATCAATCAATGTGATACAACAAATTAATAAGAGAAGAGAGAAGAACCACCTGGTCCTCTCAATCAATGCAGATAAAGCATTTGGCAAAATCCAGCATCCGTTCCTGATTAAAATGCTTCAAAGTATAGGGATAGAGGGAACATTCCTGAACTTCATCAAATCTATGTATGAAAGACCCACAGCAAATATCATCCTAAATGGGAAAAAGCTTGCAGCTTTCCCCTTGAGATCAGGAACACGACAACGATTCCCACTCTCACCACTCTTGTATAACATAGTATTAGAAGTCTTAGCAACAGCAATCAGACAACAAAGAGAAATAAAAGGTATCCAAATTGGCAATGAAGAAGTCAAACTCTCTCTCTTCACAGATGACATGATTCTTTTTATGGATAACCCAAAAGACTCCACCCCCAAACTACTAGAACTCATACAGCAATTCAGCAACGTGGCAGGGTACAAAGTCAATGTACAGAAATCAGTGACTTTCTTATACACTAACAATGAAAATACAGAAAGGGAAATTAGAGAATAGATTCCATTTACTATAGCACCAAGAACCATAAGATTCCTGAGAATAAACCTAACCAAAGAGGTAAAGGATCTGTATTCGAGGAACTACAGACCACTCATGAAAGAAATTGAAGAAGACACAAAAAGATGGAAGACCATTCCATGCTCTTGGATCGGAAGAATAAACAAATGACTCTCTTGGCTTATTTGTGGTAAATGATTTTGTTTCCCTCTACCCCCACAAGAACAACAGTAATAGCAGCTTATGCCGGAATATGGAGATCTGATTCTCCAATGAAGGATCACATTCACTGAGTCAATAAACATGAGGAATGAACCCAACTTCAGTCATCATGGCCAAGTGTAATCACATCTGTCTCCTACAACTGAGGTTCCCATAGCATCCTGGTTTTGGTGACAATCCAGACTTCCATTTGACTAATCAGGGTGCAATATCCAGACAATATATTAACTATTTTAATAAATAACTTATTAACTAGTTAGTTAGTTTAGTTAAGTTAGTTTAATAACTAACTTATTAACTAGTTAAAAACTAACTTATTAACTAAATTATCCATTTTAACATTGTTCATTACTCTAATCTGTAACTATAATTAAAAACTTCCTGCCATTTATTAACCTTTTAGGGGATATCAGAAAATTATTCTCAACATCTGGTTCTGAATTTTTTATGATTTATATATCTTTTTTTCATTTTTATTTATTTTTTAAAGTTTTTTCAGTGTTCCAGAATTTATTGTCTATGCACCACAACCAGTGCTCCATACAATACATGCCGTCCATAATACCCACCACCAGCCTCATTCAAACTCCTACCCCCAACCCTCCAGAACCCACAGATTGTTTTTCAGAGTCCACAGTCTTTCATGGTTCATCTCCCCCTCCAATTTCCCCCAACTCACTTCTCCTCTCCATCTCCCCATGTCCTTCAGGTTATTCCTTATGCTTCATAAATAAGTGAAACCATATGATAACTAACTCTTTCTGCTTTACTTATTTCACTCAGCATAATCTCTTCCAGTCCTGTCCATGTTGATACAAAAATTGGGTATTCATACTTTCTTTTTTTTAAAAGATTTTTATTTATTTATTTTATAGACAGAGATCACAAGTAGGCAGAGAGGCAGGCAGAGAGGGAGAGAGGAGGAAGCAGGCTCCCTGCTGAGCAGAGAACCCAATGCAGGGCTCAGTCCCTAGACCCTGAGATCATGACCTGAGCTGAAAGCAGAAGCCATGAACCACTGAGCCATCCAGGCCCCCCAGGAGGCATAATACTCCACAGTATATACGGCACACATCTTCCTTATCCATTTGTCCATGTAAGGACATCTTGGTTCTTTCCACAGTTTGGCAACCGTGGCCATTGCTGCTATGAACATTGGGGTACAGATGGCCCTTCTTTTCACTACATCTGTATCTTTGGGGTAAATACCCAGTAGTTCAATTTCAGGGTCATAGGGAAGCTCTATTTTTAATTTCTTGAGGAATCTCCACACTGTTTTCCAAAGTGGCTGCACCAACTTACATTCCCACCAACAGTGTAAGAGGGTTCCACTTTTTGGAACATTGAAAAATTCTGTCTTGGCAAATCATCACATATTCTTTTTCAAATACTGTAGGGTCTTCCAAAAACAAATCTTTAATATCTGCTTTATCTGCTGTTTTGATAAAGCATCAATTTTTTGATAAAAATAATTTCTTTATCTGTATTAAGTAAGACCACACAATCCTTAAAATCGGAAGTTAATTATTTATGCATTTTGGGGTACTTTTCTCACAACCCCACTCAAATTTATTCACTAATCTCTTGTAGATTCCAAATGTTCTTATATATCTGTACTATCAGAATGAGCACATAGCTTCATATATATATTTTTTTACTATAATGTCTTCGAATTGTACATTACTGTATCTGCTACATTCTTGTATCTTCTGAAATAATAAACATGGATATTAGTAGTGTTCATAAAATTTATTTTAAGCTAAATTCAACATTCATGTCATATTGATATTTCCCAGAAGAAAAAATATTTTTTGAATATTTTTTTTGACTAGGGAGTATTACTGATAGGAAAAAATAATACAATACAAGATAATTCAAAGTGACAAATTTTCACTCGTCACAAATATTATCCTTGTGTAGAATAATGTATGGGGTTATTTTTTTCTTGTTTAGCAGATTCCTGAACTTCTCCAATACCATTAGCAATTGAAATGCAAATGGAGCCTGTAGAGTCAATCATTTTATTTCAAGCACTGTGTATGGATTGGTAAATGCAAACTCCTTCACATTCTCTTTATTTTCTTAACAGTGGAGAGAAACAATTAAATTTTAAGATGTGATTTAACAAATAGATTACCAGAACCAGGATATAAATAGAGACACAAGGCAAATGATTTTCAAAAATCTCATTCATAACGTTAAGGTGTTGAATTATATAATCAACCTAAATTTTATATTTCATTCAGAAAATACTGTGTTGTATTCCTCATAGTTTAAAATGGGAAAAAAAATCTAAATTGTAGGGGCGCTTGGGTGGCTCAGTCAGTTGAGCACAGGACTCTTGGTTTCACCTCAGGTCATGATCTCCAGGGTCCTGAAGTTGAGTTCCCCCTTCAAGTTCTAAGCTGGGGGGAAGGCGGGGACTGGAAGTCTGCTTGACTTTTTCTCTCCCTCCCTTTGCCCCTCCCCCAACTTGTGTGCTCACATGCACTCTCTCTCTCTCTATAAAATAAATAAATCATTTTTTAAAAATAAAAAAAATAAATAAATAAAAAAATAAAATGTAATGTATTTTTTCTAAATAATTATCATATTTCTCTTATAATGTTGGAAACTATGGTTATCTAATTCTGAGGCAGAATGAAAAATTTACTATAATTAATATTCCAAATATTATCAAGCCATATAATAAAATGATAATTTAGTTAGCTAGGCTTTATTTGTCCAGGTCAGCTTGTTACATTTTAATATAAAATTAAATGTTTTGTTTTGTTTTAATAGTAAGTCCACGTTTAATCCTTGTCTATAGCCTACACTTACCCTTTCAGAAGATCCACACATTTGAGTGAAGAACATACATGAAAAACAGAATGTTGAATTTCTTTGTGTTTTCCTTTATGAATTCATATAATTTTAAGGTGAATTAGTCTTCTAAAATTTTTGTATACTCGTTTTTTGAAGATGGATAACATTTGATATTTCTCAGTTAGTTCCATTTGCCTTACTAAGAAAGTCTGAAGAAAAACAATTAACTAAATCTCTCACTTCTGCCATAATGGAATTAAAGACTAACTCCACTCATGAAGGCAAAAACTCTCATAGACCTTCCCTATGTCTGCTTCCCATCTATCAAAACATTTTTGTGCTTTCCATCTACAGAAATAAAATTAGGATGTCCAGGATCAAAATATTTGTCAGGAGTGGGAGGTTGGGTTAGCCTGGTGGTGGGTATTATGGAGGGCATGAATTGCATGGAATACTGGGTGTGGTATACAAACAATGAATCCTGGTACACTGAAAAGAAATTAAAAAAAAAATTAAAAAAATTTATTTTTTTTAAATAAAAAAAATCCAGGTAAATATGTAAAACAATGAGTACTTGTACAGACCTGAGACAGGTATGCATCTTTCCTAAGAAAACTACAGAACCTAGTTAAATCTATTGAAACAAAAAAGGAACTAGGTGGAGATTGCAGATAAACTCTTACCTTAGTAGAAAAAGCAATAATGATACACATTTCAAAACCCGAGTGTGATTTTTCACTCATAGACATTTATTTTTCAGAAACATAGCCAATAATAATCTTATTAAATATGATCAAACTTATACATTCCATAAAGCTGTGTCATGTGGGTCTTTTGTGTGCATGTGTATGTGTTGGTATGTGTACACATATGTGCTTTCTAAACATAGACCTAACACAGATTTAGAGTATGCTGTGATTCCCTTGATGATTTATTCCAATTCCCTTTTTTAAAATTTATTTTCAGTGTTCCAGAATTCATTGTTTCTGCACCACACCCAGTGCTCCATGCATTATCTGTCCTCCATAATACCCACCACCAGGCTCACCCAGCCTCCCACCCTCCTCCCCTCCAAAATCCTCAGTTTGTTTCTCAGAGTACACATTCTCTCATGGTTCATCTCCCCATCCAATTTCCCCTGATTCTTAAATATAAAGTGTAATTCCAAATATGTTGATAGTGTGGTTATTCTTTCTAGAAATATGGACATTTCTGGCGAGGCTAATAGTATAAGTTGATAAACTATAATCTTATCATTTTGGTGATGTAAGGTGAAAAGGCTGAAATAGAAGACATCCCTCTGATTTTTCTTTAAAGAAAATATTATGATTGGGAGAAATAAGATGTCTGAATTAATTTCAGGAGTTCTTGGGGAGAACTCCTGTAAGATGGAGAAAATCCTCAGGGAATTAACTAGGGCTATTAACACCAGAACCCTAGCTATACCTATTCCACCTTAATAGGATCAAAGCAATTAGCTAGGAAAAACAAAAAGTCTTAATTAAACTTTGGGTAAGTTTTTATTTTACCACAACAACATAACTAATAATTTTGTTTCTGTATGGATTTATTTCTTGAAAATAATAATATTTCTATAGAAATTAAAGCTCTAATATAGTTTTACATAATACATTTTTCACTCAGAATATTTTAACCAAAGAATTTCCATAAATTCTTCTTGATAAATACTATTATGAACTATTCACTCTTGTTATAAAACACTTAGGCAATACAAACATCATTTTTGAACATTTTTCCATTAGAAAAATATGTTTATTTAAATTCAATTAATTAACATTCAATGCATTATTAGTTTCAGAGGTATTATTTGTGCAGTGCAATTTAAGAAATATTAAATTAAAATCCTTCCAAACTATAAACATATCTCTCTACAAGATTTACATTAAAAATTTCAAGTTTGAAGTTGGCAATTTCATAACTCTCCCTGGATATATTGACTTTGGTAACTGGAAACTAGTCTGATATCCATTAAAACCCATGATAGATAAAACAATTTATCTGTTTGTATACACCTGCTGTATGCAAGTACTAAATGAAACTTTCTAGCCACTTCCACCTCCATCCTAGCCCTGTATCCTATAGACAGTTCCCTGAAAAGAGAGTGTTCCTGTGTCATCATCCATCCTCAAGAAAATCTCTGGCCTGACCTGAGCAGTAATCTTCGTCAAAATAACAGTGAGGTGGCAATGTTCCTGTTGTGGATAAGATGAAATTGGAAGTACAGAAAGGGAGAGAATAATCTTCCTGATACACCTAAGACTGCATAACATCACAGGGGATAATCTTGAATATTTTCACAAAGCATCAGAAATGCATCAGGAGATTCTAGAGGCATATAGAAAATTATGTGATATGAGAAGAAATAATCACCCCAACAGTGAAAAAGTACAGAGAATCTATCTTAATTAATGAAAAAATGCTTCATTACTTTGAAGAATTACAGAAATTATGTGAGAAAAGCATAAATAGAAGGAATGGATATGAAAAAAGGATCTATGGAAGACAAAATGGCAGAGAACTAGGAGGAGGTGCCATTTCAAGCTGTAAGTGAGCTGTACCTACCAAAGAACTCTAAACACCCATGAAATCAGGCTGAGATTAGAATTATACATGTCTGGATCTCTACGGGGGCAGAAGATGCCAGTGGGCAGGTAAGCTGGTTTTCTCAGAGCCCACCCCCTTGAGGGGGATGGGAGGACTTAACTCAGGAAACACTGCCTGAAAACCCACTCAGCAGGCCCCTCTCCCAGAAAGCCAACCAGGAAAAAAAGAAAAAAAAGACAGGAGAGCAACCATCACTACTTCAAAGACACAAATTTTATTTTTAATTCATTCCCACTATTCTGGTTCATTTTCTTTTTATAGATAATGTTTTAATCTACTTACCATCTCAGTGAGAGGTCCAGTACATCAAATTCCATAATAACCTTTAAACCTAAACTTTTTGATACATATACCCGTGTTTTTCTTTTGCTTTTTATTTTTTTTAATTTTTTAAAATATATTTTAGTTTCTTTGGTTTATTCTTCTTTTATTTTTATTTTTAAATATTCATATAGAGTTATACTTCAAGGTAATACCCTTACCCCTATCAATGCTACCCCTATAGGTAAACCAATTTTTAATCCCCCTTTATCTTAGGAAATTTGAGTCTTTTAACAAAGATATCAAGATACATCCAGGAAGAATCAAAACAACCTTCCTCGCCCACACTGAGAATCTATAGACACAATCCCATCTTTTTCTTCCACCAGTGTTTCTGGGTCTTAGTGTTTCTTCTGGAAGTATATAAATCTTATACTTGGGGTTCCTTTTGACAAGGTTCTTTCTTTGTTTTCTTATCTCTATATTTTTATTCTCTTGTTATCTACTTTTATTAGTCTTTTTTTTTAATTTTCAGCATAACAGTATTCATTATTTTTGCACCACACCCAGTGCTCCATGTAATCCGTGCCTTCCATAATACCCACCAACTGGTACCCCGACTTCCCACCCCCCGCCCCTTCAAAACTCTCAGATTGTTTTTTTAGAGTCCATAATCTCTCGTGGATCACCTCCCATTCCAATTTCCCCTAACTCCCTTCTCCTCTCTTTCTCCCCATGTCCTCCATGTTATTTGTTATGCTCCACAAATAAGTGAAACCATATGATAATTGACTCTCTCTGCTTGACTTATTTCACTCAGTATAATCTCTTCCAGTCCCGCCATGTTGCTACGAAAGTTGGGTATTCGTCCTTTCTGATGGAGGCATAATATTCCATACTGTATATGGACCACATCTTCTTTATGCATACATCCATTGAAGAGCATCTTGGTTCTTTCCACAGTTTGGTGACCGTGGCCATTGTTGCTATAATCATTGGGGTACAGATGGCCCTTCTTTTCACTACATCTGTATCTTTGGGGTAAATACCCAGGAGTGCAGTGGCAGGGTCATAGGGAAGCTCTATTTTTATTTCTTGAGGAATCGCCACACTGTTCTCCAAAGAGGCTGCACCAACTTGCATTCCCACCAACAATGGAAAAGGGTTCCCATTTCTCCACATCTCCTCCAACACATGTTGTTTCCTGTCTTGCTAATATTGGACATTGTAACTGGTGTCAGGTGATACCTCAAAGTGGTTTTAATTTGAATCTCCCTGAGGGCTAGTGATGATGAACATTTTTTCATGTGTCTGATAACCATTTGTATGTCTTCATTGGAGAAGTGTCTGTCCATATCTTCTGCCCATTTTTTGATATGATTGTCTGTTTTGTGTGTGTTGAATTTGAGGAGTTCTTTATAGATCCTGGATATCAACCTTTTGTCTGTACTGTCGTTTGCAAATATCTTCTCCCATTCCATGGGTTGCCTCTTTGTTTTTTTGACTGTTTCCTTTTCTGTGCAGAAACTTTTGACTTTGATGAAGTCCCGAAACTTCATATTCGCTTTTGTTTTCTTTGTCTTTGAAGACATATCTTGAAAGAAGTTGCTGTGGCTGATATCGAAGAGATTACTGCCTATGTTCTTCTCTAGGATTCTGATGGATTCCTGTCTCACATTGAGGTCTTTTATCCATTTTGAGTTTATCTTTGTGTACGGTGTAAGAGAATGGTCGAGTTTCATTCTTCTACATATAGCTGCCCAGTTTTCCCAGCACGATTTATTGAAGAGACTGTCTTTTTCCCACTGAATATTTTTTCCTGTTTTGTCGAAGATTATTTGCCCATAGAGTAGAGGGTCAATATCTGGGCTCTCTATTCTGTTCCACTGGTCTATGTGTCTGTTTTTATGCCAGTACCATGCTGTCTTGGTGATCACAGCTTTGTAGTAAAGCTTGAAATCAGGTAACATGATGCCCCCGTTTTATTTTTGTTTTTCAACATTTCCTTATCGATTTGCTGTCTCTTCTGATTCCATACAAATTTTAGGATTATTTTCTCCAGCTCTTTGAAGAATACCGGTGGAATTTTGATCGGAATGGCATTAAAAGTATAGATTGCTCTAGGCAGTGTAGACAATTTAACAATGTTTATTCTTCCTATCCAAGAGCATGGAATGGTCTTCCATCTTTTTGTGTCTTCTTCAATTTCTTTGATGAGTGTTCTGTAGTTCCTTGAGTACAGATCCTTTAGCTCTTTGGTTAGGTTTATTCCCAGGTATCTTATGGTTCTTGGTGCTATAGTAAATGGAATCGATTCTCTAATTTCTCTTTCTTTATTTTCATTTTTAGTGTATAAGAAAGCCAATGATTTCTGTACATTGACTTTGTATCCTGTCATGTGGCTGAATTGCTGTATGTGTTCTAGTAGTTTGGGGGTGGAGTCTTTTGAGTTTTCCATATAAAGAATCATGTCATCTGTGAAGAGAGAGAGTTTGACTTCTCCATTGCCAATTTGAATACATTTTATTTCATTTTGTTGTCTGATGGCTGTTGTTAGGACTTCTACTACTATGTTGAACAAGAGTGGTGATAGTGGGCATCCTTGTCATGTCCCTGATCTCAACTGGAAGGCTGCAAGCTTTTTCCCATTGAGGATGATATTTGCTGTGGGTCTTTCATACATAGATTTGATGAAGTTCAGGAATGTCCCCTCTATCCCTATACTTTGAAGCATTTTAATCAGGAACGGATGCTGGATTTTGTCAAATGCTTTTTCTGCATCTATTGAGAGGACCATGTGGTTCTTCTCTCTTCTCAGATTAATTTGCTCTATCACATTGATTGATTTGCGAATGTTGAACCATCCTTGTAGCCCAGGGATGAATCCCTCCTGGTCATGGTGAATAATCTTCTTAATGTCCTGTTGGATCCTGTGTGCTAGGATCTTGTTGAGAATCTTAGCATCCATATTCATCAGTGATATTGGTCTGAAATTCTCCTTTTTGGTAGGGCCTTTGCCTGGTTTGGGGATCAAGATAATGCTGGCTTCATAGAAAGAGTCTGGAAGTTTTTCTTAGCTTCAATTTTTTGAACCAGCTTCAGGAGAATAGGTGTTATTTCTTCTTTGAAAGTTTGGTAGAATTCCCCAGGGAATCCATCAGGTCCTGGGCTCTCGTTTTTTTGGGAGGATTTTGATCACCACTTCAATCTCGTTACTAGATATTGTTCTATTCAGGTTGTCAATATCTTTTTTTTAAGATTTTATTTATTTATTTGACAGAGAGAGAGATCACAAGTAGGCAGAGAGGCAGGCAGAGAGAGAAAGGAAGGGGGCTCTCCACTGAGCAGAGAGCCCGATGCGGGGCTCGATCCCAGGACCCTGAGATCATGACCTGAGACAAAGGCAAGGTTTTAACCCACTGAGCCAACCAGGCATCCCAGGTCTTCAATTTCTTCCTGGTTCAATTTTGGGAGTTTATAGTTTTCCAGGAATGCATCCATTTCATCAAGGTTGCTAAGTTTATTGGCATATAACTGTTGATAATAACTTCTGATGATTGTTTCTATTTCCTTTGTGTTAGTTGTGATCTCTCCCTTTTCATTCCTAATTTTATGAATTTGGGCTTTCTCTATTTTCTTTTGGATTAGTGTATCCAATGTCTTATCCATCTTATAGATTCTTTCAAAAAACTTCTTCTAGTTTCATTGATACGTTATAATGTATCTCTGGTTTCTACCTCATCGATCTCAGCTCTAATCTTGATTATTTCCCTTCCTCTGTGTGGAGTTGGTTTGATTTGTTGTTGATTCTCCAGTTCTTTAAGGTGTAGAGACAGCTGCTGTGTTCTGGATTTTTCAGTTTTTTTGAGGGAGGCTTGGATAGCTATGTATTTCCCCCTTAGGGCCACCTTTGCTGTATCCCATAGGTTTTGGACCGAAGTGTCTTCATTGTCATTGGTTTCCATTAATTCTTTCAGTTCTTCTTTGATCTCCTGGTTGATCCAAGCATTCTTAAGCAAGGTGGCCTTTAGCTTCCAGGTGTCTGAGTTCCTTATGAACTTTTCCTTGTGATTGAGCTCCAGTTTCAAAGCATTGTGATCTAAGAATATGCAGGGAATCATCTCAGTCTTTTGGTATTGGTTGAGTCCTGATTTGTGACGCAGTATGTGGTCTATTCCAGAGAAGGTTCCATGTGCACTTGAGAAGAATGAGTATTCTGTTGTTTTAGGGTGGAATGTTCTGTATATATCTATGAGGTCTATCTGGTCCAGTGTGTCATTCAATGTTCTTGTTTCTTTATTGATTTTCTGCTTTGATGATCTATCTATTTCTGAGGTAGGCGTGTTAAGATCTCCTACGATTAGTGTATTCATATCAATATAACTCTTTATCTTGATTAACAATATTCTTATGTAATTGGCTGCTCCCATATTGGGGGCATAGATATTTACAGTTGTTAGATCATCTTGGTGGATAGTCCCTTTAGGGATTATGTAGTGTCCTTCTGTATCTCTAACTACAGTCTTTAGTTTAAAATCTAATTTATTTGATATGAGAATCGCTACCACAGCCTACTTTTGAGGTCCATTGGCAAGAAAGATACTTCTGCATCCCTTCACTTTCAGTCTGGGTGTATCTTTATGTTCAAAATCGGTCTCTTGTAGACAATGTATGGATGGGTCCTGTCGTTTTATCCAGTCTGCAACCCTGTGCCATTTTATGGGTGCAGTTAGGTCATTCACATTGAGAGTGATTATTGATAGATACGTTTTTATTGACATCGAGTTACCTTTCTGTAGATTGTCTCTAAATTTCTGTTTAGTGATACTCTTAGGTGTTTTCCTCTTTTATAGAACCTCTGTTAATATTTCCTGCAGTGTCGGCTTGGTGGTTGCATAGTCTTTTAAGCCTTGCCGGTCTTGGAAACTCTTTATCTCTCCATCCATTTTGAATGTCAGTCTTGCTGGATAAAGTATTCTTGGCTGCATGTTCTTCTCATTTAGTGCCCTGAATATATCTTGCCAGCCTCTTCTGGCTTGCCAGGTCTCTGTGGACAGGTCTGGCGTTATTCTGATGGGCTTCCTCTGTAAGTAAGGAGCCTCTTTGCCCTAACGGCTTTCAAGAGATTATACCTACAATTATAATTCCTCAATTTGACTATCAGGTGGCGTGATTTTTTTTTTTTTTGGAATGTATAATCTTGGGTGCAGTCCTTTCAGCCTCTAGTACATGAATGCTGGTTCCATTTGCAAGATTGGGAAAATTATCATGAAGGACTTGTTCCACTATATCTTCTAGACTTCTTTCTTTCTCCTCCCCTTCAGGGATTCCAATAATTCTTTTTTTTTTAAGATTTTATTTATTTATTTGACAGAGAGAGAGATCGCAAGTCGGCGGAGAGTCAGGCAGAGAGAGAGAGAAGCAGGCTCCCGCTGAGCAAAGAGCCCGATGCGGGGCTCGATCCCAGGACACTGAGATCATGACCTGAGCCGAAGGCAGTGGCTTAATCCACTGAGCCACCCAGGCGCCCCTAAGGGATTCCAATAATTCCGACGTTGGAATGTTTCATGGCATCATTTATTTCCCTGATTCTGTTTTCGTGGTTTCTAAGCTGTTTGTTCCAGGCTTCCTCCTGATCCTTTCTCTCTATCTGTTTGTCCTCCAGATCACTAATTCTATCTTCTGTCTCAGTTACCCTAGCTTTTAGAGAGTTTAGATTAGATTGGAACTCATTGAGAGCATTGTGAACCTCCTCCCTGGTAGCTTTAAGCTCTGCCCTAACATTGTGAACATCCTGTCTGGTCGCTTTCAGTCGGCCCTAATCAATTCCATTTGGTCATCCATGGCTTTCTCCAACCTAGCTATTTCCTGGTTAATTGTTAGCCTGAGTTCTCTTTCTGACATATTTTCTATGTTGATAGCTGTTAGCTCTGTTGCAGAAGGTCCATCCTCTGTATTTTTCTTCTGTTGGGCTTTCCTCCTCCTAGTCATTTTGGTGGGAGATGACTGAACAGATGTAGCTGGATGTATCAACCATAGTGCAGTCAGTGTGCACCCTGGAACACTTCTGAGCAATCAAGATTCCCCACCCAAACGAAAGACAAAAGAAAAGTAAAAGAAAAAGAAAAAAAGAAAGAAAAAAAAAAGAGAGAGAGATACAGGAAAGAAAGGGAAGATGAAAGAGAAGTTTCCTCCCAAATGGGCCCCAAGGTAAGATTTATGAAGTAGACAAACAAAAAGAACCCCAAGTGTAAGATTTATATGCTATCAGGACAAACACAAAAACAGAGAAACACTGGTGGGAGAAAAAGTTGGGAGACTGATTATAAATTCTCAGTGTTGGTGAGGAAGATTGTTCTGATTCTTCCTGGATGTATCTTGATATCTTTGTTAAAGGACTCAACTTTCCTAGGATAAAGGGGGATTAAAAATTGGTTTACCTATAGGGGTAGTATTGACTGGGGAAAGGGGGTTACTTTGAATTTTAACTCTATATGAATATTAGAAGATAAAAATAAAAAGTAATAAACTAGACTAAACTAAATTAAGATTAAAAAAAAGGAATTCCAAAAATAGAAATGCAAAAGAAAAACATAGGTGTATGTATGAAAAAGTTCATGTTAGAAGGTTATTATGGAATTTGATGTACTGTACAGCTCGCTGTGATGGTAAATAGGTTAAAAAAATTATCTATGTATTTAAAAAACTGAACCAGAATAGTGAGATTCAGTCAAAAATAAAAGTTTTCCTATGAAGTAGTGGTTGTCCTCTTGTAGTCTTTTTTTCTCTCTCTCTCTTTTTTCTTTCTTGGTTTGTTTTCTGGGGGAGGGGCCTGCTACGTGGGTTTTCAGTCAATGATGTTCCCTGAGTTAAGTCCTCACGCCCCCCCCCAAGGGGGTGGGGCCTGAGGAAACTGGTTTTTTTTCAGGCTTTTGTTCTCTGGAGGTTTTTGTGTTTGTTCATTTTTTTTTCCTCTCACTTTGACCACTTTTGCTGGTTTTTGTAGTTTTAGAGGAAAACAAACCGCACCCTGATCTCCCTCTCAGAGAGAAGACTCAGTCCTGCTGCAGAGCCTAAATAAGTTCCCTCTTGGCTGCTGGCAGAGCAGGTTCCAAGTCCTGGTCCCTGGGGATGCAGGATCTTTTGCTTGTACCCAAAGCCAAGGCAGTGGCGGCTGTCACGGCAGGTCCAGATTACCAGAGAGGTTCCAAGTAGTGATCGCACACTGAGATTTTCCCGTTGGCCTGGGCTAGGAGTGCCTGGTCTCTGGGTCTAAGAGCACCCGGCTTGCACGCACCAATTTCAGGGGAGACTGTGTGTCGCGCGTGGGTCTCAGGCTCTGAGAATGGGGCACAGGTCCAAAAGCACCAGGCTGGGCCTTCTGTGCACCTCTCTGCCCACTGGCGTCTTCTGCCTCTGTAGAGATCCAGACGTGTATAATTCTGATCTCAGGCTGATTTAATGGGTTATCGGAGTTCTTTGGTAGGTAATCAGCTCACTTTGGGGTACAGGCTGAAAAGGCGCCTCCTCCTACTTCCCTGCCATCTTATCCCCCTCATGCCATTAGTTTTTGATGTGGGGTTCCAAGATTCATTGTTTGCATATACCACATAAAGGATCATGTGTTAGAAGGTGGAAGAAAGAGAGTAAAGTATCCCCCAGACTAGTTGGCACTTTGAGAGTGGGAAACGAAGGAGGGTACTCCATACAGTTTATGCAGAGTTTCATTCGGGTCATTGTTGATGGCTGATGGGGTGGGGATGCTCCATGGCAGCTGCAGAGATTCCTCACATAATCTAGAGGTCAGTCCACAGATTTTATAGCATGAAAGGACACACAGAAGTGCACTGTCATGACATCAGAGAGGTTCAGATGGAGCTGCAAAGAGCTTGCCTTCATCTCTGTGATAGCAAGCTTTTAAGTGAATCTTGAGGCACCACCTCTGCAGCAGGAGGGAAATACTGTGTTACCACCAACAGATTCATGGGAAGACAAACAAGCGGGGAGACATTTCCAAGATGGGTGTGTTAATTGCCAGAGGAACTGGAACACATCACCCCCAAGAGGTCTTTCAGCAAACATGAATATGAAGGCAGGCCAGAGATGGAGTCAGTATTGTCAGCACTCCTACAATCATGTCATCAGCAATAAAAGCTAGTTTTGCATCTTCTCCCTTTCTAGTCTAGGAGCCTTCTACTTTCATTGCCTACGTGTCCTGGTTAGGACCCCCAGTACATTACTGAGTAGAAACAGCCTGTGTTGTTTCTCAAGAAGTTTGGGAAGTTTTCAGTTATTATTTCTTTGAATATTTTTTCCATCCCTCTGACCTCTTTCTGATTGTCGTGTTGTGTGTGTGTTTGCAGGGGTGACAGTGTCTTACCTTTCTGAGGCTGTCACTGTGGTTTCTTCAGTTTGCATAATCTCTATTGATCTGTCTTCAAGTTTGTGTTTTTTTCATCTTCCATTTCACAGCTGTTGTTGTGCTCTTTGGGTAAATTTTTATCTTTATTATTTTACTTTGTAGCACCAGAATTTCTATGTAAAAAAATAATTTCTCTTTATTCCTGTTGTCTGTCTCTTCTAGCATTGTCATCAGACCCACCTTTACTTCTTTAAATCATGGTTGTCCCCCAGTTCTGTGAGCATATTTACAGTGGGTACATCACTGAGAGGAGATCTTCGTGTTCTCAAATCACACACACACACACACACACACACACACACACACACAAACGTGGAGTTAGCAAGGTGATTGATGTGTTCATTAACTGGGTTGTGGTATTCATTTCACAGGTATGTGTATATATCAAATCATCACATTGTACACCTTAATAATATACAGTTTTATTTGTCTTTTTATTGCTCACTAAAGCTAAAAAAAATAGACTGAGGGGCTTCCAGTGTCCTTACTGCCCAAATCTAGCAAGGTTGTGTGTTAAAAAACAAAACAAATCTCAAAAGTTTAACTATTCAACTTTAAATATTTTAAACGGACATAGAAGCCATCTGAATACATTTTATGTGGAATCCCAGATGGAATCTAGGATGGCTGCAGTTTGGGTTTGACCAGTTGAATCACTGAGGGGCAAGAACATGTGCAGAGGAACATAAATTATTTCCCTCTTGGTTGCTTAGTAGAGAACTCTCTGCCCTCCCAGAAGTAATTTGCAGGGTCTAGTTATGTGATCACTGGCCCTGACATAGTGGCTCTTCTGTTGTTGGAATGTTCACAAAATGGCAGGCTGTGACTGAGGGGCCCAGGGGAGCACTCAAGGACAGAAATACAAGTGGCCAGTAGTGCTGGTAAGTAAGCTTCTGTGATTCTCCCTGCCAGGACTCCCCCACCCCGTGCATGGACTCCCCCACTGCCCCAGTGTTAGTTTGTCTTGTGAGCCCCTCTTCCTGCCTTTAAAACACCTGTGCCTGTTTGAAGACCCTAGTTCTTGGACCCCTGTGATGACTCCCTCTGTCTTCCCCATCTTGTGTTTCAGGATCATTCCTGGGGAGTCAGGTCCTCGTAAATCTTTTGTTTTGCTACTTTGACCATGACCTCCTCCCCAATCTCCCCCTTCCTAATCTCTCATTTTCATCCATGACAAAATTCCAAGCGTGGTATAGTTCCATAACTGAACTTCTCAGAACCTGCAAGAGATGATTTCTGCAAAGAAAACTATATCCATGCAGATAATGCTGGTTAAAATTCAACCCCACCCCTCAAATTGTCTCCACTTTGTACCCACATTGTTACCAGCACTTTCTTCTCTATTCCCTGTCCAGATGCCCCTCCATTCTGCCACCCCCATATCTCCCTGTGGTGGGATTCTGGGTCTCCACTCTTCCTTGGCCTCCCCTTTCTTACTTCATTTGTTTGCTCTCTGAAAGCAACACACTCTCTTATTTCACATGAAGAACCCCAGTCAGAGGAAATGCTGCCCATAACCTTTGTCTCCACTATGCTTTCCCTTATACCTCTTTTGCATTTACTTTGGGAGGCTGAGGGAAAGTTTCCTTCCTACCAGGGGTTTTCTGTTCACTGTGTTCTTGGCTTCTTCCCCGTATATGCCCCATGACCTCATTCCATCAGGTTTATTCCCTCTTTTCAGTCCTTGTGACAGGAATATTACCATGTCCTCCCAGCCAACTCCTATGCAACTGATGTTCTTCCCTCTAAGCTCCTCATGCATCAGATTTGCTTCTAGGTCCAAGCTCTTCAGGTGCGTTATCTGCCAGTGTTTTGTGGGAGACTCCATCAGTGCTGACCTGCATTGAGTCCAGACTCAGAAAGGATGGTGTCCATGACAACTGTCACATGTGTGGCCACTCCATAGTCTTGGTGACATGATCAGTCATGCAGGTAACTCTGCACGAGGGCCCTGCTGAGAGAAGTGTCTCCTCCCCTCATCTGGGTCAGCTCCTCCCTCTTATTGGCTCAGCACAGGTGTGAGTTCCTCTGAGAAATCCCTCCTCCTAAACCAGATGGGTGCCTTTTCAGGCATAGCCATGCTGCTTCGAAAACTGCTTGGACCAGCGTGCACAGTGGTCATTTGTGGCCTGTCACGCCAGGCCTTCTCTGACTAGACAGTCAACTTTTATCTGAAGATCGTGCATGGTGGCACAAGTGGTGGGCGCCTTCATAAATGAGGAAGATCTGTCCACCTCCATTTCACAGAGCTAAGGCAATAAAGCTAAATGACTTGCAAAAATTACATGCAGGGTGACATGATAATAAATTTAATCTCACATCCTTTTAAAGTAGAATATTCCTTTTTAAAACAATTTAGCAAAGTTGTACAACCTAGAATGGGGATTTTTACTTCCCTCACCTGCCTTCACCTGCCCTCACCTGTCCTCACCTGGGCACTTCCAGGCTGCCTGCCTGCCTTCCACATAGTCATTATGGGGCAACAGGTCAGGTATGCATGAGCCAGAGCCAGGAGGTCTGGTCTGGGACACCACAAAGATTACCCCATTTCCATCACTTGGTGCATGGGATTTTAGAATCATGATCCTGAGACATTTAGTTTCTGATAGAAACATTTAAGGAAAGGTTTAACCCATAACAAAGTACCTACATCACACACATCCCATATCAGAGTTGAACTTTGTGCAAGACGTTTTTGAGTCCTTATTATGCTAATTATCATCACCAAGGTGGACATGCGATTAATATTTAGTGTTCCCTCATCTTCTCTGGACCGGAAACTCTCCAAATAGAGTTTGGAAAACACTGTTCTATACTAATGGGAGATTAGAAATGGGAGCCACCTCAAATTCTTTGACTTTTTTTTTTAATTGCAGTATAGTTAGCATACAGTATAATGTCAGTTTCAGGTGTGCAATATAGTGGTTCAGCCTCTCCGTCCATCACCTGGTGCTCATCATGACAGGTGGACATTTCATCCCCATCACCTGCATCCCCGACCCACATACCTACCTCCCCTCTATAGTTAAGAGTCTCTTTATCTCTTGTTTTTGTTTCATTTCTTAAGTTGCATACGTGGTCATCATGTCTTTGGGTTTCCAGAGCCTCCCCATCACCGTGGGATGGAATGTAAACTCCAAAACCTGGACCTCTGCTCTGCATGTCCCTGTAGCCTTGTGTCTTCCCTCCCTGGGAGCACCCCATGCCCACACTTGCCCAACCCACTTCACCCCACATATGTCCCATCATCGCCCTGGCCTCTGGAGCATGGAGCACCTTCGCTTGGCCTGTCCCTCAGACTTCTTCCCTGGAAACCAACTGCTCATTCTGCTACAAGGAGACCTCCATATAACCTTCCTGACCCTGGGCGTGCTTTGCTGGGGCCATGTTTCCCCCCGTTTCTGCCCTGCTATCATACCTGGGGGGCTGCAAATTTACTGCCTCCCTCCCCATGGTGCTCTTCTGGAGACAGGCTTGGCATGTCTGCCACCACTCCCTCCATCCCATAGCTGTTCTTCAAATGCTCAGGACAAATTTGCACCTTTTATGCTGGTGTAAGAAAGGGTGCAGTCTGCCGGGGACTGAGCTCCATTAATGCGGCACTGTGTAGGCACTGCGGGCAGGGAACAGCCTTTGAAACTTAAATGTGAGTGAGGCCTTTATAGTATGAAAGAGTCAAGGAGGGTGTTCCATTCTAGCTTAATTTGGAAAATATTTGCATAGAAAGGTAAAGAAAGGTCACCGGGTGGGGTAGAGAAAGTGAGTGTCAGAAAAGCCGGGCTGTGCAGGGAATATAAACTGCCCAGCTGTTGGTCAGGTGCTCACAGGTTAGAGAAACCCCAAAGAACTTCCCTGGATACTGTCATCCCGGGTGGTCAGGCTGCAGGCAGCTGGCTGGCAGCAGTTTACACCAAATGCAGTTGTCTGCTGGGACCATGGAGGAGGGTGAAAGCCCTGGTCTCAGGGGACCTCTCTGCATCCATCTTCCTCCCCAGACAGGCGTGGGTCTGGGGAGACTGGCGGCAGATGGCAGACCTGAGAGTACAAGAAGAGTGGCAGTGGGAAGGGTGTCTCTCACATACAAAGTAAACAGGGGTGTATGAAAGACAAGAGTCACACCACACAGGAACGCAAAATGATCAGCTGGGAGGTGGAAAGGCCATGGACCACCCCAGAGGGCCCGGGCCATAGGGCAGCAGTGGGGAGGGGGGATAGGGAAGGAGTGTCCTGAAGTTCTGGGCTGGTGCTGGCACGTTGGAAGGGGGAAGTGCCTGAGTGTGTGTGTGTGTTTGTGTGTGTGTGTGTGTGTGTGTGTGTGTGTGTGTGTGTGCATGTGTGTGCGTGGGACCACGCTGGCAGGGGGAAGTACATGAGTTCATCTCCGGTGACTCCGTGCCACCACCATGGCTGCTGTCAACCCCCCGCAAGAGGCAGGTGTGGGTGAGGCCGTGGAGGAGGGTACCCCTCGCACCCCATGGGAGGGAATACATAGGCTGCAGCTGTGGGGAGGGCCCTCAGAATCTAACAGGACTGCCATATGATCCAGAGTTCCCTTATCAGTGTGACCCCGAGTCCTGAAAGCAGGGATGCAGACTCTTGTATGGTCATGCTCACGGCTGCCAAGAGTTGCATTTGTGATGAGGAATTCACGTGGGTAAGGGACTGAGAAGCCCCTGTACGTGTACACACATACATACATACATACATACATACGTGTGTGTGTGTGTTGATTTCCTACTATCCAGTGGGTTGTTTCTCTAGAGAACCCCAACTAATAAAACATGCCCATGTTCAGTACAAAGGAAGAAAAATTGTCAAGAATAACCCTGAAGAGGAATTGTTCCATGTGTTTTAACTGTGCCAATGTGATCAATTAAATGAGCATGCACATGTTGCTTATCTCCATTACATATGCTCTGTGCACTCAAATTTTCTTACACTACAAATAAATTTAATTAACATTAATTAAGAAGCTGTGGCAAGAGTCCTCCTAGTGGGATTCAACCATGACTGAGTCCAATTGCCCATTCATCTGTGTGTCTGTCTGTGTGATCATGCTCCATCTGTTTTCTGGGATAGTGTGTATATACAGCCAGCTGCATGGCCAGTGTTCCAGCTCTGGGATGCTTGTGCATGATCCTGGGTCTCCTCCCAGGGATCTAAGCAAGACCAGGTCTGCAGCATCCCTCTCCAAAGCTCCTGTGCTCATCCTGGAACATTGGAGCTCCCCTTGGCACTTACGAAGTCTGTGGAGTGTTCCACCATGTCCAGCGGAGTGCTAACTTCCTGCTCAACTCTGCCGTCTCCAGGACAGCGCAGGTGGTAACAGTGTGGTCGCAGTAGGGAAGTGATTCTTGCCTCCTACCCAGCCTGCAGGGAGAGGTGTCCTTCTTGCCACGGGTGTGGCCTTGGGACTGGACTTTGCATCAAGGAAATGCTAGTGGGAGTCCTGTGCTCCTTGTGGAGAAGCCTGAGAGGGCGGTGAGGGCATGCTTGCTCTGTCTTCCCCCGTGGCAGGTGCTCCAGACATGGACACTTGCGAGCAAGTTTCATCCCCTTGATTATCACCCCCTGGCTTCTGGGGGTTGGGCACTTGGATGCTTCTGTTCAGGATTCTGAAACCGTGTTTGTGAGCGTCATTGGACCAGACACCCTGGGGCAAGTTCAGCCCTGCCCATGGTGGAAGGAGTGTGGTTTCTGAGGTGGGAGGTCCTGTGCCCTCCTGGGCTCTGAGCCACCCAGTGGTCATGAGACATCGCCATGCCTCAGGGGCTCTTTAAACTGGGGGGCACTGATGGCACACATCCCAGGAATGCAGTGAGGGTGGTTCTGAACATGGGACAGAAAAGCATGACATTGGTGAGTGCTGTTCTAACTGTGCATCCTTCCGCCTTGGCCTTACTCCTGTTCCCGAGCCTTGTGTATGACATGAGCCTCCTTCAGAGTTCACCCAGGGGATGGTCCCACAGGGCCCTGCTTGGGGGGCAGCGGGAAAGAGGCTCTGTGTTCTCTGGATGTTACCCCTCAAATGCAGCACCTCCCCCTTCCCTGCTGTGCATGATGGGGCTGTTGCATGTCCACACATGACCTTGTGTGTTAAAGGGCTGTGGGATCCAAGGAAGCTGGACAGGGCAGCTGAGGACCTCCACTCCAGGCATCCAGAAACAGTGGGGTGTGAGCTTGTCAGCAGGGAACTGGAGAAGTCTATGGCATCAGTCAGTGTTCTCCAGAGCGGAACTCATCTATGCATCCACATGTCACAGCCGTCTGCCCCACTCTGTCTCTGTCTGAGACAAGCTCTAGCATGAGAAGGCAGCCCATGCACGTTCATAGGCCAAGAAGACAGTGCCTTCAGGCTAGGGGGCATCCTAGGACCAGGTAGCTACTTGTCCATCTCCCGTCCAAGAGCAGTGGCTATGCTAAGGTGGCCCAGATGCTGCAGTGAGGCAGGAAAAGGGGGTCAATCACTCCTTCTTCCACCTTCTGTTGTACTAAGGCACTCAGGGGACATGACAGGATAGTACACCATGGGGGGCAAACACAGGATCCAGTGCTTGTCTCTCCGGAAAATACCTCAGACACAGGCAGAAACCGAGTTCTATCTGGGCACCCTGAGGCTGGTCAAGCATACAGCTGGACATCCAGGCTCACAGCTGTACAGTTAACATTCACTCAGGGCTGTCATTTCCATCCAGAGGGAGCACACAGCTGGGCCACATGAGCCATCTGTGGCAGCTGTGATCACTCTGGAGAAAGTGTTTGAGGGTGTCGGGGAGGAAAGGCAGTGTTTCTTATCACAGTGCCATTTTGTAAGTCTGCTGATTACTTGTGTTTTCACACATGGATGACACCTAGAGATGTGCCATGTGAACATGCAGAGGGGGCTACCTGCATCCCCTGCCCTTGTTGCAAAGAACAGATCTTTTTCAGTCTAGAATGTGGCCTCCATTATGCACTTAGAAGGGGGTCATAATGTATGGAAATACTCCACAGCTCACACAATATATGGGTCTCTGCTTTGAAAGTTGCTCCTTGGTTTGAGGACTGAGTGACACCCAGACTTCCAGAGTGGGTGGTCTGGGAAGCTCAACAGCTCCCGGTGCTTTCTGATGGCACTGGAGTTGGGTGTGATGTTTTGCTCGGGGTCATGGCCTCTGGCAGGGCATCAGGTGTGACTGCTTTAACATCAGACACAGTATTGTTGAAGACAGCCTGAGGAACTTGACCTGTTGGTGATTTGATTGTGTGGCACCTGCACCTCCATGTGATTTCAGCCAGAGTTCTCTACAGAGAAGTGACTTTGGGGTTTTCCCCTTCTACCCTAAAATCACAGGCAAAACCTTGTTTGACCTCGGTGAGATGGTTGTGCCACCATATTGTCAATGGCTTTTAATTTTGACGTTCAGATCATGTGATCATGTTTAGTGGTGTAACAGGTTCATGGATCCATTTGCTTATTCACATCACAGCCATGATGCACAGCGTCTCTATGCCAGCTTCCTGCAGGGGTGTGTCGGGAAGAGCTCCCAGGACCAAGGGCATGGTGGAGCTTGAGGGGCTTCCTGTCCCCCTGGGAGTTTATGTACCCTTGGCCACATGCCTGGGATGAGGGGACCATTGACCTTGCTGTGCACATATGTCCTGGGTTCTGTTTCTGTTTCTGTGGAAGTGATGTTTTTGTGGTTTGAGAGGGACTTTGGTGTGGTACTGTTGTTGTTTTCCTACCACAGCAGTGAAAGGGAGCTTTTAATTCTGTCTGGTGAGTTGATTTTTAATGTTTGTGTTGACATCTCTCTTTCCATTCCACAATAGGATGTAGAATGATCAGTGTTTCAGGTGGTACGTGTCTAAGAGTTTCTGTGTATTTTGCAGAGCAATTCATAGATAGCTCCTCAACCCAAGGGAAGCACATCAACCATGCAGGAGATTTGGGCAGTGAAGTTGTCCCAACTCTGTGGAAATCATAGACTTCCTGCCTGCAGGGCCCAACACAGTCTGTCAGGGCCAAGGAGGAAGGATCCAGGGGAGACCCTGGGGGCAGACACTGGGTCAGAGCCATGAGCTAATGGGTAATGGCATCCGCAGTGGGACCTCTGTTCATTCTATGCTGAAACCTTTCTTGTCCTCCAAGAAATGCATTTCATTTGAAGGAAATATTTCATTTCATTTCAAACATTTCATTTGAAGGAAATACATTTCATGTGAAGGAAAAATTATTTCTTAGAGAACTTTTTTTTTCAGAGAAGTTTCACATTAATAACAAATTGTACAAAAGGCACAGTTCTCTGGGGGCAATTAATGTCTGCTCCCCCCATTCCCAACACCTCCTCTCCTCCCTCCATCAGCATCCATCTGGTTGGGGCATTTTCACCATTGATGAACCCCTGTGGACATGTCATCATCACCCAGAGTCCACAGTGCACATCAGGGTCACTGCTAGTGTTGCACACTCTGTGGGTTTTCACAAATGTGTGGAGACTCCTACCTACCATGACAGTGTCACACAGGGTAGTCTTACTGCCCTTAACCCTCTGTGCTCCACCTGCTCCTCTTCCACCACCATCCTTAGCCCTCCCTCTCCATCTTCAGCCCTCCCTCTCAATCCTCAATATCCCTCTCAATCCTCAACCTTCCCTCTCTGTCCTCAACCTACATAATAAAACCTCCCTCTCCATTCCCAACCCTCTTTCTATATCCTCGACACTCCTTTCCATCTTCAACCCCCTCTCTCCGTCCTTAACCCTCCCTCTCTGTCCTCAACCTTCCCTCTCCATTGTCTACGCTCTATCTCCACCCTCAATGCCCCCTCTCCATCCTCAACCCTCCCAAGTCTCCCTCTCCATCCTCATTCCCTGGAAGCCACTCATCTCTTACTTTGTCTGTAGTTATGCCTTTTCCAGAAGGTCACAGAGTTGGAATCACAGAGTAAGTAGCCCTCAGACTGGCTTCTTCCACTGGGTGAAGCACACTGAAGATTCCTCCATGTCTTCATGGTTGGGTAGCTCATTTCTTTTTTGTGTTGAATAATATTGTATTGTCCGGAAGGACCATTTTATCCATTTACCTGCTGGAGGACATCTTGCCTGCTTCCAGCTTTTGGAGTTATGATAAACCTGCTGTAAATATCCACATGCAGGTTTTGTGTGGACATAGGTTTTTCAGCTGCTTTGGGAAATAGCAAAGAGCAGGATTTCTGATTTTTACATGAAGGGTGTGGTCAGTTTTATAGGAAGCAGTCAAATCCTCTCCTAAGGTGGCAGCACAGGTATGCTTCCCACAAGCAGTGAGGGGGTTTCCTTGGCACTACATCCTCACCAGCACGTGCTGTGATCAGTGCTTTCCATGGCAGCCATTTCTGCAGGTGCACAGGGCTATCTTACTTTAGCTTTTGAGTAAGTCCTTTGGTGAGACGTTTGGTGAGATGTGTGTCAGGGTCTTTGGGCCATGTTTGGATTGACTTGTGCATTTTCCTGTTGGGTTTTAAGTGTTCTTTGCATATTTGAAGGATAGTAGTGGTTTAAGAGATGAGTCTTTTGCAAATATTTCCTCTGGTCTGTGGCTTGTCTTCTCTGGAACATGTGTCTCACAAAGCAGAAGTGTTTAAATTTCATGAAATGCTGCTTACCAACTTTTTCTTCCATGACAGAGCCTTTGGTGTTGTGTATAAAATGCCATCCCCATGACAAAGGGCTTCTAGGATTTTCTTAGCTATTATCTGCTGAGGGATCTAGAATGTTGCCTTTTCCACTTAATCTGTGATTTATTTCCTCTGGTCTGTGGCTTGTGAGGCTTGTGGCTTTGTGAGGCTGTAAGCTGTGTGTCAAGATTCGTTATTTTCTCTGTAGACATCCAGTTGCTCCTATACCCTTGGTGGGAAGACCCCTGTCTCAGCCCCACTGAGCTGCTGCTGCTTCTTGGCCCAGACATTGAATGTATCTATGAGGGTTTTTTCTGTTCCCCTTTTCTGCCCCTCTGTTCCTTCACTAAAATCTGCTGTCTTCATTCTTGTTGCTTAAGTAGAACCATTTAACCTAGCTCCTTATTTTACCACCCTTCATAACGTTTTATCAGAAAGTGACTCTAGATTGGACCAGATTTTGCTTCTTACTCCTAGCCCAGTTTTGGCCTTTATCCAGGTTTCCTAGGCACATGAGGTGAAGACTAAGTTCAGATGGGTCTTGGGGTATACTGGATGGCTTTATGAACTATCTGCCTTAAGCGCAGGTCCTGATCTTGGGGTACTGGGATCGAGTCCCATGTGGGGCTCTCTGTTCAGCAGGGAGCCTCTTCTCCCTCTGCCCCAACCCTCATTTGAGGTGTCTCCTGCTCTCACTCAAATAAATAAAAAAAAATCTTAAAATTTTTTTTCTTGTTTCTGTTACTGTTTCTGTTTCCTCTAATTTTGTCAGTCACCCTCAAAGTGGGGGACCTCTTCAGATGCATGATAATGCTCAGCAGTGAGTCTTCATTAAGTGTGAGACATTAAACATTTATGTGGAGTTTATTTTTGGTGAGTAAATGGGGCTTATTGGCTGGTGGAATTTTCCACAGATCTAGTGGCAAGCCAGTTTTAATTGGAATGCCTACATCAAGGAGAAGTATGTTCTCTCTGCCTGTTTCAGTCTCGGGAGGAGAATATCCTGGTCTCCTGCTGAGGGAGTGTGAGGGCTGGGGCAGCTGACTGCCTGCTATTCTCCCAGAAGAAGGTGGAGCTGAGCTTGGAAGCAGCTCAGTTGAGTGTGCAAGGTTTGTAACCAACCTCCCTGTTTCCAGCCCCAGGATGCCTGCCCAGAACCTTGTTCACTGGTCCCCTGTGGCTCATGTCTCTGGGCGTGGGGAGTGGGCCTATGCTTGTCTGCCCCACACCTGCTCTGGACACATGTTGTGCTTTGGAGCCCCGAACCATGAGTGTCCTCATTAAGAGCTCTGTCAGGGGATGGTCAGATCCTTGATTTCTGGCTCTGCTTAGAAGGCCCTCTTTCTGCTTCTTACCCATCAAAGGGAGATTGAAGTTTTTTCATGGGCACTCACACATTCTGCACTTCTTTGCGAATTTCTCCTGTAACCATTCTGCCAACTTGTGATCACGTTGGACCGTGTGCGTGGAAGGATGGATGAATTAAGTATGTTGCTGTGGACATGTGGTGTCCCCTGTGTACGGGTGGTTCGCCAAGGACATTTCCTTCTGGTCAACAATCATCAGTATCACGGGGGGCTTTGTAGAAATGTAGTGTGTGTTTCCTTGTGTTGTCTGTGTTTGTCCATGTGCCTCTGTGTTTAAAGGTGCAAGAGAACTTTATTGAACATTTGGAGTGGAACTCTTTTCCCACCTGAACATACGAGTCCTTGCACTGTTTGATCCGTATAGTGTGAGGAATTTGGATGGATACATACTCCATCCCTGTAATCAAGGTCACAGATGCACCCATCACCTCCCAGAGGGTCCCTGTCCCTTCTCTGTGTTGTGTTGTGAACACTTCACATGACATGGACACTCAGCATGTGCCAGGCCCTCGGCAGGGGACTGTCAGCTGTGGGTGCGCATGTCCACTGGACTTTTGAGCCCTTGAGCAGTGACCAGCCAGCTGTCTGGGCACTCTGTGCTTTCCCAGTGCCCTGCTAGTTCTGATGCTTTCCTAGCCCCCTGTAGTTCTGGTGCAGAGTGTGTGCCCCTCGACTGGAGGAGATGGTACTGGTTTGCTGGTTTGTGCTGCAGAAAGCTTCCTCGGGCCCCCATGTCCTGGACATGCCATAGATGAGGATGCTGGGGGTGCATGGCTTGCCCCAGAGTACAGTCCAAATGCTGATGTCTGGGGCTCTGGGGCCCTGTGCTTGGTCACAGATCCTGTGTCTCTGTGTGTGTGGACAGCCTGCACCATGAGAGAGGAATGTTGCCAACATGTGATCTCTTCCTCGTCCACATGTGGGAACATGTGCCAACTTGTTGCACCCTCATAGCCACACTGGACGTGGTCTCCAGGGAGCTGTGAGCCAACAGGTATGCTGTGAGTCCAACACTCGCCTACCCGGGCCAGCCACTCCAGGTGGGCGCTGCAGACAGGAAACTCAGGGCTGGCAATGCTGCGCTCCTTATGCTGCACGCAGCTGAGCCCATTGTATCACCTCTTAATTACCTCTCACATGGCCCAGGAGAGTGCTGGGGGTGTGTGGGGAGAAGCCTGTTAACCCAGGGGAATCCTCAGTCCTGGCCCTGTGAAATGGAAGGGCTGTCTGTCTCATTCATGAAAGTCAAAAGACACAGCTTCTTGTAGGAACAAGCCTGCAACTCCTTGCAAAGAGTTAAATTATCCAGGAAGTGTTGCTGGAGTGACTCTGTATAAATCTGTGCTCTCGACATGCTGCAGAACACATCTACCTCAGGCTCACATGCCTTGTGGAGCACGTTTGTGTTGCGTGGTATATTCCTGAGATGGAAAGGGCACAACATGAACTTGCTGTATGAACAACAGGAAACAAGGCTCTGAGGACCTCCAGGCAAACACGGCTTGCTGAGTCCACATCCGGCTCCTAATGACATCAGCCAGAATGACTACTCAGGAGCAGAGGGGCATCTGTCCAGAAAAACTGAGGAGCAGTGAGGACAAAATAACACTTAAGTGATTTTTTATTTTTAAATTTGGGTGTAGTTGACACAGAATGTCACCTCCAGACCTTGTTTTCTTCATCCGAAAAATGATGCTGATGTTTAACGTCTGTGCTATCCATTGTGGCCGTCGCAGTCTCGCAACGACTTCAAGTATGGACAGTGCACCTGACCATCAGCATTTCAAATTTTGATTGTTTTCACTGATTCACCCTTTCTGAGCCTGTGGGGCTGGGGACTTCAGTGTTAGAGAAGCAGGATTTGCTCCAGCACTCTTGACCTCATGCACCAGGGAAGGCACCCCACAAAGGCCTGAGGATATGGGGTGCAGTGAAACCTTGAATTGATGATTTAGGAATATATTTTCAGTTGGAATACCCTGGACATAGGACACAGAGGACATAATTAGCAGCTGTGGTTTCTTAAAGCATGTGGTGTTGGTGTCATGCTCATGGGCACTTGGGCAGGTGCTCACAGAAGACTCCGGGTGTTGGTTGGACATATGCCATTTAACCACAGCTGCCTGTGACATGCCTAGCCTGATGTTTTCCGGTTCCTCTCAGCAGTTACCTTCTCTCCTAGAATAGGCAGGCTGGTAGCATTGAGCTTTGGAGTAACTGCTGGGCAGGAAGGTACCCTTCAAAGAGGAATGTATTCATGTGGGATTCCCACCTTCCTGCTCCCTCAGCCCAAGTTGGAGGAGGCAGAGGTGTGCACAAAGCATTTTTCTAAGATTGAGCACCAGTGTCTCACCTATGGCTACAGCTAGGAGGAACTTGTCAAGATTACGTATGTCTGCCATTTTTGTACACAAATTGTCTGCCTTCAGGAAAGTTGCAGGTAGAATTTTACCCTGACTGATTGTGATTTCTCTGGACCCTGAGATTCTCCTGCTTAAGGTCCCAGGAGAAGAGCCACAAAGCTTGCTTGCAGAGTCCATGGTGGTGATGGGTGGGAGGGCTGCCTCAGTGGAATCTTGTACTGAGCAAGTGGCTATGTCGGTAGGTGGCAGGTAGTGCAGCATGTGGGTAGGAGTGGGAGAATGTGAGAGCAGGAGTGGAGGGATCACAGGGTCTGGCACAGAGGGCCTTTGAGGACTAAGCAAGTGGAGCTGGGCACAGGTGCCACTATAGTTTTTTTAGAATCACTTGTCCCATAAGCTGGCATTTGTGTTTACCTAAATCCATGGCTCTCGAGCTCTTTCTTCCCTAACACAGCTTGGCCACATGAAATGGATACCCTCGGAAGGGCCCCCACTGCCCCAGGTGGTGTAATTGCTGTAGAACACCTGGGCCCTGGGGGAGGGTTTCCTGGTTCTGCAAAAGGCCCAGGTGGAGCATGTGCCTCTGCCCCAGGAGCAAATCACTGAGTCTGAAAGGAACCTCACTTTACCATCCCGGTTATTTTCAGTGGTTCTGTGCACCATCCAGACTCCCAGACCAGGGAAGGGGTTAAGTCTAGAGCTGCCACATCTAAGGGGGGGTTAGCTGGAGGATGGTGGTGCCTATGCTGTGTAGGGTCAACACAGGTGCCAAGCTCCACACCTGCCCCCCTTCCCTTCCTCCCTGCTGTGTCACCTGACCACACTTCACATGTCCCTCTAATTCCTGTGCCTGACCTTCTGTGGGGCCCTCATCATGTCAACTTGAGTTCAGCTTATCTGGATGAAAACGCCACCAGGCCCAAGGTAGTGACCAGATCGTGTGGTGTCAAATGGATCCAGACTCCATTTTTGCTTCTGGAAGGTCTCTTGTGGAACAGAGTCAGCTGCATAGTTTGGAGCTAAGATTGACACCAGGGATGAATCTGTACCTCCATTGTGAACCTGTCTGTGGTGTAGCAGTTGCTAGTAATTCCTTAGAAAAATAAAGCCAGAAGCAGCATGTTTGATATGTCACTGGACAGGAGCCTGTGGGTTGAAAGACCAGTCCAGGGGCTTTGCAGTAGACCAGCCAGCATGCCCTCTCTGGGCGCTCACAGGTGCTTGGGGCACAGGAAGTCTGTGCACCTGCAATACCTGGTCAAACATCACTGTGGAGACTCATGCTCCCGTCCTCCATGTGGATCATGCCATTTGCAGCATGTTTCTGACACACAAAATCTTTTTTTTTTTTTTTTTTTGGACAAAGACTATTTCTTAGGCCTGGTATTAACCTGCAAGGCTTTTGGAAATTGCTGGGAAAGTCCGTGAACAAGAGTATTGGCCCTGGAATGAGAAGTATTAAAGATTCCCAGGGAACCCAGGGCATGTGTACATGTGTGTGAATGTGTGCCTTATTTCCTTATCTGACCTTGAAGGCTAGGGGCTAGTAAGGGAGAGAATAGTGCCAGAATGATGCCAGTTTTGGACCTGGTGAATGGAGAACTCTGATGCCAAGTGCAGGAGGTGGAGTTAGGTGATGACATTGATCTTGTGTTGTGTGGTTTGGTGTTTCATTGATCCCTCGCTGTCCCAACTAGGCTGTTAGCTTTATAGGAGTAAGAGATGTCTTTTTTTAACTTTTAATTCCACATTTTGTACTTAGTGGGTTCTTATTTGATTATTGCTTTGTCTTCTGTCTCTTAGATTTGTTTAGAGTTGAAGATTGGTCATACTGTCTGTCTACAATTGATGATACTTGGGGGAGAATTATTCTTTCCCCAGTGCAGAGGGATGTCAGGGGCATGGAGGAGGGTCACAGAGGGAGGTTTTGTGACCATTCATCCCACCTGTCAGAAGTGGCTGTGTGGGTCATGGACCCAAGGCAGTTGAGGGCAGGGGCTGCGGGGGGCTATGCACCCTCTTCCCCTCTCCCGTCTTCTCCACTAAGTCTTTGCTCCAGAATAAGTAATGCCTGCTTCTGGGCTGGGAGTTTTGGAGGAATGGCTGTAGATGCATCTGTGGAGAATTCAGGATGGAAACTCAGCTTTTACTTTGGTTGAGTATATAATGCAACACCATAAATCCCCACAAAGATCTCTTCATTGCAGGTGCTTTTGGTCTATGCTTTCAGTGTCAAATTTTCTGGGAAAAGCTATTTCCCATTACTTCCACCTTCCCTTCACCTATCAAGTAATAGATTTACTTCAACATTTACTGTCAATACAGACTTTTCTTTCCCATTCCTCTTTGCAACTGATCCTGGATGAAAGCATCTCTGTGTTGATCCTATGAGGCATGCCTGGTACACTGCCGTGTCTCAGTTGTCCTCCACTTTCAGGCTCTAATTTCATCTAATATTTTAAATTAGATGCATCTAATTGCATCTAATATTTTAAAAGCCACCACAAAAATTGGTGGACCCATTTGCCTTATTGTAGGAGTCCCCTGAGAGCAGCTTCCAAAATACTCCCAGGACCCATTAGGGGCATACATTAAATAGAACTTCATTACCATTCTGTAATAGCATTTACAATGAGCACACCTACCTGATTAACCTTTCTGATAAAAAATGTATGTCATCAAAATTTTTCTGTATTATTTAATTTCTTAGAGAATTCTAGACATGAAGACTCTGTGCAGCACTGAACGACCTTATTAGTAAAACACTCACCACATTAACAAGATACCTTTCTCTACGTGAAAAACAACCAAATGTTTTTTATCTATGTGTTTTGAAATGGGTGTTGCCCAGCATTTTGCAGAAGTATTGCTGTATCTTACCAGACGGGAATACAGGTAAATATATTTTGTTCTTTTGCTTTGAGAGCATAGGTTGTATGACACGGAAAATTTGAGAAATATGATTGTATAATGTAGGAGTCTTGTTTTCATAGCTGCTGCTTTACTGCAAGATTGCATATTGACCAAAGAAGCACAAAACTGGATTGTTCAGTTTTGCAGTGAGTTATTGCCCAAGCTCAAAGATCTGTTTTTGATGGAGCAAATAGATTTAGGTGATAGTTGTCTTGGATTTTTAAGGGAAACTGGTTATCTTTTGAAGTTGAATATGTGAGTTTCAAAGTTGTTGATTTTGCTGGTCGTGCCTCCTCATTGAGGAAGAACACCATTACCATCTAGCATGGAACACCTTGGTGTTCTGTTTGCAGTCAAGACTTTGTCTTCAGTCTGGGTAGGCCTAGGAAGATGGTCTGTGCTTAAAGTCTTGAGAGTCTCAATGAAAACACAGAAGGGTAGTTATCTTGCAGTGGGAGGGTGTATGTCATGTTACTGCTCACAGATGTAGGTGCCTGGAGGTTGTAAGTGGGGTGGTTTGTGTTACTTTTAAGGAAGCATGATAGGGGAGGGATGGTTCCTGAAAAGAAAGCTTTGGAAGGGTATTGTGTTTAAGTTCAGAAACAAACAAAACAAAACAAAAAAAAACATGAAGATCACAGGGAGCTTGTTGTTCTATGGGTCTTCATCTTAGTTACTCTCCCCTGTGGGGTTTCTAATTTGGGGCATTTTCATCAAAGAAATAGCAGTTCCTGAGGAAAATATGGAAGGGTCTGTCTTTTCTGCCAGGAGCTAGCTCTGAGAATTCCTCCTTCCTGAGATCAGCTGTGTCCTCTCAGATAGATCTGTCTGAATCCCAGGATACTTGTATTGGGTATGAAACAGAGTTGTGCTGATATTTCCTTATGTTTTCCAGCTTTAATAATATGAACCATAATGGACTCTGTAGGAGTCATAAGAGCTTAATGTGTTGGGATGTACTCTGCTTTGAATATAAACAGCATATTAACTAGCTAGCATGATTATTGAAATCTCATTCTAAAGTGGTCAGTAAGTTGTTTTTTTATATTATGCATTCCAGTGTAAAACATCGGGTATTTTGGGGGGAAAGTAGGGTATTTATTTATTTATTTTTTACTTATTATCATGGACAGATTATATCAGCACCCATAGTATTTTGCCAACAATAATGTGGCCACTATTACATCACCTGTTCAGACATACATTAGCTGTGACTTTGAGTACACTTACTTACAGGGAAGTTTATTGAGATCAGGGTTAGGTATTTTTTGAGCCTCTTTCCATATTCTGGAAGTCTTGCTTACTAACAAAAATAGATGAATAGGTCATATACAAAGAAACAAAGATTTCTGTAAACTGTGCCCATCACTAAGAGTGATTACAACACAATTTAAAGAACAAATGATTAGTTTCTGTCTTCTAGGCAAGTTTCTGAATCTGAGAAGCACCAAATTGATGACAAAATTAATAAAAAGTTAAATACCATTCTCTGGAATTCTGACTGGATTTTAAATGTTGAAATGAGCTTTCTGTATTTTTAACCACACTGTTATACTAGAAGCTTCAAGTTAATTTGTGAAATACTGCCAAATTCAGATGTTTCATTTTCTTTCTGTAGGAATCCAAGTACTCAACCTTTAGAACCAAGAAAACATCCTCCCACTATGACTTGAATATTGAGGACATTTGCTAGGCAATATTATTTTGAAGATCTTTATATTATAGAAGAGGTTATAGAAGACCCAAGACCCAAAACATTAGGCATGGTTTGGGGAAGGAATCATATAAAATGAGAGGAAAGTTGAGTTGGCTAAAATGATAACTCTGTCAGTTCTTTCATAATTGAATGACGTGTGGATTCTTGTTTTTACTGTGTAATGTGACACAGAATGCCTGAAGCTGCTGAATTATTTAGGAAATATTTAGAAATTTCTTCAGAATCAGATGTAACAGTTCTTGCTTTTGCATTGTAATAAATATAAATTTTCCTTATGGACATGAATGAACTTTTTTTTTTTACTTTAGTGACTATATAAAAGCATTTTCATATTTTTTATGATGGTCAACATTGGAGTGGTTCAGAAGCTTCATTTTGGGGAAAATAAGGGGTTCTGGAGATAGATGGCAGAGATGCTTATATGACCTGAGTGTGACGTCACTGAACTGTACACTGAAAATGGTTAAGACGATAAATTTTATGGGATTTGTGTTTTACTGCAGTTCAAGAATAGAACAGCTTTTGGATGAGCTGTGGCTGTCATGTTCTTTTTGTTCTTTAGTTATTTTTGAAATGCTGTATATACCCCACTAACTTCTGTTTGCCAAGGTGAGAACCTAGGAGAAGATGCACGTACTTGCAGGTGTTTTTGCTGTTAATGGAGTCAATGTACTAAGCAGATCTGGTGACAAACTATGATGAGTGACATCCGATGGCACATTGGAAGTGGTCCTTCTCTAGGTTAGACATGACAAACATCATCTTCTCTTGGTATCTTGATTACTCATGATAGTTTTGGTTGATACACAGAGCTGGAGTGATTTCTCGTGACCAGCACTACAAATTGCCTTATTTTTCATGTTTTTCTCAGTGACACAGAGAGTTAGGGAAGCAGTATGTGTTTATGTTGTGAAGGAGAAACACTTGCAAGACCAAAAATGTGCTTTGAGACTTTTCTGCATTTTAAAGTCATTTACATCAGGCTTCACTTCCAAACACTGTTCCTTTTCTTGTTTTGGGGACCATTTGACCCTTCCTCTGCCTTTAGTTTGCCCTCTCTCTGGAGATTCCAACTGTTCAGCATGTGGATGGGATGAGCGCCATTTGCAGGGGAGAATGGTTGATGTGGTGGACCATGAAGGTGGATGGCTGGCATATTAGTGGCTGTCTTGGACTCAAATCCCCTACCAGCCTTGATCAGAATGGCTGCTGAGGGGTCTGAGGGCCCCTCCCTCACTCAACCCCATTTTGGGGGAGCTGTGTCTGACCAGCATGCGGGGTGAGGGCAAGTGTTTCACACAATCTGTGTGTGCCTTCATGGAAACTGGCTCTCTGCATCTGAACGCCCCCTGGCTGGTCTTTGGTAGGACCCAAGGACACCCTCCAGTTACAATAGTCCAAAATGGTGCTCATTCCTGTTGGTTTAGAAACTTTTTAGACAGTGACCTCTTCACAAACATCATTATATTATGATTGGCTGTTTTTAGCACTAGAGTTAACCCATCCTTGAGGTTTTATGGCAGTTTCCACAGTGAATGTGGTGGAATTTGGAATGTTGGTTCCTTGCTGACTCATGGTGTAAGTGGCTCATCATCTCTCTGCTGCTGTCCTGTGTCTCACAACATTAGTGTACAGTTTCTCAAAAACCAAGATCAGGTAACACATGGTGGCAGCCTCCCATGAAAGAGATGTAGACTACAGTTACATGTTTCTTGAGCAGTGAGGGGGTTGGGAGATACTTTGTTCTTTGCCAGTCAAGTTTCCTCATTTTGATCATCACTGGAGTTGCTTTCTTGCCATGTCATTTGTGGATGTTGAGAGCCTTGCAGATCCTCCTGTGTCCGGGATATACAGTAGGCTGGAGTTCTGATCCCGAGTACTGTTGTGCAGAATTTATCCCATGTCCTTTGGGAGACAGCCCATTTGACTGCCAAGAATAATGAGAAGTTTCAAGAGTGAATTGATTTTGCCACCAAGCAGTGGTGTGTCCTCTGCAAAGCTTGACATTAATGACCGAGCCAGGATACCTCAAGCAGATGGAGCATGTGGCAACCTTTGATTTTTGACAGATGGTATACCCCTGCTTAACAGAATGAAAAATGTGTAATAAATTGTATATAAACATCAGGGTGGAAAGATGTTAGGTTTTCCCACACATTTTGTGGAGCTGACTTGTGTGTGTTTGCAGACATGCACTGTGGTATTCATGGAGGGCATAAAGGTTATTGACTCTGATCATCACTGGGTCACTGCCCAAGAAAGGCTGGTCACTATCCAGCAGCGAATGCAGAGGCAAAAAGCCCGGTTTCTGTGCTCTACTGCCCTCGCCACTTGTTGTTGAGTGCGGGTCCAGGGGGCATTCTTCACCACCTGCCCTTAAAGCTGGGGAGAGCTGGTTCAGCTGCATCTTGGCCACTGGCTCCTGCATGTGCTTCCATGTGCCTGGTCCGAGGTGTTCATTGGCAGGGTACACTCTGCATGTGCTCTCGCTAGGAGGGACACACTGTTCAGTTGTGAGTCGGCTAAATAAAGTCTTGGGTTGAAGTTGAATGTTTATAACAGGTTATTCAGCTTAAAAAAATCTATATAGGTTGAGCAAATAATTTTTGTAATGTCTACTTGGATGTAGAGTCTCAGTGCATGCTTATATAAGGTTTTGGAAGTTTAATTATACATTATTGAACTCCTCGGTGAGCATGGCTTTTGAAACATGGATACCCACTGGAGTCATTTACATATGGAGTTCAAAATGGCAGAGAGAGTATAGTTGTTGAAAGAGCAGGGATGATCGTGTTTAGTCAGTCCTAGGTTTTAAAAAGCTTTCAATTTCCTTTTGGGCATATCAGGAAAATCAGTGAATGAGTCTATGTTCTTTGCCACAGCCCTGTCTCAAGAGGACCTGATTCCCCATCCCTGGCACAGAGGAGAGGAGACTAGTGCACAAATGGGCATATTTTCACACCTAGTGTGCATGTGGTTCCCTGAGCTCTGCACACATCTGTGTCTTCCAGTGTTGAATTTCAGCCCTATAGTGACTGTGGGCATCATACTTTGTATTTCTAACATGACTCTAGTTTTAAAAGCTCTTTTGTGGGGCGCCTGGATGGCTCAGTGGATTAAGGCCTCTCTGCTTTCAGCTCAGGTCATGATCCCAGGGTCCTGGGTTCGAGCCCCACATTGGACTCTCTGTTCAGTGGTGAGCTTGCTTCCTATCTCTCTACTCTGCCTGCCTCTCTGCCAACTTGTAATCTCTCTCTGTCAAATAAATAAATAAAATCATTTTTTTTAAAAAGCTCTTTTGTGTCAATTTTGGCAAGACTTTCAAATTCCTCATGCAATAGGGATGAGCATGTAGCTCTAAAGCTATGGGTGACCCTTCCATGGTTTCGCACAGATGCTCAGTACTTTGCTGGGATGCAAATATGTGTGCTCGCTCTATGTCAGTATGTGACACTTCAGTGACCCTTAATGAGTCCTTCCTGACAGAGGTATGCTTTCCCTACCAAATACAGAACCAGACAGGCATTATGGGCTGGGGATGACAGTGAGGGGCCACCCCCTCACCTCAGCCTCTAGAATTTCAGGACCAGATTGGCAAATGCTGTAGGCAGCTTTGGTGCCAAAAGGATGCCCAGTTAAATGGGACATCCACCCCCATGGCATGCTGAATGGTTTTCAATATGTTAGATGAGTAACATTTGAGCAGACTAGGTTAAGGGTGAAATATCACTTCTGTCAAAGACCAACATTTCAGGTAAGTTTCCTTTGGCGACGTACTGAAATTATAAATTATACTATAAATTATACTGAACATTTATAAAAGCTTCTGAGGTGTGCAAGCGCATTGACTTGTGCTGTGGCTCATGGTGGGGATGTCAGGGGTGGCTGTGGAAAGGCAAGGAGGCTGAGGAGAAGCCAAAAAGACACCCTCACTGCTTAGCCCATGTCTCTGCAGCCCAGCGAAGGACGCTTCCTTCCTTCCCTGTCCCCTGGCTGGGGACAGAAACAAATCTTCATCTGCTGGAAAGGGCTTTATTTCATAAACTGACTTTATTAGAAACTGAGTCATGCTATTTAATTAGTGCCAGAATGAAATGTTATGGATCAATAGTTTTTAAGGCCCAAACAGGTTTTTTTCTTTCTGCCTTGTGGCTTATTCCTCTCCCTGAGGGCCTGTTTCTTGCCTAGTTGACCTCTCTGTGCTGAGCAGAAAAAATGTCACCCCTTTGGGAAGGTGAGTTTAAGTGCAGTTCCAGTCCCACTCACCCCGGGAGCAGGCACTTCTCTGTGGGGCAAGTGCATATATTTGCTGACAGAGGTTTGTGGTTCAGTGGCAGTTTCATGAGGAGACTCACAGTTCTGTGGCGTGATGCCAAACATGGTTTGGATGCATCTCTGTCAGCTGTTTCAGGACTGAACCTGGTGTCTGAGCCCACCTGTTTTAATGACACCACCCAAAAAACTTCCTGGGGATTTGCTGTGTGGTGCCGACCTGGAGGCTGTGAGTCTGTACCCCTCAAAGACCAGAGCACCTGGACTTACTCCTGGCTGGGAATATGTGCAGCTTTCTGTGAAGGTTCTCATTGTGGGAGCTTGGGAGCATGGATTTCTGTCCCCCTCTTTGTCCTTGTGGTGCTGGCCATGGCTGGTGCTGACCCTTAAGTACATTCCACGGGAGCAGAAGGTACTCCAGGTGCTTAGTGAGGCCACCATGGTGACAGCGCTCAGTGTGTTTCAGGAGCTGCGGAGAGATACACAGGTTCTGTGGAGAAGAGTTGCCTGAAGCTAGGGGCAGTCTGCCCCTAAGCCTCAGAGCTGTGGATGCCCCTGCATCCATCCAGGCAGAAAGCCGATGGGCTTCTATCCATCTGGGATTGATCACTCTATCCAACCTAAGCCTCGTTACCCACCGGAACTGAAGAGGGAAAGGTCCTGAGTGAACCCCGTGTGATCATTTCTGTGCAGAGTGCCATGTCCGGCATGAGGATTCAGTCCTGGGAGCCAGGGACTGAGCTCCTGAAAGCCTGAACCGCAGTGGCTGATTGTAGGGACCAGCACCCCTCACCCAGCTCGCATCCCTTGGCTTCCACTTCATGGAAGTGTCTATCTTGTGCCTCCGTGTGTGTCTTCTCTGGCACAGGAGGGAGTCCAGTGCCCAGAGCTCCTGAGGCTGCCAGCATCTCCTTCTCCTGAGGAAACCTTCTTGAGCTGTGCGCACAGGCGTATCCACAAGGGAACGTCTGCTCGTGGTTTTGTTGGTGTCTCCACAGGGTACGACTTTACCGGGTGTGGAAATGCACCTCCTTCCCTGGAAGTGACCGAAGACAGAAAGTCCCAAGCAGGGGAGCGGGAGGCAGCAGAGGCAGGCCAGGTGTCCCTGAGTCCACATGTGCTCACGCTGCTTCTCCCAAGGAGCTTCAGCGACCCTCCTCTTGGTTGTTTCTGGCTTCCATGGTGTTTTCTCTCACTTCTGGAGGCCGGAAGTCCGCTGTCAGTCAGGGTCCGGGGAAGACCGGTAGTCCAAGGTCAGTCAGAGGCCCCCAAGGAGTGGATCCTGGAGGCCTCCCGGAGGCTGCCTTCTCACTGGCAGAGAGCAGGGTGGTGATCTCTCCTGCCTCTTTCCTGAGGGTGCACCCCCATGCCCGCATTCCCTCCAGGAGAATGCATCATGATACTGCCCCCTTGAGGGGAGAGCTTTGGAAGAGGAGCGCATAGCAGCAGCAGTGCTGTAGGCAAAGTAGCCCTGAGGGAGGTATGTGCTTCTCCCTGGGGGTTTCAAGCGGCTGTCCCTGCGTCCAGGGGCTGACTGGGTCACCACTTGAAGACATCTTTTCAGCCCACTTCCCAGTGAGCAAAGCCAATGGTGCGCAGAGCTCACTGCCCTGCCCCACAGTGAGGGCCCTGAATCTGGGCCAGCCTGGTTGGGTACCTGCCGTGACCTGCAGAGCTAGGTGATATCGTCCTGAAGGCAGGCAGGCAAGGCCTGCTGGGTGGGCCATTTCCGGTAGTCTGGTGGGGGGCCCCTGGGGGAGCAGTGGGCAGGAGAGAGGCCATCAGTGCTGGGCATGGGCAGGAGGGCACGGGGTCTTCCAGTCTCTCTCCCTGGCTATAAGTGGGGCTGCGGCGGGACTGGCTAGACTGCTGCCCATCAAGGGGCAAGCCACTGCCTGCTGCTGGTTCTGAGCAGCCTGCTTGGGATGCTCTGTGGGGCACTGGCTTATGTGGTGCCTTGGGAGTGGCCGTGGCTGGGAAGGGAAGATCTCCATCTGCTGCCCTTCTCCAGTGTGCCAGACATCGTGCCACAGGCTCTGGCCTCCTCTTGGCTGAACTGCTGCTGCTGCTGCTGCTGCTTTTTAAGATTTCATTAATGCATATGAGAGAGGGAGCAAGCAGGAGGAGTGGGGGAGGGAGAAGTGAACTCCTGACCTAACAGGGAGCCCCACGCAGGACTGGGATCCCAGGACTCTGGGATCAAGACCTGAGCTGAAGGAAGAGGCTTAAGGACTGAGCCCCCGCCAGGCACCCTGAGGACTTGAAATTCTGAGACCGTTCTAATGTTGGGAACCTGTGTTTCCCCAGGAAACCTTGATGCTTACCCTGAATTTTTGTCTTTGTCACTGTCCTGGGATACCGTCTATAAGGTCTGTCTGTTCTCCTGTGAAGCAACTGATCAAAAATGAGCAAATCCAGATTGAATGGCTGTGCGACTGTCTGGATTCAGAGACTGCTCGCGATGATTTGTCCTGCGTAGAGACCAATACTTAGGTCACTTTTCTCTCTAAAGCTGTGGGTGATGCGTGGAGCTAACGAGGTATTTGATGCTGCTGTTTGGGAGTCATGGACTTGAAATCCAAATGAATTTTCTCAAGGTCTTGGTCTCTGCAGATGTTAAATCTCAGTTCCTGAATTGTGCAGCTATTGTGTGTGTGTGTGTGTTGTACAAGTTCAAAAATTTGATTTAAAAATTGATTTAATGGTGATTCACAGACCTGTACCCCTTGGGATAAAAATATATGTTTATAAAAAATAAAAAATTAAAAAAAAATTGATTTAAGGTGGGGCACCTGGGTGGCTCAGTGGGTTAAGCCACTGCCTTCGGTTCAGGTCATGATCTCAGGGTCCTGGGATCAAGTCCCGCATCAGGCTCTCTGCTCAGCAGGGAGCCTGCTTCCCTTTCTCTCTCTCTCTCTGCCTGCCTCTCCGTCTTCTTGTGATCTCTCTCTGTCAAATAAATAAATAAAATCTTTTAAAAAATTGATTTAAGGTTCTTTTATTTTAAAGATCTATTTATTTGAGAAAGAAGAGGGGTGGGGACACAGAGGGAGAAGCAGACACCAGGCTAAGTATGGATCCCAACATAGGACTCACTTTCACCATCCTGAGATTATGACCTGAGCCAAATGTTTGAAATTGTGCCTTGGCTATTTGGGTGTAGTTACTTGAGGTTTCTTGAAATTTAGAGGGTTGGTGTTTTTTGATCAGGCTTTAGGGGAAAGTAGGGCTTACCAAATTGTCTGGTCCTCCCCTGCCCTGCAACGAGCCTGCATGATGGCCCACATCAGTCTTGTTGGTCTCATGGGTCAAAGTATGTGGATGTGGTTCCTTGGTAAGGACAACGCATTAAGCTTCATTGGATCTCCGTGTACAAGACCCCTGGAGGGCAGGGCTTCACAACAGTCTGTTCTCTGAACAAGAACTACACTAATACCTTGCAGATAAACTGGTCATTGCTATAGATTTGTTTTCAGGAAGACAATTATGTTGACCCACCTGGTGGTTTCGTTTCAGTTCTTAACTAAAGTCTTATTCCAACCTTTACCTTTATAGCCTTTTAGATATATAGGTATTTTGGTTATCACAAAGCAACTTGAAGCAGAGATACAATCATATGGTATATTTTATGAGTTAATGAAAATACCAAAGCATATTATTTTACAAAATACCATCAAATCTATAGACAGCACTCTAGAAGCCATATTTTGGGAGTAAAAAACCTTCACATGTAAAAGAGCACTACTCATGCAAAATAGACACAATTTGATACAGTAATTAAATCTAGCTTGCTGTGTTGGGGGAGGAAATTGTCCCATGATCCTGCCTAAGATGGTAGGATGCGGTAGGGGCGGGGGTGTTGGATGCCCCAGAATATTACAGGATGGGCCTGTAATATGGCCACAGGGGTAAGGTTAAGTGTATTTCACAGTCTTATGCCTTCCGTGAAAAATGGGGGACTGGCCAGAGTGGGGTGGGGCAGAGAGGGAAGCCCATTAGCCTACCCTGCCCATGAGAAGCTGGGGAAATGCAGGTCATCTGCTCTGACATGGCCTTTGGTTCCCTGAGGAGGGAGGTCTTTGGGGAACGGGAGGCCTGAAAAAAGCATATGGTGGAGCAGGTGCATGTGAGGTGAGGGGACTCACCTTGTGGGGTGGGGACTGCCCCTTCCAGTGCCTGTTCAGTGTCTCCTCTCCCACAGTCTGTGGTTTGTCCAGAACTTTTCCTTCCCTTTGCAAGAAGTGTCTTAAACTCAAAATGTGTTTAAGCTTGGGTAGCTGTTTCAGTAACCTCTTCCATCCCCTGTCTGTAGCTAGCCTGGGGTGGGGAGCCTAAGCCCATTACCAGCCCAGTGATTCTCAGGAGGACTCCCAGGACACAGCATGTAGTTGTGCTGATGCCTGGGATTTACTGTAGTGAAAGTAGGCAAAGCTCGAGGTCAGAGGACATGCACAGGGGAACCAGGCCAGCTTTCAGGCCCATCCTGCCCAGTCATGCAGGGCACACTGTGTCCCCTGAAAATTATTATAAGACACCTGTGATGCATCATCCCCAGGAGGCTGTAGGGACCAGCACCTGGAGTTATGGGGAGCTGGTCCCACACACACACACCCTTTGCCTAGCTCATCCAGACTTGCAGGCTCCCCAGAGGAGAGCAGGTGTTTAGCATATTTGTGCTAATGGCTTAGGCATAAAAAGCCAGATTATTAGTGCAGAAATGGCCTTGGGCAGGTCTCCTCCTTCCTTGTCCTGTTATCTGACTCTGAGCCTGTGCAGTTGCCACCAGGCTACCCCCAGCACCTCGAGAGTGAACCATGCTGTGGATACTGCAATGCTGGGTGAACTGCCTATTTTCCTCTACTGCTACTGGCTTCTCCTCTATCTTGTGCAGCTGTGAGTGGACAGTGAGTGGTGTGCAGGGTGAGAGTGGCTAGAGGGCGGGCCTTTCCTATGTTCACATTGGGCACAGCCAGGTCAGGGCTGCTCTTTCAAACCTGTCTGCTATGGACACCAGGGTTGATTCTACAAGCTGGTGATTGTCTGCTCATTATCAGTGTGGGTCCCGTTTTCAGTGTTACTGTGCCTGTTTTCATGGAAGTGGGAGAGGCTGCTTTGGAGCTACCAGGCAGAGGCAACTTCAAACCAGAAGCAAGTTCTGCTCTCTGTTATGGTCATGGCACCTGCCATGTCCTCAGAGAGGCTCTCAGTAAAACAGAGGCAAGTCCTGAACTCCTGACAGGAATGGAGGCTGAGGGTTTCTCAAGTCATGCTGGCTTTCTGGTTCTGAGATTGAAGACAGTTCCATATTCATCTGGAAAACACTGTATTTCATTTCATCAGTTTTTATTGAAGTATCGTTGACACACGGTATCATCAGCTTCAGGTCTGTAACATGAGATTTGACAGTTCTGTGCATTACAAAACGCTCACTGCAATAACTATCATCACCATCTGTCATGAACAATATATTTACAGCATTACTGGCACTGTTCACTGACTCTGTTCCCTGTGCTGTACTTTTCAACCCCAAGACTTTTTTATTCTGTAACTAGTGATTGTCAGAGGGGATGGAGTGGGGGAATGGGTCGATCAGGTGAAGGGGATTCAGAGGGACTGACTTCCAGGGATTTTATTGTAAAAGCACTCTGCATAAAGGTAAAAGCTTTTTTTCTTTTTTTAACTATAAATTTATTTGTCTTTCATGGAACTTATTATGGAGTTTTAAAAATAAACTCTTAAGCCCTGCCCAAATACAAGTTTCAGGATGATTTTTTTGGTGTTCTTTGTGTCTGAGAACCTTTTATTATCTGCAATCACAAACCCATACTTAATAGAAGTAGTTTCAGGATGTGTTTTAATATTCTCACTTTAAAGTTCAAGGAAAGTTTCAGATAAAGACAGTGATTGATTTTCCCATCTAGGGTTTGCTTATTTAGCAGGTGCAATTTCATTGCTAAACAGGTATTCAGGCAGCACATAAATCATGCTGCACACACTTGATTTAGAACAACCATTCGCTCAGCTGTGAGCTGGGTGATGTGCAGGAATATTAGGAACTGACACACAGATAATGAAAGAAATAAACTGCTTCTTTGGGGAAGTGGAGCCAAGGCCTTGGGCTGCAGAAAAGCCAGAGACCATGTGTGGTGCCCAGGGCTGGCTCTGGAGCAGTGATGTGCTTAGCACTGAGTTGAGATGAACTTGATGTATCAGAATGGCTTGATCCGTAAGTGAGAAGTTGGACCCTCTATCAGAGTGGTCACGGGTTTTATTCTTGCTGGACGAACGTGCAGATCCTCTGCTGATGAAGGACTGTGAAGTCTTCGTGAGGTCCACTGGGGGGGGGGCACTAATGTCTGGTAGGTTCCCCTGGGGTCAGGGCAGCACCTGACCGATGCCGGTGACCTTATCATACAGGGTACACAGTGCACCATCAGTAAAAACATTGTTACTTTTATCAGATGACTGGTGCCCTGTTACTAGGCATGTAATGGAGGAGGAAGGAATAACTAATTAAGGGAAAATGTCTCAGAGAGAAGTGTTTAAAATAATTAAGCAATCAAAGTCCGCCAGAGGTCTGCCATTTATTAGCCGCATGCCTGAGGATCGTAGCATCTGCGGAGAAGGCAAGCATGGCTGCTGAGTGATCTCAGGGTCAGTTCAAGCAACATTCTCTTCCAAAGAGACTGGAATTTATGTGACCCTCCATTCAGGGAAAGGTGTCGTTGCTGCTGCTCTGAGTTGGTCCTCACCCATGTGCATGAGAGTAAAGCCCAACACTGGTGTTGGTGATCACACACAGGAGCGTGCAAGCTCGGGAACTTGTGTGTGCAGAGAGGGGCTTACAGAGTATTTCTGTATCTCTCAGTGCGTGTGGACATATTGGTATGTTCAACGGGGTCAGTGTCAGTGATGTGTCCCACGCTATCTGATGGTCATCTGTGTTCTGAAGCAGAAGCACACTGATTCAGTTCTGTCTACATGCAGTGCTTTACCAGCTGTGAACATGGAAAGATGAGGCCTCTGTCCTCAAGGGGCATGTTTTCATAGTCTCCACATTCCTGCCAGCAAACTGCTGGCTGCCGCAGGTGGACCAGGAGCCAGGGTGGGAACACGGAGGTGGAGGCCATCTGGGTGGTTTGCAGAGCAGCAGGTTTGCAGTCACTGCTGAAGATGCCCCAGCCTGGACAGGGGCATGAGTTCCAGTCTGGACAGGGGTGTGGGTGGGCGAGCCTGCAGGTGCATTTCAGAGACTTCCAGATGTGGTCACTGCCTGCTGCTTCCAAATTGTCCTTAGTGACTTGTGAATAATGCCTTTGACAGGAGGATTTGTACTTGTATGGATCAGAACAGTCACAGAGGAACATGATACGGATGGTCACATAGAGTGCTATGGATATACTGGGATTTTACGTATGGAAGGGAATTGCCTCCAGTCTCTGGATGGAGATGGGCCAGCCACAGGAAGGATGCTGTGCTGTGTGCGGTGCTGGGAAGAGGTGGCTTTCCGGTGATCCCAGAATCCTGGCAGTCCTACAGACGTGCATAGAGAGCTCAGTTAGTGTCCTTAGGTTGTCTACATGGTGAACAGAGAAATTCTGTCGCCTCAGTCCAAAGAGGGATTAGGGTTCTCTGGAGAAATGGAGCCAGTAGAATGTGGATGTGTACACACAAACATGCAAGCACACACATGCATACATATGCACATGCACACAGATGTGCTTGCATGTTCACATATACACACTGGCATGTATACATACCTACACACAAACATACACAAAGACATACACCTGTGTACACATGTATGCACACACCTCTTACATGTATGTATCCTTTGTGCAAAAGCACGTATACATTCACACATGTACACATACATATAAACAGGTACACATGCATTTAAACACATTTTATACACATTCACACAATAGTGAGGGAGACTGATTGCTGTGTCACAGGGCATCTGGCCCCCATGATCATGGAAGCAGGCTGGTCGCAGAATCTGGAGGGGTGTCAGCATGCTGGAACCCCAGGACAGCTGATGGTATCATCCATCTGAGGGCAGGAGGAGAGCTAGTTTCCAGTGTGGAGGCAGTCAGGTGGTATCCCCCTCTCAGTTTTCTTGTTTGACCTTCAAGTGATTGGATGAGGCCCACCCTCCACCCTCACCGGGGTGGGCTGTTGGCTTTCTGTCAAGTCATATGTTAATCTCTTCTGCAAAAGCCTTCACAGACTCCCCCACAACAGCAACCAGATAGCTTGTCACCTAGCCGTCCAGCCACATAGACACAGAAAATCCACCATCCCAGGTCGTATCTGAGTGGGAGCCCAGGGCAAACTCACCTGGACCCACCAATGAGCCCTGGTATCCTCATGGGAGTGGTCCTGAGGCAGGAGTCATCATGGCTAAGGTCACAAAGCCTGGGCTGGTAGGGCCGTGGTTGAGCAGGGAGGAGCTCACTGACCATGGACTCCTTGCTTCTGCCAACAGCATCCTCAGGGGGAACCGAGGGCTCCAGGAGGGGGTGTTGGCAATCCCAGGAATCCTGCTGCCAACACCCACCCTGTGGAGAACCTGGAGGTCTGAGAAGCATGATGTGCCTTCGGACATGGTTTCCTTCCCACATGGGGTCAGCCTTCCCCACATGGAACCCCTTGGGCTCTGCTTGGAGGGATGGTGTGTTGGTTACCACATACCTATTTCTAGGCTATGTTTCTGAGGCTGACATCTGTTTCTGTTTCTGAGGCTATGACATCTGGGAGCTTGTGTGCTCTGTAAGGGTTTCCCTTCAGTGGGGAGTCAGGGGCAGTTCCTAGGCCAGCAGCTCCAGAGCCTATACCCCAATTATCTCCTGCATGGGCTCTTATACCTGGGCCATGTCCGCCTGCTACCCTCAGCCCAGGGCCATATGTTGGACAGTGAGGGACCAGCCTTGAGGCCAGAGCAGCTTGTAGGATTCACACTGGCCAGCCCTGCCCATTCTCTTTGGAAACCACAGGGAGGGCTTTGCCCCTGTTTTTCTCTCCCCACATGCCTGGTGCTTCTGCAGTGGTTCCTGCACCATGCCTCCTGTGGCCAGGAATCTGAGTGAAAATGCCTTCCTTGGGATGACCATTTCTGTATCTGCATGCCAGCCTCCCCGGATTAATACAGATTTCTGGCAAATTTGAGCCAAACAGACTATTTCCCCAAAACCCAGGGCCAGACAGTAGAGCCCTCAGAACCCACTGGTCAGCCAGTTGATGGTGACTGAGCAAGTCAGGACAGACGTGCCCATGTGTCATGTCCTCCAGGAATCCTCTCCAAGGGAGAATGCATTCTTTACAGATGGCTGTCAGCTGAGGGAACAGGGACTATTGAGGGTTTCTGGGAGGCTCTGCAGCAAGCACTGTCTTCTGTGGATGTGGCCATCAGATGACTCACAATTACTGGGACCCTGGTGTCCAGTGGAGGTATCAGGGATCCCCTCCACCCCTGTGAAGTAAAAAATCCAGGTATAGACTCCTCCAGATCTTAGCGACTCATAGCCTGCTGCTTATCAGTAGCCTTATAGATCACATAAACTGTTGGTCCACGCATATTTTGTATGCATTATATCCTGTGTTCTTGAGAGAGAGTAAGCTAGAAGACAGAGAACATAATTGAGAAGGTCATAGGGGATAGAGGATTCTGCTGTATTTATGGATAAGCAACCCTGGCTACATGGACCCCTCAGGTCAAACTGCACTATTCAAGAGTCTGGTGTTCTCAGGGTCATTCGAGGTGGAGCAAGGCCATGGGACCCTCTGTCAGAGCCCACTGAGTGGTGCATGTGTCCATCTGCTTGCTGTCATGTCTGGCGCCCCAGATAGCCTCCTTAGGTGGGGTCTATTTGAGGCATGTTGTGTGCTGATCATTAGGGCAACAAACATTACATCTTTGTGGAGGGAGGCATTCCTCATGGTTGAGGGAAGGAACTAGGGTTGGGAGGTTTTGGAGAGTTCTGGACATTCATGGGGATAGCCCCGTGTTCACTGTTCATCCCACAGCCCTTGAACCAGAGCTTGGATCCATGTGGCCACGTTATACTTCTAGGTGAATCTCTTGCTGTCCTCTAGTCAAGTCTGCTGGTGTGATGCACAGATTTGCTGTCTGTAGTGTGGCAGCATTCTGACAGGTGTCATGGAGGACCGACAGCAGGCTGCCCTTTGGACAGATGCTCATAAGACTGCCTCGGTGAGGCTGGGGTGACATGGTGTTGTCTGCCTGTGATGGGGGAATCTGAGTAGCCAGGGACACACCTAGACCACAGCATGACACTTGTCACTTGGAGCACTGAACACAACAGGACACACATGGTGGGGGGTCTGTTGGTGATGAGCCTGGAAAGCACTCTCTGTCCTTTTCTTACCAAGCATGAGGATCTTCACATGTGTTCCTAGGATAAGAGGAGTTCCCCCAGTGCAGGTAAAGCTTGAAGCCCTGGGGGTCCAGGGATGGAAATGCCTTAAAGAGGATGTATCTCAATGCTTGGCTTCATGGGCAGTTTCCTTTGTGCCTGTGGGGACACCAGCTATCAGGGGCTGACACAGGTGTCTCCTTTAGATGTGTATGTGTGCTTCAGATGTTTGCTTTGATGCCCTCCGCTGTCCAGCAACTGTGAGGCCCGAGTCTGAGGGCACCTGTGGAGAGGGATTGGTCTGAGCTGCTACGGTTCATGTGCCGAGTTATTTCCACCTTCAAGATAGTTGTCAAGATAAAACATATCCATGTTCAACGTCACTGAAATACACTAGCAAACTACTTTTGTCTATGTGGATTTGTTTTCTCATTTCGGAAATTATTTTTCCCTTTTATTGCGATTCTGCTATTCTGTGCTGTGTTCCAAGGAGGAATGAATTGGTGTGCATCTGCACTATGCTTTTACTGTGTGTTTCAGCCTGAGACAGGCCCCCTGGTATGAGTGCAGGGGTCAATGGCTAACAATTCTGAATCCCATGTACAAATCCTGGTGTCTTTGTACAGCGTTTATAGAAGTACCTGCACAAACCAAAGCCACACAGCACAGACCCTTACCTTTCTAACAGAAATGAAGTCAACAGATTCCAGGCCATCTGTGGATTGCACATGTTTACCGTGCTGTATGGACTCTGTGTGGACTCTGCCAGTTGTGTTGTCTTTGAAGGCAGATGAGATGTCTGCTTTGGGGAGGAGACTGGTGAGCCCACACTATGCACACTGTGCATAGGGACTTGACACTTGGGGCTTGATTATCGCGTGGGACTTGGCGAGGAAGCAGAGGATGTGGAGTGAGGAAGAAACCCCAGAACAGGTGTCACTGTTTGGACAGACACCTTCATGTGGTCCAGAGCAGTCAAGATGTGCACACTGGGGCTGTTACAAGGAGCCTTTCAGGGAGCAGCACAAGCAACAGTCCTATCCTCATAAGCACAAGGAAGCTCAGACATTGGTTCGTGTGATGGGCTAGAGGTCTTAGACTGAAATTTCCCATGGGGATTGCACTGAGTGGGGGATTCTGTGGGCTCTGGGGAGGAATTGGGTATAGAACAGAGTGCACACCCTCCTTCAAGGCCCAGGAAGACCGTGGGATCACAGAGCTCTCTCTGGGAAAGGACTCCCTGAGGTGCAGGCAGAAGGCCAGGGGAGTGTTTGCAGCACAACAAACCCATGTACATGTGTAGAGGAACCACATGAGCCAGTGCACATGGAAGCTGGGGTGAGGGCCTTGAGCCTGTGGCCCCACTGACTTCCAAGTCTGAGCGCCATGTGTGCCACAGATACCAAGCGAGTGAGTGCCCGCGGCGGTTATGCCAGCCACACCAGCCTCATTAAGGGGCCCCTGTCCTTCACTGGCCTTCCAGTTTTTGGAAGGATCCAGAGCACATGCAGTAAGATACCACCTCATATTGTTCTTTAAATTACCCTAGCTCCATGGAGATGCTGGGGCTTCTGATGCTGCCCTTACTGATTCCATGACCTGTGGCTCCTAAGAATGTTCTTCCTGCAGTTGGAATGCAGATATCCCACATCCACGTGGCATCCCTCATCCTCTGACTCCTTTCTCCTGCTGCTCTTGAAATGGATTGAGCGTAGGGCCTGTCCTCTCCCTGTGTGCTGTGGCCCCATGAGCCGGCACACATTAGAGTCCACATAGGAAAGGGCCCCGTGTGACCTTTTTCTCTCTTAAAAACCTTTATAATCCCATACTCCTTTGATCTCCATTCTTTGGGAATCTCGATGAAGTGTGGTGTATCACGAAGCCTAAAATGTTGCTTCTCTCCTCCAGTTTCTGGCAGTTCTTTATGACTGTCATTCTTTTCACCAGAGTCCTTTTGCGTGGTCTTGTCTGAGAGAGACTTTGAGGAATACTGTTTGGTCCCTGTAGGTGGAAAGAAATTACAGGATTATCTATCCTGTGTATATTTTATAATTTTTCTTTTATTTGAGGAACAATCTCTTAATCAGAAATGCCTTCTAGGAAACAATTAAGTAAAGACAGATGTCTGGAGACCTCCATGTGGGGCAGGTGGGTTTTCCTGATTTTTCTCCATTAACAGCTACTGTCTCCCCCAACCCCCTGTGGTATCCTGCATGCGCTGTTGGCCCAGACTCTGCATACAGCTGGCTGGGGCCTCACGAACAGCTGGAGGCCCGCAGGCCGAAGGGTCCCCCTGAGTTTGTGAGCTCGGGATCTCACATGCTCAGTAGTTCATCGGAAGACAACAAAGCCCTACCAGACTTGATGTCTCCCTTCTCAAGTTTTTAAGGAGGAAGTTTCTCAGAATACATAGAGAGAACCTGAGAAATGGTTCCAGGTTAGAGAAAACCAGAGATGTGAGGAGGGAGTGTGGTGTGCAGTCTTGGTCAGCACGCGGGAGTCAGAAGACTGGCAGATCCATCTCCTGTGCTGACCATGGAAATGTCCCCCACTTTCAGGAAACACGAGTCACCCTGAGCTGTTCTGTTGGCAGTATTGTCTCAAGTGGTTCAGAAAAAAAACAACACATGGAAGACCAAGAATGAACCATAAACGTGATAAAGTGTCATGTGTGGGAAATCTGGAGATAAATCCTGTGTCTTCAGCTTCTCTGTATGTTGAAAATCATTGCAAAATTAAAAGTTAAGAATTATGAGGGTGAGGAAAATTAGGGTAACCAATAGGTCAAAAAAAATTCAATGTTTGAGTTCTTCTTTAAAACCAGCCTTTCTCAGGGATGTGGAGAAAGGAGAACTCTCTTAAACTGTTGGTGGGAAAGCCAGCTGATGTAGCCACTCTGGAAAACAGCACGGAGGTTCCTCAAAAAGTTGAAAAATACCTACCCTATAACCCAGCAATTGCACTACTGGGTATTTGCAAGATACAAGTGTAGTGATCCGAAGTGGCATGTGCATCCAAATGTTTATAGCAGCAATGTCCACAATAGCCAAACTATGGAAAGAACCTAGATGTCTATCAGCAGATGAATGGGTAAAGAAAATGTGGTGTATGTATATACAATGGAATACTGTGACGCCATCAAAACATGAAATCTTGCCTTTTGCAATGATGTGGATGGAACTAGAGGGTATTATGCTGAGCAAAATAAATCAGTCGGAGAAAGATAATTTTTATATGATCTGTCTGATATGAGGAATTTGAGAGGCAGGACAGGGGACTGTGGGTGATAGGGAAGGAAAAAATGAAACAAGATGGGATCAGAAGGGAGAGAAAGCATGAGACTCTTAATCTCATAAAACAAACTGAGGGTTGCTGGGGAGTGGTGGGTAGGGAGAGGGTGGCTGAGTTATGGACATAGGGGAGCACATGTGCTATGGTGTATGCTGTGAAATGTGTAAGCCAGATGATTCACAGACCTGTGTCCCTGGGTCAAATAATGCATTATATGTTAATAAAAAATAAAAGAAAAGCCCTTTTGCTGCTTCTTCTGTGTGACCTTCTACTATCTTAGGGAAAGGTAGAGGATATTGGGAATGACATGGCTAGGGTGTTGTTTCACTCTACTGTGAGGATTTGTGGAAGAATTGAATTGATGTTTTCACTGAGTTCTTATATATTGGCCCATGAGGGCATCTACAAGACTGTCCACCTTAATTCTTGTGCAAATCCCTGTCTGATGGGGGTGATATGGAGAAAAAGCAGAAGGGAATGTAGATAAAATTATACATCCTTACAACCTGCAGCTCACTGACAAATACTTGAAATAGAGTAGAACTTTTCTGGAGGAAGCTCTCTGGTCTGAATGGTTTTTTTTTTGTTTATTTTAAGATTTTATTTGTTTATTTGAAAGAGATCACAAGTAGGCAGTGAGGCAGGCAGAGATGGAGGGAGCAAGATCCCTGCCAAGCAGAGAGCCTGATGCGGGCCTCGATCCCAGGACCCTGGGATCATGACCTGAGCCGAAGGCAGAGGTTTTATCCCACTGAGCCAATCTGGTGCCCATGTTAATGCTGTTAGTGCCTCGCTGGAGGGTAAAACCTCCTTAGCTTGGCAATAGCCAGGCCTCCAGGAGCCTGGGAGTCCTCTTTAGCATAACATAGTCCTTTTAGAAACTTCCCTGGTCTTTAACTCCCCCACCTCCAAACTGTATTAATCAGCCACCACTCCCAACCCTGGAGAAGCAGCTCTTTCTAGCCAAGGGCCCTGTACTTGTGTTTAATAAAACCACCTTTTTGCACCGTAGATGTCTTATGAATTCCTCCTTGGCCATCTTTGGTTGAGGACCCCAAAGCTCCAAAACACCATCAGACATGCCATCCCTCTCCTCTGAGGAGGGATCTGTGGCTCCCATGGCTTTGCACATCCTTGTACACAAGAGTGGTTAGGTTATGATCCAGTGTCAGGTCCGTCTGCTGCTGGACTCCTTCCCATGCCCTGCTGCACCCTCGGCCTCTGAACTTATGCCCACATAGTCCCTAGGGGGTCAGCAAATCCTTGGTGGGGTGGGCATGGCATGGGGACAGAGAAGCCATGTTCAGCGCATGGCCCAGTTTCTCTTCCTCCTCCTCTCTGCCCAGAGCTATGGCTTCTGCATACATGCCTGTGTTCTTACCATAAAGGTTGAAGGAGCCAGTGAGCAAACCCTAGAAGGATGCCTATTCTGTTTCTCAAGAATGTCACCTGCCCAGCGGATATGCACTTATTTCCGCAGGACCACTGCTGAGCTGGATGGCTTGCCCGCCCACCTGTCTGCTGGCAGAGTAAGCCCGACCAGAAGTAAAGTGCCAGGTCATTGAATAACACTTGGAGAAACTGTCACGCAGGCCACCTCTGAAGCCATGTGGGTCACCCTGGGAGCCACAGGGACCACTCTGGGAGACGTGCTTGCCACCCTTGGGAGCCACATGGGCTACCCTGGGAGCCACGTGGGCCATCCTCCAGAACCATGCAGGCCATAATCAGAGTAGCGTGGTAGAAGGAGAGCTGTACCTCATGAGGAGTTTGTAGATACCTGGGGATAGGACAGGAGTGGATGGTCAGCACTGTTCCCACAAAATTTCCCCACAAAATAAAGCCCCACCAGGAAGAGGCCCCATTGGTCTGGGAGGATTCTCATCAGTCATTCCAGGAGCTCAGGCCATTTAATATTTCATGTGATGCCAGTGCGCAATCAGTACTGCCCTTTTTAAATGCCTGAACTTGTCTCTAAGTTTCCTACAGGCCCCAGAGCTGCTGGTCAGGCACCTATGCCCATGCTGACATCCCCGTGTGCCGATGTTCTCTGTGAATACCCCAAAATATCAGCCCCTTCATCAGGGTGTTCTTTCCAGATCTCTCAGGAATGTTCTTCAAACCTTACTAGCTAGCCTGAGGGTGATGCTACTGTTGGTTTTTGCAAAACATGTTATTACATACACATGTTGTCTGGTTTATTGGCACAGCTGCTCATGTGTAGGAAAGGAGGGGCTCAGGCTGCTTTTCCTGACCCTGCTTTGAGGACTCCTGCTGCCAAGCAAGCAGAATTCATCTCAAGTGTGTCACCCACCTGCAGATAGACTGCTCTCTTGTCTCTGGGGATGGTTATAGGCAAGTGCTGGGTCTTTACTGCTGATTCAAAAACCACCAAAGCCATGTTGGGATCAAAAAGGAAGTGACAAGTTCAGTCTTTTGTTATTTTAAAATCTTGTCTCATTATTAGTTAATTTCCCCCCAAGGAACTGTTTTCTCTGTGAGTCTGTAAGGGAAGCAGCTCTGAAGGGATGCTCCCTAATGCAGGTTTTCTTGAATGTCACAAGGGTCACAGGTAGGTATCTTGGCTGTCCCACCAACCTGAGCTGTAGGACACTTGGATTTCTTGCAGTCCTGTGGCCTTTCTGGGATGATAGCAGGGGATGCAGGAGCCCTAGGGGGTGGTTATTCTACATCTATTAGAGAATATTGTGAATTCAAGTAATTAGACTGGGTTTATTCTATTCTGTAAGAAAGCACAAAGTATATCAGAGGACGACCTTGTAACACTCACCTGCATCTAAGACTTGTATATGCATGGGGAGCTCAGTCTGTATTCAGACAGTTCACAGAGTTTTAATGATGTGTCTTGTATCGCTCCAGGTTCTGGGGAACAAAGGCAGGCAGGACACTGTCTGTTCTCAGAGTCAGCAGCTCACACAGGAGATAGGGGATGTCTGCAACCACCATGGACACTTTTCCCAGAGTAGTCCAGCAGGTTTTGAGGATAGGTAGACATTCTCCAGAGGATAGGGTGGGAAGTGAGGTCCATGTGGGCAGAATAAGTGGCCCAAGGCCTAGAGTCTGATACAAGGTGTAGCAGGAAGAGAGTGGGTTGTGGTTGTGGTTGGGTAGGGTCTGTGGGCTGGAGCGAGACCCAGGATGGCCAATGGGGCTGTGTGTAGAATTCCCCTTCTCAACATGCTGCTGGAAAGGAGTTGTGCGGCTGGTGCACACAGTCTGGTCAGAAGCTGTAAGAGGCTTTGTGACCACCCCAGGGCCATGGCTGGGGGTCTGTCCCACCTTTATCCCATTCAGCCTCAGCCCCATGGGACTCTAGGATGAGCACAAGGTGCAGTAGAGGCCAGGGGAATCTCCTTTCTGGGGAGGGAATGGAGGGGACTTAAAGGTGTGACAGAAAATATGGTAGAAACTCACTAAGGATTGAATTTCAGGGGCAGATAATGTTTGTCCTGTAAAAATAAAGTATTTATGCTCAGAACTCTTCAAAGTGTGTCTCTGAAAAAGTGACAAGGCTGCAGAGGCCAGTCTCAGACGCTGCAGGTAAGTGGAGTGGGTGACAGATGTAGGGGACATGAGTTGCAGGGTGGTGGCAATGTCAAGGACCTTCCCAGGCTGCTGACACAGACATGGATGCAGGGACTGCACACACTGGCCAGACCCTACAACTACCAATAAAGGAAACCCTGGGATAGGAGGGATTTAATCTTGAAAATTAAAAGTGCCTATGGCTTGTATTAAAGAAACAATAATGCTTGGAATTTAAATGAAGGCCACAAGAGCCACAGAAAGACTGTGGGCCTTGGAGTCTAAAGACCTGGCTTTAATGTTTGAGTTTCGCTACTTACTTTATGACTCTTTTGACATTTACTTAAATTCTCTGACTTCCCATTTCACCTTTAAAATTGGTATAATAATAATGGCAGCATAGAAGGTGCTTGAGTAATGTGAACAGGGAATGCCTATAAAACAGTTTGTGCTGTCACAGATGCTTCCTGCTGGCTGGGGTGAGCATAGCGAGCAGGAACCGGAACAGAAGGGGATGGAACTCAGTGCTTCAGATGTGGGACCCAGGCAGGTTTTCTGTGTGTGTGAGGCTCCCTTATTGAACCTGAGGTATGACCCATTGGTCTGAGGGACTCTGTGAACTTTGTTGTCCTATCATTTGTGCAGGATCTGCAGCATTCGGCACACCTGTGAGCCCTGCACACACTTACTGTGCAGAACACATGTATGTATTCACTGTTCACGTATTTGTCCCATGCAACACGGGCACACATGCACACTGTGTACACATGTGTAGGAGAAGTGTAAGCACATGCATGCACTGTGCATACCTATAGACTGTGCAGCACCAGCACATGCATGCACCATGCATGCAAGGACACTGTGGCACCAGCACATGCATGCACTATGCACACCTGTACATTATGTGTCACCAGTACACGCATGCATCATGCACATATTTATACCATGCAGCACCAGCACACACCTGTACACATATGTACACACATGCAACATGAACACACTGCAGTATATTCAGCAGTATATAGCACACACATGCACACACATGCAACACAAACACACTGCATATATGTGCATTGTGTAGTATAAGCACAGATGTGGATCCCATGTGTATACATAAATGGCAGTGTGTAGCACACACATGCACTAGGTACACACTTGCCATGTGCAGCAAATAGCGAGTACACATACTAGGCACATGCATACACCACTTGGTATGCAGCACCACCATAGCGTACCTTGTGTGTGCACTGGGAACATCTATTCATACATGTGGTATATAGCATTTGTCAGCAAGCACTTGATAATGATGGAAATTTGTTTACACACCATCAGATAATATCAGCATCAATTCTCTGCTCAAATGGATGTTCTCAGTGTTGGTACTGTCTAGAAGAGCACCATGAGCTTTTGATGAAACTGGCATGCATGCTTGTTTTAAAAAATAATTTTGGGGGAGATTACTGTTGAGCACAGAACTCAGTTACAGTGTGCATGGCTCCTGTGTCATGGAGAGAAAATGCTAAAGAAAAAAAATTCTCTATTTATGCTTTTTAAGAAACACAACTTTGGAATCAAACCTAGATTCAGATCGTGCTTATAGCCATGAGAAGCAGTTCGTGGCCCCACTCTTGTTTTGTGTGTGTGCGTTAAACAAATAAGGAACTAATAGCGACTAGCCCCTGTTGTATGTCAGGTACTCTTCAGATAGCTCCATGTGCATAAGCTTATTTCAGCCCTCCAGTGTGCCCCAGAGAGCATTCATTTCGCCCTGGATCCTAACCTGTGTGGGGCACGGAGACAAGGCAGGAGCTTCACGCACCTTCCCAGGTCATGGATGCAAGGGCTGGACCCCTACACACAAAGCTGGGCTACAGATCTCTTGTGAGCTACATGCCATTTTCGTCTACCTTGTGGTCCTACAGTGAAAGGGCGGATGGAATCTAATAATACAGTTTATTTCTCCTTATGTATCCAAACAGTCATTTCAGCATGTGTGTTGGAGTCCTCAAGATCACCCCCCAGGTTTGACCATGGACCAGGAGTCCCAGGACTCAGCATACAGTCATGCTTATGGTGATGATTTATTGCAGCAAAGGACACAAGACATAATCATCAAAAGAAGGGGTGTGTGCAGCCACATTCGAGGAAGCCATGTTTCCCAAGTTGTCCCGGGGTCATGCAGGACATACCTAGATTCAGCCGCCTCTCATCAAAACATGGTGGAGCATCCATCCAGGAGGCTTACTGAGCCTGGGAGCCAGCATTCCACACCCTCTGCTCCCAGGGTCCCAGGAGGATGCCACACACTCCCCATGCTGTTGATGCCTGTGGTCGGGGCAGCAGCCCTGCATGATCTCTCCCAGACCCCACTCTGTCCACTTCTCCACTTTGTGCAGCCCTCATCATTGAGCTCAGTGCTTGGATTCAGGGTCAGCTGCTGTGTTCCTTGTCTATGGTACATGTGTATTCACCTCTGAGTATGGGCAACGTCAGAGGTCATGGTCATGGTCATGGTCATGGCAAGACTGGACATGTGTGGTGTCCCTGGGCAGCTCTAAGGAGTAGCTTCAAAAGATAGCATTGGCCTTAATGTTCTCCCCCAACCCCATGTGTCTCTCAAGGCTGGGTTTGGGATTTTCCCCATTATTACAAAAATCAGCATGACCCATTCAGTAACTAACTCTATATATTTCCTGCTCTCTGTTATTCTCATGCAGACCTTCTCTCAGAAAGGACTGGGATCAAGAGGGGGACAAGTGTCTTTTGATATCATGTCCTTCTACAACATTAACAGCAAGGACATCTCATTCTGGATTCGGTCAGGACGAAATCCTGAATATTCAGGGTAGTTTAACATAGTGTTGCACACCTGACCCCTGTTGTTATGTTGATATAGTGAGAATTCTAGGAAAGACTATTGCCTTTAAAAAAAAAATTAAATTCAATTTAGTGAATTAACTTGTAGTGCATTACTAGTTTCAGGGGTAGAATTTAGTGGTTGATCAGTTGAATATCACGTGCATATCAGTGTTCATTCCATCATGTGCCCTCCTTAATTCCCATCACTCAGTTATGCCATTCCCCTACCTGCTTCCTCTTCAACAACCCTCAGTTTTCTTCCTAGAGTTAAGAGTCTCTTATGGTTTATCTCCCTCTCTGATTTCATCTTATCTTATTTTTTTTTCCTTCAGCCCCATATGATCCTGTTTTATTTTTTAAATTCCACATATGAGTGAGATCATATGATAATTGTCTTCCTCTGATTGCCATACTTCACTTAGCATAATACTCGCAAGTCTGTCCACTTCCTTGCAAATATAAGATTTTATCCTTTTTGATGGCTGAGTAATAGTCCACTGTATATACAGACCATATCTTCGTCTTCACTGCCTTTTAATCATCAAGCTGCCTGGGTGGGGTTGGCACCAGTGAGAGGCTAGGGAAGGAGAGTCTGACAGAACACAGATCCTGGTGACTTTGGGGGGTAGGGGTCAGGAGAAGGTGGAAGGCCATCAACCTTGTGACAGGGCTTCTGGCCCCCTGGCATTCTGGTTTTATAGGAATGACACCTTGGGGATGTGGTCTTTCTCTGTATGAGAAATATGGAGTTGACCAGATTGCCCCCAGCCCTCCCCCTCACCCCCTGTCAGAGAATAAGCCCTTTCCTATGGGTACCGGATGGGACACTGGCCACCCAGCCAGGCTCTGGGTTTTTGGTGCCAGAGACCCTCTGGACTAGGACTTTTGTCTGCTCATCCCTGAAGCTGAATTGTGTCTATTGGCAGTGATTTTGCCAGATTTCAGCCCAGTACCATGAGTTTTGAGAACAAAACAGCTCACAGCAGACACTGATGGTTTAGCTTAGCATGAGGTCTGACAGCCAGATTTTGTAGACTCTAGGACTTAAGAAAAACAAAAAAACAAACAAACGAACAAAAAAGTGGTTTTTCTCTGTAAGCCATGAAGCTGTAGTGGCTGGATGGTTGTGTCCTAGCCCAGGTGACAAGCAGACCTCTCCTAAGCCCTTTGTTTTGTCCATCTGAGTGCCTAAATTACTACTCAAGAGCATTCACATCAGCCTGGAAAGTCACCAGGTTCTCAGGCCAGACATCTGATTTAATGAGAGCTTGTTAGCAAACTAAAGACTGTTTGTCAGAACTCCAAAAGTGTGTTCCCAACTAGATGTTGTCTCTCGTCCTGTCTCCCCTCCAGTGGAACAGAATAATAGGGACTGTCATCAGCAATACAGGCTAGGTCTGTTTCTGACATCCAGAACTTTCTGTGAAAGTTTCCTCAAATCCTTAGCATGGAAATCAGTCTCTCCAAGGCCTGCATCTGAGCTGCCTGGGGGCGGGGGTGGGGCATTGCTGGAAAGCAAGGGGAGACCACAGCAGCTGTGGGAGTATTTTCTTTCCTGTTTTCCTGTTTTCTCTCAACATCAGTTCCACTTCTGTGACCTGATTTAACCTCCATTCTCCCCACATAAAGGAGAAAGTAACACAAATGTAACACTGTTTGGCAATCTAGGCTCACCTTCGGAATGTGTGAGGTCTTTCTCCCCTGACCCAGAGGAGAGCACGAAACCCAAAGGCGTCACCAGGCTGTGCTTCTTTCTGCCTGCCTTAGCCAGAGCCACTGAGAACCAATCAAGGACCCAGCAGGTCCTCTCTTCTGGGTCTGGACCTGTGATTGTTGAATTGTATGCATAATGTTTGCCTTTCAGTTGACAACAGGGCTGCTGTTTGATGTCAGGGATGATTCAGAAGCCTTCCAGGCACTGATATTTGACACCTCCCACACCTTCATCTCTTTAAAACAAACTTGCATTGTATTTCACTGAGCCAGTGGCAGGCTAGAGAATCCCACTTCTGTTACAAGCTATGCTGGGGTCCCCAGAACCCACTCCTCCACCCAGGTGTGGTACTTTTCTAGTGGACTTGCAGGGCTCTGTATGTAGTCTTACATAGAGGGTTTGGTACTGGACATGGTATGAAGTAACCTCAGCAAAGGGAAGGACACAACATCTGTATCTTTGGAGTAAATACCCAGTAGTGCAATGGCAGGGTCATAGGGAAGTTCTATTTTTAATTTCTTGAGGAATCTCCACACTGTTCTCCAAAGAGGCTGCACCAACTTGCATTCCCACCAACAGTGTAAGAGGGTTCCCCTTTCTCCACATCCTCTCCAACACATGTTGTTTTCTGTTGTGTTAATTTTGGCCATTCTAGAAGGGCCATCTGTACCCCAATGTTTATAGCAGCAATGGCCACGGTCGCCAAACTATGGAAAGAACCAAGATGCCCTTCAACGGACGAATGGATAAGGAAGATGTGGTCCATATACATTATGGAGTATTATGGAGTATTATGCCTCCATCAGAAAGGATGAATACCCAACTTTTGTAGCAACATGGACGGGACTGGAAGAGATTATGCTGAGTGAAATAAGTCAAGCAGAGAGAGTCAATTATCATATGGTTTCACTTATTTGTGGAGCATAACAAATAGCATGGAGGACAAGGGGTGTTAGAGAGGAGAAGGGAGTTGGGGTAAATTGGTAGGGTAGGTGAATCATGAGAGACTATGGACTCTGAAAAACAATCTGAGGGGTTCGAAGTGGCGGGGGGTTGGAGGTTGGGGTACCAGGTGGTGGATATTATAGAGGGCACGGATTGCATGGAGCACTGGGTGTGGTGAAAAAATAATGAATACTGTTTTTCTGAAAATAAATTAATTTAATTTAAAAAAAAAAAGGAAGGACACATGGGGGCAGTGCCTGGGAGATACCAGGCTGACTTTCCAAGTCTTTTCCCCATGTGAGTGTTGTCTGTCAGAGGTTCTCACTTGAGCCAGGTGTCTGAGATTTGCCTGGGGGCTGATCACAGACACAGAAGTCCTAGAGTCCATGAGGAAGGTACCCATGCTTTCCAGACACAACCCTGCTTGTACAGAGCATTCAGACAAAACAAAACAAAATAAACACACACACACACACAAACAAACAAACAAACCAAACACTCAAAAAAAAAACAAAGAGTTCAGACACAGTGAGTGAGTCAGTATTTAGGGAAGTTTCCATAACTATTGGGGTAGAGAACAGTAGAACAGTCATGGTCCAAGATGCCAACAAGGATCACCTCTGCAAGTAGCCTTTCTAAAGACTGCAGCCCCAGCTGTCTGTGTGCATGCTTTCCTGCACACTAGGTAACCAGGAGAAGCACAATTAAGGAGGGGTGTGTGTGTGTGTGTGTGTGTGTGTGCTGTTGGACACCTCCATGTGGACCAGCCATATGTGCCATGAGCAGTAGCTGTGCTGCCGTGGTTCATCTGTGGGGTGGACAGCCTGAGAGGGTGTACTTCATGGCTGGGCTATACAACCTTATGCACAGGAGGGCCTCTTTATATCAGATCATGTGGGAGAGTTAACACTACATCTTAAGATATTACTTAGAGAAAATTTATTGGATTAAAATGGTCAAGAATTAATGAAGATATTCAAACTCTCTGTACATAAGTCCATGCCTTTGAACTCCAGGATCTCAGTGTTCATCTCTGATTCTCTGTTGTGAGTGTCCATGGTGGAAACTCCAACCTCTCCCTGCAAAGGACTACTCTTGAGATCACAAACATAAATGCAACTCTGTTTTCTTAAGTTTATTCAGGAATAGATTCAATTTGGCAGTGAACTCTGTTGCATAGTTTGCTTTAATCAGGAGGGTGATCTTGGTTCCCCCTGAAGAGAAGGGACTTGGATGCTGGTATGCAGGGTGTTGGTGACGAACTGTAAGGACCTATTTTACTGTCCCTGCTCCCCTTCCCCCAGGGGACTTAAAAACAAGTCCTGGAAACCAGCTCCAGGTGTGGAGGCCAAGAAAAACAAGGCTGTACCCACCTCAAGTCTAGCCCTGACATAAGTACAGCCATCTTGGCAAAGCAAAAGCTGGCACCTTGCACTGTAATAGTGGGTTAGCATAAGAATGGCTATCCTGAAGGCCGGGAAGCCATTTTACTAAGTGTCCCTAACCATCCCACAGGGCGCACGTAACTTGAGATAAGAGAAAGTAGCTAAAACCTAAGAAACAACTTAATCATATATCACCAGGGCGGTTAGGCAATGGTGCCACAGGGACCAGATGTTAAAGAAAACAAATAGTTAACTTGCAGAGATCACAATCCTGCAAGACTGGGATCTCCCTTGGTTTGCAAATGTCCTGATGATTTACAACAAAAAGGGCTATCTCTTCAATGGCCCAATTTCCAGAGACAAAGGGCTCAGTTCCTCAAGGCCTAAGGCCACCCTCCCACCAAAAAACTGAGGGAGTCTGAGGCAGAAGGAAATGTAAATAAAGTTAAATTTCTTCTAAACCTAAATCTCACTTAACCGCCAGGATGGCGTGGCAAAAGGTTAAAGTTAAACTGTCAAAGTGGGGTGCAAGATATGTATGTATCTATGAAGAAGTGCTTTGAAAATGCTATATAAACCCTTGGCTTTGAGTGCTGGGGGTCCTCGTTGAAACCAGCTGTGCCAGGTGGATGCTTGGACCCCAGCTACCAGGAAATAAACCTCGCTGTGTGACTTACATTATCGAGAGTGTTCTCTGTCTAATTGGGGGGTGGTTGACTCTGTACCCTAACAGAATCTTCCCCAGGTTTCTCTGACATGCTCTGAACTTGCGCATGACACATTCAGGGACTGAATACTCCATTTTCTCAAGCCATCCACTCTCTTCAGAGGGTTTCACTGACAGACACCTGTACTGGGGAGAACTGGGATTTTGTGCACAGAGTGACCCCTCAGAAACCTGACTGCTTGTATTTATTTTTCCTTTACCTGACTAACTGATGGGAGTATGAACAGTTTTTTTCAAAGTGAGGCCATCATATGCTGACACCCCTTCCCTTACAAACCATCCCTCCCCTCCTGTGTCACTTGTACAAATCCCCTCTGTGAAATACACTGCCCTCCCTCTTGGGAAACATTCCAAAAACAAAACAAAACAAAACAAAAAACTTCTCTGGGAAAGACTAAGTTTGACACATTTGTCTTGACTTGAGCATCTTGTGTGGACTCTCCAATGTTTAGTTCTATACACTGGAGATTTCCTCATTTTCCAGTGGCATGACTACATGTCAGGAAACATGAGGGTAAGGATGCATGGAGCTGTTTTCTAACTCTGTTCTCTCAAGGAGCAACAAGCGTCTATGTTTAAAGTACTTTTCTTTTCTTTTTTTTTTCCTTTGTGTGTGTGTGTGTGTGTGTGTGTGTGTGTGTGTGTGTGTGTGTGTGAGATATGAATGATTTCTTCCCAGAAAGCCTGCGGCAACAGCACTATGTGGGTCATGAGTTTAGGGATCCAGCATTGCAGTCAGTGTCTTTGACGGAAATGCACAGAGGGTGCTTTCTTGTTCCCCAGCTTCTCTCTCTCAGGTATGGCTGTGCAGGCACCCACAGTTAAGTGGGTGATCAGTGTGCTCCACATGCTCTAATGCCTAAGTCGTCTCTGCACTTTCACTTGGGTAGGTGCACGCTTGCCACCTTGGGGCCCCTGTCTGCCTCTTGTGTCCCTTCCATGGAAGGCAGTGACTGGCCATGCAGAGCGTGGAAATGCAGGTCTCAGCACCATGCAGCTGGACCCAGTGGCTACCATGGCTTTAGGTTCCGTGCTGCTGGAGCATGTGACCTTCATGGACTAGGGGTCTGTGCCTGAGGCGAGCCCTCAGGGGAGGCCTGCAGAATGCCTTCCTCCAGCTGACAGTGTGTCCACTCTCCTGAAACTCTGCATTTTGTCTGAATAATTTAATACTTCTCTGAGAAAAGTGGCATTTGTGTGTGTGTGTGTGTGTATGTGTTTGTGTGTGTGTGTGTTCAAATAGCATTGGAGACAATGAATGACTAGATAGACTATTTCTGCTTTTGTTTCCAGTTTAAATGAAATTTTAGAATGATAATATCAGGAAGGCAGGTGGTTGAAGTGGTTGCAGCTTCATAAGCTGCGTGAGTGTCCTGAGTGGAGGTTAGCTCTGTGTTGGTCCCTGATCCACCTCCCGTTGATGATCTCACAACCTTCCTAGATGCAGGAAGGACAACAAGCAGCAGTTTAGATATTATACCACCACTGGTAACTCTTATGTTTTCAGAATTTGCTGCATTGCAATTTCCTAAATTGTTTGTGCATATTATTTAATATAATCCTTAAGAAAGTAAAGAGGGACAGGGGGTTGGAGATTCTGAAGGAAGGGTCATCAGCCACAGCCTTGTCGGTGTTTCAGAACAATGCTGCCTGAGCCATTGTGTACGTGGTGGGGCATAGAGTGGCAGTCAGGCAGTTGGTGCCTCCAGCTGCTTCTGCTTGTCCCTGCATGGGGATCAGTCATGAGCCCTGGTGGAGAGCCACTAACCAGAGTGCAGAGGGTCAAGGGAGGGGGAGAGATGTAGGCACAGTGATATTCCATCCTTGGCTGAGCTGAAGTGCATGATGAGGCCCTGCATCTGGAGGTTGCATCTGAAGGCACCGACAGTTTCTGCGAGTTTCCCAAATGGGCCCTTGACCTCATCTCTGGTTCATTTCTTCAGTTATGTTTGGGAGCCTAAGAAACCAGAAGTGGACACAAGCAAAATCAGACAAGTGGCAGGGGCTTCTTCATGCAGGAGGAACACCTCCTCTGTCTGGACCAAGTCTTGTCTGCTTTGAGAGATTGTAGCATTGTGGGAAGAAGCAAGATTCCAGGCCAGCAGCTCTGCATCGACTGTTTTCTGAGGGACTGCCCTTCCTAGGCATGGGGACACCCTGAGTCCTGAGGCTCGGTCTAGCTTGCTGAAAGGCAGAAGAGAGGCTGGAGCCCCTCATGGCTTGAGGGTTGGGACTGGAACATCTGCCCTGCAGGCCCCTCTGGAAGAGCAACACAGCAGCTCCACCTGCTGGGCGTGGACGGCCTGGCAGCGCAGGAAGCCTAGGAGCAGGTGCCTGGCCCTGAGGTCTTCTGCTGCCAGTGCCCCTGCTGCTCTCTCCCCAGGGAGACCCCCTGCCCTAGAGTGCCATCCTTACCCGCAGTGAGGTCCTACATCTGCTTGGAAGCCTTCTGTCTTTGCAGTGTGGCATCATCAAGGGTCTGTGGCTGGCAGGCAGCCCATTTCCCCAGAAGAAGAAAACCCCCAACAAGGATGGGGCAGGGGTGGATATTCCCACTGCGTTCTTCTGGGAGCTGCAGGCCCCATCCTCCAGAGCAGGCCCCATCCTCCAGAGCAGCCTTTAACACACAGGATGCGGGCTGGTGGCTTTACTGCAGCTGCACTGAGATTCTTCATTCTCAGAGAAGGGGTCCTGTGTTCTCCGCTTGACCCAGCCCTGCCAGGGCTGCGCTGGGCCTGCCTGTCTCATCCATTGGTCCTGCACTTGGAGCAGCAAAGAGAGTGTAAGGGCCTTCCAATAAAGCTTTATAAAAGCAGGTGAAATCTGCAGTTTGCAGATCCCTGGCCTTCAGGTTAAAGATCAGATTCTTCTTTGCATCCTGTGTTTATGCTGTGGATCCTGTAAAACAGGATCTCTGCAGAAGAAGAAAAGAAATGTTCACACCGGCTCTGAGTGCTCTTTATGGAGGAAGGATCAACACATCTAGTATGGTGAGGTCTTGGTCTCATGCCAGAGTCACCCTAGAAAGAGCTGTTATCCACTAATCACACATGCTGCCCACCAATGTGTGCCATGCCTGGGGCTGGGAGTGGGGGTTGCAGTTGGCGCAGAGAGACAGGTCTGTTCCAGAGAGACCTGTGTTCAGGTGCATTAGATGGCCATATGCCCCAGGGAGGCATCCATTGGGTGCTAGAGAGAGAGGATTGTTCTAGGATGACCAGGGCACATGGGGCCAGCAGCTGTTGGAGCAGCTTTTAAGTGTGCAAAGACCACCCCCCCACACACACACCTATTGTTGGGTGTCCACACACACCTGGGTCTCTGCAGCCTCCAGCAACTGAGGACCAGCTCCTTGTTGGTGGGGTCCCAGGGAAGCTAGTGTCCACACCAATGGGAGTCACACTTCCTGAAGGGTAAGATTCTGGTTGGTAGAGTCCCAGGGAGGCAGGTGTCCACACTGACGAGGGCCACAGTTTGTGAAGGATCAGCTCCAGGTCAATGGGGTCCTGGGGAGGCTGGTGTCCATGCCAAAGGGTGTCACATTCCCTGAAATGCCCTTCCTGGTAGGTGGGGCAGGTCTTGGCCTGGAGGAAGAAGCCTCTCACTGCCTCCATCAGGGCCAATGAAGAGGTTTCCTTGATTTCCCAAGACCCTCATAATGAACAATGGGAAAAGGATGAGCTGGGAGAGTCAGTGTGCAAGGCAGGATCTGAGGCTGCGTGCCCATGCAGGGGGGCATCAGCATGCAGGGCAGTGTCCAGGGTCTAAGGCTGTGTGCTCCTGTAGAAGGACATCAGTTTGAAGGGCAAAGTCCAGGGAGGAGTCTGAGGCTGTGTGGTCATGTAGGGGGGAGTCAATGTGCAGGGCAGTGTCCAGGGATGGGTCTGAGGCTGCATGATCACGTAGGGGGTGTCAGCATGCAAGACAGTTTCCAGGGAGAGGTCTGAGGCCATGTGGCCATTAGGGGGGCATCATCATGCACAGCAGTGTCCAGGGAGGAGTCTGAGGCTGCATACTTGGATAGCCTCTATTTCCAAAAATTGAAGTATGACCTGCACATAGCAACATAGTAGAGGCTGAACTTGATGAATTGTTAGTGGTAAGCATGCAAGTCACCACCATAGACACAGGAACTGGTGGGATGGCCAGGAGCCAGCAGGTGGGACCGTGCCCCCAACCTGTGGAGGCTGTCCTGTTGACAGATGTGTATTGAAGGCACTATCTCCTCTGAGCCATTGTGAGATTAAAAAGTTAAGGCATCTTATAGCCAGTGCGGAGCTCTTGGCTTCTGCCAAGAGCTGGCTCATGGATGGTAGACAGGCTAGTGACCCAGGACATGGTAGCAATGAGACTTAAGTGCCCTAGGCCTGGCCCAGAGACTGCTTATGGCTGGGCACAGCACCAGTGGGTCACACTGGCAACGATCAAGGATCTGGCAGCTCCTTTTGGGCCAAGTGACAAAGTCCATGGAGTCACTCCTGAGCTGGAAATGAGACAACACTTTGTGAAGGGAGGGACCTGGGGCCCCCTGAAGGCTGCAGCCAGTCTCAGGCAAGAAAGGACCATGGGGACTCAGTCCAGCTGGATGCTGCTTAGAAGCAAGGACTGAGAAGCACAGAGTTTACCCAATGCTGCATACCAAGGCACGTTCTCCAAGAGATCTAAGTCCCCGCTGCCATGCTTATTAAGCACGTGACTGTAGTTTGCTTATAGGCCCATGTGTCCCACCTGGTGCCCGGCCCTTTGTGGCTTTGGGCTCCTGGAACTGTTATCCGATAGTCGTGTAGTCCCTGTGTACCAGGCCTTGTTGGGGGCTCTGCGGTATGAATGCTGGGCCCAGTGAACCCCCTTCTCTCCTGGAGCTCATTCCTGATTGAGGCAACCAAAAGCAAGTCAGCCCTAAATACAAAATGTGTGGGCATCATGCATGACGAGAAGGGAACACATCAGGATGGTGGCGGGGCAGGGGGAGGTCAGAGAAGGAATGAAGATTCTGGAAAAAAGTGGCATTGACCCCTTGAGGAGGTGACACCAGCAGGGGTCCAACAAGATGCAGGTGGCTGTGCAGACACAGGCGGGGACATAGAGCACTCTAGGAAGATGCATGGACAGAGTGCTTGGTTCCAGTGACCGGGAGGGCAGCCGAACCACACCATCGTGACACAGGCTTTGGTTTGGGGTGAATGACATAGGGGAACATATGTGGGGAGTATGACAGTGGGGTGTTATGGGCATGGAGGTACCTGGAGCCAAGGCCTGTGTGACCACAAGAGGTGAGTGTGGGTAGAGGAGGACAGATTTGGGCCTAAAAAGTGAGCCCTGGGACCAAAGTTCAGAAGGATGGACAAAATCCAGCAAAGGAGATTAAGGGAGGACGCCAAGACCAGCGCCGGCCCTGGGAAGGAGAACATGTGAGTGTGTGTACACCAAGGGCACACGTGTGCAGGCAGGTACTCACACACTCACAGATGGAGTCTGATTGTGCATTTCTCATCCGGGAGCTCACCCTCCTTTAGATGTGTGCTTTCTGTTCCACTGGCCTCTTGTGGCTCTCTCCCCTCTCCCCAAAGAGCCACCTCCCACGTCTGGGACCAACTTCAGGTCACCTCTGGAACATAGACAGATGGTCTGCTGTGTACCACTGCTGCAGAGTGGACTGTGGGGAGGAAGGACCTCCACGTCAGGATGAGCTGGAAGCTTTGCTTTCCTGGGCACCGGTCTTAGTAGTGGACACAGCCCCCACTGATATAGGTGTGGACTCCCTGAGATACAGACCTACAGACCACCCATCTGGGCCCACGGCTGCAGAAGAGTAGAAACTGACTTTTCCAAGAATGGAAAACAGCCATGGAAGTTATTTCTCTGGACACAATCATGTTGAACTGAACATTTTGTAAAGAAGATGAATGGATGCAGTGTCCTCCATCCTGCCTCTCCAGAGGACCTCAGGCTTCTGTGAGGGTCCATGTGTCCTGCAGGTTTTGTGTGGCTGCATGAAGATGGCTCTGGCAGTGGGCTGGCCCCAGGTATGAATCCCATGCTGATGTTGTCTCATGCCCAGCTGGAGTGAGTTGTGATCTAAACAGGTGTCTCCTCAATGCCATGTAATCAAACGTGATGAAATACAACATGACCAATTTTGTTTTATTCATCTGATGTGATAGAGTTTGACAGGGAAACTGATCTGCAGTGAAGCACGTTCCAGAGGAAAACATTGGGTATCGTTTTCTCTCAACTTTTTAAATGACACAAATAATACATAAAAATAACACTTCTTTGAGCACTTCATTTAGATCACCTCCTGTAATTGTCACAGCGCAGTTTGATGATAGGAGCATTTTCTTTGTTAAATTGTTGAGAAAACATGTTTGTGGAGACCTAGGGCATGGCAGGTGATTCCAGAGCAAGAAGTAAATCCAAACTGGATCTGTATGTTGGACCAAATCTCTACATGTACCTCATAGAAAAATGAAGAGATTAACCCAGAGGAAAATCTCAGCTATGTGTTATTTTGGAGGTTCCTATTTTATTCCTGTTTTCTGTACATGGATACTCTAAGTAGAAGAATGTGTATACTAATTTATATTTTTCTTGCTTGAACATTGTACTGTAAATATTTTCCATGGTTCTTTTTGCTAAGGCATTATTTATAATATTCTGCTCTGTGCCTAAAGAAGTACTCATTTGTAGGATTTCTATCTTGTTTTGGATACTTTACAACTTAAGAAAAAATACTGGAAGGAAGTCTCTGCCCCTTACCTCTGTCCTTGAGATACCCTGGGAAGCTGCTGGTGGGAAGTGCATTTCTGTCCAGAAGGGAAGCACGCTCTCACTGTGTGCGACATTCACCAATGTTTGACCTGATTTATATGTGGGTGACATGCAGGTGTTTAGTGCTGCCTGGGTGCAAATGAGAGGTGGAGCTAGGAGCTGTGTGTGTGCTGCCTGCGGGCCTGGGCATGGCATATTCTCCTGTTCTTTCATGTTTTCAACTTTAAACTACCACAAAATGATAGGAAATTTGAGAGAAGAAATTTGTCTCCAGATTCTGGCATTGTTAACCTTACAAATGCTTGTTTATCCCAATATTTCTGCTTATCCTGGGAGGGAAGAGGTCAGATTCTGATCAAAACTGTGAGACAGGAATCCATCAGAATCCTAGAGGAGAACATAGGCAGTAATCTCTTAGATATCAGCCACACTCGGGACGCCTGGGTGGCTCAGTTGGTTGGACGACTGCCTTCGGCTCAGGTCATGATCCTGGAGTCCCGGGATCTAGTCCCGCATCAGGCTCCCAGCTCCATGGGGAGTCTGCTTTGCTCTCTGACCTTCTCCTCGCTCATGCTCTCTCTCACTGTCTCTTTCTCAAGTAAATAAATAAAATCTTAAAAAAAAAAAAGATATCAGCCACAGCAACTTCTTTCAAGATATGTCTCCAAAGACAAAGGAAACAAAAGCGAAAATAAACTTTTGGGACTTCATCAAAATCAAAAGCTTCTGCACAGCCAAGGAAACAGTCAAGAAAACAAAGAGGCAACCCACGGAATGGGAGAAGATATTTGCAAATGACAGTACAGACAAAAGGTTGATATCCAGGATCTATAATGAACTCCTCAAACTCAACACACACAAAACAGACAAGCATATCAAAAAATGGGCAGAAGATATGAACAGAGACTTCTCCAATGAAGACATACAAATGGCTATCGGCCACTTGAAAAAATGTTCATCATCACTAGCCATCAGAGAGATTCAAATTAAAATCACATTGAGATATCACCGTACACCATTTAGAATGGCAAAAATTAACAAGACAGGAAACAACATGTGTTGGAGGGGATGTGGAGAAAGGGGAACCCTCTTCCACTGTTGGTGGGAATGCAAGTTGGTGCAGCCTCTTTGGAGAACAGTGTGGAGATTCCTCAAGAAATTAAAAATAGAACTTCCCTATGACCCTGCCATTGCACTACTGGGTATTTACCCCAAAGATACAGATGTAGTGAACAGAAGGGCCATCTGTACCCCAATGTTTATAGCAGCAATGGCAACAGTCGCCAAACTGTGGAAAGGGCCAAGATGCCCTTCAACGGACGAATGGAGAAGGAAGATGTGGTCCATATACACTATGGAGTATTATGCCTCCATCAGAAAGGATGAATACCAAACTTTTGTAGCAACATGGATGGGACTGGAAGAGATTATTCTGAGTGAAATAAGTCAAGCAGAGAGAGTCAATTATCATATGGTTTCACTTATTTGTGGAGCATACCAAATATCATGGAGGACATGGGGAGTTAGAGAGGAGAAGGGAGTTGAGGGAAATTGGAAGGGGAGGTGAACCATGAGAGACTATGGACTCTAAAAATCAATCTGAGGGGTTTGAAATGGTGAGGGTGGGAGGTTGGGGTACCAGGTGGTGGGTATTATAGAGGGCATGGATTACATGGAGTACTGGGTGTGGTGAAAAAATAATGAATACTGTTTCACCAAAAATAAATTTAAAAAACCTATTATTGAGATTTGTTTCAAATTTGAGGTACATTGGGGAGCTTGTAATGTCGGTAGTTCTAGAGGGTGGAGATAATAGCATGTTGCCAGAAAATATTTATTTACCCTGATAATGAGCTCTCAATCTGTTTTCAAAGAAGGATACTGGTGTGAAGATCATCTCCTGAATATGCAATGAAGGAAAGTTGAAGAACTGCCTTAATTTTAAGTTTAAGGAGAGATAATGTATTTTTAAGTTCATGGGATGAATCCAAGTTGAGCCTTACCATCTATGCATTTCTTTGCAATACTTTTGTGAATTGTAGCTTAAATTACACTTAAATTCGTATTTACCTTTGTTAGAAAATCGTCATTTGTATAACAAATGATCTGAGTGTGTTCATAATTTCCTAGACAAACCACTAAAAACTTGTGGTATCACTTCTTTCAAGAGATAAAGCACACAAAACAAACCAAAAAAGCCATGTGAACAAGGACCTAATGAGTGAGATTGGAGACTACAACAATCTTCACTAAAATGCCAGCCATGTGAGGTAAACAGTGGTTTGAGAGTGTGAACTGACCTGAAGAGGACACAGAGAGAGTTATGTCTTGGGGCAACCTTGAGGAGTAGATGTACAGAATAGCTGGAAAAAAGAAGATACAGGGGAGCCTTGGATGGAAAAGGGTTTTCATGCTTCTCAAGGAATGGTTATGATTCACTTAGCATGAAGGAAGATTGTTTACAGTGCCCATATTGAGACGTGTGGTCATACATGCTCTCCCACCAGGCCCTCCCCTCCCAAACTTGAAATTGTCTGTTCTCAAATCAATGTAATTGATTAAGATTGCTCTGTGGATCAAATTAAAACCACATTGAGATACCACCTTACACCAGTTAGAATGGCCAAAATTAGCAAGACAGGAAACAACATGTGTTGGAGGGGATGTGGAGAAAGGGGAACCCTCTTACACTGTTGATGGGAATGTAAATTGGTGCAGCCACTTTGGAGAACAGTGTGGAGATTCTTCAAAAAATTAAAAATAGAGCTGCTCTATGACCAGCCCATTGCACTACTGGGTATTTACCCTAAAGATGCAGATGTAGTAAAAAGAAGGGTCATATGTATCCCAATGTTCATAGAAGCAATATCCACAATAACCTAACTGTGGAAAGAGCCAAGATGCCTTTCAACAGACAAATGGATAAAGAAGATGTGGTCCACATATACAATGGAATATTACCCAGCCATTAGAAAGGAGGAATACCCAACTTTTGCATCAACATGGATGGGACTGGGGGAGATTTTGCTGAGTGAAAGAAGTCAAGCAGAGAAAGTGAATGTTCATATGGTTTCACTTACTTGTGGAACATAAGGAATAATATGGAAAACATAAGTAGAAGGGATGCCTGAAATTTCTAAGCAGAGTTTGGGAAAACCCGCCCTGATCCTGAGCTTAGTACCTCACAGTCAACTCTGGCATCTTGCTTGCCACTTGCTTGCTTTCCCTCCAACTGCTCAACTGAGACATGAATGTGCCTGGTTCAAGTCTTCTCTATAAACCTTGTTGGGAGGAGGCTAACTTCAGAATCCCTCAAGGGTTGCAAATACCTTTAGTAGCCAAGGGAAATATTCCCAAGCTTTTTATAAATTCATTGCTAGTGGTTTGATTATGGAGAAAATTTTAGTGGAGGGCATAGGAGGGTCTTTGTGGTTGACTTGTGTTGGTTTAATAATGCTATAACTGTAGATTGTGAGCCTGATGTCCTGAGGAATGTTTCCATCAATCTTGCACCAGGGAGTCAGACATGAAATGGAAAGCATAGAAGGATCTAAAATTGCTGAGTTCCAGAGTGCAAGCTTCAGTGGATCAGGCAATGGATAGAGGATTATTCCTGTGAATTTGGTAACAATTCTACAGTGTGGTCATGCTCTTGTGTGTTCCTATATTACAGACGGGGAACGTGAGACTCATTGGGCTCACCTTAGCAGATAGGGGTGCTATAGCACAGTGCATGAAAGGAGCTACAGAGCCTAAAGGGCCTGTGTTCACATCACAACTCCATCTCCTCCAAGCTTTGTGACATTGAGTACATTCATGAACCTTTCTGATTCTCAACCCCTCATCCACAACATGGAGGCAGCGATGCATACTTCATAAATGTGTTTGAAGATTGAAATGATATCAGGAACCTTAGACCCTTACCAGTGTTTCTGGCACATGATAAAGTCTCAAGAAATATGGTCTGTTCTTAATTTTGCTATTATAAATGCTACTACTCAAAATCCTGACCTACAATAGAGGATGCTTGGATGACAACCTAAATCCTCCTGGACCCAAAATGAAAAGAATTAGAGCCCTAAATATATTTAGAACAAATCTGTTCATACTCTTTCCTTCAAGCTTCATGGCTTCATTTGCTAATGCAGGCAAGGTGCTAGGTGCTGGAAAAACATAATAAACTAAATCCTTCTGTTTAGGGGACCATAGGCCAAGAAAGTAAAGTAAATTATATTATTTGTCCCCATCTTTTCACCTTCCTTCATGGACATAGCCCTTCCAATGGACCGCATTTACCTTTCTTTTTGAAAGGTACGGCCATGGGTGTATTACTTGTTTTGACCAATGGGATGTGAATGTGCTTGTTGCAGAGTCTTTAAATGCCAAAGTTTGGAGCCAAGTTTTGTCACAAAGGCTATGAGTTCTTGGATCAGAAAGCAGAACACCTGTGTGTAGACAGTCTGCTTCCATTTTCCATTCTATCAGATTGAAAACACCTCAGTAGCTGGTCTTGAGTTCTAGAGGAGTGAGTGTGTGTGAACAATTTTATCTAGGATAAGCAGGTTGTGCTGACTCTCAGATTCCTATGGTTCACTACCACATCCTCAGAGCCATAGAGATCCCTGACCACCATGTGGAGAAAACACTGTCTAGTGCATTGCTGTGGTGACTATGATCCTGAGTTGTGCATTACAGAGATCCAGAAACTCTTTCTGCAAATACAACTATTTAAAGGCAATAGACATCCTGAAGCTCATACCACTCCCACCAAAGAAAATAAGCAGGTGACAAATAAGCACAAGGAAAATCTGTACATCAGGATCCATGAGGGAAATGTAAATGAAAACCTGACTGAGTAATCACTACTACCGCCACCTGTTAAGACAGCAGGTTATTATAAAACATGGTTAAAACACAAAAATGTTGGAAAGACCCAGCTTTGCTACATTGCTGATGGGAGTGTAAATGGAACATCTACTCTGGTAAGCATTTGATAGGTTCTACTAACATGAAACAACAATGCTACAACCCAGCAATCACTCACCCTCCTGAATCTTTATCTCAGAGAATAAAATCTAAGATCCCACAAAACCCTGTGAACAAATATTCAATGTAGGATTATTTATAGTCTCCAAAGACGGGAAACAATTAAAATATCCCTCTAAAGGTCACTGAGCGAAAAAAAAAAATGTGGCATTTCTATACTCATTGTTAAAAAGCCGTATGTTCTGACACACAGAACATCATGGATGGATCCTGGGGTATTAGCCTGAGTGAAAACAAACAAAAACCCAATGTCACAGTTCATAGCTGTAGGAATCACCTCATGTAACAAAATGCCAACACTCCCCAAATGTAAAGCAATGGGGTGATTGCCGTGGGCTGTGATGGTGGGGGCAGGCCACCTCATGTGGGTAGCATGAGAGTGATCTTATTTTTGATGGAACTTCCATATCCGGATTGTGCTGAAGAATATATGAATGTACATGACAAACTGAAAAAAGTAGACATGTCCATCATACCACTGTCAGGTTCCTGGTATTAATAGTGCTCTGCAATGATGTAGGGTGTTACCCTGGGGTGAAATATGACAAAAGTGCCTGTGATGGGACATTACTGAATATCTGAAGCTTACTGTGAACCTATAAATATACCCAAATCCCTCCCTACCTGTATTAGTGGTCTACCAGGCAACACACCTCAGAAGGGATCCCTAGAGCAAGCAATCCCCACCTGACTCTCTAATGTGTGTGTGTGTGTGTGTGTGTGTGTGTGTGTGTGTGTGTGTGTGTTAAGCATCAGTGTAGGAGGTAAGAGAGGTCTGACCCTGGTCTATGACTGGGCATATGCTGGACTGTGATGCATTGTATAGAAAGGGCAGAGAAGGCCAGGTGTGGGATGGGACAGAGGCAGCACCTAGACTGCTATTCTCCCAGAGCTGATATTTTGAGTTTGGGAAGGAAAGGGCAGGGTAAATACCTAGATCACACCCTCCCCTCCCTCCTCTGGACATTATCTGTCCCCTGCTCTTGTAGATACCCTCTACCACTGTGCCATTTCTTGCATCCTGATCACACAACCATCACCCTAGCATTGTCCACATTTTAAAGATGAAGGAATGGAGAACCATTCCTGGTTCTGATGTGACCCTGCCTCACACACCACAAGTGGGGCCCAGCACCTCCAGGAAACTTTGTGGCCATAAATACATGTGTCAGGTAAATGGGGTCTGAACTGTTGACTCCTGGAGGTTCACAGCTCTGGGATAACACAAGTGATCCATTTCTCCTTCAAATAACATGACCCAGATGCCACCAGCCTCCCAACTGGCTCCTGAAAGTGGCAGCCCTCCTGTAAGCTCAGACAACATCCATCTTAAAGACGCTAACTTCTCTCCTCCCAAGTCACCCTCATTTTTATTGTTCCTCCAAGAGACACCTCTTTCATGGCTCCCATTATTTGATGCCCTGGTGCTATGACCAGAGTGCCTTGAACTACCCCCAAGGGACCATGGCTCTAGGCTCTCTTCCACCTCAGCTATGGCCACAGGCATACCTAAGCTCATTCGTATCCACAATTCATTGTGCTTCCACATCATCCCTTGAAGTGAAAGGGGTAATCTTCAGGGAGACGACAAACCGGGAAATTTACTTTGCTCCTTTCTTCTGTCCAAAGTATGTCAGAATCTGTTTTGCCTATTAGAGGTAGTCACCTTCTTCCATATCCATAGACAAACTTGAGTTTTCCATATGCACCTATTCTCAATGTTCCTTCTCCTTCTTTGCTTTACTCTGTTCATCCACCCCTTTACCTGCAGCAGTCAGTAGGAATTTATGTATCTCAATCATATTCTCAGTGATTCTGTGGCTCAGACTGGAGAGCCTACACTCCAGCATGCTCACGCCAGCCTATACCTGCCTCCCTTACCCCATAGGAAGTCACCTAGAGACAGAGAATTGTGCATGTCTCTGGCCTCCCTTCACCTTGATTCCCTCATTTTCTTGTCACATTTACTCTCCAAAGGCCTGCATCACACAGGGACATTAGTCAGGAAGTACTCGCTGTGGTTGCTAGAGCTTTTTATTTTTATTTTTTTATAAACATATAATGTATTATTAGCCCCAGGTGTACAGGTCTGTGAATCGCCATGTTTACACACTTCACAGAACTCACCATAGCAATACCCTCCCCAATGTCCATAACCCCTTATCCCAACCCCCTCCCCCAGCAACCCTCAGTTTGTTTTGTGAGATTAAGAGTCACTTATGGTTTGTCTCCCTCCCAATCCCATCTTGTTTCATTTATTCTTCTCCTATACCCTTAACCACCCCCATGTTGCATCTCCACACCCTCCTATCAAGAAGATCATATGATAGAGCTTTTTGAACTTCACATCAGGGTACAAACTCAAGTTTGCCACAAAGTGAGTGGTAAGACTTGTGACAAAAATCATTTTTCCTGGGAGAAGTCAAGATGGCAGAGAAGTAACAGGCTGAAACTACATCAGGTAGCAGGAGATCAGCTAGATAGCTTATCTAAATATTGCAAACACCTACAGATTCAATGGGAGATCAAAGAGAAGAAGAACAGCAATTCTAGAAACAAAATCAACCACTTTCTGAAAGGTAGGACTGGTGGAGAAGTGAATCCAAAGTGATGGGAAGATAGACCGCAGGGGGATGGTCCAGCTCCCAGCAAGATGCGGAACAATGGAGCACAAAATCAGGACTTTTGAAAGTGTTCCGCTGAGGGACATTGCTCTAGAGGCTAAACTGGGGTGAAGCCCATGCTGGGTCAGCGTGGTCCCAGGTCCCGCAGAATCACAGAAGGATCCGGGGTGTCTGAGTTTCACAGAGCTTGCAGGTATTAGAACGGGGAAGCCGGCTACAGAGACAGAGTCAAGGAGTGAGCTCTCAGCTCGGGGTTACCTTGAACCAGTAGCAGGCTGGGTGAGCTCGGAGCATGGCCAGAGGCCAAGTAGACGGTAGTGATTGGGCGCTATTCTCTGAGGGCGCACTGAGTAGAGGGGCCCCAAGCTCTCAGCTCCTCCAGGCCAGAGACTGGGAGGTCGCCATTTTCATTCCTGTCCTCCAGAACTCTATGGAAAGCATTCAGGCAACAAAAGCTCCTGAAAGCAAACCTGAGCGGATTACTCAACCCAGCCCCTGGTAAGGGTGGTGCAATTCCGCCTGGGGCAAAGCTGATTGAGAATAACTACAACAGGCCCCTCCCCCAGAAGATCAACAATAAATCCAGCCAGGACCAAGTTCACCTATTAAGGAGTGCAGGTTCAATACCAAAGAGAGCAAGTGAATTCCAGAGGAAGAGAAAGCAAAGCACGGAACTCATGGCTTTCTCCCCATGATTCTTTAGTCTTGAAGTTAATTTATTTTTTCTCAATTTTTTTTCTTCTTCTGTTAATTTTTTTTAACTTTTACCCTTTTCTTTTTTAACGTTTTTTAACTAGGTTATCATATATATATATATATATATATATATATATATATATATATATATATATAACATTTTTTCTGTAATTGTTTTCTTTTTTTAATTGTTTCTTTTTTTTCTGAACCTCTTTTTATCCCCTTTCTCCTCCCCATGATTTGGGGTCTCTTCTGATTTGGTTAAAGCATATTTCCTGGGGTCTTTGCCACCCTTTTAGTATTTTACTTGCTCTTTCATATTCTTATGTGGACAAAATGACAAGGCAGAAAAATTCACCACAAAAAAAAGAACAAGAGGCAGTACCAAAGGCTAGGGACCTAATCAATACAGACATTGGTAATATGTCAGATCTAGAATTCAGAATGATGATTCTCAAGGTTAAAGCCAGGCTTGAAAAAGGCATGGAAGATATTAGAGAAACACTCTCGGGAGATATAAAAGCTCATTCTGGAGAAATAAAAGAACTAAAATCTAACCAAATTGAAACAAAAAAAGCTATTAATGAGGTGCAATAAAAAATGGAGACTCTCACTGCTAGGATAAATGAGGCAGAAGAAAGAATTAGTGATACAGAAGACCAAATGACAGAGAATAAAGAAGCTGAGCAGAGCAAAAGAGGGACAAACAGCTACTGGACAACAAAGGCAGAATTTGAGAGTTAAGTGACACCATAAGATGAAACAATATTAGAATAATTGGGATTCCAGATGAAGAAGAAAGAGAGAGGGGAGCAGAAGGTATATTGGAGAGAATTATTGGAGAGAATTTCCCTAATATGACAAAGGGAACAAGCATCAAAATCCAGGAGGTGCAGAGAACTCCCCTCAAAATCAACAAGAATAGGTCCATACCCCGTCACCTAATAGTAAAATTCACAAGTCTTAGTGACAAAGAGAAAATCCTGAAAGCAGCCCAGGAAAAGAAGTCTGTAACTTACAATGGTAAAAATATTAGATTGGCAGCAGACTTATCCACAGAGACCTGGCAGGCCAGAAAGAGCTGGCATGATATAATCAGAGCACTAAATGAGAAAAACATGCAGCTAAGAATACTATATCCAGCTAGGCTATCATTGAAAATAGAAGGACAGATAAAAAGCTTCCAGGACAAACAAAAACTGAAAGAATTTGCAAACACTGAACGAGCTCTATAGGAAAGATTGAAAGGGGTCCTCTAAGCAAAGAGAGAATCTAAAAGTAGTAGATCAGAAAGGAACAGAGACAATATACAGTAACAGTTACCTTACAGGCAATACAATGGCACTAAATTCTTATCTCTCAATAGTTACCCTGAATGTTAATGGACTAAGTGCCACAATCAAAAGACAGAGGTTATCAGAATGAATAAAAAAACAAAACCCATCAATAGGTTGCCTACAAGAAACTCATTTTAGACCCGAAGACACCTCCAGATTCAAAGTGAGGGGGTGGAAAACAATTTACCATGTTAATGGACAACAGAAAAAAAGCAGGGGTGGCAATCCTTATATCAGAACAATTAAATTTTAAGTTAAAGACTATAATAAGAGATGAGGAAGGACACTATATCATACTCAAAAGATCTGTCCAACAAGAAGATCTAACAATTTTAAATACATATGCCCCTAACATGGGAGCAGCCAACTATATAAACCAATTAATAACAAAATCAAAGAAACATATCAAGAATAATACATTGATAATAGGGGACTTTAACACTCCCCTCACTGAAATGGACAGATCATCCAAGCAAAAGATCAAAAAGGAAATAAAGGCCTTAAATGACACACTGGGCCAGGTGGACGTCACAGATATATTCAGAACATTTCATCCCAAAGCAACAGAATACACATTCTTCTCTAGTGCACATGGAACATTCTCCAGAATAGATCACATCCTGGGTCTTAAATCAGGTCTCAACTGGTATCGAAAGATTGGGATAATTCCCTGCATATTTTCAGACGAAAATGCTCTGAATCTAGAACTCAATCACAAGAGGAAATTTGGAAAGAACCCAAATACATGGAGACTAAACAGCATCCTTCTAAAGAATGAATGGGTCAATCAGGAAATTAAAGAAGAATTGAAAAAATTCATGGAAACAAATGATAATGAAAACCCAACCGTTCAAAATCTGTCAAACACAGCAAAGGCAGTCCAGAGAGGAAAATATATAGTGGTGCAAGCCTTTCTCAAGAAACAAGAAAGGTCTCAAGTACACAACCTAATCCTACACCTAAAAGAGCTGGAGAAAGAACAACAAAGAAAGCCTAAACCCAGCAGGAGAAGAGAAATCATAAAGTTCAGAGCAGAAATCAATGAAATAGAAACAAAACAAAACACAATAGGACAAACCAACGAAACTAGGAGTTGGTTCTTTGAAAGAATTAATAAGATTGATAAACCTCTGGCCAGACTTATCAAAAAGAAAAGAGAAAGTACCCAAGTAAATAAAATAATGAATGAAAGAGGAGAGATCAAAACTAACATCAAAGAAATAGAGACAAGTATAAGAACATACTATAAGCATCTCTATGCCAACAAATTTGACAATCTGGTAGAAATGGATGCATTCCTAGAGACATATAAACTACCACAACTGAACCAGGAGAAAATAGAAAACCTGAACAGACCCATAAACAGTAAGGAGATTGAAACAGTCATCAACAATCTCCAAACAAACAAAGCCCAGGGCCAGACAGCTTCCCGGGGGAATTCTACCAAACATTTAAAGAAGAACTAATTCCTATTCTCCTGAAACTGTTCCAAAAAAATAGAAATGGAAAGAAAGCTTCCAAACTCATTTTATGAGGCCAGCATAACCTTGATCCCAAAACCAGACAAGGATCCCATCAAAAAAGAGAACTACAGACCAATATCCTTGATGAACACAGATGCGAAAATTCTCACCAAAATACTAGTCGATAGGATTCAACAGCACATTAAAAGGATTATTCACCACAACCAAGTGGGATTTATTCCAGGGCTGCAAGTTTGGTTCAACATCCACAAATCAATCAATGCGATACAACACATTAATAAAAGAACAAGAACCATATGATACTCTCAATCAATGTTGAAAAAGCATTTGACAAAGTACAGCGTCCCTTCCTGATCAAAACTCTTCAAAGTGTAGGGATAGTGGGCACATACCTCAATATTATCAAAGCCATCTATGAAAAGCCCACCGCAAATATAATTCTCAATAGAGAAAAACTGAAAGCTTTTCTGCTAAGGTCAGGAACACAGCAGGGATGTCCATTATCACCACTGTTATTCAACATAGTACTAGAAGTCCTAGTCTCAGCAATCAGACAACAAAAGGAAATTAAAGGCATCCAAATTGGCAAAGAAGAAGCCAAACTATCACTCTTTGCAGATGATATGATACTCTATGTGGAAAACCCAAAAGACTCCACTCCAAAACTGCTAGAACTTGTACAGGAATTCAGTAAAGTGTCAGGATATAAAATCAATGCAAAGAAATCAGTTGCATTTCTTGACACCAACAACAAGACAGAAGAAAGAGAAATTAAGGAGTCAATCCCATTTACACTTTCACCCAAAACTATAAGATACCTAGGAATAAACCTAACCAAAGAGGCACAGAATCTATACTCAGAAAACTATAACGTATTCGTGAAAGAAATTGAGGAAGACACAAAGAAATGGAAAAATGTTGCATGCTTCTGGTTTGGAAGAACAAATATTGTGAAAATTTCTAGTCTACCTAAAGCAGTCTACACACTTAATGCAATTCCTATCAAAATACCATCCATTTTTTTTCAAAGAAATGGAACAAATAATCCTAAAATTTATATGGAACCAGAAAAGACCTCAAATAGCCAAAGGAATATTGAAAAAGAAAGTCAAAGTCGGTGGCACCACAATTCCAGACTTCAAGTTCCATTACAAAGCTATCATCATCAAGACAGACACATAGATCAATGGAGCAGAATAGAGAGCCCAGACATAGACCCTCAACTCTATAGTCAACTAATCTTCAACAAAGCAGGAAAGAATGTCTAATGGAAAAAAAAAAAAGACAGCCTCTTCAATAAATGGTGTTGGGGAAACTGTACAGCCACATGCAGAAAAATGAAATTGGACCACTTCCTTATACCACACACGAAAATAGACTCAAAATGGATGAAGGATCTCAATGTGAGAAAGGAATCCATCAAAATCCTTGAGGATAACACAGGAAGCAACCTCTTCCACCTCAGTAGCAGCTACATCTTCTTAGAAACATCACCAAAGTCAAGGGAAGTAAGGGTGAAATGAACTATTGGGATTTCATCAAGATCAAAAGCTTTTGCACAGCAAAGGAAACAGTTAACAAAACAAAAGACAACTGATAGAATGGGAGAAGATATTTGCAAACAACATAGCAGATAAAGGGCTAAGTATCCAAAATCTATAAAGAACTTATCAAACTCAACACCCAAAGAACAAATAATCCAATCAAGAAATGGGAAGAAGACATGAACAGACATTTCTGCAAAGAAGACATCCAGATGTCCAACAGACACGTGAAAAAGTGCTCCATATCCCTCGGCATCAGGGAAATACAAATCAAGGCCACAATGAGATATCACCTCACACCAGTCAGAATGGCTAAAATTAACAAATCTGGAAATGACAGATGCTGGCGAGTATGCGGAGAAAGGGGAACTCTCCTACACTGTTGGTGGGAATGCAAGCTGGTGCAATCACTCTGGAAAACGCAATGGAGGTTCCTCAAAAAGTTGAAAATAGAACTACCCTATGACCCACCAATTTCACTACCAGGGTATTTACCCTAAATATACAAATGTAGTGATCCGAAGGGGCACATGCACTCAAATGTTTATAGCAGCAATGTCTACAATAGCCAAACTATGGAAAGAACCTAGATGTCCATCAACAGATGAATGGATAAAGAAGATGTGGTATATATACACAATGGAATACTATGCAGCCATCAAAAGAAATGAAATCTTGCAATTTGCAAATACGTGGATGGAACTAGAGGGTATCATGCTTAGCGAAATAAGTCAATCAGAGAAAGACAACTATCATATGATCTCCCTGATATGAGGAAGTGGAGATGCAACATGGGGGGGTTAAGGGGGTAGGAGAAGAATAAATGAAACAAGATGGGATTGGGAGGGAGACAAACCATAAGTGACTCTTAATCTCACACAAAAAAACTGAGGGTTGCTGGGGGGAGGGGGTTTGGGAGAGGGGGGTGGGGTTATGGACATTGGGGAGGGTATGTGCTATGGTGAGTGCTGTGAAGTGTGTAAACCTGGCGATTCACAGACCTATACCACTGGGGTTAAAAATACATTATATGTTTATAAGAAATTAAAAATTTAAAAAAATCATTTTTCCTGACATACCCACCTACAGCTCATTCTTTCCTTTCAATCAGAATGGGGATCACCTCAGTTTCTGACCTTGGTTTCTAGGACTCAGGATTCTGAAAGTGTTAATGGGGGACAGGAAGGTGGTGCTCAGGTCAGCTCTGCATAATTCACTGACACTTCTCATAGATGTGGAGCTTGGCCACCAACAGGATAATGTGATTATTTATAAAGCACAGTAGTAACTATAAGACAGGCTAAATATCACAATCACTGAGCAGTTGTTTCTTGTAAATTAGTAATTCTGAAATGATGGTTTTATTTTATTTTTAAAAAATTTTTATTAATTTGACAGAGATATATCAGAAGTAGGCAGAGAGGCAGGCAGAGAGTGGGGGGAAGTAGGCTTCCTGCAGAGCAGAGAGCTCAATGCAGGGCTCAATCCCAGGACCCTGAGATCATGAGCTGAGCTGAAGGCAGAGACTTAACCCACTGAACCACCCAGGCACCCTATGAAATGATGGTTTTAAATTATATTTTGTTCCCTGATAAATACTGAAACTCATACCACACTTTTCCTAGCTCCACTTTTCTGCCATCTTGAATGTGTGGGTACAGGAACATCACATGGACATTTCCTGGAAGGCAAAAGCTTCCAGCAAGTCCTTCGTTTACCCAGAGAATCTCCCCACCTCACAGACATGTGCCTGCCTCTCACCCACTACTTACCCTGTTTTTGTAAGGTCTTGCCCTCTCCTTCCAAGCTGGAGAACCTTTCCTTCATCTGGAGAACCTGAGCCAATGACTCCTTGGTCCTCAGGGCCAGAGGTCTCTTCTACAATTCCCTCCAGCCCCCAACATCATCTTCTGCTATGAGTTATATTTCAAACTCTTCAAATGTTTTGTGTGCCTCCTCTTTTTGTCATGGCACATTTTTCTCCTAAGGAGAATTGCCTAAAGTAGGAAAGGTATCCACGTAACAATCTATAAGGATCATAGGGTGAAGTCCACCTCAGAGCACTGGAGTCTCAGTGGCCCTTCTGTTATTTTGGTTAAAGGGCTTCCAATCATCACAGTGTTCTAGGGACTTGTTGGCCAGCGCACTGCTGAGTTGGAGGAGTCATGACCACAGGTCTCCCAGGCAATCTGTGTTCCGGAGATCCAATTGTCCTGTGCTCTACTGGGTTGGAGGGTTGTGGGTCAGATCTCCTGTTTATCCTGGTGTCTGAGATACTCAGCACAGTGCCAAGCTGATACAGAGGATGTAGGGTCCCAGACCTTCCATTGGGCCTGGTATTTCTAGGGACTCAATTGCCAGTTGTCTGCTCGGTTGGTGGGTCCCACTCAGAGGGAGTCCTGTCATCCTGGTGTCCAACAGATTCCTCTGCCCACTGTTAGGCTGAGTTGGATGGTCTCAAGCTCCCTGTTGGTGCAATGATGTAAAGATTCAATTCCCCTATGTTTTGTTGGGCTGAAGAGTTCCTGGTTAGAGTACTTCCACTCAGTTCAGTGTCCAGGGGTCTCTTTTTCCCAATGTGCAGTGGGGTGGGAAGTATCATGGTCTTAGGGTATCCGGTGGGCCTGGTACTCTGGGGAATTCATTGTCATGTTTTCTACTGCATTAGAAGATTCCCTGTCTTTGTCTCAGTGTCCAGGTTACTCCTTTCCCTGGTAAAGAGTTGGGTTGGAGGTTTTTGGAACTTAAGGCTCCTACTGAACCTACTCTTCAGATAATATAATTGTCTACTTCCTGGTCTTGTTGGAGGGGTTTTGGTCAGAGGGCTCCTTGAAATCCCAGTGTTCTGAGAAGCTGATTGCCTTATGCTCTTCTCATCCTCTGAGGTCTCATGTTTATTCTACACTCCAGGTGATTAATTTTTCCCATACTAACCTGTGTTGGAAGGTTCTTAGCCTGAGGGATACTGGTGTTCTGGGGACCTAATTGGCATGTGCTCTCCCACTTTGGAAAGATTGTGTTCTGAGGGCTCCTTGTCAGACTGGGGATTCTTGCACCCACTTCTCAGCTGAGTTGGAAGCCTCATGATCTGAGGGCTCCAGGTCAGCCTGGTGTCCAGAGGATTCCTTTGGCTGTTGCTGAGCTCTATTGGAGAGTTTGTGGCTTGAGTAATCCTGGTGGGCTTAGTGTTCTAGGGGACACCATGGACCTATCCACTGTTGAGATAAAGGGTTCCTGATCTATAGTCAGTCAGATGTCCATTTGACTCTATTGTAAATGTGGAGCTGTAATGGAGGAAGGCTTCTGCTTGGTCTGGTATGGTTAGAACTCAATTGATCTGTGCTCTTCTGAGCTGGATAGCTCTAAGTTAGGCGACTCCATCTCATTCCAGTGTGTAGGAGTTTCATTTTTCAGTGCTAAACTGGGCTAGAAATTCTCATGGCCTGGAGGTCCTGGCAAGTGTGGAATTCTGTGGACTTGACTACCTTGTAGTCTGCTTGATTGAAGGGCTCTTGTTCAGAGGATTCTCCTTCAGCCTGGTGTCAGGGATCCTCATTTGGAAGTGCAGAGTTTGGTTAGAGGTTTTATATTCTCAAGACTCCCAGGAGGCCTGATTTTCTGAGAAGTCAATTGCCCGTTCTCTGCTGGGTTAGAGGGCATGACAATGGTCCAGGGTCTTGGTGATTCCTAAGGCTCCTGGCCACCCCACTGTTCAGTTCACATGTTATCCTAGTGCCAAGTTTGGTTGAAGGGGAATTGGTCAGAGGGTTTCTGGAAAGTCTCTGGTCTGGGGGATTTGCCTGCCCTATGGCTCTCCTGCAATTGGACAACAAAAAGAAATAAAATACATCCAAATTGGGAAGGAAAACGTAGCATATTTAGTATTTCCAAATTACATGATACTCTATACAGACAACCTGAAAATCTCAACAACAACAACAAAAAATTTGAACTGATCAATGAATTCAATAACATCACAGGATACAATAACAATGTGCAAAAGTCTGCTGCATTTCTCTATACTACTAATGAAGCAGCAGATAGAAGAAACAAGAAAACAATGCTATTTGCAATTGTACCCAAAATAATAAGATATCTAAGAATAAAACTCACCAAAGAAGTGACAGACTTGTACTCTAGAAACTGTAAAACACAGATGAAAGAAATTGAATTTGACAGGAAGAAATGGAAAGACATTTCATACTCCAGGATTAGAAGGGCAAAAATGTAAAAATTCTATACTACACAAACAAGTCACACATTTAATGCAATCCCCATTAAAATACCAACAGCACTTTTCACAGAGTTAGAAGAAGGAATCCTAGGGACACCTGGGTAGCTCTGTGGGTTAAGCCCCTGCCTTCGGCTCAGGTCATGATCTCAGGGTGCTGAGATTGAGCCCCGCATCAGGCTCCCTGTCTGCTTTCCCTTCTCTTTCTGTCTGCGTACTTGTGATCTCTATGTCAAATAAATAAATAAAATCTTAAAAAAAGAAGCAATTCTAAAATTTGACCAGAGAAAAACAAGATCGCTAATAAGTGAAAGCAATGTTGAAAGGAAAAAAACAATGTAGGAGGCAGCACAGTGCCAGTCTTAACTTTATATTACAAAGGTGTACTAATGAAGATAGTATGGTACTGTCATAAAAATAGATACGGAGATCAGTGGAATAGTATACAAATCCCTGAAATAAATTCACTTATATTAAAGACAAAGTGGTGTGTGTGCAAATATATAGACAGATTTTATATATATATAGATACATATATATAATTTGTATATATATGTATATTAATATTATTCAACCATAAAAGTGGAATGAGATCTAACCATTTGTAATGTTATGAATAAGGCTGCAAAGTATTACAGAAGTGAAATAAGTCATTCAGAGAAAAAAAAGAGAAAGAGAAATACTATATGATGTCACTCCTATGAAAATTTAAGAAACATAGGAGCAAAGGGGAAAAAAACAAGAGAGGTTAACCAATAAACAGACCCCTAACCTTAAAGAAAAACCTGATGGTCACCAGAAGGTAGGGTGCAGGGGATAGGTTATATATGGGATGAGGATTAAGGGGTGCACTTGTAATGAACCCCAACTGTTGCATGCAAGTGTTGAATTGCTACATTGTATACCTGAAACTACTATTACACTGTACTTTAACTAAGTGGAATTAAAATAATATCTTTAAAAAATAAGTGGTTGCAAATGATCTAATTTCAGTGTGTAATAGAATTCACATTGCATTTAATTGTTGCAAATGCCTCTCAGTTTATGCTCGAATAAAGTATGAATTTTTTTAAAAATCTGTATCAATTACCAATCCTACTGTGAATTAGTGAATAAAGCAACATTACCTAATTCTCTTTGAAAAATTAACATATATATCCATAACTATAAACACATAAACATATATATAAAATATGAATATAAAATGCAAAACATCAAATAAAAAGGAAACATAAATTTCGCACATTTGAAAGTGGAAAAATCCTGGATTAGAGCCAATCCGTATCACAGCTTTGGTTTTGTGAGATTTCATTTCCACTCACAGTAGACACACATAGAATGCTGGTGGTTCTGTTATGTTTTGATGACCTTCAGAAAATAGTTCTTCTCTATTCTCCATGCCACCAGTGGTTCCTATTCTAACAATAACCATCCTTAGCTGTCTGGACAATATTAATTTTGCTGCATAGAGCTTGTCACATTCAGTTGAATTATAAATAGAAAATGCTGGATTAAGAGAGGGGGACAAGATAGCAGAGAAGTAGGAGGAGGCGCCTTTTCAACTTGTACCCCAAAGTGAGCTGATTACCTACCAAAGAACTCCAATCACCCATGAAATCAGCCTGAGATCAGAATTATACACGTCTGGATCCCTACAGGGGGAGAAGACACCAGTGGGCAGGTAAAGCAGAGTGGGAATGGCGGACTGATATCAGAAGATAAACAAAAGGGGGAGAGAGGCACCTGAAGCAACCGGTTGGAAAGTAATACCCCAATACGAGCGAGAGTGCCCTGTGTTTGGGGACCAGCATTAACTTGGAGACTTGTTGAAAGCACTCCAAAAGAGCGAAGGATCTCATGGGGGGGGATTGTGGGAATCAGGATAGCTAGGGACAGGGGCTTAAGTCCCTGGTCCCAGTACAGCCTCCCCTGGCTCTGAGGCAGAGAGAGTGTGGCGGAGAAACCAGGTCTTGGTCCCTAAGCTGCCAGCGTGGCCGAGAACATGTGGGGTCCGTTTCCTGTGAGGGGATGGGAGCCTCACCAGGTGGCAGAATGTGAGAGCCCTGCTATAGAGCCTGAGGTACGCCCCTGGGAGAGGTATAAAGGCCCAGTCCTTTGATATGCGCCATTGTTTCAGACTCTCCCCCGCCAGAGAGGTGTGCGAAGGCCCAGCCTCCTGCTCTTGGACCTGTCCCCGTTCTCAGAGCCTGAGACCCGCGTGAACCTCAGCCTCGCCTGAAATTGGTGCATGCAAGCCTGGCTCTCTTAGACCCAGAAAGACCAGGCACTCCCAGCCCGGGCCAGCGGGAAAATCTCAGTGCGTGATTGCTGCTGGGAACCTCTCTGGCGGTTTGGAGCTGCCCAGACAGCCACCACGGCCTTAGCTTTGGGTACAAGCAAAAGATCCTGCATCCCCCAGGGACCACGACTTGGAACCTGCTCTGCCAGTGGTCAAGGGGGAACTTATTTAGGCTTTGCAGCCAGACTGAGGCTTATCTCTGAGAGGGAGATCAGGGTGCAGTTTGTTTTCCTCTAAAGCTACAAATACCATCAAAAGCGGTCAAAGTGAGAAAAAAAAAAAGTGAACAAACATAAAAACCGCCAGAGAACAAAAGCCTGAAAAAAAAAAAAAAACAAACCAGTTTCTACAGAGCCCACCCCCTTGAGTGGGGTGGGAGGACTTAAGTCAGGGAACATCATTGACTGAAAACCCAAATGGCAGGCCCCTACCCCAGAAAACAAACCAAGAAAGAAAAAAAAAAAAGAAAAAAAAGGACTACAAGAGAACAACCACTACTTCATAGGAAAACTTTTATTTTTCATTCATTCCCACTATACTGGTTCATTTTTTTTTATATATAGGTAATTCTTTAACCTAATAACCATCACAGTGAGCTGTCCAGTACATCAAATCCCATAATAACCTTCTAACCTGAACTGTTTGATACATACACCTATGTTTTTCTTTTGCATTTCTATTTTTTGAATTCCTTCTTTTTTAAAAAATTTTAGTTTAGCTTAGTCTAGTTTATTCCTTTTTATTTTTTTTCTTCTAATATTCATATAGAGTTAAACTTCAAAGTAATCCCCTTTCCCCAATCAATACTACCCCATAGGTAAACTAATTTTTAATCCCCCTTTATCTTAGGAAAGTTGAGTCCTTTAACAAAGATATCAAGATACATCCAGGAAGAATCAAAACAACCTTCCTCACACACACTGAGAATTTATAAACAGTAATTTTTCTCCCATCTTTTTATTCCACAAGTGTTTCTGTGTTTTTGTGTTTGTCCTGATAGTATATAACTCTTACACTTGGGGTTCTCTTTGACAAGGTTTTTCCTTTATTTGCATATATATATTTTTTTCCTCTTGTCATATACTTGTATCAGTCTTTTTGTTTGTCTGTTTTTGTTTGTCTACTTCATAAATCTTACCTTGGGGCCCATTTGGGCTGAACCTTCTCTTTCATCTTTCCTTTCTTTCCTGTCTATCTCTATCTCATTTTTTTTTCTCTTTCTCTTTTTCTTTTCTTTAGTCTCTCGTTTGGGGTGGGGGGGGGAATCCTGATTGCTCAAAAGTGTTCCAGGGTGCACCATGACTGCACCATGGTTAATACATCCAGCTACATCTGTTCAGTCATCTCCCACCAAAATGACTAGGAGGAGGAATGCCCAACAGAAGAAAAATACAGAGGATGGACCTTCTGCAACAGAGCTAACGGCTATCAACATAGACAATATGTTGGAAAGAGAGTTCAGGTTAACAATTATCCAGGCAATAGCTAGGTTGGAGAAAGCCATGGGTGACCAAACGGAATTGATTAGGGCCGAACTGAAAGCGACCAGACAGGATGTTCACAATGTTAGGGCGGAGCTTAAAGCTACCAGGGAGGAGGTTCACAATGTTCTCAATGAGTTCCAATCTAATCTAAACTCTCTCAAAGCTAGAATAACTGAGACAGAAAATAGAACTAGTGATCTGGAGGACAAACAGATTGAAAGAAAAGATCAGGAGGAAGCCTGGAACAAACAGCTTAAAAGCCACAAAAACAGAATCAGGGAAATAAATGATGCCATGAAGCGTTCCAACGTCAGAATTATTGGAATCCCTGAAGGGGAGGAGAAAGAGAGAAGTCTAGAAGATATAATGGAACAAGTTCTTCATGAAAATTTTCCCGATCTCGTGAATGGAATCAGCGTTCATGTACTAGAGGCGGAACGGTCTCCACCCAAGATCATACATTCCAAAAAAAAAAAAAACAAAAAACCATCATGACACCTGATAGTCAAATTGATGAATTATAATCGTAGGTATAATCTCTTGAAAGTCGCCAGGACAAAGAGGCTCCTTACTTAGAGAGGAAAGCTCATAAGAATAACATCAGACCTGTCCACAGAGACCTGGCAAGCCAGAAAAGGCTGGCAAGAAATATTCGGGGCACTAAATGAGAAGAACATGCAGCTAAGAGTACTTTATCCACAAGACTGACGTTCAAAATGGATGGAGAGATAAAGAGTTTCCAAGACCGGCAAGGCCTAAAAGACTATGCAACCACCAAGCTGACACTGCAGGAAATATTAAGGGGGTTCTATAAAAGAGGAAAAATCCTAAGAATAGCATTGAACAGAAATGTAGAGACAATCTAAAGAAAGAAAGTCTTCAAAGGTAACTCGATGTCAATAAAAATGTATCTATCAATAATCACTCTCAATGTGAATGGCCTAAATGCGCCCATAAAACGGCACAGAGTTCCAGATTGGATACAACGACAGGACCCATCCATATTTTGTCTACAAGAGACCCATTTTGAAACTAAAGATAAACCCAGACTGAAAGTGAAGGGATGGAGAAGCATTTTTCATGCCAATGGGCCTCAAAAGAAGGCTGGGGTAGCGATTATCATATCAGACAAAATAAAATTTTAAACTAAAGACTTTAGTCAGAGATACAGAAGGACACTACATAATCCTTAAAGGGACTATCCACCGAGATGATGTAACAATTGTAAATACCTATGCCCCCAATGTGGGAGCAGCCAATTACTTAAAAAAAACTGTTAATCAAGATAAAGAGTCATATTGATATGAATACACTAATCATAGGAGATTTTAACACACCTCTCTCAGAAATAGATCATCGAAACAGAAAATCAATAATGAAACAAGAGCATTGAATGACACATTGGACCAGATGGACCTCATAGATATATACAGAACATTCCACCCTAAAACAACAGAATACTCATTCTTCTCAAGTGCTCACGGAACCTTCTCAAGAATAGACCACATACTGGGTCACAAATCAGGACTCAACTGATAACAAAACACTGAGATTATTTCCTGCATATTCTCAGATCACAATGCTTTGAAACTGGAGCTTAATCACAAGGAAAATTTCAGAAGGAACTCAAACACCTGGAAGCTAAAGGCCACCTTGCTCAAGAATGCTTGGATCAACCAGGAGATCAAAGAAGAACTGAAAGAATTCATGGAAACCAATGACAATGAAGACACTTCGGTCCAAAACCTATTTGATACAGCAAAGGCGGTCCTAAGGGGGAAATACATAGCCACCCAGGCTTCCCTCAAAAAAAAAATTGAAAAATCCAGATCATAGCAGCTTTCTCTACACCTTAAAGAACTGGAGAATCAACAACAAATCAAACCAACTCCACATATAAGAAAGGAAATCATCAAGGTTAGAGCTGAGAACAATGAGATAGAAACCAAAGAGAGAGTAGAACATATCAATGAAACTAGAAGTTGGTTTTTTGAAAGAATCAATAAGATTGATAAGCCACTGGCCACACTAATCCAAAAGAAAAGAAAGAAAGCCCAAATTCATAAAATTAGGAATGAAAAGGGAGAGATCACAACTAACACCAAGGAAGTAGAGACAATCATCAGAAGTTATTATCAACAGTTATATGCCAATAAGCTTAGCAACCTAGATGAAATGGATGCATTCCTGGAAAACTATAAACTCCCAAAATTGAACCAGGAAGAAATCGACAACCTGAATAGACCGATATCTAGTAAAGAGATTGAAGCAGTGATCAAAAACCTCCCAAAAAACAAGAGCCCAGGACCAGATGGATTCCCTGGGGAATTCTTCCAAACTTTCAAAGAAGAAATTACACCTATTCTCCTGAAGCTGTTTCAAAAAATTTAAGCAGAAGGAAAACTTTCTGAATCTTTCTATGAAGCCAGCATTACCCTGATCCCCAAACCAGGCAAACACCCTACCAAAAAGGAGAATTTCAGACCAATATCACTGATGAATGTGGATGCTAAGATTCTCAACAAGATCCTAGAAAACAGGATCCAACACGACATTAAAAAGATATCCACCATGATATCATGGGGATACCATGAATCATGGGATTAATCCCTGGGCGACAAGGATGGTTCAACATTCGCAAATCAATCAATGTGATACAACAAATTAATATGAGAAGAGAGAAGAACCACATGGTCCTCTCAATTGATGCAGAAAAAGCATTTGACAAAATCCAGCATCTGTTCCTGATTAAAATGCTTCAAAGTATAGGGATAGAGGGAATATTCCTGAACCTCATCAAATCTATGAAAGACCCAAAACAAATATCATCCTCAATGGGAAAAATCTTGCATCCTTCCCGTTGAGATCAGGAACAAGACAAGGATGCCCACTTTCACCACTCTTGTTCAACATAGTATTAGAAGTCTTAGCAACAGCAATCAGACAACAAAGAGAAATAAAAGGTATCCAAATTGGCAATAAAGAAGTCAAACTCTCTCTCTTCATAGATTACATGATTCTTTATATGGAAAACCCAAAAGACTCCACCCCCAAACTACTAGAACTCATACAGCAATTCAGCAATGTGGCAGGATACAAAGTCAATGTGCAGAAATCAGTGGCTTTCTTATACACTAACAATGAAAATACAGAAAGGGAAATTAGAGAATCGATTCCATTTACTATACCACCAAGAACAATAAGATACCTGGGAAAAAACCTAACCAAAGAGGTAAAGGATCTGTACTTGAGGAACTACAGAACCTTCATGAAGGAAATTGAAAAAGACACAAAAAGAAGGAAGACCATTCCATGCTCTTGAATTGGAAGAATAAACATTGTTAAAATGTCTATACTGCCTAGAGCAATCTATACTTTTAATGCCATTCTGATTAAAATTCCACTGTCATTCTTCAAAGAGATGGAGCAAATAATCTAAAAATTTGTATGGAATCAGAAGAGACCCCGAATCGCTAAGGAAATGTTGAAAATCAAAAATAAAGCTGGGGGCATCACGTTACCCGATTTCAAGCTTTATTACAAAGCTGTGATCACCAAGACAGCATGGTACTGGCATAAAAACAAACACATAGACCAGTGGAACAAAGTAGAGAGCCCAGATATGGACCTTCAACTCTATGGTCAATTAATCTTCGACAAAACAGGAAAAAATATACAGTGGAAAAAAGACAGTCTCTTCAATAAATGGTGCTGGGAAAACTGGGCAGCATTATGTAGAAGAATGAAACTCAACCATTCTCTTACACCGTACACAGAGATAAACTCAAAATGGATAAAAGACCTCAATGTGAGACAGGAATCCATCAGAATCCTAGAGGAGAACATAGGCAGTAATCTCTTCGATATCAGCCACAGCAACTTCTTTCAAGATATGTCTCCAAAGGCAAAGGAACCAAAAGCCAAAATGAAATTCTGGGACTTCATCAAAATCAAAAGCTTCTGCACAGCCAGGGAAACAGTCAAGAAAACAAAGAGGCAACCCACGGAATGGGAGAAGATATTTGCAAATGACAGTACAGACAAAAGGTTGATATCCAGGATCTATAATGAACTCCTCAAACTCAACACACACAAAACAGTCAATCATATAAAAAAAAAATGGGCAGAAGATATGAACAGAGACTTCTCCAATCAAGACATACAAATGGCTATCAGACACATGAAAAAATGTTCATCATCACTAGCCCTCAGGGAGATTCAAATTAAAACCACATTGAGATATCACCTTACACCGGTTAGAATGGCCAAAATTAACAAAACAGGAAACAACATGTGTTTGGAGAGGATGTGGAGAAAGAGGAACCCTCTTACAAACTGTTGGTGGGAATGCAAGTTGGTGCATCCTCTTTGGAGAACAGTGTGGAGATTCCTCAAGAAATTAAAAGTAGAACTTCCCTATGACCCTGCAATTGCATCCTGGGTTTTACCCCAAAGATACAGATGTCGTGAAAATAAGGGCCATCTGTACCCCAATGTTTATAGCAGCAATGGCCATGGTCACCAAACTATGGAAAGAACCAAGATGCCCTTCAATGGACGAATGGATAAAGAAGATGTGGTCCATATACACTATGGAGTATTATGCCTCCATCAGAATGGACGAATAACCAACTTTTGTAGGAACATGGACCAGACTGGAAGAGATTATGTTGAGTGAAATAAGTCAAGCAGAGAGAGTCAATTATCATATGGTTTCACTTATTTGTGGAACATAACAAATAGCATGGAGGACATGGGGAGTTAGAAAGGAGAAGGGAATTGGGGTAAATTGGAAGGGGAGGTGAATCATGAGAGACTATGGATTCTGAAAAACAATCTGAGGGGTTTGAAGTGGCGGGAGGATGGGAGGTTGGGGTGCCTGGTGGTGAGTATTATAGAGGGCATGGATTGCATGGATCACTGGGTTTGGTGAAAAAATAATAAAAACTGTTATGCTAAAAATAAATAAATTTAATTTAAAAAAAAAACAAAAACAAAACAAAACAAACAACAAAAAAGAAAATTCCTAGTAACCAGCTGAGTTCTAAAATCGATTGTTTCTAAGGTAACACTGGTGACTTACGATACTCACCAATGTGGCTATTCCATTGTAATATGTTGCCACTCACATAAAATCAATTTAGTACAACAGAGTTTCCAGTATTTTTTTTAATAGAGTACCATGATTGGCATTTCTGGGTGGCTTATTCAGTTAAGAATCTGAGTCTTGATTTTGTCTAAGGAGATGTGAGCTGGGGCCCCAAAGCTGGGCTCTAAGTCACATGTGGAATCTCTATAAGATTCTCTCTGCCTCTGGCCTTCCACTCAGCCTTCTAAAAAGATATTTTAAAAGTGTACAGATGTTTATATTCCCATACTTAATTAAAAAACATCATTAAAAGAGATTATTTTTGCATTTAATCATATGTTCTTGTCAGCTCTGGGACCCCACAGATTTCCACTGAAGTAACAGAGGATGAGGTTCCCCAGTCTGGCCACCTGTTTTATTGATACAACACTTCACTTATTTAAACCTAGCCAGAAAAACAGCATTCTGTTTTCACAAATGTAAGCCAAATATATTCCAATAAACATGTTTGATAATAATTCTATTAAAGATGACAAAGTGATATAAATTTTCTCTATTTGGGTTTCAATCAAGCCTTCTGTGATTTTGACTGTGATTTTTTAAGGGACCTGGGGAAACCAAAAATGCCCTTCACTCTTTCCATGTTGGGAGCATTTTCAATTTTAGATCACTGAGACTGAGAGGTTTTCATGATGAGCACCAGTGGACAGGAATGGGGTTACAGGGTAATAACTGAAGCACTTGTCCTTCCCCAGGAATGTTCTCTATGCTCAGAGGAGTACAGGGACGGGCCTTCTTATCTAACCACTGAGTCCCACTCGAATTTCATACCTTCAAGGAACAGGTATGCCAAGGGGCCCCCTGAGGTGTGCTGTTATCACAGAAACACACCACAAGGCCAAAATATCTTATGCATTAACATGTGAAAAGGGGATGAAACTAAGTGCACAATTTCCTTAGATGTGTTTAAATGTCTCCTTTATGCAGATGCCTCTTGCTTCCCTTTCTATTTCTCTTTGTCCCATATCATTCTTCCTCAGTAGAGTATGTGATACAGGTTGTCTGTGTGTTGGCTTTATATTTTTCTATGATCATGGCTGCTGACTAAAAAACTGTTTTAGCAAAATGTTTTCTATTTAGCCATTCTGAACAGTGTTAAGTGGTAATTGATTGTGGTTGAGATTTGTATTTCCTCATGCAGAGTGATGCTGAGCATTCTTTCATGTGTGTTCACCATTTGTATGTATGCAGCAGATAATTTCTCAACCATCATAAAGTATGTCATCAAGCCATTTGCAAGCACATGAATGGAATTAGAAGGTGTTACACTAAGTGAAATAAGTCAGTCAGCAGAAGAAAATACCATATGAATTCGTTAATATGTGGAACTTAAGAAACAAAATGGATAAGCATAGCATAAGGGAAGGGAAAATGAAATAAGAGGAAAACAGAGAGCTAAACCATATGAGACTCTTAACTGAAGAACAAACTGATGGTTGCCAGAGGGGAGGCAGTTGGGGGATTGGGTAACTGGGTGATGAATATTAAGGCAGGCACTTGATAAAATGAGCATGGGCATTATATGCAACTGTTGAATCACTAAATTCTACCTCTGAATCTAATAATACAGCATATGTTGATTAAATTGAATTTTAAATTTTTTATTTTAAAACCTGCTATTGAGTTTTCTCTCATACCTGAAGTACATTGGAGAACTTATAATAAAGGTAGCCCTTGATAGTGAAAATATTAGCATGTTGCTAGACAATATTGTTCTACATTGACAATGAGCTCTCAATCTCTCTTCTAAAGGATATTGGTGGGAAGGTCATACTGTGAAGACACAATAAAGAAAAAGTTGAGGAACTCTCTTAGTTTTACCTTTCACTAGATCTTAGCCAAAAGGCTGAGAAGGGATTAGTTATCACTTTAAGGAGAAATACGTGCATTTGTAAGTTCTTGGGATCAATCCAAGATGAGCCTTACCACCTACGTATTTCACCGCAATACCTGTGTAATTTGTGGCTTAAATTACACTTGCAATTTCTGTATATTTTTGCTTTAAAATATGATTTTTATAATAAGTCATTTTGTTTATGTTTATATCTTCCAGACAAGCCACTAAAAACCTGAGGTATCAGTGCATAATGGAGAGTAAAGCATGGAAAGCAAACCAAAGGAAATGATAAGACAATGAGATAATAAGTGGGATTGGAGACTACAAAAATATACACTATAATGCCAGCCATGTGAAGCAGACAGTGGTGGGTCTGCAGACTGATGAGAACAGGACATAGAGTTGTGTTTTGGGATGTGTCTTGAGAAATATATTATGCAGATTAGATGGGAGAAAGTAAAAATGATGTTGAAGAGGCTTTTATGACTCTGAAGAAATGATTTAATTCATTTAAGGTGAAGGATAATTATTTACAGTGACCAGATCAAGATGTGTTTTTATACATGCTTTCCCACTAGACTAACATCCCCAACTGGAAAATTTATTTTCTTAAATCAGTGTAATTAATCCTCTGTGAAGTGTTCCCTGAGTCTCACAGAGATTTTCCTTTGACTTACACTTCTCCTGGTTCACCTACAAGTGCATGTATAAAAGCAATTAATTTTGGCATTACTTTACATTTAGTTGATTTCAATTAATTCACTTACTTTAAAAATTGAGATATAATTTACATGTAAACTTCTTTTACCATAAGATGTGCAACAGAGTGATATATGTATATTTGGTGAAATAATCACAATTCTGGTTATCACTTCTCCCTACATTACATGGTTCCTTGTAAAAATAACTTAAGATGTTTTGTTGTAGCAAGTTTCATATATACAGTAAACTATGATTAACTCTAATCACTATTAACTACAGTCCTCATGAAATCAATTTTCTACATTTTTCATAACTTAATTTCTGTCATTAAGTCACATATGGATTATAAGGACATAAGCATTTCCTTGCTTCTCTTTCTAGTCAGAATAATTTTCTTTTGTCATTGCAGGTTTTTACATTCAATGAAATTAACCTCTTGTGCCTGACGTGGTCCTTTCACACGTGGTTTAGATCATTGTCATAGATACTGGCAGGGCTTGATCCCAGTGGGAGCAGGCAGATGCTGAACAGAAAGGCATGAGGTGACAAAAACTCAGGCAGGAATATCACTCTGATTGTGAAGGAGGATTGGCAGCTGTAAATCACTGAACAGTTTACTCTGAAAAGGAGGGAGACTTGAGAGCCACACTGGAGTGACTGTGAGTCTGAGCAAGGAATAGATGGAGCCTGGCATCTCTGGAAATTTTTTTTCTATATTGATAATCAGGCCTTGGTGTCCTTGCAGCTGGAAATTATGAATCTGGCAAAGAATGTGTATGATCATTTATTCCATAAGTGTTTATTTAATAGTGTCTACTTTGACCGAGGTTGGGTTAGGCTCCAGATTATAAGGGATAGGACAAGGATCCCAATTCTGACATGCTGGTTCAACCCACAGGAACTTCACACCCAGAGACACAGGATCAAAGCTGAGGCTTGTCTGTATCACATTAGAGATGATGCACCAATTTATTCATGCATATCTTCATGTCACAACATCCTTGTGTACTGGTACCATGCCAGTTATTAGCACTGGGAGCCCAGTCCTCTTATTTTATAAAAATGCCCAGAAGGGTTCTGTTAAAGGTGGGTGTGTGCTGCTGAATGGACCCTCAGATGCTGTAAGAGAGGCATGATAATATGAGTGCCTATGTTGACAAGGAAGTAACCATGCTTCTAATAATTAGGAATTAGAGTTCTAATAATTGGGAGTTAGACTATCTTATTCAAGCCCATAATTGAGAAGAATTGTTGTTCTTTTCCATGCATCTAGATACCAACTGTGGAGGGTCATACAGTTAAGGGCTGACTTACACTCCACAGTTCTAATCACTGTCAGCAAGATTATATAACATTCCCTACAAAAACCTGGTGTCCCAGAGAGAAGAAATGCTAGGTATTAATCAACCCCTTGTAGGGACAACCAATGTCTTCAGGGTTGTGTTATTTCCATATTGGGTATGTGACCACTGTTAGTCAAGAACAAAAGTAAAGAGATACAAATGTCAAATTATTTTGAGATTTTGCTTCACTCTCCATCTTTAAATTATTCTGTTAGTATCAGAATATATAAATAACTTGTATGAGTCAAAAGCCAAAACCAAATAATCAATCCAATCAAAATTTGATCAGAAGATATAAACAGAAATGTCCCGAAGAAGCCCATCCAGATGGTCAACAGACACATGAAAAGATGGTCACCACCACTCATCATCAGGAAAATACAAACCGCATCCACACTGAGATACTATCTCACACTCCTCAGAATAAATAAAATAGCACAGGAAACAACAGATGTGGGTGAGGATGCAGAGAAGAGGGAACACCTTTCACTCTTGGTGGGGTTGCAAACTGTGGCAGCCACTATGAAAAACAATATGGAGGCTCCTCAAAAATTACTAATAGTACTACGGCACAACACAGTAATTGCACTATTATGCATTTACCCCAAAATACAGAAATAGTAAATCAAAGTGTCATATATGTGCCTATTCAATAGGAGCATCATTTATTGGAGACTTTTTAAAATTAATTTATTTATTTTCAGAAAACAGTATTCATTATTTTTTCACCACACCCAGTGCTCCATGCAATCCGTGCCATCTATAATACCCACCACCGGGCACCCCAACCTCGCACACCCCCGCCACTTCAAACCCCTCAGATTGTTTTTCTGAGTCCACAGTCTCTCATGATTCACCTACCCTACCAATTTACCCCAACTCCCTTCTCCTCTCTAACACCCCTTGTCCTCCATGCTATTTGTTATGCTCCACAAATAAGTGAAACCATATGATAATTGACTCTCTCTGCTTGACTTATTTCACTCAGCATAATCTCTTCCAGTCCCGTCCATGTTGCTACAAAAGTTGGTTATTCGTCCTTTCTGATGGAGGCATAATACTCTGTAAATGGACCACATCTTCTTTATCCATTTGTCCGTTTAAGGGCAGCATGGTTCTTTCCATAGTTTGGCGACCGTGGCCATTGCTGCTATAAACATTGGGGTACAGATGGCCCTTATTTTCACAACATCTGTATCTTTGGGGTAAATACCCAGGAGTGCAATTGCAGGGTCATAGGGAAGTTCTACTTTTAATTTCTTGAGGAATCTCCACACTGTTCTCCAAAGAGGCTGCACCAACTTGCATTCCCACCAACAGTGTAAGAGGGTTCCTCTTTCTCCACATCCTCTCCAACACATGTTGTTTCCTGTTTTGTTAATTTTGGCCATTCTAACCGGTGTAAGGTGATATCTCAATGTGGTTTTAATTTGAATCTCCCTGAGGGCTAGTGATGATGAACATTTTTTCATGTGTCTGATAGCCATTTGTATGTCTTGATTGGAGAAGTCTCTGTTCATATCTTCTGCCCATTTTTTTTTATATGATTGACTGTTTTGTGTGTGTTGAGTTTGAGGAGTTCATTATAGATCCTGGATATCAACCTTTTGTCTGTACTGTCATTTGCAAATATCTTCTCCCATTCCGTGGGTTGCCTCTTTGTTTTCTTGACTGTTTCCTTGGCTGTGCAGAAGCTTTTGATTTTGATGAAGTCCCAGAATTTCATTTTGGCTTTTGGTTCCTTTGCCTTTGGAGACATATCTTGAAAGAAGTTGCTGTGGCTGATATCGAAGAGATTACTGCCTATGTTCTCCTCTAGGATTCTGATGGATTCCTGTCTCACATTAAGGTCTTTTATCCATTTTGAGTTTATCTCTGTGTACGGTGTAAGAGAATGGTTGAGTTTCATTCTTCTACATAATGCTGCCCAGTTTTCCCAGCACCATTTATTGAAGAGACTGTCTTTTTTCCACTGTATATTTTTTCCTGTTTTGTCGAAGATTAATTGACCATAGAGTTGAAGATCCATATCTGGGCTCTCTACTTTGTTCCACTGGTCTATGTGTCTGTTTTTATGCCAGTACCATGCTGTCTTGGTGATCACAGCTTTGTAATAAAGCTTGAAATCGGGTAATGTTATGGCCCCAGCTTTATTTTTGATTTTCAACATTTCCTTAGCGATTCGGGGTCTCTTCTGATTCCATACAAATTTTTGGATTATTTGCTCCAGCTCTTTGAAGAATGCCAGTGGAATTTTGATCAGAATGGTATTAAAAGTATAGATTGCTCTAGGCAGTATAGACATTTTAACAATGTTTATTCTTCCAATTCAAGAGCATGGAATGGTCTTCCTTCTTTTTGTGTCTTTTCAATTTCCTTCATGAAGGTTCTGTAGTTCCTCAAGTACATATCCTTTACCTCTTTGGTTAGGTTTATTCCCAGGTATCTTATGGTTCTTGGTGCTATAATAAATGGAATCGATTCTCTAATTTCCCTTTCTGTATTTTCATTGTTAGTGTATAAGAAAGCCACTGATTTCTGCACATTGACTTTGTATCCTGTCACGTTGCTGAATTGCTGTATGAGTTCTAGTAGTTTGGGGGTGGAGTCTTTTGGGTTTTCCATATAAAGAATCATGTCATCTGTGAAGAGAGAGAGTTTGACTTCTTTATTGCCAATTTGGATACCTTTTATTTCTCTTTGTTGTCTGATTGCTGTTGCTAGGATTTCTAATACTATGTTGAACAAGAGTGGTGAAAGTGGGCATCCTTGTCTTGTTCCTGATCTCAACGGGAAGGATGCAAGATTTTTCCCATTGAGTATGATATTTGCTGTGGGTCTTTCATAGATAGATTTGATGAAGTTCAGGAATGTTCCCTCTTTCCCTATACTTTGAAGCATTTTAATGAGGAATGGATGCTGGATTTTGTCAAATGCTTTTTCTGCATCAATTGAGAGGACCATGTGGTTCTTCTCTCTTCTCATATTAATTTGTTGTATCACGATACTATGTGTGAAGTGCAGGCTATGGTGCTTGGGTGTCCAAAACGTATATTGGCAGAAATGAACTGTGGTAATCCATACTTTGTACTTATGAGGAAAACGCTTTGAACATCATGGGAAAATATGCTTTAGGATGGACTCACGACAGGTTTGAAGCTCTGGTAAGTTAGAAGCTGTTGGAACTGACTGTGTTGAAAACATAAATAGGTGCGTACAGGGCCCTAGTCTCAGACATACATAACTGTGAACATAGGAAGGTCTGTGTTCAGGAAAACTCCTTCAGGAGGACAGCCATTCATAGCAGTGTATTCCCAGTTGAGGAAAGAAGATAGAACAAGGACGGACTCCAGGCAGTTTGGATACTGTGAGTAAGTTCAGTCTCTGGCTTTTAGGTGTCCAAAACTTATAGTGGCAGAGCATGACCTGTGCTCATCCACACTGTCTACCTCAGAAATGTTGGAATCTGTAGGAGCTGTCTGTGTTGAAAACATTAAGAGTCACGTGCAGGGCCCTTAGCAGAGACCATAGGAAGGTCTCTGTTCAGGGAAACACCTTCAGACAGACACCCATCCATGGCAGTGTCTTCTCAGTTGAGGAAAGAAGATAGAACAAGGACGGACTTGGGCAGTTTGGATACTGTGAATGAAGTGCATGCTATGGCTCTTAGGGGTCCAAAACATATCTTGGATACTGTGAGTAAAGTGCAGGCTATCGATCCCAGGGGTCCAAATCATATCTTGGACCAAAGTAATGCACCCTGTCTACCTCTGTTGAAAACGCTTCAAACGTCATGAGGGAAGTGTGCTTTAGGATGAACACGTGACAGGATTGAGATGATGTAAAGGTGGAAACTGTTGGACCTGATTGTGTTTAAACATGAAGAGTCACTTACAGGGGCCCTACCGTTTACCATAAGATTATCTCTGTTTAGGGAAATTTCTTCAGGCGGACACCCATTCAGTTGAAGAAAGAAGCCAGAACAAGGATGGAAACAGGGCAGGGTGGACACTGTGAGTGAAGTGCAGGCCGGTTCATAGGGGCCCAAAACGTACATTTGCAGAGCATGGCCTGTGGTTATCCACACTCTCTACCTATGTTGAAAATTCCTCAAACTTCATGAGGGAAGTGTGCTTTAGTATGGACTCATGACAGGGTAAAGGCTGTGGAAAGTTGGAATCTGTTGGAACTGACTGAGAGGAAAACATGAAGAGTCACATACAGAGCCCTAGTCCGGGACTTCCATAATGGTGACCATAGGAAAGTCAGTGTTCGGGAGAACTCCTTCAGTCAGACACCCATTCTTGGCAGTGTCTTCTCAGTGTCTAAAACGCTTCAAAAATCATGAGGGAAGTGTGTTTTATAATGGACTTGAGTGAGGGTTGAGTCTGTGCAAAGTAGGAAGCTGTTGGAAATGACTCTGTTGAAAACATGAAGAGTCGCGTACCCAGGTCTAGCCTGGGACTTCCATTATGGTGACCATAGGAAGGTCTGTCTTCAAGGAAACTTCTTCAGGAACACACCTATTCTTGGCAGTGTCTTCCCAGTAGTGGAAAGAAGATAGAACAAGGACAGACACTGGGCATGTTGGGAACTGTGAGTGAAGTGCAGTCTAAGTCTCCTAGGTGTCCAAATTGTAAATTGGCAGAGCACCACCTGTGATCATCCACACTGTCTACTTCTGTCGAAAATGGGAACAAACATTGGGAAAAAAGTGTGCTCTTGGAAGGACTCACGACAGGATTGAGGATATTGAAACGTGAAAGCTGTTGGACTGACTGTGTGGAAAACAGGAAATGGCGTGTATAGGAATTTAGTCTCAGACGTCCACACCGGTGACTATAGGAAGGTCTGTGTTCAGGGAACTCCTTAATGTGGATGCCAATTTGTGACAGTGTCTTCCCAGTTGAGGAAAGAGGATAGAAAAAGAATGAACTGTAGGCAGGATGGATACTGTGAGTAAGTGCAGGCTATGGCTCTTAGGGGTCGCAAACATATAGTGGCAGAACACAACCTGTGCTCATCTAACTGTATAGCTCAGTTGAAAACACTTAAAACGTCATGAGGGAAGTGCGCTTTAGGATGGACTCACAACAGGGTTGAGGCTGTGGAAACTTAGAAGCTGTTGGACCTTCTGTGTTGATAACATTAAGAGTCATAAACAGAGCTTTTACCAGAACCATAGGAAGTCTCTGTTCAGGGAAACTCCTTCTGGAATACACCAATCCATGGCAGTGTCTTCTCAGTTGAGGAAAGAAGATAGAACAAGGATGGACTCTGGGCAGTTTGGATACTTTGCGTGAAGTGCAGGTTAGGGGTCTTAGGGGTCCAAAACGTATATTGGCAGGTCAGGATCTGTGGTCATCCACCCTGTCTACCTCTGTCGAAAGCACTTCAAACTTTGTGAGGGAAGTGTGCTTTAGGATGGACTTGCAAAAGCATTGAGGTTATGGAATGTTGGAAGCTGTTGGAACTGACTGTGTTGAAAATATGAAGAGTCACATACAGGACTCTTACCGGTGACTATAGGATTGTCTCCTTTCAAGAGAAATTCCTTCAGGCAGACACCCATTTATGGCAGTATCTTCTCAGTTGAGGAAAGAAGACAGAACACCAATAGACACTGGGCAGGTTGTATACTGTGAGTGAAGTGCAGGCTACGGCTCTTAGGGGTCCAAAACCTGTGATCATCCACACTGTCTACCTATGTCAAAAACGCCTCAAAATTCATGAGGGTACTGTGCTTTGGGATGGACTCAGGACAGGGTGACTCTGAGGAAAGTTGGAAATAGTTTGAAATGACTGAGTGGAAAACATGAAGAGTCATGTACAGAGCCTTACTCTGGGACTTCCATAACTGTGACCATAGGAAGGTCTGTGTTGGGAAAACTTCTTCAGTCAGACATCCGTTCTCAGAAGTGCTTTCCAGTTGAGGAAAGCAGATAGCAAAAGGACGAACTCTGGGCAGCTTGGATACTGTGAATGAAATGCAGGCTACTGCTCTTAAGCATCCAAAACCTATATTGGTAGGGCACATTCTATGATCATTCACACTGTCATCCTGTGTTGAAAACGCTTCAAACAAAGTGAGGGAAGTGTGCCAAGGAGGGACTCGCGACACGGTTGAGGCTGTCAAAAGGTGGAATCTGTTGGAACTGACTGTGTGGAAAACATGAATAGGCGCGTACAGGGCCCTCATCTCAGACGTCCATACCGGCGACCATAGGAAGGTCTTTGTTCAAGGAAACTCCTTCAGGTGTACACACATTCATGACAGTGTCTTACCAGTTGAGAAAATAAGATAGAACAAGGACGGACACTGGGCAAGTTGGATACTGTGAGTGAAGTGCAGGCTACGGCTCTTATATATTGGCAAAGCACAACCTGTGATCATCCACACTGTCTACCTATCTCGAAAATGCCTCAAAAGTCATGAGGGAAGTGTGCTTTATGATTGATTTGTGACTGGGTTGAGGCTGTGGGAAAATGGAAGCTGTTGGAACTGACTGAGTGGAAAACAAGAAGAGTCAAGTACAGATCCTTAGTCTGGGACTTCCATAATGGTAACCTAAAGAAGGTCTGTGTTCAGGAAAACTCCTTTGGTCAGACACCCATTTGTGATAGTGTCTTCCCAACTGAGGAAAGAATATAGAGCAAGGATGGAATCTGGGCAGGTTGGATACTGTGTGTGAAGTTCAGGCTATGGCTCTTAGAGTCCAAATCGTATTTTGGCAGAGCACGACCTGTGGTCATCCACACTGTCTACCTATGTCAAAAACGCCCCAAACGTTGTGAGTGAAGTGTGCTTAAGATGGACTCATGATAGGGTTGAGGCTGTGGAAAGTTGGAAGCTACTGGACTGAGTGGAAAACATGAAGAGTCACGTACTGAGCCCTAGTATGGGACTTCCTTAACGGTGACCATAGGAAGGTCTGTATTCAAAAAAATTCCTTCAGTCAGACACTCATTCGTGGCAGTGTCTTCCCAGTTGAGGGAAGAAGATAGAACAAGAACGGACTCTGGGCAGGTTGGATAATGAGAGTGAAGTGCAGGCTACGGCTCTTAGGAGTCCTACACGTATATTTGCTGGTCACGACCTGTGCTCATCCACACTGTGTGCCTCTGTTGAAAACACTTCAAACGTCACGAGGGAATTGCGGTTAAGGACAGACTCACGACAGGGTTGAGGCTGTGGAAAGCTGTAAGCTATTGGACCTTCTGTGTTGATAACATGAAGAGTCGCACACGGGACTGCTACCAGTGACCATAGGAAGGTTTTCTGTTCAGGGAAATTCCTTCAGGCATACACCAATCCATGGCAGTGTCTTCTCAGTTGAAGAAAGAAAATAGAACAAGGACGGACCACGGGGCAGGTTGGATACTGTGAGTGAAGTGCAATCTACGGCTCTTAGGGGTCCAAAAACATATATCGGCAGGTCACTACCTATGGTCACCCACACTGTCTACCTCTGTCGAAAAAGCTTCAGATGTTATGAGGAAAGTGTGCTTTAGGACGGACTCACGATTGAGTCATAGAATTGAGGCTATGGAAAGTAGGAAGCTGTTTGAACTGACTGTGTTGAAAACATGAAGAGTCACATACAAGGCCCTTTTCAGTGACCATAGGATAGTCTCTGTTCAGGGAAATTCCTTCAGGCGGACACCCATTCATGACAGTGTCTTCTCAGTTGAGGAAAGAAGACCAAAAATGGATGGATACTGGGCAAATTGGATACTGTGAATGAAGTGCAAGCTATGGCTCTTAGGCATCCAAACATATATTGCAGAGCACTACCTGTGGTCATCCACACTGTTTAACTATGTCAAAAACACTTCATACTCATGAGGGAAGAGTGCTTTAGGATGGACTTGTGACAAGGTTGAGGCTGTGAAAAGTTGGAAGCCGTTTGACTGACTGAGTGGAAAACATGAAGAGTCATGTACAGAGCCCTAGTATGGGACTTCCTTAATGGTGACCATAGGAAGGCCTGTGTTCAAAATAATTCCTTCAGTCAGACACTCATTCATGGCAGTGTCTTCCAAGTTGAGGAAAGAAGATAGAACAAGGTCGGACTCTAAGCAGGTTAGATACTGTGAATGAAGTGCAGGCTTCCACTCTTAGGAAACCCATATTGGAAGTACACGAACTGTGGTCATTCATACTCTCTTCCTCTGTCTAAAACGCTTCAAATATCATGAAGAAAGTGAGCTTTAGGAGGGACTCAACAACAGGGTTGAGGCTGTCAAAGGTGGATGCTATTGGACCTGACTGTGTGGAAAACATGAATAGGTGCGTACAGGGCCCTAGTCTCAGACAAACATACCAGTAAAAAGGAAGGTTGCAATCAGTGACACTTCTTCAGGCAGACACCCATTCGCTGCAGTGTCTTCCCAGTAAAGGGAAGAAGATAGAACAAGGACGATCCCTAGGAAGGTGTATATTCACAGTTAAATGTAGGCTCTGGACCTTAGCTTCCAAAACGTGGAATGGCAGAGCATGACATGTGGAATGGAAGAGCACAACCAGCGGTCAACCAGTTCACCTCTGTTGGAAACTCTTCCAATGTAGTGAGGAAGTGTGTTGTAGGATGGAATCGAGACAGTTTGGAGAGGGTCAACAATGAAATCTGTTGGAACTGACTGTGCTGAAAACATGAAGACTCGCATACAGGGCCTTAGTCTTGGACGTCCTTACTGGTGATCATAGGAAGGGCTGTGTTCAGTGAAACTTCTTCAGGCAGACCCCCATTCGTGGCAGTGTCCTCGCAGTTGCCAAACAAGATACAACAAGGACAGACTCTGGGCAGGTTGAATACTCTGAGTTAAGTGCAGGCCATGGCCCTCTCGCTTCCAAACCGTGGAATGGCAGAGAACAACCTGTTGTCTTCCAAATAGTCTACCACTGAAAAAAATCTTCAAACGTAATGAAGGAAGTGTGCTTTAGAACGGACTCATGACAGTGTTGAGAGGGTCGAAACATGGAAACTGATAAAACTGTGTTGAAAAAATGAAGAGTCACATACAGTGCCCTAGTTTCCGACATCCATACTGTTCCCACAGGAAGCGGTGTTTAGTGAAACGTCTTCAAGCACACACCCTTTCATGGCAGTGTCTTTCCAATTGAGAAAAGAAGATAGAACAAGGATGGACTGTAGGCAGGATGGATACTCTGAGTTAAGTGCAGGCCACGGCCAACAGGTTTCCAAAACATTGAATGGCAGAGCATGAGCTGTGGTCACCCAAACGGTCTACCTCTATCGAAAACTCTTCAAACGTAGTGAAGGAAGTCTGCTTTAGGACGGATTCACAACAGTTTTGAGAGGGTCGAAACATGGAAGCTGTTGGAACTGAATGTGTTGAAAATGTGGAGAGTCGCGTACAGGGCCCTTGTCTCAGAAGTCCATCCCGGTGACCATAGGAAGGTCTGTGTTCAGGACAACTTCTTCAGGCAGATACCCATTCATGACAGAGTCTTCCCAGTTGAAGAAAGAAGATAGAACAAGGACGGGCTCTGGTCAGTTTGGATACTCTGAGTGAAGTGCAGGACATGGCCATTAGGCTTCCAAAGAGTGGAATGGCATAACAGGAATGTGTTCATCCAAACTCTTGACCTCTGTCAAAAAAGCTTCTAACGTGTTAAGGGAAGTGTGCTTTAGGAGGGACTCGCAACAGTTTTGAGAGAGTCAAAACATGGAAACTGTTGGAATGGACTTTGTTGAAATCATGACGATTCGTGACAGGGCTGTAGTCTCAAACGTCCATACCTGTGACCATAGGAAGGTCTGTGTTCAGTGAAATTTCTTTCAGAGGACCCCCCATTTGCGGCAGCATATTCAGAGATAAAGAAAGAAGATAGAGCAAGGACAGACTCTGGTCAGGTTGTATACTCTGAGTGGAGTGTAGGCCACGGCCCTTAGGATTCCAAAACATGGAATGGCAGAGCAACACCTGGAGTCATCCATTCTACCTTGACGTAAAGACTTCAAACCTATTGAGGGAAGTGTGCTTTAGGACAGACTCGTGACAGTTTTAAGAGGGTCAAAAATGGAAACTCTTGTAACTGACGGAGTATAAAACATGACTTGTCTAACGCATCACCCTGGTCTCCGATGTCCATTCCTGTGACCACATGCAGGTCTGAGTTCATTGAAAATTCTGAAGGCAGACACCCATTCGTGGGAGTGTCTTCCCAGTGGAGGAAAGAAAACAGAACAAGGTCGGACTCTGGGCAGGTTTTGATACTCAGTTGTAAGTGCAGGCCAAGGCCCTTAAACTTCCAAAGCATAGAATGGCAGAACATGACATCTGGTTATCCAAACTGTCTACCTCTGTTGAAAAGGCTTCAGAGCTGTTAAGGGATGTGTCATTTAGGATGAACTCGTGACAGTTTTGAGAAAGTCGAAATATGGAAGCTGTTGGAACTGATTGTGTTGAACACATGAAGAGTCGTGTACAGGGCCCTAGTCTCAGACGTCCATACCAGTTAACAGGAAGCTCTGGGATCAGTGAAACTTCTTCAGACAGACACCCATTCATGGCAGTGTCTTCCCAGTTAAGGAAAGAAGGTAAAACATGGACGGTCTCTAGGAAGGAGTATATTTTCAGTTAAGTGTAGGCTATGGCCCTAAGCTTCCAAAACATGGAATGGCAGAGCATGATCTGTAGTCATTCAAACTGTCTACAAAAACACTTCAATTGTGGTGAAGAAAATGTGCTTTAGGACAGACTCGTGACAGTTTTGAGTGTGTCAAAACATGGAAGCTATTGGAACTGACTGTGTTGAAAACAAGAAGAATCAAGTACTGTGCCCTTGTCTCTGACGTCCATACAGGTGACCATAGGAAGGATTGTGTTCAGTGAAACTTCTTCAGACAGACGCCCATTCGTGGCAATGTCTGCCCAGTGGAGGAAAGATGATAGAAGAAGGATGGACTCTGGACAGATTGGATAATCTGTGTTAAGTGCTGGACAAGGCCCTTTGGCGTCCAAAATATGGAATGGCTGAGCATTAACAATGGTCATCCAAACTGTCTAACTCTGTTGAAAGGCTTCAAACGTGGGAAGGGAAGTATGCTTTAAAATGGACTCGCAACATTTCTGAGAGGGTCAAAATATGGAAGCTGTTGGAACTGACCCTGTTGAAATCATGACGAGTCACATACAGGGACCTAGTCTCAGACGTCCATACTGGTGATAATGGGACGGTCTGTGTTCCATAACACTTGTACAGTAGGACCTCCAATCATAACAGTGTCTTCTTAGTGGAGGAAAGAAGATAGAACAAGGACGGACTGTGGGTCAGATGGGTACTCAGGGGTAAGTGCAGGCCAAGGCCCTTAGACCTCCAAAACATGGAATGGCAGAGCACGACCTATGGTCATTCAAACTGTCACCTCTGTCGAAAAAGCTTTAAAAATGGTAAGGGAAGTGTAGTTTAGGAAGGACTTGGGACTTTTTTGAGATGGTCAACGCAGGGAAGCTGTTTAACTAGGCGGACAGCCATTCTTGACAGTATGTTCTCAGCTGAGGAAAGAAGATGAAACAAGGATGAGCTCTGGGCAGGTTGGATGCTTTGAGTAAAGTTCAGGCCATGGGCGTTAGGTTTCCAAAACATGAAATGGCAGAGCACGACCTGTGGTCATCCAAAGTGTCTATCTCTGCCAAAAAGGCTTCAAACGTGGTAAGGGAAGTGTGCATTCGAAAGGACTTGTGGCAGTTGTGAGTCCATGAAAAACTGGAAGATTTTGGAACTGACAGTGCTGAAAACATGAAGAGTCGCATACAGGGCCCTAGTCTTGAACATCCATACCAGGGACCATAGGAAATTGTGTGTTCAATGAAAATTCTTCAGGTGGACACCCACTCATGGCAGTGTGTTCCCTGTTGAGGAAAGAAGCTAGAACAAGGAAAGGTTGGATACTCTGGGATATGTGAAGGCCAAGGCCCATAGTCCTCCAAAACATAAAATGGCAGAGCACGAATTGTGGTCGTTGAAACTGGCTACCTCTGTTGAAAACGTTTTAAACATGGTAAGGAAAGTGTGGTTTAGGGAGGACTCGAGACTGTTCTGAGATAGTCGAACAGCTCAGAACAGCTCAGGGAAGCTGTTGGAACTAGGCGGACACCCATTCATGACAGCGTGTTCTCAGCTGAGGAAAGAAGCTAGATCAAGTACAGGCTCTGGGCCGGTTGGATACATTGGGTAAAGTGCAGGCAATGGGCCTTAGGCCCCGTAACATGGAATGGCAGAGCACGAACTGTGGTCATCAAAACTGTCTACCTCTGTAGAAAAATCTTCAAATGTGGTAAGGAAAGGGTAGTTTAGGAAAGACTCGTGACTGTTTAGGTTGGTGGAAACATGGAATCTGCTGGACGTGCCTGGGTTGAAACCATGGTGAGACGATTCCAGGGCCCTAATCTCAAACATCCATACCAGTGAGCTTAGAAGTTCTGTGTTAAGTGAAACGACTTCAGGCAGAAACCCATTCATGTCAGTGTATTCCCAGTTGAGGAAAAAAGATAGAACAAGGACTGGCTCTGGGAAGGTTGAATAGTCTGTGTGAGGGCAGGCCAAGGCCCTTAGGCCTCCAACATATGGAATGGCAGAGCACGACCTGTGGTCATCGTGACTTTCTACCTCTTGAAAATGCTTTAAACATGGTAGGAAAGTGTGGTTTAGGGAGGACTCGAGACTGTTTTGAGACGGTCCATTCAGGGAAGCTGTTGGGACTAGGTGGTCCCTCATTCATGACAGTGTGTTTCTAGCTGTTGAATGAAGCTAGAACAAGGATGGGCTTTAAGCAGGTTGGATCCTTTGAGTAAGTAAAGTCCATAGGACCTAATCATCCGAAACACAGAATGTCAGAGCATGACCTGTGGTCATCCAAACTGTCCACCTCTGTCGAAAAGGCATGAAACATGGTAAGGAAAGTGTGGTTTAGGAAAGACTCATGACTGCTTTAGTCAGTGGAAAAATGGAATCTGCTGGACGTACCTGGGTTGAAACCATGATGAGTCGATTCCAGGGCCCTAAACTCAAACATCCATACCAGTGAGCTTATACGTTCTGTGTTCATTGAAACAACTTCAGGCGGACACCGATTCCTGGCAGTGTGTTCCCAGATGAGAAAGAATATAGAACAAGGACAGACTCTGGGCAGGTTGGATACTTTGAGTAAAGTGCAGCTGTGGGCCTTAGGCTTTCAAAACATGGAATGGCCGAGCATGACCTGTGGCATCACAGCTGTTTACCTCTGCCGATAAGATTTAAAAAGTGATAAGGGAAATCTGGTTTTGAAAGGACTTGCAGCAGTTATCAGACCGTGGAAAACTGGAAAGTGTTGGAACTGAGTGTCCTGCAAAATTGAAGAGTCGCATATAGGGTCCTAGTCTCGAACATCCATACCTGTGACCATAGGAATCTCTGTGATCAATAAAACTTATTCAGGAAGACATGCATTCATGGCAGTGTTCCCAATTGAGGAAAGAAGCTAGAACAAGGACGGACTCTGGGCAGGTTGGATACCTGGAGTAAGTGCAGGCCAAGGCCCTTAGGCCTCCAAAACATGGAATGGCAGAGCATGACCTGTCATCATTCAAACTGTCACCTCTGTCAAAAATGCTTTAAACATGGCAAGGGAAGTATACTTGAAGAGAGACTCGGGACTGTTTTGAGACGGTCGACTCAGGGACATTGTTGGAACTAGGCGGGCAGCCATTCGTGACACTATCTCAGCTGAGAAAAGGAGATGGAACAAAAACGAGCTCTGGGAAGGCTGGATACTTTGAGTAAAGTGCAGGTCTTGGGCCTTAGGCTTCCAAAACATGGAATGGCAGAGCAAGACCTGTGGTCATCTCATCCAATGTGTCTACTTCTGCCAAGAAGACTTCAAACGTGGTAAGGGAAGTGTGGTTTTGAAAGGACTCACGGCAGTTGTGAGTCCGTGGAAAACTGGAAGCTTTGAAAACTGACTATGCTGAAAACATGAAGAGTCGCATACAGGACCACCATAGTCTCAAACATCCATACCGGGGAATATTGGAAGGTGTGTTTTCAATTAAACTTCTTCAGGCGGACACCCATTCATGGCAGTGTGTTCCCTGTTGAGGAAAGAAGCTAGAACAAGTACGGACTTCGGACAAGTTGAATACTCTGGGGTAAGTGCAGGTTAAGGCCCTTAGACCTTGTAAACATGGAATGGCAGAGTACGAATTGTGGTCATCAAAACTGTCTACCTCTGTCAAAAACGTTTTAAACATGGTAAGGGAAGTGTGGTTTAGGGAGGTCTCGAGACTGTTTTCAGGTGGTCGACTCAGGGAAGCTCTAGAAACTAGGTGGACACCCATTCATGAAAGAGTGTTCTCAGCTGAGGAAAGAAGATAGAACAAGGACGGGCTCTGAGAGCTGGACTTTGAGTAAAGTGTAGGCCATGGGCCTTAGGCTTCCAAAACATGGAATGGCAGTGCACGGCCTGTGGTCATCCAAACTATCTACCTCTGTTGAAAAAACTTCAAATGTGGTAAAGAAAGAGTGGTTTAGGAAAGACTCGCGACTGTTTTAGTCAGTGTAAACATGGAATCTGCTGGACGTGCCTTTGTTGAAACCATGGTGAGTCGCTTCCATGGACCTAAACTCAAACATCCATACCAGTGAGCGTAGATGTTCTGTGTTCATTGAAACGACTTCAGGCGGACACCCATTTCTGGCAGTGTGTTCCCAGGTGAGGAAAGAAGATAGAACAAGGACGGATTCTGGGCAGGTTGGATATTTTAAGTAAAGAGCAGGCCATGGGCCTTACGCTTCCGTAACATGGAAAGGCAGAGTACAACCTGTGGTCAATGCAAACTGTCTACCTCTGTTGAAAAGGCTTCAAAAGTACTAACGGAAGTGTGGTTTAGGAAAGACTAGTGGCTGTTTTTGACAGTGGAAACAGGAATCTGTTGGACTTGCCTGTGTTGAAACCATACTGTGTTGCTTACAGGGCCCAAGTCTCGAACATCCATACCGGTGACCATAGGATGGTCCATGTTCAGTGAAACAGCTTCCGGCAGGCACCCATTCATGGCAGTGTGTTCCCAGTGAGGATAGAAGCTAGAACAAGGACGGACTCTGGGCACTTTGGATACTCTGGGCTAAGTGCAGGCCAAGGCCCTTAAGACTCCATAACATGTTATGGAAGAGCACGGCCTCAGGTCATCCAAACTGTCTACCTCAGTCGAAAAGGCTTCAAATGTGGTAGGGAAAGTGTGGTTTAAGAAGACTAGCGATTGTTTTACTCAGTGTAAACATGGAATCTGCTGAACGTGCCTGGGTTGAAACTATGGTGAGTTGTTTCCAGGGCCCTAATCTTGAAAATCCATACCAGTGAGCTTAGAAGTTTTCTGTTCATTGAAACGACTTCAGGGGGACACCTGTTCATGGCAGTGTGTTCCCACTTGAGGAATGAAGATAGAACAAGGTCGGATACTGGGCAGGTTGGATAATTTGAATAAAGTACAAACCATGGGCCTTAGACTTCCATAACATGGAATGGCACAGCACGACCTGTCGTCATCCAAATTTTACTCTTTCGTAAAGGCTTCAGTATTGGTAAGGAAAGTGTGGTTTAGGAAAGACTCGCAAATATTTTGTCGGTGGAAACATGGAATCTGCTGGACGTGCCTTCTTTGAAACTATGGTGAGTAGCTTTCAGGACTCTAGTCTCGAACATCCATACCTGTTGACCATAGGACAGTCTGTGTGCAATGAATCATCTACCGGCGTGCACCCATAGATGGCAGTGTGTGCCCAGGTGAGGAAATAAGCTAGAACAAGGTCGGACTCTGAGCAGGTTGGATATTATGGGGTAAGTGAAGGCCAAGACCCTTAGGCCTCCAAAACATGGAATGGCAGAGCAAGACCTATGGTCATTCAAAATGCCACCTCTGTCAAAAACCCTTTATACATGTTAAGGGAGGTGTAGTTTAAGAAGGACTGGTGACTGTTTTGAGAAGGTTGAGTCAGGGAAGCTGTTGGGACAAGGTGGACCCCCATTCGTGACAGTGTGTTCTCAGCTGAGGAAAGAAGTAAGAACAAGGACGGACTCTGAGAAGGATGGATAATCTGCGGAAACTGCAGGCCAAGGCCCTTAGGACTCCAAAACATTAAATGGCAAAGCACGACCTGTGGCCATTGAAACTGTTTAACCCTGTAAAAAAGCCTTCAAACGGGGTAAGGGAAGTGTGGTTTTGAAAAAACTTGCTGCAGTTGTGAGACCGGGGAAAACTGGAAGCTTTTGGAACTGACTGCTGAAAACATGAAGAGTCTCATATAAGGTCCTAGTCTCGAACATCCATACCGGTGAACATAGGAAGGTTTGTGTTCAATCAAGTTCTTCAGGTGGACACCCATTTATGGCAGTGTGTTCCAAGTGAGGAAAGAAGCTAGAACAAGGACGGACTGTGGGAAGGTTGGATACTGTGGGGTAAATGCAGGCCAAGGCCCTTATACCTCTATACCATGGAATGACCTGTGGTAATCCAAACTTTCTACATCCATTGAAAAGTCTTCAAACATGTTAAGGAAAGTGCGGTTTAGGAAAGGCTCATGGCTGTGCTGGACGTTCCTCGGTTGAAACCATGGTGAATCACTTCCAGGGTCATAATCTCGAACATTCATACTAGTGAGCTCAGAAGTTCTGTGTTCAGGAAACGACTTGAGGTGGACACCCATTCATGGCAGTGTGTTCCCAGTTGAGGAAAGAAGACAGAACAAGGACGGACTCTGGGCAGGTTGGATACTTTAAGTGCAGGCCATGGACCTTAGACTTCAATAACATGGAATGGCAGGGCAAGTCCTGTGGTCAATGCAACCTGTCTACCTCTGTCAAAAGGCTTCAAACGTGGTAAGGGAAGTCTGGTTGTGAAAGGATTCACAGCAGTTTTCCATCCTTGGAAATCTGGAAGGTGTTGGAACTGACTGTCCTGAAAACATGAAGAGTCGCATATCGGGCACTACTCTCAAACATCCATACCGGTGACCATAGGGAGTTCTGTGTTCAATGAAATATCTTCAGGCGGACACCATTGATGGCAGTGTTCCCAGTTCAGGAAAGAAGCTAGAACAAGGAAGGATTCTGGACACGTTGGATACTCTGGTGTAAGTGCAGGTCAAGCCCCTTAAGCCTCCATAAAATGTCATGGAAGAGCCCGACCACAGGTCATCCAAACTGCATACCTCTTTCAAAAACTCTTCAAACGTGGAAAGGAAAGTGTGGTTTAGGGAGGACTCGAGACTGTTTTGAGACGGTCTACTCAGGGAAACTGTGGGAACAAGGCAGAACCCCATTCGTGACAGTGTGTTCTCACATGAGGAAAGAAGTAAGAACAAGAATGGACTCTGGAAAGGATGGATACTCTGTGTTAAGCGCAGGCCAAGTCCCTTAGGCCTCCAAAACCTTAAATGGCAGAGCAAGACCTGTGGCCTTCCAAACAGTCTACCTCTGTCGCAAAGGCTTCAAACGTGGTAAGGGAAGTCTGGTTTTGAAAGGACTCACGGCAGTTTTCTGATCATGGCAATCTGGATGTTCTTGGAATTGACTGTGCTGAAAACATGAAGAGTCGCATACAGGGCACTACTCTTGAACATCCATACCGGTGACCATAGGAAGTTCTGTGTTCAATGAAATTACTTCAGGGGGACACCCATTCATGGCAGTGTTCCCAGTTCAGGAAAGAAGCTAGAAAAAGGACAGTCTCTCGGCAGGTGGGATACTCTGGGGTAAGTGTAGGCCAAGACCCTTAAACCTCCATAACATGTCATGGAAAAGCACGACCTCAGGTCCTCCAAACTGCATACCTCTGTCAAAAACGTTTTAAACATGGTAAGGGAAGTGTAGTTTAGGAAGGACTCCTGACTGTTTTCAGACGGTAGACTCAGAGAAACTGTTGGGACTAGGCTGACCCCCATTTGTTACAGTATTTTCTCAGCTATGGAAAGAAGATAGAACAAGGACAGACTCTGGGCAAGTGGGATAATCTGGGTTATGTGCAGGCCAAGGCCCTTAGGCTACCAAAACATGAAATGGCAGAGCACGACCTCTGGTCATCCAAACTGTCTACCTCTGTCGAAAAGGCTTCAAACATGGTAGGGGAAGTGTGGTTTTGAAAGGATTTGCTGCAGTTGTGAGACCAGGTAAAACTGGAAGCTTTAGGAACTGACTGCTGAAATCATGAAGAGCCGCTACAAGGCTCTAGTCTCAAAAGTCCATAACGGTGACCATTGGAAAGTGTGTGTTCAATAAAGCTCTTCAGGCGGACACCCATTCATGTCTGTGTGTTCCAAGTTGAGGAAGAAGCTAGAACAAGCACGGACTCTGGGCACTTTGGATACTCTGGGGTAAGGGCAAGTCAAGGCCCTTAACCTTCATAACATGTTGTGGAAGAGCATGACCTAAGGTCATCCATACTGTCTACCTCTATCGAAAAGGCTGCAAACGTGGTAAGGAACGAGTGATTTAGGAAGATTTGCGACTGTTTTAGACGGTGGAAACATGGAACCTGCTGGTCGTGCCTGGGCTGAAATCATGGTGAGTCGCTTCCAGGGCCCTAGTCTCGAATATCCATACCAGTGATCTTAGAATTTCTGTGTTCAGTGAAACGACTTCAGGGTGTCACCCATTCATGGCAGTGTGTTCCCAATTGAGGAATGAAGATAGAGCAAGGACGGATCCTTGGCATGTTGGACACTTTGAGTAAAGTGCAGGCCATGGGACTTAGACTTCCATAACATAGAATGGTAGAACACATCCTGTGGTCAATGCAACCTGTCTACCTCTGTCAAAAAGGCTTCAAATGTGGTAAGGGAAGTCGGGTTTTGAAAAGACTCATGGCAGTTTTCAGATCGTGGAAATCGGGAAGGTGTTGGAACTGACTGGGCTGAAAACATGAAGAGTCGCTTACAGGGCACTACTCTCAAACATCCATACAGGTGACCAAAGGAAGTTCTGTGTTCAGTGAAATTTCTTCAGACAGACAGCCATTCACTGCAGTGTTCCCAGTTCAGGAAAGAATCTAGAACAAGGACAGACTCTGGGAAGGTTGGATACTCTAAAGTAAGTGCAGGCCATGGCCCTTAAGCCTCCAAAACATGGAATGTCACAGCAGGACCTCAGGTCATCCAAACTGCCTACCTCTGTCAAAAACGCTTTAAAAATGGTAAGGGAAGTGTGGTTTAGGGAGGACTCGAGCCTGTTTTGACGGTCCAATCAGGGAAGCTGTGGGAACTAGGTGGACCACCATTCGTGACAGTGTGTTCCCAGCTGAGGAAAGAAGCTAGAACAAGGACGGCCTTGGGCAGGTTGGATACTTTGAGTAAAGTGCAGGGCACTGGCCTTAAGCTTCCATAACATGGAATGGCAGAGCACAAACTGTGGTCAATGCAAACTGTCTACTTCTGTCGAAAAGGCTTCAAATGTGGTAAGGGAAGTCTAGATGTGAAAGGACTCACAGCAGTTTTCCGTCCTTAGAAATCTGGAAGATGTTGGAACTGACTGTGCTGAAAACATGAAGCGTCGCATACCGAGCACTACGCTCAAACATCAATATAGGTGACCATAGAAAGTTCTGTGTTCAATGAAATTTCTTCAGGCGGACACCCATTCATGGCAGTGTTCCCAGTTCAGGAAAGAAGCTAGAACAAGGACGGACTCTGAGCAGGTTGGATACTCTGGGGTAAAGTGCAGGCCAAGGCCCTTAGGCCTCCAAAACATGAAATGGCAGAGCACGACCTATGGTCATCCAAACTGTCTACCTCTATCGAAAAGGCTTCAAACATGGTAAGGAAAGTGTGGTTCAAGAAGACTCGTGATTGTGTTAGTTGGTGGAAATATGGATTCTACTGGACATGCCTGGTTTGTAACCATGGTGAATTGCTTCCAGGGCCCTAATCTCGAACATCCATACCAGTGAGCTTAGAAGTTCTGTGTTCAGTGAAACGACTTCAGGTGGACACCCATTCGTGGCATTGTGTTCCTAGGTGAGGACAGTATATAGAACAAGGACGGATTCTGAGCTAGTTCGATACTTCGATTAATGTGCAGGCCATAGGCCTTGAAGTTCCATAACATGGAATGGGCAAGCACGACCTGTCATCGTCCAAACGGCCTACCACTGTAGAAAAGGCTACAATTGTGGTAAGGAAAGTGTGGTTTAGGAAAGACTCGCGACTATTTAAGTCAGTGGAAATATGGAATCTTCTGGACTTGCCTGGGTTGAAACCATTGTGAGTCGCTTCCAGGGCCCTAACCTCGAACATCCATACCAGTGAACTTAGAAGTTGTGTTTTCAGTGAAAGACTTCAGGTGGACACCCATTAATGGCAGTGTGTTCCCAATTGAGAAATGAAGATAAACTAGAATGAATTCTGGGCAGGTTGGATACTTGAATAAAGTGCAGGCCATGGTCCTTAGGCTACCATAACATGGAATGGCAGAGAACGACCTGTCGTCATTCAAACTGTCTACCTCTGTTGAAAACGCTTCAAACGTGGCAAAGGAAGTGAGGCTTTGAAAGGACTTCCTGCAGTTGTGAGACTGGGGAAAACTGGAAGCTTTTGGAACTGACTATGCTGAAAATATAAAGAGTCGCATACAGGGCCCTAGTCTCAAACATCTGTACCAGTGACCATCGGAAGGTGTGTGTTCAATACAAGTTCTTCAGGCTGACCCCCATTCATGGCAGTGTGTTTCCAGTGAGGAAAGAAGGTAGAACAAGGATGGACTCTTGGAATGATGGATACTCTGGGGTAGGTGCAGGCCAAGGTCCGTATGCCTCCATAACATGGAATGGCTGTGCACAACCTGTGGTCATACAAACTATTTACCTCCGTTGAAAATCTTCAAACGTGGTAAGGAAAATGTGGTTTAGGAAAGACTTACGACTGTTTTAGTCTGTGGAAAATGGTATGAGCTGGATGTGCCTGGGTTGAAATCATGGTGAGTTTTTTCCAGGGTCCTAATCTTGAATATCCATACTACTGAGCACAGAAGTTCTATCTTCAGTGAAACTACTTCAGACGGACACCCATTCACGGCAGTGTGTTCCCAGTTGAAGAAAGAAGATAGAACAAGGATGGACTCTGGGCAGGTTGGATACTCTGAGTAAAGTGTAGGCAATGCACCTCAGACTTCAATAACATGGAATGGCAGAGCACAACCTGTGGTCAATGTAAACTGTGTACCTCTGTCAAAAAGACATCAAACATGGTAAGGGAAGTCTGGTTTTGAAAGGACTCATGGCAGTTTTCTGACCATGGAATTCTGGAAGGTGTTGGAACTGACTGTGCTGAAAACATGAAGAGTCGCATACAGGGCCCTAGTCTCGAACATCCATACTGGTGACCATAGGAAGTTCTGTATTCAATGAAATTTCTTCAGGTGGACATCCATTCATGGCAGTGTTCCCAGTTCAGGAAAGAAGCTAGAACAAGGACGGACTCTGGGCAGGTTAGATACTCTGGGGTCAGTGCAGGCCAAGGCCCTTAGGTGTCCAAAACATGGAATGGCAGAGCACGACCTCAGGTTATCCAAACTGCCTACCTCTGTCAAAAACCCTTTAAACATGGTAAGGAAAGTGTGGATTAGGGAGGATTCAAGACAGTTTTGAGATGGTCTACTCAGGGAATCGGTGGGAACTAGGCAGACCACCATTCGTGACAGTGTGTTCCCAGCTGAGTAAAGAAGCTAGAACAAGGACGGGCTCTGGGCAGGTTGGATACTTTGAGTAAAGTGCAGGGCTTTGGCCTTAGGCTTGCATAACATGCAATGGCAGAACATGACCGGTGGTCAATTCAACCTGTGTATCTTTGTCAAAAATGTTTCAAAAGATGTAAGGGCAGTCTGGTTTTGAAAGGACTCATGGCAGTTTTCCGACTGTAGAATTCTGGAAGTTGTTGGAACTGCCTGTACTGAAAACATGAAGAGTTGCATAGAAGGCCTGGGTCTCAACATCCATACTGGTGACCATAGGAAGTTCTGTGTTCAATGAAATTTCTTCGACAGACAGCCATTCATGGCAGTGTTCCCAGTTAAGGAAAGAAGGTAGAACAAGGACGGATTCTGGGCAGGTTGGATACTCTGGAAAAAGTGCAAGCACATGACACTTCCAACACACGCCATCACTACAGCGCCAACACATACATAATGCTGTCCATACTATGCCCAGCAAAAACACTCCCTAATATCCCACACTGAAACCATGTGTGTAACACACAGCCAACCGATTCACACCACTCATCATTTTCCCTTCTTGTGCATGTCCATCACAAATCATATACACATGACACAGAAAACCAAGAGAACACACACACGCCTACCTACATCTTTGAGACCACACACATGACCCTATCTATACTCTATGCTCACTACAACTATTCCACTCAGAACACATATCTCCTGCAGCCACCACACATACAAAACACAAACGCAGCACTGCACCACCAAGACACTCCACTCCACTATAAGCAGTCAAGTCACCTACACACTTCACAAACACTCCACAGGCAACAAAGGAATCATGGCATTTTCAGCACCCACAATCCGTGCATCCACTCCCTACCTACCACAATTCAACTCGTCATCCAAACCTCACATCACTAAAATGTACCACAGGAATTCCTCCTATTCATCACACACACCCCAGACATAAGCCAAACACACACAGTAAACACATGCCAAAAGCAGCACATATAGCCATCTGTTACATTGATCAATGCACACCACAGAGACAGCATAAATTACACGCATACACTCCATATGAAGGGGTCACATCACAACAAACACCACTTGGATACCAGAAGCGCACACTTAGCCCACCCAAACAACACAAACACCATACACACGCCATGATTCACCATGCACACCAGGCATCTCCCACAACCATACCACACAGAAACCACAAGTGGGCAACACACACACCATGCACACATGATAGATACCCCAAACTCAGCCCACCTAGTACACCCTATCGGCACTGCACACACACCAGAAGAAAAGAACACAAACAACCCACACACAACATATACGCCACTAACACAGTGCATGGATATCATTCATACACACCACCTACCACACACCCATATGCATTGGAGAAACATTAAATATCCACCATACGAAACACATCTACATCACACACCAGTGCCACGTAAACCACACAAGACACACCATATCCAACAGACTCGTGAACTGCAGCACTCAACACACCCTGAGCACAGAGATACACTCACTGATCCAGCACACCTATGGAAAACACACAACCACTTCAAGAGTCAGAACACCAGTTAGATTCAAGCCATGCAGAACCAACACTGGCCACACAAATAATCACACACACACACACACACACACACACACACACACACACACATGCACAGAGAGTTTGGCTTCCTTCTTGGGTAGCTGGTGTCAGCCTGCGTATGCATAGCGAGGTTGTCTCCTTCTCCAGGCTGAGTGGCATGCCTTCATTAGGAAGAAAAGATTGTTCACACCTGCCCAGAATGCTTCGTAGCAAGGCATGCTCTGAGGGAACCCTTGCCTGGTGGAGTGCCCTGTGTCCCAGTGCCAAACACTTGTGAATTGCCCACCAAAGCACACCAGCTCTTCCTGAGACACTACTAATGGTAGTCAGCATGGTAAATACAGGAAAGGGAGCCAGGTCAGGAGTTTTCATTATGTTTTGGTAGAAAAGACCCACTCGGCTTGCTGACGAGCTCCCAGGCGATTCACAACGAACACCCAACTCACACGACCATACCACACAGACACCACATTAAAGGGTAAGACCCACACACCATGCACACACCAGACACCCCAAACTCAGCCCACCTAATCCACCCTCATTGGCACTGCACACAAACCAGAAGAAAAGAACACAAACAACCCCCACAAACACACATACCCCACTAACCCAGTGCATGGATATCATGCATACACACCACCTAGCCCACATCCATTTGCACTAGAGAAACATCAAATATCCACCATAGGAAACACATCTCCACCTCACAGCACTGCCACAAAAACCACACAAGACACACACCATATCCATCAGACTCGTGAACTGCATGCACTCAACACACCTCTCAAGCACAGATATAGACTCACTGATCCAGCACAACTATGGAAAACAAACAACCACTTCAAGAGTCAGATAACCTGTCGGATTCAAGGCATGCAGAAACAACACCGACTACACAAATAGTCAAACACACACACACACACACACACACACACACACACCGAGACACAAACACACACACAGAGTTCGGCTTCCTTCTTGGGTGGATGGTGTCAGCCTGCTTAAGCAGAGCCAGCTGGTCTCCTTCCCCAGGCTGACTGACCTGCCTTCATGAGGAAGAAAAGATGGCTAACGCCTGCCCAGAATGCTTCATAGCACAGTGTGCTCTGAAAGAGCCCTTGCCTGGTAGAGTGCCCAGCCAATCACGTTAGAGTCGCCCACCAAAGCACCCCAGCTCTTCCTGAGATGCTCCTGATGGTAGTCAGCCTGGGAGAGCCAGGAAAAGGAGCCAGGGACAGCAGGTTTCATTGCCTTTTGGGAGAAAGGACCAGTCGGCATGCTGACAGGGCTCACAGGTGTAGCCTCTGAACGTTCCCTTTGCCCGAGCCCACAGCTGTTTCTTATTCCTGATATGGGGAACTCGCTAGGAAAGCGTGCTTGCTAGTCCCTTCCTTTTCCACACCATCACATGCCCCTCTGGGCTGAAGATATCTGGCCCTCGCTATCCACTTCCAAGCATTGCTTCTCATTCCATCCTAGCCTCTGGCCTGAGGCCATTCGAATCCTGTGTTTCAGTGAAGCTGGGAGTCTGGCCTAGTCCTTGGGCCTGTACATTAGGTTGGGCCCAGGATGCGCTACAATCCGGTCTCAGAAATACATGGACATGGGGAGCGATGGGAGATTGCCTGTGGCAGCAGAGGCTGGGTTGCAGGTTCTCAGAGACACCTGGTCGCATTTCGTAGCCACGGGAATCAGAGTTTATGCAATGGTCACATTGATTTCATTCCCTTTGGAATAGACCCCATTGTCCTCCCTGTAGCTCTTCTCCCAAGCTTGCTGAATATCACACCTTCCCTTGGCTTCCATTCCAGGGATATGGGGCTGTCATGCACCCAGCCGGCACTCACTCGTCGGTGGCAAGTTTTCCTTGTGGTCCTGTGCTCAGTGACAGCAGTCGGGGTTAGATATTGCCAAGGAATCTTTGGCTCCTGCTTGTGCCTGCATGCTGCTGGGCTGCATGGAGTAAGGACTGGAATGGCTGGTCAGCTGACTCTATTCTCTGACCGCCTCTGATGCCTCTATTCGGAAGACCAGATGGCGAGGGCCGGCAGAGTCTTCTGCCGGTCCTGGTGAGGCCTTTTTCAGAGAAAACTCAGGAAGTATTGACTGAAGGCCCAGTTGCAAAACAGGAGCATCCCCAGAGAGTAATCCATCACAGCTTCCCCTGAACGACTGCTATCTCCCAGTCACTGGCTTGAAGGGAAGGGAAATATAGAATGGCAGACACGGTTCTTCCTTTTTCATAAAGAGGAATGGACGCCTGTTTCTGAACAACTCTCTGCTGTATCCAGTGTCGATTTCCCGTCATCAGAACCCAGACTTGAGTCTTGGTCCTCAGCAAGACAACCCGTTGGGAGACTAGGCTTGTGCTTCCATTCTGAATATCACTGTTTCATTGTAAAGGCAAGTCTGAGGGGTACACATGACTTGGGGGAGGGGTAGACTGACAGAATCTTCGCGGAGACTGCCCCACAGAGCAGGGAGCAGCACAAGGATGTTAAATACCACCGCCCATGAGAACATGACCTTCGATGCAACCAAGAGTCAGATACTGAACGCACAGAGCCCACCACGTGTCGCTATCGTTTTCTCTTTTTCTAAAAGTAGAGTTGTCCTCCGAATCATTCCGTGTCTCTGCCAAAGAGCCATATTCTCCCTTGAAAGAGGAGACACCCGCAGACTTCCCCGGACTGTGGTTATGTTGCCGTGCAGGGCTCCTCCCAGTGGGGTTTCAGGAACACCTGGCACATGCGGAAACTTCAGGTGTCTGAATCGCCCATTCACCACACCAAGACAGAGGCAAGACACACACAGGGCACACAAAACGTCCCGAGACTCCAAACATGCATACCTCGAAGCAATTCGAGAAAGGGAACACACAACACCATAAAGAGTCACACTACACCTACAACACCAACACTGCTAAGGCAACCAGAGAGTATAACCAACTTCATACCACAGCCACATATAGATTGTGAGAACGAATGAACACCACACAGAGCACTCAGAGAACACACACACACACACACACACACACACACACACACACATACACACAAACGGGAAGTTGTTCAGATACAGGCAACTCCTCCCTCACTAGCACATGACAATTCCAACACACACCATCCCTACAGCACCGACATAAACCTCATGGTGTCCGAACTATGCCCCGCAAGTCACCCCACACACCCCACTCTGAAACCATGTGTATAAAACACAGCCAACCAAATCCCACCACTCATCGTTATCCCTTCTTGCACATGCCCGTCACAAATCGTATACCAATGACACAGACAACCTAGGGAACACACACACACACACTCACACACACCTACTCATATCATTGAGACCACACACACGACCCTGTCTATGCTCCACACTCACGACACCTATTCCACCCAGAACACATATCTCCTGCGCTCACCACTCATCCAAAACACAAACACACCACCACACAACCAAGACACTCCACTCCGCTGTGAGCACTCAAGTCACCTACTCCTTCACACTCACTCCACAGGCAACAAAGGAATCACGGCTCTTTCAGCACCCACAATCCGTGCATCCACTCCCTACCTACCACAACTCTACTCCTCATGCACACCTCATGTCGCTACACATGTACCGAAGGAATTCCTCCTATTCATTACAGACACCCCAGACATAAGCCAAGCACACACAGGAAACCCATGCCAAAAGCAACACATAGAGCCATCTGTTACATAGATCAATGCACACTGCACAGACAGCTTAAATTATGTGCCTACACTTCAAATGCAGGTGTCACATCACAACACACACCACTTCTAGACCAGTCGCACATACTCTTAGCCTACTCACTCCGAACAAACACCATACACACACCACGATTCACCACGCACACCACGCGTCTCCCACAACCACACCGCACAGAGACCACATGAATGGGCAACCCCCACACACCATGAACACCCTGTAGATACCCCAAACTCAGCCCACCAAGTCCACCCTAATAGTCACTGCACACACACCAGAAGAAAGGAACACAAACAACCCACACTCAAGACACTTCCCACTAACACAGTGCATGGATATCATGCATACACACCACCTACCCCACACCCATATGCACAGGAGAAACATAAATTATTCACCACAGGAAACACATCTCCCTCACACACCAGTGCCATGTAAACCCCACAAGACACACACCATACCATTCGGACTAGAGAACTGCGAGCACTCAACACACCTCCAGCTCAGATATACACTCACTGATCCAGCACACCTATGGAAAACACACAACCTCTTCCAGAGTCAAAACACCTGTCAGATTCAAGCCATGCAGAAAAGACACCGACCATACAGATAGTCACACACACACACACACACACACACACACACACACACACACACCGAGACACAAACACACACACAGAGTTCGGCTTCCTTCTTGGGTGGATGGTGTCAGCCTGCTTAAGCAGAGCCAGCTGGTCTCCTTCCCCAGGCTGACTGACCTGCCTTCATGAGGAAGAAAAGATGGCTAACGCCTGCCCAGAATGCTTCATAGCACAGCGTGCTCTGAAAGAGCCCTTGCCTGGTAGAGTGCCCTGGGTCCCAGCCAATCACGTTAGAGTCGCCCACCAACGCACCCCAGCTCTTCCTGAGATGCTCCTGATGGTAGTCAGCCTGGGAGAGCCAGGAAAAGGAGCCAGGGACAGCAGGTTTCATTGCCTTTTGGGAGAAAGGACCCAGTCGGCATTGCTGACAGGGCTCACAGGTGTAGCCTCTGAACGTTCCCTTTGCCCGAGCCCACAGCTGTTTCTTATTCCTGATATGGGGAACTCGCTAGGAAAGCGTGCTTGCTAGTCCCTTCCTTTTCCACACCATCACATGCTCCTCTGTGCTGAAGATATCTGGCCCTCGCTATCCACTTCCAAGCATTGCTTCTCATTCCATCCTAGCTTCTGGCCTGAGGCCATTCGAATCCTGTGTTTCAGTGAAGCTGGGAGTCTGGCCTAGTCCTTGGGCCTGTACATTAGGTTGGGCCCAGGATGCGCTACAATCCGGTCTCAGAAATACATGGACATGGGGAGCGATGGGAGATTGCCTGTGGCAGCAGAGGCTGGGTTGCAGGTTCTCAGAGACACCTGGTCGCATTTCGTAGCCACAGGAATCAGAGTTTATGCAATGGTCACATTGATTTCATTCCCTTTGGAATAGACCCCATTGTCCTCCCTGTAGCTCTTCTCCCAAGCTTGCTGAATATCACACCTTCCCTTGGCTTCCATTCCAGGGATATGGGGCTGTCATGCACCCAGCCGGCACTCACTCGTCGGTGGCAAGTTTCCTTGTGGTCCTGTGCTCAGTGAGAGCAGTCGGGGTTAGATATTGCCAAGGAATCTTTGGCTCCTGCTTGTGCCTTCATGCTGCTGGGCTGCATGGAGTAAGGACTGGAATGGCTGGTCAGCTGACTCTGTTCTTTGACCGCCTCGGATGCCTCTGTTCTGAAGACCAGATGGCGAGGGTGGGCAGAGTATTATGCTCGTTCTTGTGAGGCCTTTATCAGAGCATACTCAGGGAATATTGACTGAAGGCCCAGTTGCAAAACAGGAGCTTTCCACATAGAGTAATCCACCTCGGCTTACCCTGAACGACTGCAATCTCCAGTCACTGCCTTGAAGGGCAGGGAACACCCGAATGCCAGATGCAGTTCCGGCGCTTTCTCAAGAAGGAACGGATGCCTCTGTCTGAACCACTCTCTGGGGTATTGGGTGGAGAATTCCCGTTGTCAGAATGCAGACTTGTGTCTTAGTCCTCAGCAAGTCAACTGTTTGGGAGACTGGGCTCGAGCTTCCATTCAAACATCCCTCTTTTGTTGGAAATGCAGGTATGAGGACTGTGCGCACGACTTGGGGGAGGGGGAGAGGGACAGAATCTTCGCGGAGACTGCCCCACAGAGCAGGGAGCAGCACAAGGATGTTCCATACCACCACCCATGAGAACATGACCTTCGATGCAACCAAGAGTCAGATACTGAACGCACAGAGCCCACCACGTGTCGCTATCGTTTTCTCTTTTTCTAAAAGTAGAGTTGTCCTCCGAATCATTCCGTGTCTCTGCCAAAGAGCCATATTCTCCCTTGAAAGAGGAGACACCCGCAGACTTCCCCGGACTGTGGTTATGTTGCCGTGCAGGGCTCCTCCCAGTGGGGTTTCAGAACACCTGGCACATGCGGAAACTTCAGGTGTCTGAATCGCCCATTCACCACACCAAGACAGAGGCAAGACACACACAGGGCACACAAAACGTCCCGAGACTCCAAACATGCATACCTCGAAGCAATTCGAGAAAGGGAACACACAACACCATAAAGAGTCACACTACACCTACAACACCAACACTGCTAAGGCAACCAGAGAGTATAACCAACTTCATACCACAGCCACATATAGATTGTGAGAACGAATGAACACCACACAGAGCACTCAGAGAACACAAACACACACACACACATACACAACATACACACAGACCGGAAGGACTGCAGATACAGGCAACTCCTCCCTCACTAGCACATGACAATTCCAACACACACCATCCCTACAGCACCAACATAAACCTCATGGCGTTCAAACTGTGCCCAGAAAATCACCCCCCACGCCCCACTCTGAAAACACGTGTATAACACACAGTCAAACAAATCCCATCACTCATCGTTATCACTTCTGGCACATGCCCATCACAATTCCTATACCAATGACACAGACAACCTAGGGAACACACACACACACACCTACTCATATCATTGAGACCACACACAGGACCCTGTCTATGCTCAACACTCACTACACCTATTCCACCCAGAACACATATCTCCTGCACTCACCATCCATACAAAACACAAACAAACCACCACACAACCAAGACACTCCACTCCACTGTGAGTACTCAAGTCACCTATTCCTCTCACACTCACTCCACAGGCAACAAAGGAATCACGGCTCTTTCAGCACCCACAATCCGTGCATCCACTCCCTACCTACCACATCTCTACTCCTCATGCACACCTCATATCGCTACACATGTACTGAAGGAATTCCTCCTATTCACTACAGACACCCCAGACATAAGCCAAGCACACACAGGAAACACATGCCAAAAGCAACACATAGAGCCAACTATTACATGGATCAATGCACACTGCACAGGCAGTTTAAATTACGTGCCTACACTTCAAATGCAGGTGTCACATCACAACACACACCAGTTCTAGACCAGAAGCACAAACTCTTAGCCCACTCACTCCAAACAAACACCATACACACACCACGATTCACCACGCACACCACGCGTCTCCCACAACCATACCGCACAGAGACCACATGAATGGGCAACCCCCACACACCATGAACACCCTATAGATACCCCAAACTCAGCCCACCAAGTCCACCCTAATAGGCACTGCACACACACCAGAAGAAAGGAACACAAACAACCCACACTCAAGACACTTCCCACTAACACAGTGCATGGATATCATGCATACACACCACCTACCCCACACCCATATGCACAGGAGAAACATAAATTATTCACCACAGGAAACACATCTCCCTCACACACCAGTGCCATGTAAACCCCACAAGACACACACCATACCATTCGGACTAGAGAACTGCGAGCACTCAACACACCTCCAGCTCAGATATACACTCACTGATCCAGCACACCTATGGAAAACACACAACCTCTTCCAGAGTCAAAACACCTGTCAGATTCAAGCCATGCAGAAAAGACACCGACCATACAGATAGTCACACACACACACTCACACACACACACACACACACACACCGAGACACAAACACACACACAGAGTTCGGCTTCCTTCTTGGGTGGATGGTGTCAGCCTGCTTAAGCAGAGCCAGCTGGTCTCCTTCCCCAGGCTGACTGACCTGCCTTCATGAGGAAGAAAAGATGGCTAACGTCTGCCCAGAATGCTTCACAGCACGGCATGCTCTGAAAGAGCCCTTGCCTGGTAGAGTGCCCTGGGTCCCAAAGCCAAACACTTGAGAATCGCCCACCAAAGCACCCCAGTTCCTCCTGACACACTCGTAATGGTAGTCCATATGGGAAAGACAGGAAAAGGATTCAGGACCAGCAGGTTTCATTTTCTTTTGGGAGAAAAGACCCAGTCCTCTTTCTGACAGGGCTCCCAGGTGCAGCCTCTGGACGTTCCTTTGCCCGAGCCCACAGCTGTTTCTTATTGCTCATATGGGGAGCTCAGTAGGAAAGTGTGCTTGGATACTCCCTTCCTTTTCCACATCATCACAGGCTTCTCTGTACTCAGGAAATCTGGCCCTCATTATCCACTTCCATGCATGGCTTCTCATTCCATACTAGCGTCAGTCCTGAGCCCATTCGAATCCTGTGTCTCAGTAAAGCTGGGAGTCTGGCCGAGTCCTTGGGCCTGTACAGTATGTTGGGCCTCAGGATCCGCTACAATCTAGTCTCAGAAATAAATGGACAAGGGAAGCCCATTCCAGAGGCTGGGATTGAAAGATCCCCTTCCTCCTTGGTAAAGGCTTGTGTTAGCAACCTATTGTCCCCATAGCCTGATGGCAAAACATTGTCTGTGGTCACCTGGTCTGTCAAAAGGAGAGACAAATGAGAAATGAAATGTACCGGGACTTTCCAGAGTGCTGCCCCAAGGAACCGCCAGAACGCCCTGACTCCAACGCCCAATCATGCCTGAATCAAATTGATCAATTAGACTCCTGTAACCATGCATATCTGTTTCTATAGGACCGCTTCCCGCCAGAACAAACCATTACAGTGCCTGACAATGCTTGATTTAGGTTAACCAATCAGATCCCGGTAACCAAGCATCTGCTTCTGTAAACTCGCTTCCCGCCACCCCAACCTTGCCCTATATAATCTGCTCCCCAACTTAGCCCGGTGCACTCAGCCCACAAAGGCTGATGCGTCCGCAGGCGCCTGTGTAACCAATAAACCTCTTGCAACTTGCATCCAGTGGAGGCTTGGTGTCTGCTTCTTGGATGCGGATCGAGGGTCTTTCATTTGGAGGTTCCACCGAGATCTCTTGGAATCCCACCCAAGACCCTGGCCAATCCCCACCGGGAGGTAAGCTGGCCAGCATCTGTGTCTCTGTCTCTCTGTTTGTTTGTTTTTATGTGGATCTATATCTAGGTATCTAGGGGAAGCATGAGAAGGAGTTGACGAACTCAGACTTCTCCCCTGCCACCCCGGGGGACGCCTCGGGGGTCTAGGAAGGTCCATAATCTTGGGCCACCAAGTCTAGGAAGGTCCAGAATCTTGGGCCATTAAGTCTAGGAAGGTCCAGAATCTTGGGCCATCAAGTCTAGGAAGTCCAGAATCTTGGGCCATTAAATCTAGGGCTACGCAGCAATATCTGTTTGTGTCTCTTATGTCTAAATTGTTCTAGTAATGTCTTCATGTTATGTCTTTAAATATAGTTATATGTTCCTTATAATTGTTCTATTAATGTCTTCATGTTATGTCTTTAAATATAGTTATATGTTCCTAATAATTGTTCTATTAATGTCTTCATGTTATGTCTTTAAATATAGTTATATGTTCCTTATACTGGTTATAAAGGTTACATTTTGTTTAAGGGAGGGTGTCTAACCTGTTTGAATCTGAGGAATGCATGACTGTATGAATGTTTATGTGGCTCCACCACCTTTGGCTACGGAGTCTGAGTGGGCTGCACCCTGAGTCTCGCGGAGCGTCATACGGCATAACGGTCATCTACTCCATGGAGTAGCCTGGTCTATATGGATAGACCTTAGCTAAGACGCTCCTAAGTTCTTACGAGGGATGCGAGCAGGACAGCACCTGAAAGATCCCTCTCCCGTTGTCTGCAACCTCTTACATACCGGGAGGGAATATGAAAGATAGGTATTAGGTAATAAAACCAGATTCAATGAGTCAGCTAGTAAATTTCCTCCTGACATATTGGATGATAATTAAATAAATAAGCCTTCTTCTAGTAAACCCAGGTTGCTGGGCCATCCCTAGCAAAGGGGACTCTGGCTTTATTTCTCTCTGTTTCTCCTAATAGATGTGGGGACTTCTCCCTCACTCACTTCCCGTGTTAATGGCTATAACTGGAGCCAACTGGGGTTGGTCTAACTCGAGACAGAGACTAGAGGGAATATTCCCAAGCAGCTGCCGAAACTCTCTTTGTTTCGGGGAAGTTTCCCTGTGTTCTCTGGCCTGACTTGGACTTCCTAACCCCTCCCCCCTGGCTAATGAAAAAGCATGGCATCTGCTCCTCTGTTGGGGCTTAGGAGCTCCAAAACTGGGAATCCTTTCTCTGCCTCCTGGCAGCACTTTGTTTCTTCTGTTTCCCCCTTCTCCTATTTCTGTGTGCAGAAATGTGTGTGTGCAGCCTGCATGACTGGCCTCTAGATCATGCACCACAGCTCCTTCTCTCTTCACTGTCAAGGAGCAAGAAGAGCACCCCCTGGACCTAACACCCCCCACTCCAGATCTTCCCAACCATGTCTCAGGTAAACATTCAAAGTGGAGTGGGTCCAGGTGAAACATAAATCAATGTTGGAACTAAGTTAAGTTTGTTGGTTTAATTAAAATAAGACCTGTCTTTTAAGTTAGCAGTAAATGTAAAACTTCAAAGTTTACTGAAGGTCAAATAAGCTCATGTTATTTATTAAAATTTGTTAGCAAAAAAATAACTAAACTGATGGTTAATTGTCTGTCTCAAAGTTCTAATGGGTAATTGCTGAAGTAGCTTTCAAAGTCTTTGGTAACCTGAAAGTTTTAAAGTTTTGCTTGGATGACAAATGGAATTAAATTATGGACATCTAGGTCTTAACCAAACAGGATAAAATGCTAAGTCGTTAATTACTGGTTGTAGGTTTGTGCTTTTGACTTCTTACTGCAAAGAAACTAAGAGTATTTAAATTTGTTGGTAAACTTGTTTGCCACTTAACTGATTCATAAATTTGCCACCTGAAGAACTCTATTGTAACAGTTCACAATTGGTTAATACTTAGTCTTCACTAGAGATTAAGGGGTTTCTAAGAGTATCAAATTCTGCTTAGTGTAACTAAGACTGATGGAAATAAGGGAAACTCTATAGAAAAATAGATAATAAGTAAGAAAGATTTAAGGAATGGGAATACATTTTGTTAAAAGTAAAGGAAGGTAATTTTATCCTAAATGAGATGGTTGCTTGGAAAGAAATGGCTTAGGACAAGACCTGAATGCAAAGAAAAGTTATAAAAGGTTTATAAAGGGTCTTTCTGAAATTCTCTGTTCAAAGGATAAAGTTTTCTTAGATTAATTGATCTCCTGTTACGAGAATGTAAATGATTTTCTCTTTGCCTGCCCAGAAAAACCAGTTTCTATGCTTTGTTTTATCAGGTATTTAACATCCCTATTATATTTAGGCATGTGCTTCAAAACTTTCTAAGATATTAGCAAACGTTGACAAGATTTAAATTGTCAATCTCTTTGACTCAGGCTTTTCCCTGATATATAAAGTTGCTCATGAAATACTACTGAACCGATGATAAAACTTGGATTACATTTGGGAAAATACTATAATTATTCTAGAGATTCTACGCACTTCCTAAAGTTTTAATGTTTTGAGAGATCATCGCTTGATACTGTAATTATGGAAATGTTATGTATCACAAAATAATCTGATTTCCTTGCAGCTAAATTGTAAAGTCCTGTGTCTCTTTAGCTTTAACCATATACATTCTGAGTTTTTGTCATTTATAATTGTTTTAATTCTCTTGTAAAATGAGTTTTATCTTCAAGGAGATTCCTATAAAGGACTTTCAGGACAAATACAGATATTTGATATACTTGAAAATCCTAAAACTTGAAATGGGTAAAAATTTCCAAAACTGACTAAAGCCGCATTCACCAGATTTGGTAACACGGGACTAAATAAACTTAAAAAAAATTATAATGTTATATCTCTTAATGTTTTGTCTTACTTTAAACATTGCTGGTTCTCTCTAATGTTTGCTCTTCCAGACTAGGGATACTTCCTCCTAGTTATCTGTAACTTATAGAGATGTAAAAGTGCTCATTTATAAAAGAGCTCAAAGCATTCAAACTTTTCTCTCTATCTGAACCCTCTGAAACCAAAAGGTCTCAGTAAGTAAGCATTCTTCCATGACAATCAGTCATTTGCATAAGTCCAATAAGAATCTGTTCTCCTTGTAACAGGAAAGAATTGGAAACACGGGTTATTTTACCAAGGCTTTGACTGGAATGTCATATTTGAAAAGACTCGGATATGACCAGACAGTTTAATGGAACTAAGGTTGACTTTATAAAACCTGGAGCCATAAAGCCCCTTGGGACTGTTGGCCTGATACCTTGCTTACAGAGTTCCCAGCAGCCTTACCAGGTGAGTAAAAAATGTCACTCCTTGGGAGGTGCGGTCTCAAAAGAGAAATTCGCCTACTGAGAAATTCGCCCAAATCGACAGGTATTGCAGGCATGCCTGATGGCAAGTACAGGGCTTGGCTTCTGGCCCGGAGAGGCTACTAAAAGTTCAACCTAGAGATTCCTTATTAAAAGTTCCAGCAAAGCAGATGCTAAAAGATCTATTGATCACACTCATTGTTCTTGCTGAGCTTATGTAAATAATAGGCCAAGTTTGTTAAAACTGAACTTGTTTCACAAGTAAATTAGTCCTGATTTGGCTATCTCTGTAAATGAGGGTTATTTTAGAGAGAAAAATTCTGTTTTAATAACACACCTTTATTCCTACCCTGATCAATATTGACCCCAGTAGGTAGGGACAGCTCTATGCCCCTATTCAGCACAAAGAAGTTATAGATGAGACCTTCCACCTTCAACCACCTTAAAAATTTAAGGGTCAAAATTGTTCAGGGGGGGGAATAAAGGAGCAGGAGGCTGGCTGAGGACAAAGCAAAAGCTGGTGCCTTTCATCCCTCCTTCACCCGCTCCCCTCCATATGTGTAGCATTCCTCAGACACCCCTGACTGCCATAAAATGATAAATAGTTGACTTGCTGAGATCACAATCCTGCAAGACAGGAGCCTCCCTTGGTTTGCAAATGTCCTTGAGATTACAACAAAGAAGTTACCTTATCAATAGCCCAATTTTCAATCGGCCCTTGTATCTTAAATAAACTCGTACAGTTTATAAAAGATCACTTGTCAGTAATCCAGACAATGATGCTGACACAGCAATATCAACTAATTAAACAGACCGGCTCTCAAACTGACTTACTTCATGAACAAAGCGAATGGATATAAGATTCTATACATGATAAAGAAAAAGGGGGGAATGAAAAACCCCTCTCCCCTTGCTAAAGGCTTGTTTAAGTAACCTGATGTCCCCACAGACCCCCTCTCCCCTTGCTGAAGGCTTGATTGTCCCCATATCCGGATGGCAACACATACCAGGATGTCTACTGTCTGTGATCACCCGGTCTGTCAAGAGAAAAGACAAATGAGGAATAGAGTGTACCTGGGACTTTCCAGAGTGCTGAGCCAAGGCCCACCAGAACAAACCGTTGTGTCCTTGCCTTAAACCCAGTGCCTGACAATGCTTGATTTAAATTAACCAATCAGATCCCGGTAACCAAGCATCTGCTTCTGTAAACTCGCTTCCCGCCACCCCAACCTTGCCCTAAATAATCTGCTCCCCAACTTAGCCCGGCGCGCTCAGCCCACAAAGGCTGATGCATACGCAGGCGCCTGTGTAACCAATAAACCTCTTGCAACTTGCATCCAGTGGAGGCTTGGTGTCTGCTTCTTGGGTGCGGATCGAGGGTCTTTCAGGATGTAGGTTCTCAGAGACACCAGTTAACATTTCCATAGCCAACGGAGACAGATTTAATACACTTGTCGGATTGATTTCATTCCCATTGGGATGGACGCCATTGGCCCTCCTTTAGATCTTCTCCCAAGCTTGATGAATTTCGCACCTTCCCTTGGCTTCCATTCCTGGGATATGGAGCTGTCATGCACCCAGCCGGCACTCACTCGTCGGTGGCAAGTTTCCTTGTGGTCCTGTGCTCAGGGAGGGCAGTCGGGGTTAGATATTGCCAAGGAATATTGGGCTCCTGCTTGTGCCTGCATGCTGCTGGGCTGCATGGAGTAAGGACTGGAATGGCTGGTCAGCTGACTCTGTTCTTTAACCGCCTCGGATGCCTCTGTTCTGAAGACTGGATGGCGAGGGCCAGCAGAGTCTTCTGCCGGTCCTGGTGAGGCCTTTTTCAGAGAAAACTCAGGGAGCATTGACTGAAGGCCCAGTTGCAAAACAGGAGCTTCCCCAGAGAGTAATCCATCACAGCTTCCCCTGAACGACTGCTATCTCCCAGTCACTGGCTTGAAGAGCAGGGAAATATAGAATGCCAGACACGGTTCCACCTTTTTCTCAAAGAGGAATGGACGCCTGATTCTGAACAACTCTCTGCTGTATCCAGTGTCAATTTCCCGTCGTCAGAATCCAGACTTGAGTCTTAGTCCTCAGCAAGTCAACTCGTTGGGAGACTGGGCTTGTGCTTCCATTCTGAACATCATTGTTTCGTTGGAAAGGCAAGTCTGAGGGGTACATATGACTTGGGGGAGGGGCAGAGTGACAATCTTCACGGAGACTGTCCCACAGAGCATGGAGCAGCTCAAGGATGTTCCATACCACCGCCAATGTAAACATTGATCACGGATGCAACCAAGAGTCAGATACTGAACACACAGAGCCTACCACGTGCTGTATTCTTGTTCTCTTTGTCTGAAAGTAGAAGGGCTCTCCGAATCATTCCATGTCCGTGTCAAAGAGCCATATGCTCCCTTGAAAGAGGAGACACCCACAGACTTGCCCAGACTGTGGTTACGTTGCAGTGCAGGGCTCCTCCCAGTGGGGTTTCAGAACACCTGGCACATGTGGAAACTTCAGGTGTCTGAATCACCCATTCACCACACCAAGACATAGGCAGGACACACACAGGTTGCACAAAACATCCCAAGACTCCAAACATGCATAACTCGAAGGAATTCGAGAAAGGGAACACAAATTCCATGAAGAGTCACACCAAACCTACAACACCAAAACTGCTAAGGCACCCAGAGACATGTACCAACCACATACAATAGCCACACATAAGTTAATGTGTGAAAACCAATGAATACCACACACAGCACTCAGAGAAAACACACACACACACACACACAAACAGACATGTAGACCAGATGGACAGCAGACACAGGCAACTCCTCCCTCACTGGAACATGACACTTCCAACACACGCCATCCCTACAACGCCAACATACACGTCATGCCGTCAAAACAATGCCCAGCAAAAACACCCCCACACACCCACACTGAAACCACGTGTATAACACACAGCCAACCGATTCACACCACTCATCGTTGTCCCTTCTTGCGCATGTCCATCAGAAATCATAGAAACACAACACAGACAACCTAGAGAACACACACACACCTACCCACATCATTGAGACCACACACACGACCCTGTCTATGCTCTGCACTCATTACACCTATTTCACGCAGAGCACCTATATCCTACACTCACCACCCATACAAAACACAAACGCACCACCGCACCACCAAGACACTCCACTCCACTATGAGAAGTCAAGTCACCTAGTCCCTCACACACACTCCACAGGCAACCAAGGAATCACAGCCATTTCAGCACCCACAATCTGTACATCCACTGCCTACCTACCAAAACTCTACTCTTCATCCACACCTCACTTCACTACACATGTACCACTGGAATTCCTCTTAGTCATCACACGCACCCCAGAAATAAGCCAAACACACATAGTAAACCCATGCCCAAAGCAACACATACAGCGATCTGTTACATGGATCAATGCACACTGCACAGACAGCATAAATTACATGCCTACACTCCATAGGCAGGCGTCACATCACAACACACAGATACCAGAAGCTTCGATACCAGAAGCGCACAACCTTCGCCCACCCAAACAACACAACCACCATACACACGCCGCGATTCACCACGCACACCAGGCATCTCACACAACCTTACCACACAGAAACCACATTAAAGGGAAAAACCCACACACCATGCACACACCAGACACCCAAAACTCATTCCACCTAGTCCACCCTCATTGGTACTGCACACACACCAGAAGAAAAGAACACAAAAAACCCACCCACACACACATACCCCACTAACCCAGTGCATGGATATCATGCATACACACCACCTAGCCCACATCCATTTGCACTGGAGAAACATCAAATATCCACCATAGGAAACACATCTCCACCTCACAGCACTGCCACAAAAACCACACAAGACACACACCATATCCATCAGACTCGTGAACTGCATGCACTCAACACATCTCTCGAGCACAGATATACACTCACTAATCCAGCACACCTATGGAAAATAAACAACCACTTCAAGAGGCAGATAACCTGTCGGATTCAAGCCATGCAGAAACAAAACCGACCACAAAAATAGTCATACACAGACACGGACACACACACACACACACACACACACACACACCCCGACACACAGGTTTGGCTTCCATCTTGGGTGGCTGGTGTCAGCCTGCTTAAGCAGAGCCAGCTTGTCTCCTTCCCCAGGGTGACTGACCTGCCTTCATGAGGAAGAAAATATTTCTAATGCCTGCCCAGAATACTTCATAGCACTGCATTCTCTTTAAGAGCCCTTGCCTTGCCTGCATGCTGCTGGGCTGCATGGAGTAAGGACTGGAATGGCTGGTCAGCTGACTCTGTTCTTTGACCGCCTCGGATGCCTCTGTTCTGAAGACCAGATGGCGAGGGTGGGCAGAGTATTATGCTCGTTCTTGTGAGGCCTTTATCAGAGCATACTCAGGGAATATTGACTGAAGGCCCAGTTGCAAAACAGGAGCTTACACAGAGAGTAATCCACCTCGGCTTGCCCTGAACGACTGCTATCTCCAGTCACTGGCTTGAAGGGCAGGGAACACCCGAATACCAGACGCAGTTCAGGCGCTTTCTCTGTGGAACGGATGCCTCTGTCTGAACAACTCTCTGGGGTATTCAGTGGAAATTTCCCGTCGTCAGAATGCAGACTTGAGTCTTAGTCCTCAGCAAGTCAACTCTTTGGGAGACTGGGCTCGTGCTTCCATTCAAACCTCCCTCATTTTGGAATAGTAGGGTTGAGGAGTGTGCACGACTTGGGGGAGGGGCAGAGTGACAGAATCTTCGGGGAGTCTGCCCCCCAGAGCAGGGAGCAGCACAAGGATGTTCCATACCACCGCCCATGAGAACATCACCTTCGATGCAACCAAGAGTCAGATACTGAACTCACAGGGCCCACCACGTGTCGCTATCATTTTCTCTTTTTCTGAAAATACAGTTGTCCTCCGAATCATTCCGTGTCCTCTGAATAATTCCGAATATGGCCAAAGAGCCATATTCTCCCTTGAAAGAGGAGACATCCGCAGACTTCCCCGGACTGTGGTTACGTTGCAGTGCCGGACTCCTCCCAGTAGGGTTTCAGAACACCTGGCACATGTGGAAACTTCAAGTGTCTGAATCACCCATTCACCACACCAAGACATAGGCAGGACACACACAGGGCACACAAAACGTCCCGAGACTCCAAACATGCATACCACGAAGGAATTCGAGAAAGGGAACACACAATACCATGAAGAGTCACACCACACCTACAACACCAACACTGCTAAGGCAACCAGAGAGTATTACCAACTTCATACCACAGCCACATATAGATTGTGAGAACGAATGAACACCACACACTGCACTCAGAGAACACACACGCACACACACACACACACACACACACATACACACAGACCGGAAGGACTGCAGATACAGGTAACTCCTCCCTCACTAGCACATGACAATTCCAACACACACCATCCCTACAGCACCGACATAAACCTCATAGCGTCCATACTATGCCCAGCAAATCACCCCACACACCCCACTCTGAAACCACGTGTATAACACACAGCCAACAAATTCTCAACACTAATCGTTATCCCTTCTTGCACATGCCCATCACAAATCCTATACCAATGACACAGACAACCTAGGGAACACACACACACACCCCTACTCATATCATTGAGACCATACACATGACCCGTCTATGCTCCACACTCACTACACCTATTCCATCCAGAACACATATCTCCTGCACTCACCACCCATACAAAACACAAACACACCACCACACAACCAATCCACTCCACTCCACTGTGAGCAGTCAAGTCACCTACTCCTCTCACACTCACTCCACAGGCAACAAAGGAATCATGGCTCTTTCAGCACCCACAATCCGTACATCCACTCCTTACCTACCACAACTCTACTCCTCATGCACACCTTGAAAGACCCTGGAGCCGCACCCAAGAATCAAACAGCACGCCTCCACTGGATGCAAACTGCAAGAGGTTTATTGGTTACACAGGCGCCTGCGGATGCATCAGCCTTTGTGGGCTGAGCGCGCCGGGCTAAGTTGGGGAGCAGATTATATAGGGCAAGGTTGGGGTGGCGGGAAGCGAGTTTACAGAAGCGGTCCTATAGAAACAGATATGCATGGTTACAGGAGTCTAATTGATCAATATGATTCAGGCATGATTGGGCGTTGGGGTCAGGGCGTTCTGGCGGTTCCTTGGGGCAGCACTCTGGAAAGTCCCGGTACATTTCATTTCTCATTTGTCTTTCCAGACCAGGTGACCACAGACAATGTTTTGCCATCAGGCTATGGGGACAATAGGTTGCTAACACAAGCCTTTACCAAGGAGGAAGGGGATCTTTCTTTACTAAGGAGGAAGGGGATCTTTCATTCCCCCCTTTTTCTTTATCATGGATAGAATCCTATATCCATTCACTTTGTTTATGAAGTAAGTCAGTTTGAGAGCCGGTTTGTTTAATTAGTTGATATTGCTGTGTCAGTACCATTGTCTGGATTACTGACAAGCGATCTTTTACAAACTGTATGAGTTTATTTAAGATACAAGGGCCAATTGAAAATTGGGCTATTGATAAGGTAACTTCTTTGTTGTAATCTCAAGGACATTTGCAAACCAAGGGAGGCTCCTGTCTTGCAGGATTGTGATCTCAGCAAGTCAACTATTTATCATTTTATGGCAGTCAGGGGTGCCTGAGGAATGCTACACATATGGAGAGGAACGGGTGAAGGGGGGGTGCAAGGCGCCAGCTTTTGCTTTGTCCTCAGAAGCCTCCTGCTCCTTTATTCCCCCCTGAACAACCTTGACCCTTAAATTTTCAAGGTGGTTGAAGGTGGAAGGTCTCATCTTCTATAACTTATTCGTGCTGAATAGGGGCGTAGAGCTGTCCCTACCTACTGGGGTCAATATTGATCAAGGTAGGAATGTATAAGGGAGTTTTGAAAGGTGGAGGCAGCTGAATCCAGCGCTGACAGTAAAGAGGTGTCCTTGCGCGTGACAAGGATCATCTGTCGTAGCAATGGAGTCTCGGGACCAAGTAGAGAAACATGGAACAAAGCAACATATTAAGGTTAATAAAGTGATAAGAATGAGAAGCCCGAAAAGGAGATTCGGCCTTAGTCCTCCTTTAAACCAGGAACTTAACCATTTGCTGAGAGAGAGAGAAGGATCTTGTAGGGCCTTAATTTGGGTACTCATATCTTCTATTAGTCCTGTGACATTTTTGTGATAGTCTGGGATGGACACATAACATTCTGTCTTGATAATTGCACATGTGCTACCCTGGGCTGCTGTCAGGACATCTAAGGCCATCCTATTTTGTAGGACTGTCTTACGTATCTGTGACACTTCAGTATTAAGCTGGGAGATGCTATTTAGAGAATCATTGACTGCCTTTGTAGTATATTTATTAAGGACTTCTACATGCCACATGACATCCCCTAGTCCCACAGATGGAACAAAAATGGATGCTAAGTGATCATACCATTTAAAAACAGATCGTGTTCATCTTTGTTTCAAGTTGGGGAGATTAGCTGGAGTTGTAATGGTTTTAGTAATGCGCCCATGAATCCAGGAAAATCCCCTTTCCTTCCAAATAGCTCCATGGGCATGTGGTACCAGGAAGGCATATTTGGAGTCAGTATAAATGTTAATTCTTAGGCTTTGGCAATTGAAAAGTGCTAGTGAGCACTATGGCACACCTAACATTTCTTCTTCTTTTTATGAAAACTATTTTCATCACAAAACCAACTGTCATTCGTAATTTTAACAGGGGCATCTTAAACCTGGCCATATAGAATAAGCTAGATTAATAATCTCTGAACATTTTTGCTCTATAGAGAAAGAAGTACAGTGGTCAGGTTCAGGCATACAGGTAACTAGGTTTAAAGTTTGATAAATTTTAAGTTTTATTTCTGGCATCTCTGTTAGTGTAGCCCAGTATTTAATAAGTCGGCCTCCATCATCCATTGGTGGCCTTTGGCTATTAAGACAAATCTGGACCCAATGTGACATCATTACAGTCAGGGACTGTCCCATATAGTGAGCTTCGAGGCTCTTTTATGAGGGCTGTTCTAGGTTTTGCTAAAGATCTGTTTGCCATTGCACCTCAATGGAGGTGGCCTCTAGATAAATATGACTAAGGGATGAAACCAATAAGAAGACCTTTGAGTGGTCCAACCTTAACAATATCCTGATTACAGAGGATCATTGTCAAGTGGGAGAAGAGTGCGGTATGCTGGCTTTTAGGCAATTTCATTATTCCAGTTGTTTAATCATGTGCCGTGGGGTCTGCTAATATCCCCACAAAATAATAAGATTGACTAAAGAAGCTATTGTACAACTTCTCTGAAGTTTACCTCAAATTGTTTAGCTTAGGTAAACAAACATTTAAAGACAATCAAATCTAGAATTTAACATCCATAAAGGTGTGTTATTAAAACAGAATTTTTCTCTCTAAAATAACCCTCATTTACAGAGATAGCCAAATCAGGACTAATTTACTTGTGAAACAAGTTCAGTTTTAACAAACTTGGCCTATTATTTACATAAGCTCAGCAAGAACAATGAGTGTGATCAATAGATCTTTTAGCATCTGCTTTGCTGGAACTTTTAATAAGGAATCTCTAGGTTGAACTTTTAGTAGCCTCTCCGGGCCAGAAGCCAAGCCTTGTACTTGCCATCAGGCATGCCTGCAATACCTGTCGATTTGGGCGAATTTCTCAGTGGGCGAATTCCTCTTCTGAGACCGCACCTCCCAAGGAGTGACATTCTTTACTCACCTGGTGAGGCTGCTGGGAACTCTGTAAGCAAGGTATCAGGCCAACAGTCCCAAGGGGCTTTATGGCTCCAGGTTTTATAAAGTCAACCTTAGTTCCTTTAAACTGTCTGGTTATATCCGAGTCTTTTTAAATATGACATTCCAGCCAAAGCCTTGGTAAAATAAACCATGTTTCCAATTCTTTCCTGTTACAAGGAGAACAGATTCTTATTGGACTTATGCAAATGACTGATTGTCATGGAAGAATGCTTACTTACTGAGACCTTTTGGTTTCAGAGGGTTCAGATAGAGAGAAAAGTTTGAATGCTTTGAGCTCTTTTATAAATGAGCACTTTTACATCTCTATAAGTTACAGATAACTAGGAGGAAGTATCCCTAGTCTGGAAGAGCAAACATTAGAGAGAACCAGCAATGTTTAAAGTAAGACAAAACATTAAGAGATATAACATTATAATTTTTTTTTTTTTAGTTTATTTAGTCCCGTGTTACCAAATCTGGTGAATGCGGCTTTAGTCAGTTTTGGAAATTTTTACCCATTTCAAGTTTTAGGATTTTCAAGTATATCAAATATCTGTATTTGTCCTGAAAGTCCTTTATAGGAATCTCCTTGAAGATAAAACTCATTTTACAAGAGAATTAAAACAATTATAAATGACAAAAACTCAGAATGGATATGGTTAAAGCTAAAGAGACATGGGAGTTTACAATTTAGCTGCAAGGAAATCAGGTTATTTTTGTGATACATAACATTTCCATAATTATAGTATCAAGCGATGATCTCTCAAAACATTAAAACTTTAGGAAGTGCGTAGAATCTCTAGAATAGTTATAGTATTTTCCCAAATGTAATCCAAGGTTTATCATCGGTTCAGCAGTATTTCATGAGCAACTTCATATATTAAGGAAAAGCCTGAGTTAAAGAGATTTTACAATTTAAATCTTGTCAACGTTTGCTAATATCTCAGAAAGTTTTGAAGCACATGCCTAAATATAATTAGGGATGTTAAACACCTGATAAAACAAAACATATAAACTGGTTTTTCTGGGCAGGCAAAGAGAAAATCACTTACATTCCCGTAACAGGAGATCAATTAATCTAAGAAAACTTTGTCCTTTGAACAGAGAATTTTAGTCTTGTACTAATGTAATGTACTTTTAAAACCCATTTATTTAGTCTATCTTAGTCCATCCTGACCATAGCTAAAATTCCTTTTCTGAAGATTTCCCTTTATAAATCTTTTATAACTTTTCTTTGCATTCAGGTCTTGTCCTAAGCCATTTCTTTCTAAGCAACCATCTCATTTAGGATAAAATTACCTTCCCTTACCTTCAACAAAATGTATTCCCATTACTTAAATTTTTTTTACTTATCATCTACTTTCCTACAGAGTTTCCCTTATTTCCATCAGTCTTAGTTACACTAAGCATAATTTGATACTCTTAGAAACCCCTTAATCTCTAGTGAAGACTAAGTATTAACCAATTGTGAACTGTTACAACAGAATTCTTCAGGTGGCAAATTTATGAATCAGTTAAGTGGCAAACAAGTTTACCAACAGATTTAAATACTCTTAGTTTCTTTGCAGTAAGAAGTCAAAAGCACAAACCTATATCCAGTAATTAATGACCTAGCATTTTATCCTGCTTGGTTAAGACCTAGATGTCCACAATTTAATTCCATTTGTCATCCAAGCAAAACTTTAAAACCTTCAGGTTACCAAAGACTTTGAAAGCTACTTCAGCAATTACCCATTAGAACTTTGAGACAGACAATTAACCATCAGTTTAGTCATTTCTTTGCTAACAAATTTTAATAAATAACATGAGCTTATTTGACCTTCAGTAAACTTTGAAGTTCCACATTTACTGCTGATAACTTAAAAGACAGGTCTTATTTTAATTAAACCAACAAACTTAACTTAGTTCCAACACTGATTTACGTTCCATCTGGACCCACTCCACTTTGAATGTTTACCTGAGACATGGTTGGGAAGATCTGGAGTGAGGGGGTGTTAGGTCCAGGGAGTGCTCTTCTTGCTCCTTGACAGTGAAGAGAGAAGGAGATGTGGTGCATGATCTAGAGGCCAGTCATGCAGGCTGCACTCACGTTGGTATAGAAATAGGAGAAGAGGGAAACAGAAGAAACAAAGTGCTGCCAGGAGGCAGAGAAAGGATTCCCAGTTTTGGAGCTCCTAAGCCCCAACAGAGGAGCAGATGCCATGCTTTTTCATTAGCCAGGGGGGAGGGGTTAGGCAGTCTAAGTCAGGCCAGAGAACACAGGGAAACCTCCCCGAAACAAAGAGTTTCGGCAGCTGCTTGGGAATATTCCCTATAGTCTCTGTCCCGAGTCAGACCAACCCCAGTTGGCTCCAGTTATTGCCATTAACACGGGAAGTGAGTGAGGGAGAAGCCCCCACATCTATTAGGAGTAAGAGAGAGAAATAAAGTTAGAGTCCCCTTTGCTAGGGATGGCCCAGCAACCTGGGTTTACTAGAAGAAGGCTTATTTACATAATTATTATCCAATATGTGAGGAGGAAATTTACTAGCTGACTCATTGAATCTGGTTTTAGCTCTTAATACCTATCTCTTATATTCCCTCCCGATATGTACGATGTCGCAGAGAAGGGGCGGGGGACCTTTCAGGTGCTGTCCTGCTCGCGTCCCTCGTAGGAACTTAGGAGCGTCTTAGCTAAGATCTATCCGTATAAACCCCGGACCAGGCTACTCCATGGAGTAGATGACCGTTATGCCGTATGACGCTCCGCGAGACTCAGGGTGCAGCCCACTCAGACTCCGTAGCCAATGGCGGTGGAGCCACATAAACATTCATACAGTCAGGCATTCCTCAGATTCAAACGGATCAGACATTTTTCCCTAAACAGAATGTTACCTTCATAACTGATACAAAGAACATATAGACACTTAGGACGTCGACAGGACAGCCTGGACACAAGAGACAAAAATAGAAATTGCTGTGCGGGTTCGGTTCAGAAACCGAGACTACGGGTTATGGTCAGGAGGAACGTGAGATCCTCTCTGACCAACAGGTGGCCCAAGATAATGGACCTCTTCAGACACCCCGAGGCGTCCCCCGGGGTGTTACAGATCCCCGAGGCGTCGCTCGGGGTGGCAGGGGAGAAGTCGAGTTCGTCAACTCCTTCTCAATCCTGCCCCTACTACAGATCAACAACGTTGTTGTACAGTGGTGGCGCAAGAACACAAAAACAAGAACATAACATACAATCAGAGAGACAGAAACACAGATGACAGAGACACGGATACTGGCCAGCTTACATCCCAGTGGGGACCGGCTAGAGTCTTGGGTGGGACTTCAAGAGATCTCGGTGGAACCTCCAAATGAAAGACCCTGGAGCCGCACCCAAGAATCAAACAGCACGCCTCCACTGGATGCAAACTGCAAGAGGTTTATTGGTTACACAGGCGCCTGCGGACGCATCAGCCTTTGTGGGCTGAGCGCGCCGGGCTAAGTTGGGGAGCAGATTATATAGGGCAAGGTTGGGGTGGCGGAAAGCGAGTTTACAGAAGCGGTCCTATAGAAACAGATATGCATGGTTACAGGAGTCTAATTGATCAATATGATTCAGGCATGATTGGGCGTTGGGGTCAGGGCGTTCTGGCGGTTCCTTGGGGCAGCACTCTGGAAAGTCCCGGTACATTTCATTTCTCATTTGTCTTTCCTTTTGACAGACCAGGTGACCACAGACAATGTTTTGCCATCAGACTATGGGGACAATAGGTTGCTAAAACAAGCCTTTACCAAGGAGGAAGGGGATCTTTCCTTTACAAAGGAGGAAGGGGATCTTTCAACCTCATATCGCTACACATGTACCGAACGAATTCCTCCTATTCATTACAGACACCACAGACATAAGCCAAGCACACACAGGAAACCCATGCCAAAAGCAACACATAGAGCCATCTGTTACATAGGTCAATGCACACTGCACAGACAGCTTAAATTACGTACCTACACTTCAAATGCAGGCGTCACATCACAACACACACCACTTCTAGACCAGAAGCACAAACTCTTCGCCCACTCACTCAGAACAAACACCATACACACACCACGATTCACCACGCACACCACGCGTCTCCCACAACCATACCGCACAGAGACCACATGAATGGGCAACCCCCACACACCATGAACACCCTGTAGATACCCCAAACTCAGCCCACCAAGTCCACCCTAATAGGCACTGCACACACACCAGAAGAAAAGAACACAAACAACCCACACTCAAGAGACACCCCAATAACACACTGCATGGATATCATGCATACACACCACCTACCCCACACCCATATGCATTGGAGAAACATTAAATATTCACCACAGGAAACACATGTCCCTCACACACCAGTGCCACGTAAACCCCACAAGACACACACCGCACCATTCAGACTAGAGAACTGCGTGCACTGAACACACCTCGAGCTCAGATATACACTCACTATTCCAGCACACCTATGGAAAACACACAACCACTTCAAGAGTCAGAACACCTGTCAGATTCAAGCCATGCAGAAAAGACACCGACCACACAAATAGTCACACACACATGCACACACACACACCGACACACAAACAGACACACAGAGTTCAGCTTCCTTCTTAGGTGGCTGGTGTCAACCGGCTTATGCATAGCCAGGTTGTCTCCTTCCCCAGGCTGATTGTC